>NC_134849.1:47324121-47949121 GCF_965363235.1 Mytilus galloprovincialis
ATATTCTATGCTCCTATCAAAGTAATGATAAAATATGCACTTTTTCAATCTCAATTGAAAAAAAAAACATACAATTCAATTTATTGATATTTCGTATGTTCATTTCAATGTTATTGTATTGTATCTTAATGTACAATATCAAATGGGACAATACAAAGTCAAATCTTTAAAAGGTTAACAATACATAAAATCAACAAACAAACAAACAAACAAACAAACAAACAAGGTCATCACTATATAGAAAACATAAAATTTAGAAATGCGAACCTCACAAGAAACCTGAGTGGACACTAGTAATAGCCGTCGTGTTACACAAGACAAATATCCGATCATGTCATTATGAGTTACAAAATTGGACTTTACCATACAAAAGTAAACTGGTGTTTTTGATTGTTAAATGATTCTTTACCGGATAATCAGATTAACTATCACCAAAAGGAGACTATAAATTCAACAGTTTACTGCATAGTTTGTCTCTCTCAATTCATTACATAATTTACAAACATAAAACAAAATACAAAAGTTAAATTTAATGAAATCATTGAAAGGCGAAACAATCACTTAGATTAGTTTGAATATGAATACATTATAATCTGTACTGTGATTCATTCGTGTTGGCATGTGTCTCTAGACTAGTAAAAATAACTGTATTCGAACAAAATTCGCTGTTGCGAGAGTACGACATACGTTGTATTGAATAAAATAAAATGTGTTATTCAACGTAATACAAACGTAGAGTTTGTTATGAGAATATCTTTTGATAGGAAAATAGGTATGTGTTTATTGGCAAATAATAGTGTAAACGCGGCTAATTTCGATGAAGTTGATGCTAATGTTGAAGGCGGTTTCCTGGATTTTATTGTCACCTATGTTCTTAATAAATGATTTTGAATCATAGACAGTATTTTAATACATAACATAAAGGCATTTCGACTATTCATAATGATGTTTCTCCAAGTAAATTTCTACGACGAAACCTCGAAGCATAATGTAGAGTTCTTTAAAGCAACGCCACAAGTTGGTCATTACCAAACTATTTGACTCAAGATAGGTTGAGTTTGTCATTACCAACCTTCGTGATTCAAGATAGTCTGGTTTGGTCATTTCCAGGCTAATTGGTTCAAGATGATCTTTTTTTTTTCATTACGTACCGGTCAGGTTTTAGAATTACCAGGATTTTTAATTATAAAAGTTAGTCTGATTTTCCCCTTACCAGGCTTATGCCATCAGCACCAACTTTGCACATACAAATGACCTACAGGACTCTTATTTTGTCAGAGCTTTTGTAGAAAGTTTCCCAGATTGCACGAAACCATAGAGTTTTGAAATCATTTAGAAATAATGAATAAAGGCACATACAGTTACCTGATAAGAACTGACATATACCTTATCAGGAAATAATCTCGACTTCTTTCCTGTCAGAATGTCTATTGCGACGTACTCCATATCGTTACTAGTGCTTTCGACCTTAAGTGGTAAGTTGTTATATTGAAATAAATTAATCATCATATAATTAATCATAAATTAATTAATTGACTATATACTTCTTTGTTAATTTTTTTCTTTAGAACTAATGTGGTAATTTTTGCTAGATCAATTAAAAAAGGTCTATTTTGATTAGAACTATCATTTATCAATGAAAAACATATGAATATATGTTTGCATAAGTTAGGTGTAAAGTAATAAGAATTTATTCACCGTAAATAAACTAAGTCCGTACTGATAAAATTCTTATAACTTACATTATATAATCATAATACAAGACAATCAGTCGTTCATTCGACGTCATCGCATCATCGCATTCAAATTTGTGATATCAGCTGTAAAACCGATGGAACAAATTTCATATCAAATCGTATAACTGTTTAAGATGCATATGTGATATTGACATTAACCTTTTTTTTTCTTCAACAGATGGGCGTTTCGACAATATCTGTCTCTTCTCGGAAGATTGAGATATATGTCTATTTAATCGTGTAAACAGCTGACGACGTTATTGACAAAGATTCAAAACTGTTATCATGTAGTGTGGTATTATTTTCTATCCTCTATTTTCCAGTATCTTTATGCCAAGCTGGCTGTCCATACACATTTAAGTTACATGGAGATTACTGTTACAGAATATTTAGTAAAGTTAGGGCGTCTTGGTTTGAAGCAAAGGTAAATTGATAATATGGGTAACAAGACATTTCGACACCCAGACAAAACGGCACCCAAGTCCGAAGACATTTTGGCATTCATTTTGGACATTTGTCTGGGTACCGAACTGTCTAGAATTCCGCAATATTCCCTGAACCAACTTAATTTCGCAAACACATTCATTGGTTTTACCTTTTTCTATCTGAGATCGCAGATATTATTGTTTGCGATTATCTTAAAATCTGTATATATATTTATATATGAGACGATCAAAGGTTGAACAATTTGCGACGATGAATAATCTCGGTATCGTTCCACTTGCAAAAATATTTCATTTTACAGTATATGTCAGGGAGATTTGTTTCAATGTTATGGCTCATAATGAACATTCACTGAATTTGCACACAATTTTGTAAAATAACTGGTAAATATGTATATCCCATATGTCATGATTACTAAGTTTATTATTTTATTTGATGATCCCATGATCTTCGCCTGTTTCTTTTTTTCTTTTGTGCATAATTGGTGATGTACCAGTTACGAAATATTGTTTAGATTATTTTCATTTGTGCATATAAAAAACACGTTAAAGGTTAAATTCCAAAAATACCAAACTCCAAGGAAAATTTAAAACGGAAAGTCCCTAATCAAAACAAATGGCAAAATCAAATGCTCAAATGCATTAAACGAATAGATAACAACTGTCATATTTCTGACCTAGTACTGACATTGTCTGATGTAGAAAATGGTGGAATAAAACAATAACAAAAAATGCACAACACAACAGTTACTTGTGCTATTTCACATGTATAAGTGTTTATAAATGATCCATATTTACAGACATATTGCAATGTTGCTGGTGGTGATTTAGCAACTATAGAAAGCAAAGAGGAGGAATTATATATTGAGAGTGAATTACGAAAGGAACACGGGAATGGTATGGAATTGTTCTTTTTACATTTTTTATACATATCATTAAATTTTAAAAAACGAGATTTACAGTTTGTTTTTCGCTTTTTATTGAAGACAAGTTTAATTAATTCAAAGCTTCTAGACTTGTTCAGTAAAAGCAGGAACAAGTTATTATGTACTCTTTCTGGCAACATATTATAGTTATTGTTTAATTAGAGATCAATATCATATAATGGTGGTGAAATAAGCTGTACGGTTTTTTATGCCACACCTACGATAGTAGAGGGGCATTATGTTTTCTGATCTGTGTGTGCGTCCGTCTGTCCGTTCGTCCGTCTGTCCCGCTTCAGGTTAAAGTTTTTGTTCAAGGTAGTTTTTGATAAAGTTGAAGTCCAATCAACTTGCAACTTAGTACGCATGTTCCCCATGATAGATCTTTCTAATTTTGATGTCAAATTAAAAGTTTTTATTCCTATTTCACGGTCCATTGAACGTAGAAAATGATAGTGCAAAGTTCAGGTTAAAGTTTTGGTTAAAGTTTTTGGTCAAGGTGGTTTTTGATGAAGTTCAAGTCACACCAACTTGATACTTAGTACACATTTTCCCTATGATATGACCTTTCTTATTTTCATTTCAAACTAAAGTTTTGACCCCAATTTCACGGTCAAATGAACATAGAAAATGATAGTGTGAGTGGGGCATTCGTGTACTATGGACACATTCTTTTTTTCAAAAAGGTGTACAAGTAAAAAAGGTATTGTTCAAATCGATTGATCGGTGGGTGTTTAATGTTAAAGAGCGTCAACTGAATACTTATTTAGGGCAATATATGACATTTAAATGAGACATACAAATGCATTGCTACCAACATGCTTTCATGAATCGTATGTCCAAAAAGAGATGGGGTTTGATGTCTGAACACATATCAAATAATGTATAGCGACGTATAAATACACGATCATACTTGTAGATAACTATTTTTTGGTAATTTTCTTACGGACTACTCGTAAAGAACATGCCTTTTGAATGTGATATCCAAATATTTCATTCTGGTTTTTTTTATGAAAGTGTCGGCCGGTACACCTGAAAATTACTGGTTAGATGGTAGTGATATTTTGACTGAAGGTGAATGGCGATGGATGTCAGAAGAAGGCGAAAGTCGTCTTATCACAGGATATACGTATGTAATTTTAAATATCTTTAAAGGTGTATCTGTTCTTTATTGACTCTTGTAACAAGATAACACAAAAAAGTTTCTTTTGAGCACAAAAAACTGTTAAGTGTATTGTTAAAACAAACATGTTTAAGTTGTGTATAAGATGTCTTTCAATCAACATTTTAGCGTTTGTGTAGTTCGCATTATTAGAATTTTTTTTTTTTTTACTTTTTCATTAAACAATGACATTTTTTGTCAAAATGGTGAACAAATTTGCAACAAAATAAAACTGTGATTCTTGACAAAACTTTAGGAGATGGGCACCAGGACAACCAGACAATGCAGGAACACAGGAACATTGTCTAGAAATACGATACACGTTTGGCGTTCTGTGGAATGATTATCAATGTCAAGTTCAACAGAACTTCATATGCAAGTCATCGTAAGTAAACAAATATAGTCTAAAACAGAAACGTTTCCACTACCGAGTCCATACATGGCTAACTTTTCCATGTCACGGCCGATGTACATATAGACTTCCATTTGTTGTATGTATTAAAGAAGTCTCGGTCTAACATGGATATAACAATTATATTGGTTTATTTGCATAGTAACATTATGCCTATAATCAGTTATGGAAATATAAATACATTATAGTCCATAGTCCCGTACCAAAGTAATAGTAGGCTTCACATCTTCATTTTGTGAGTTATAAAAGAAAGGCTAAAGATACCAAAGGGGCATTTAAACTCATGAGTCGAAAATTAACTTGACAACGTCATGGCTTAAAAGAAAAAAAAGACAAGCAACAGTACACAAAACGCAACATAAACAAAACTAACAACTGAGCAACACAAACTCTACAATATAAACTGGATGGTATCTCATGTGCTCAAAAAGGGTAAGCATTTCCTGCTCCACATGTGGCGACTGTCGTGTTGCTGATGCTCATCTCTTTTGTAGTATTACAACAATTTTCCATTTGTTAACAGGCATCAATCTAGAATGGTCATAGTGACACTACCTAATTTTAAACTTGATCTGTTGAAAGTTTTAAACTGGTCCCTAATTGTGTTAATAGTTTTTCTGTGTGTGAACGTTTTTTTTTACAATTCTTCTTTTTTTTATACAATGTAATTCACTGATTTAAATGACCTTTTATCTATTTTTTAGAAATGGCTTTGAGACTGGTATAATTGGGTAGAACAGATCTAAGATCACTATTAATAAAGCAGATATAACCAATATAAACACTTGTGTGCAGACTTTCATTTTTCTTTCTCATGCTCTTGTTTATAAGCTTGAAAAGAGACTCTAAATATAACTAATCCTTTGAAGGTCATTATACTTATTTTTGCTAAGAAAAGTATATAATTGTTGTGATATCAAAGGCCACATCCTATGCAGGACATTGCACTTATGTTTGCTAGGAAAATTATACTTGATGTGATATCAATTCAATGGCTGCAGTGACACTATTCAAATAAAAGTATACATTCTTCATGCTCCATATTGCCATGAGCTTGAGGCAAATAATTCCTTTCACTTTGGTAATGACAAATCGTTTCAGTAAGTTTTGTAATAATCATTGATTCTGATTTATATAGGTATGTAAAAGTAGTGTAAATGAAAAGAAGTAAAATGTTTATTTTGTCTTTAAAAATATCTTTAAAAACTTAAAATATCAGTCATGAAGTACTATCGCAGTGATTTTGCTAGCGCTCGTCACTTTCGTATTTTACGAAAGGGTTTTCTCATTGACGAAAGTATTTCAAATCAATTTCGTCACTTTAATTTTTAAAGTGTAAAAAAAATTTCGCAATAAAAACTATAAATCTACCTGTCTTCATGTTTTTGACAAGTTTATGACCTCCGGGTAATTAACATTTTCAACAGGTGTTACAAGTTGTGATTACAACTAATCCGCTTATCGCCATCAGATGGGTCACTTATCCGTAATTTATTAATTAACCCCATAATTGAATGACCATCATAATTATTTCCCCAGGAAAATCAGTCAGTCGGCATTTCAACAAAAAAAAAAAAACCAGGAGTATAATTTCGTCATTTAATCAAAAATGTAACAACCCGGACAGTTCGCATTTGAATTTTAATATTTCCCAAACGATCACAATCTGAAGTTAGTTTGTCGTAGATTCGTCATTCGAAGGCATTTTCGTCATATTTGATTTAAATTTTCATCAAAAACTTTCGACAATTTCCATTTAAAAAGAACTTTCATGTGTTTATTCAAAAAGTTCACGAGAAATGTTTTAAACAGGTGCTTCCTGTATTGTGTTCTACGCATGCGTGAAAGTATCCTTTTGACTATTTATAGACATTTAAAAAAAACGTAAAATACGAAATCATTTAGAATCAATTAAACGAGAGACAAATATATATCTCTTACTAAAGGAATTTAAATCGAAAAATAATAATTTCCCGATGAATCCGGACTCGTTTTGAATTTATTATCCACGTGTCACTTCCCGTTTTCGTTTTATTTTAAAACCGAAAGTAGTAAACGTGATCTATTGTTGATTTGTTTACAACCTCCTTTCAGTCATTATAATCGTTCCAAAAAGGATATAATACATTTCCAACTTGATAGAAATGATATCCAAATATCGACTTAGACGTTTTATAAGGATAATGATTATGCAGTGAAATAATCATTGCACATTAATTTCTGCTGTGATTCCTTGTTTAAAAAAAATAGAATCCAACTTTTGTTGTTCAGGAATGACCCCTGGAATAAACTGAAGAGAAATTGTGAACTAAATTTGTGGATTCCATGTCAGAATCTTTCATAATAATGGCCAATACAGTCAAATCATACAATAACTGCCAATCATGCTGGTGCCTCAATCCCTTAAAATCTGACCAAGTCAAAAGATGAAGCTAGTAATATACATCATTGTTCTATTGCTTATACACAAAATAAGGTTGATTTTAATAACGCGCAAAAGTGACTAAAGCCCTCAAAATCCTAGCTTAAACCCTGACTATCGTATAAAATTATGGTGGAATATTGCATTTGTAAAATAAAATTGAGAATTGAGGCAGAAGGTCAACAAAAGGTCTTCAATGCAGCGAGAAACTCCTGCACCCGGAGGTGTCCTTCAGCTGGCCCCTAAACAAATATCTATACTTGTTCAGTGATAAAGGACGTCATACTTAACTACGAATAATACACAAAAAAACTAAAATTAAAAATTATACAAGGCTTACAAAGGCCAGAGGCTCCTAACTTGGGACAGGCGTAAAAATGCCCTTCTTAGGACATAACAAAAATGAGATGTGGAATGGTTGCCAATAAGACAACTAACCACTAGAGAACAAGGAACAAGTAGGTAAACTACTATTTGGCATTGCACAACCTTCATGCTTGTAGATACTCATTTGTAGGCATGACAGGTACAAACAGTATAAAGAATAAAGTTCAATTTTAAAATTCTCAATGTCATTTACGAAATTAAAGAAAATCAAAAGGATGTTTACATAAACTGGGAAAAAAACCTTTTTTAATGAATCAACCTTACATAACTTGCAAATGTAAAATCTAAAATTTAAATAAATTCTAAATGGAGCTTAATATATCAATAGATATACAAATCACCAAAGTTTCATGAGAACTGCTGTAAGCATTTTTGAGTTATTGTCCGAAAACTGGAAGATCCCTGTTTTTTATGAATAATACCCTGTAACTTAGAAACGTAAAATCTCAAATTTATAAAAAGGGAAAGGGAGCTCATGTCAATAGATATACATAATTCATCAAAATTTCTTGCAAGTTAGTGAAAGCATTCTTGAGTTATTGTCTGAAAACTTGAATATCCCTCCTTTTTAATGAAAAAAACCCACAACGAGTAAATGTAAAATCTAAAATTAATGATCAGAAGAAAGGGAGCTCACATCAATAGATATAAAAGAGGGACGAAAGATAACAAAGGGACAGTTAAACTCATAAATCTAAAACAAACTGACAACGCCAAACAATTCACTATAGTTTTATGCAAATTGGTAAAAGCATTTTTAATGTTAATGTCAGACATATTCATGAGGGACAGACAGATGGATGGACAACAGTATACTATAATATGTCCCGTAATAGGGCGTATAAAAAATCTTAAAGAAAAATCACTTTAAAATTTTATCACAGATATTTTTGGCTGATTAAAATTTTATCTGACAATTTCTCTGTTTCATGATTGTCATATGATGTATCCATGTTATATTACATATTTGACAAATAGTTCTTAACTACACCAGAATTCTTTTCTTCATCATGTTCATAACTTTTCCAACAATGAAGCCATCCAGCAATCAACAGAGTGATAATCCATTCAACACTGTGAAATAAACACTTATGATGTGGAGCTGGTATAAAACACAACCTGATGAATTATATGCTGGATTGTGGTATCCATCAGCAAAATGATTTACATAACACTACAGTATGGTCCACTCCACATTGTATACTATGAGTCTCTGCTGGTATGGATACCTGCAAAATAAGTTAATTTTCAAAACAATAAGAAAAAATCTTTATTTTAGCATAGATTTACATTACTGGAAAACACAATTGTCATTCAATGGGCTTCCACCAGAGGCAAAATAATCTTCACACAAGGTTACAGTACAAACATTAACTAAATTTCTCATTTGCTAGTAAAAAAATAACTTTATTCATAATTTGAACAAACATAAATCTTAAAATTAATTGAATATATGATATTAATCACAGTAGGCATAATTTTTGTGCAACCAACTGTAGCCTTTATAGTTATCCTTTGTTGGAATAATTAAATTTTAGAATCTTTTGTTGCCAATGTAGGGAAAATTCCTCAATTCTCATGGATTATCAGCACTAGTTGGTTAATCACTTTATAGCTGACTATGCGGTATGGGCTTTGCTCATTGTTGAAGGCCATACGGTGACCTATATTTGTTAATGTCTGTGTCATTTTGGTCTTTTGTGGATAGTTGTCTCATTGGCAATCATACCACATCTTCTTTTTTATATTACCATGTTTACTATGGCCAAAGAATTGCCAAAAAATATATGTAACAAGATTGTGTCCAGAGTACACATATGCCCCATCTGTACTATCATTTTCTATGTTCAGTGGACCATGAAATTAGGGTAGAAACTCTAATTTGGCACTAAAATTGGAAAGATCATATCATAGGGAATATGTGTGCTAAGTTTCAAGTTGAGTGGACTTCAACTTCATCAAAAACTACCTCAACAAAAAATGTTTCACCTGAAGCAGGACAGACAGACAAAGGAATAGACAAAAGGACAGACGAACGGACAAATGGACATCCAACAATTATCCACTGAGTTATGATTTGTCTTTAAAAATTGTCAGAGTCATGAAAATAAATCTTCTGTATTGAACTTGGTATACATATACACAGTATTTTTTTCTCTTTCTATCTTTCCGTGATCTTTCCATGCAATAGTTTTTTTCATAATTTTTTTCTATGATTCATATTGTCCTATGCTTTTCATATGAAATGGATATAATGAGAACACAATATTCCTTAATTAAGGATTTGAGTGTTCTCCCTTTAAAGATAGTTTAAGTTGTGATCCAAAATATTTGTACAATAATGTTTCATGGGGTAACAATTAAACAAAAGTCATCATTATATAACTAAACATGAGCACTTCTATAGACTTCCCATAGAAATCTAAATAGAGATTTTACAGGTTCAATTATCATATCAGCGAAGCAAAAAGAAGAGTTTTGTTGAAAACAAGTGAAAAAGATATTCATACCCACCTTTAATGGAAAATACTGATCTCTCTGAATGCCAAGACCTAAACATCCATGTTTATCTTTGCCCCATGTGTATACAGATCCATTATCTAAACAATTCAAAAAGGTCAACTACATATAAATATGTTTTGACTATGTAAACAGTATTTGCATTTTGATATAACTATTTCATATTATTCAGTGATATAAATCTATGAAAAAAAAATTTCAAATCATGTAAGAGCTCGAAGGGCCAAGTGAGCTTTTCTCATCACTTGGGTTCCGTCGTCGTCCATCGTCATTTACTTTTACAAAAATCTTCTCCTCTGAAACTGCTGGGCCAAATTGAACCAAACTTGGCCATAATCATTATTGGGGTATCTAGTTTAAAAAATGTTGTCCGGTGACCAGGCCAACCAACCAAGATGGCTGCCATGGCTAAAAATAGAACATAGGGATAAAATGCAGTTTTTGGCTTAAATCTCAAAAATCAAAGCATTTATAGCAAATCTGACATAGGTTAAATTGTTTATTAGGTCAAGATCTATCTACCCTGAAATTTTCAGACCAATCGGGCAACAGTTGTTAGGTTGCTGCCCCTGAATTGGTAATTTTAAGGAAATTTTAACTTTTTTGGTTATTATCTTGAATATTATTATAGATAGAGATAAACTGTAAACTGCAATAATGTACAGCAAAGAAGGACCTAAAATAAGTCAACATGACCAAAATGTCATGTTGACCCCTAAGGAGGTATTGCCCTTTATAGTAAATTTTTAACAATTTTCATAAAATTTCTAAATTTTTACTATCATTTTCCACTGTAACTACTGGGCCAAGTTCATTATAGATAGAGATAATTGTAAGCAGCAAGAATGTTCAGTAAAGTAAGATCTACAAACACATCACCATCACCAAAACACAATTTTGTCTTGAATCCATCTGTGTCCTTTGTTAAATATTCACATAGACAAAGGTGAGCGACACATGCTCTTTAGAGCCCCTAGTTTAATATAAATAAGGCTGTTAGTTTTCTCGTTTAAATTCTTTTACATTGTCATATGGGGGCCTTTTATAGCTGACTATGCGGTATGGGCTTTGCTTATTGTTGAAGGTCTTACGGTGACCTATAGTTGTTAATGTATGTGTCATTTTGGTCTCTTGTGGACAGTTGTCTCATTGGCAATCATACCACATCTTCTTTTTTATATTGTAAACAAATTTTATCCAAACCATGAAATCAACTACCAGGAAGTTTTCCTCAGGCCATGAAAATAAGTACCCACAAAGATAAATGAATCCACAGTATATTGAAGCATAACCTACTTGTGAGTGCCACAAAGTGATGAAGGCCACATACAACATCTATAACTAATACATCTGGTTCTAACTCGTTACAACCAAACAATGGAGGAGGAATCATTTCTGGTTCTGATGTGGATTCTAACTTTGGACCTTTACCAAGTATACCATAACCCCATACAAATAGTTCTCCTTTAGCTGAAAGTAAACAAACATTTATATCTCTTTACCAAGAACCCCATAAAATTTTTTCTCCTTTACCTTAAAATAAACAAACATTCAAATATGTTTGGGTATACAACATGCATAAATGCTTGATAGATGATGGATTTCATGAAATGTGCATCCTTAGTTTCTAGCAATTATTTTTCATATCACTCTACTGTGCTGAAAAGGAAATTATCAGTCAGTAAGATTAAGGATGTACACCTCTGAAGAGCCAAAAATTTCTAGAATTAAACTTTTTTTCTTAAACTGATTTTTGGATTAACAAGACTGTAACAAAATAATTGGAGAAGAAAAAATCATATGGTGGTGCACTTCTTTTTTTGCTACGACCCTTTGAAAATGCCCAATTTTGATGATTTTCCCATTTTTCATCGATTTTTACCTTTTTTTGGGCTATTATCGTGAAAAAAATCACAGTTCCACAATTAAACTTTTTTTCATACTTTGTATAAAGATGAAGTGGACCAATCTGAATATATTTTACTTAAAAAAACTACAGGTAGGTGTTAATATAAGAAAGTTTTATCATATTTTGACGCTTTTTTGTGTAAAATTTACCATGCTGTCAATTTTGTATTTTTGTGATTTTTCTCAGTTTTAAGATCAAAATGCATATTATTTCAACTTTTTTGTTATAAATAAAAAAAAAAAATACATATCTTAGAAATTTGAAAAGACCAAAATGATATGGAATGTACATGATTCTTGTAAAATCATTTTTTGTATCCCTCACCCATTTTCTCAAAATTTTGGCTAAAAATACTGACTTGATTGGTCTTAAAATTTGAAAACTGGATTACTCAAAAACCATTCATTGTAAATACACATTTTTTTCACAGAGTTATGTTAGGTTACAATTTTTTTAAATTCATTTATATTTTCCACTTATATCACATGTTTTCGAAATCATTCAAGAACGAGATTTCAACGAGACTGAACGAGACTGAAAAGTCAGAAGAATACATCCTTAAAGGAAAATTTATTTCTGTTCAGTTATATTTGGATTTTCCCTGATTAATTTCTATCTTTAGTAACTGTGGAACAGGTGTGTAGAACAAGTTTGAAGGACTAGTTTGATTAGTACCTATATATAAGTCTTTAGTTAGTACTGAATGGGCATTTCTTAGGCGGGAATACCGGTGGGGTTCTATAGTCATATATAAGTCTGATACTAGAATAACATGTATCGAGGTGCTCTCCGTAACCTTTAAGTACAACGCGTTCTGCATAGTATATTATTTACATTATTTTATAATTGATTTAGTGTAGAATCACCGTGTATCATCGTACAGTGGATATAGGTACTAACCAAGCGGGCGTGAGCGATTTTGATCTTACACGGTAACGAAAATCTTTGTTTTGTTCACATAATATCTATGTGTACTTCAATCTAAACATAATTGTTGTTTTAAGAAATGATTTGGTCGTAGGTTGGTGATTAGAGATGTCTCATAATTTTCCCAAAACAACAGGGATTACTAAAACATTGCAAAAGCGTGTGCAAATACTTGTCAAAGAAGGTGGCCCTCGTCTCATCCAATATAATTCTATATTCATTGCAACTCTTTTTCTGATAAAAGGTCAATGTGTGTGTGTAATAAGTATAGCTGTTTCAATAATTGGCATTGAAATCTTTCATGCATATGTTATTTTTCGATATTCTATCCCTAAAAAAGCGTTGTGTACGGTGTTTTGCTGACCACATAAATCCTTATGTACGGTGCATAGTTAAGTTGTTGTACACCGTACACAAAAACTTTATTTTCATACTCGTTTATTACCCAAAATGTTTCAAGGAATGAGTAATCACAGGTAGGTTTATGATTGGTAACTATTACTTTTGCCCTGTATTAGGTTTCTTTCAGATAAAACATGTAAATGTCTCGACAACTGTATCGAAATTGAAAGTTGGTGTTGACATTCACAACTATTAGCGCATGTACAAGTTAATTGTTCTTATTAGAATATTAAAGTTGTTTTATGAATAGAAAAAATCGAGGCGAAAATTATTTGGGAGCAGGAATTTCAAATGTTGAGAAATGTACATTGAATATTGATAATGCAAAACAAAGATTTTCGTTACCGTGTAAGGTCAAAATCGATCATGCCCGCTTGGTTAGTACCTATATCCGGTGTACTGATGATACACGGTGAGAATAGCTAGATGTGTATATGTGTATATGTTGAGAGATATTTGTAATGCTTTATTATCTTTATTAAATGTTGTATCGCACAGAAAATAATAAGTAAATGCAAGCAAACCAAGTCTAGATTTTGACTTGCCTCTTATTTAGCCATGTAGATAGATTAGAAATATTTTAAATTCTGACAAATTTCTAAGGGTCAATTTAAATTTCGCAAATAGCGATAGTCCTTTATATAACACATAATAGGTATAAAGGGAAAAAAATAATTTCAGAGCCTGTGAACCAAAACTTGTTCAGATAGGCTTAGCAATTTTAAATAAATCAAATATTTTTTATAAAACATTTATAGAAAAGTTATAAATATGGTTCAACTGAAATTGATGGATAAAGTGGTTTGGTAATATTATCAGAGATAATTAAGAAACAAAACAGCTTTAGGATCATTATTTGTGTGTGTGTTTTTCGTGCTGGTTTTATTTTATTTTTATTTTATGGACGCACAGACTGGAAAACATAATACCTATAAATCGGGCACTAAAAGAGAAAATAATTAATATAATAACAAAATGTTATCAATATCTTTGATAGAAATTTGTCAACAATGAATTAGAAAAAAAAAAGAATGAGGGATTTTTTTAGAATTTTGGGAAATCCCTTTTTCTATTTTTAAGTTATCCATAATAGTGAACTTACTATTGACTATTGCACATTTTGATCCAGCAGAAGCTGCTTTTATAATTTTCCCACAATGCTTCAGTGGTAAATACTTTGGTATGTTAATCTGTGTCTGATCGGTAACTATTGACAACTGGTTGTACTCTGAATTCCCCCATGCAAACACATCCCCCTCCTCAGACAATGCTAACACACAATCCCCAGTTGATGCTATTTGAGTAATCTTAACTCCCTCTATCCCTCCTCTTATCTTGGTTGGTTGAGAAGTTGTTCTGTAATGACCCAGACCTAGAGAGAAAAGGAATCTAAATTAATATAAACATCAAATGTAACAGCTGAGCCAGAAGACATTGGAAGAAAAACCAAGAGTCTGTATGAGAAGCACCAAAAATTGTCTATAAACATTTCTAAAAAAGAAATTCATAGCTGATGCAATATTAACGTATATTTGTTCTGCCGATCAAAACGTTCCACTGGACACTTTGTAATAAATCTTTTGGATCAAATATTCTATATCCTTTATTCAGTAAAGAATCAATACTGTAATATTTGTTCCAGTGAAAAATAATATTGCTACAAGTAAACTGAAAAGTTCATTAACATTCCTTTATATTTTTTAGTATTACAGTTATCTCCCCTTATATGACTAAGTTGAAAAATTGAATCAAACATTAACAACTGTTTGGTATTTGTAAATATGCAGTCTAAATAATAGTTGTACACAAAATATACAGATTATGGCAAATAACTAGACCAAGAGTGTACTGCTATTTAAACGTACAATAACCTTAATTACAGCATTTTATTTTGAAATTCTAAACTCAATAACAATATACCTGTTTGACCATCACAACCTAATCCACAGCTATAAACCTCTCCATCTGTTGTCAATAAAAAGCTATGATCATGGCCACAAACTATCTGTAAAGTTACAAATCATATTTCATGTATTTAGGATTATGTAAGAAAATATTGAAAGAACATTTCTATGGGAAGAACTAAGTTAACATTCAAAATGTCTATAACAGTAACTACCTTAAATAAAATTGTTATATATATGAATATGATGGTATTATTTTAAACATTGATAAAGGGGAATATTTACTATCGAAAGGTAAAGACCTTGCTATGCTTTTCTGGTTTTCTGATGACAGAAAGGATTTGAATTATCAAATTAAGGTTGTGATGCTAACAACATGTTTATTATATATCTGCAAGTCTCTTAAAAACAAATAAAAAACTATCAATTTTGACAAACTAAACATTCACCTCAATTGAAGTTGTATAAAATATATCCAGCAAATAAGATTTGTTATATGCATGCACGAATATTCCTTTTACCTTAGCAATGTTGTCAGGAATGTCTTTCATTTTATGTACTCTAGGATTCTGTCCAAATACCTCCCCTTCAACTATAGGTCTCCCACACTGTCCATAGGCATTGTTCCCCAATGTAAACACTGTTCAAATATCAATAAATTATTAAAAATATCAACAGAATTGGTACACAGAAAAGAGTTTATTTTCTAAGAATACTTTTCCTGTACAGATAAGCAATAAAATTTAACAAAAACTTGTTTTTTCCCATGAACACAGCTAAATGGCCTCAACCACAAGCTACCATTGTGTCTCTATGTGTGCTACCTGTGTTATGTTAGTTGTGTCTTTATGAACTGGTACTTACCTCCTTCTTTATCAGTGAGTACCAGTGTATGACCTCTACCACAAGCGACCTGTGTTATGTTAGTTGTGTCCCTGTGATCAAGTGGGAGATCTATCAGGGCGGGTTCTATCACATAGTCTAACACTCGACCTAAAAGTATTTATAGGAATAAAATAAACAAAAGAGCATAACTTCGAAAATGGAAAAAAAATAAACAAACAACATGAACAGATGGTTGAAAAGAAATGGTGATTGCAATGTATACAAATCAATCTGTGAATTAAAATACATTACTTATGCTTCTTTAACAACAACTACTTGAACTGAATGCTTCAAACATCCATCAAAATTAAAAAAAATAATGGGGAATGTGTACATGGGACACAGATGAAACCTCCACTTGCGTATAACGTTAAAAAGGAACATAACTAAAAAAAAGTAGAAGTGATAAGTATTGTGTATACATTTTATAACATTAAATTTAGGCAAATTTAAGTAACAGAACAGATAAGAATATTTTAGCATTTTCTCCATTTGTAAAGGGGCATAACTCTAGAATGGTAAAGGTGACACCACCAAAATTGGAACTTGATCTGCGTTTTGTGTTTATTGTGTGTATTAGTTTCATTACATTTAGTTGAAGCAAATTAAAGTTAGAGAACTCTAGGATATAGTACATATGGACGTAAAGACTGACAAGGGTAAAACTTAGTACCGCTATGGCAGGGGCATACAAAAACCAGATGCTCCGCAGGGCGCAGCTTTATACGACCGCAGAGGTTGAACCCTGAACGATTGGGGCAAGTATGGACACAACATTCAAGCTGGATTCAGCTCTAAATTTGGATTGTGATTAAATAGTTGACACAGCATAGGTTTCTGACACAGAATGAATGTGGTCTAATGAACTTAAAATATTTTTTTTGCCTTTGAGCAATTCACTATGCTGTTGAATATTAATCCTCTCAAAAAAATGTTTGAAGAAATTTTCTTTTTATTTATGAAATCTGAAATGAGAAAAATTTAACCCCCCACCCCCATTTGTTTTCACATCCCCCTTTCCCTTTTTCCAAAACTGATCTCAATTCAAATTTCTAATGGAGTTTGCAACAATAACTACTCATTTAAATACATCATAAAATATCAAAATGTAAAAAAAAGTGCTTGTTATCACTGAATGGTAAAGATTGTTTTAATTTATCAGTTGGTAGAAAAAGTGAATATACATTGTATATTGTATAAAACAATGATTTAAAGTTGATTCAACTACTATTCTGGACAAAGAAAGATAACTCCAATTGAAATATTAATTATATATATTGTATAAAACAAAGATTTAAGTTGATTCAACTACTATTCTGGACAAAGAAAGATAACTCCAATTGAAATTGCAATTAGATATTTCTTGCTATTGCGCAATACTGAGTAATTGAAAATATTTGCTATTGCACAATACTGTGCAATTGAAGATTTCTTGCTATTGCGCAATACTGTGCAATTGAAAATTTCTTGCTATTGCACAATACTGTGCAATTGAAGATTTCTTGCTATTGCTGAATATTGTGCAATTGAAAATTTCTTGCTATTGCACAATACTTAATATAATAATTTTGGATCCTGATTTGAACCAACTTGAAAACTGGGCCCATAATCAAAAATCTAAGTACATGTTTAGATTCAGCATATCAAAAAAGCCCAAGAATTCAATTTTTGTTAAAATCAAACTTAGTTTAATTTTGGACCCTTTGGACTTTAATGTAGACCAATTTGAAAACGGGACCAAAAATTAAGAATCTACTTACACAGTTAGATTTGGCATATCAAAGAACCCCAATTATTCAATTTTTGATGAAATCAAACAAAGTTTAATTTTGGACCCCGATTTGGACCAACTTGAAAACTGGGCCAATAATAAAAAATCTGAGTACATTTTTAGATTCAGCATATCAAAGAACCCCAAGGATTCAATTTTTGTTAAAATCAAACTAAGTTTAATTTTGGACCCTTTGGGCCCCTTATTCCTAAACTGTTGGGACCAAAACTCCCAAAATCAAACCCAACCTTCCTTTTATGGTCATAAACCTTGTGTTTAAATTTCATAGATTTCTATTTACTTATACTAAAGTTATTGTGCGAAAACCAAGAATAATGCTAATTTAGGCCCTTTTTTGGCCCCTAATTCCTAAACTGTAGGAACCATAACTCCCAAAATCAATCCCAACCTTCCTTTTGTAGTCATAAACCTTGTGTCAAAATTTCATAGATTTCTATTCACTTAAACTAAAGTTATAGTGCGAAAACCAAGAAAATGCTTATTTGGGCCCTTTTTGGCCCCTAATTCCTAAAATGTTGGGACCAAAACTCCCAAAATCAATCCCAACCTTCCTTTTGTGGTCATAAACCTTGTGTTAAAATTTCATTGATTTCTATTCACTTTTACTAAAGTTAGAGTGTGACAACTAAAAGTATTCGGACGATGACGACGACGACGCCAACGTGATAGCAATATACGACGAAAAATTAAAATTTTTGCGGTCGTATAAAAACCAATGTCTTTCATGTCATTTAAACTAGGAAACAATATATTTCAGAAGACATTTAAATGGGCATTATAAAATTGACTATACAAATTTTACTCAACCAGATGTGTTACATATTCTAACAATTTTGGTAACTTCAGTAGTATTCAAGGGTTACATATTTTAAATCCAAAACCTAGTACAACATAGTATGCTTAACAAATATTACACCTTCTACATGTTCTACAAGGTTTATATATCTAAATAAACAAATGTACCTGTATTTCTTGGGAACTCATGATAACCAATTTGCGAATCTGTATTTATTCCTGTGCCATATAACCTGTTACCACGGAAACTTGTGGTGACATAAACAGTAAAACCATACCCACAACCCACTTTGGTGACCTGTTAATAGAAGAAAATATTTCTAAGCAATGACTAACATGACTAGTGAACAACAACAACAACATTTCTATCAAAGTATCAATAATGGTTATTAAACGGTTGATTTCCAGAATACATATTTTTAAAAGAAAAGCTGGCCTCACAACTTACCTTGAGATTAGCTCTGTCCATAAATTTAATTCTAGCTGGCTGTCTAACTGTGTATATTGGATGTTGTCCTTTTTTCTCAGGCTTTAAATATGACGGAATTCCTGGAAAAGATTAAATACAAGTAAGATATGTTAGATGGCATTTTCCTCTGGCTTGTAAGAGGTTCATTTGTGAACATGACTTTAAAGGAAAACACTTAACAAAATTATAAATCAGCATTGTAATGAAATAACTGATTAAAAAGATTTAAACCCAGCCAAATACAAAATTGTACTAATATCACACCATAAAAGCAATACAGAATAGAGAATTTATATGACTTTTATTCAACCAATTTTGGAGAATTCGTCAGAAGTATGGGATAACTGTGGACAAACAAATTTTGATCGCTTGGAAAATATCCAAATCGAGGCTGCTCGAATAGTTACGGGATTAACAAGTTACGCTAGCCGGAACAGTATCTATTTAGAGACCGGATGGGAAAAATTAAGCATCAGACAGGAGGTTAAAAAATTATCTATGTTTTATAAGATTATAAATAACCAAGCACCAGATTATTTACACGATTTTGTTCCGGATTTTGTATCAGATATTTGCAATTATAATTTGCATAACAGTCAAAATATTACTATTCCCGTAAATCGTTTATCAGCTTATCAACAGTCTTATTTTCCGTCATCTATTGCACTGTGGAACTCTTTAGACTTAAGTATAAGACACATTCCTACATTTTTCTTTTTTAAATTAAACTTGCACAAACTATACTATAGAAATAACAAATCTCCAAGATTTTGTATATTAGGAGATCATTTGTATTCTGTTTTACACACAAGGCTGTGTAACAGATGTAGCGCACTGCGTGCTGACTTGTTCAAAGCAAATTCAGTGGCGGATCCAGAAATTTTCATAAGTGGGGGCCCACTGACTGACCTAAGAGGGGGCCTGCTCCAGTCACACTTCAGTGATTCCCTATATAAGCAACCAAATTTTTTCCCAAAAAGGGGGGGCCCGGGCCCCCTGGGCCCCCCCTCTAAATCCGCCTCTGAAATTTGATACAAAATGCAAATTGTTCATGTGGTTTTATTAATGAAAATGTTGAACACTATCTATTATATTGTATTCATTTTTCAGTTCAGAGAAATCTGATGTTTAACGAAATTAATGTCTTTAATGTAAATATTACTATCGATTTATTATTATTTGGTGATCATGCTTTAAGTATTGAAGAAAATGATAATACTTGTTTATCTGTTCAAAGGGTATATAAAAAATACCAAACGTTTTTCTCTGCATTGACAACCTTAATTCTGTTTACAACACATGTGATTAAAGATATTTCTATATACATGTAACATGTGTAATGACAATAATCGAATGATCTTAATGAATATTTACTGTTATGTTTTGTTATCAATAACGATTCAATGGATTTTAACGAAAGAATATAAGAATAAGTTTCAAATCTATACTTACCATTGTGCAGCTGACATCCTTTTCGGAAACTTGGATAACATATTAAGATCCCACACTTTATTATGAGAAAAACACACACACTTATTTAAGTCATGTCCACAAGAACAAAATTTGCGCATATAGGTAATTCCACTAACTATTCGGTGTGTTTGTGTCATATTTATACAGTAAAAAGATGCACTCGATTAAAATCCATTGATTCGCTTCAAAAAGTTTCCTTTTGTTTTCATGTCTTTATTCTTAAATTATTTGTTAGTATGAAATATTTGATGTGTTCATTAATTAATGTGTATATTTTGTTTTTGTTTTGGAGAAGACGTTACTAAGTTGTAAAACTTGTGTCTGATCCTTTTGTCATTTTGAACATTAAAATATGTTTAAACTAGAGAATGAAAACAGGGAATGTGTCAAAGAGACAACAACCCTCTCAAAAAGCAGAAAACAGCTGAGGTCAACAATGGTTCATCAACCCAGCCAGAAAATCCCTTCTGAGGTGAACTTCAGCGAGGCCCAGAACAATAGTATATACTAAATCAGCCAGATGGACACCACTTAGACTTACTCCAAAACATAAAAATGAACAAATTTTAAAGAACACAAGGTTGGAGGTTCCTGACAGACACAAAGATGCAACAGAGTTAATACCATTAGATATAAGATGTGGTACGAGTGCCAATGAGACAGCTCTACATCCAAGTCACAATGTGGAAAACATACTTACATATACCTCTATCTAATGTGGACCACACAAACTCAGCAATATGCACATTAAACTCTGTTTATAGAAAGTCCAAGTTAAAACAGGTAACAGAAGAAACTATAAAGCAAAATGACAATGATCAACACAACCTAACAAATGACAGTAACAACTTCATGTAGTCACATAAGTGTCAGCTCCAACCTCATTTAAATTATTCAAATATACGTCTTCATCATATGAAAAACCAACCTCAAACACTCCAACTTACATTTTTGTGTACGTATGTTGATATTATTTCTATAATACTCAGTAAATTGAAACAATTAATTCAGGAATCTTGAAAGTCATTTAACTGGTTATTTTGGTTTATACAGTAGAGGGTTTTTTTCTTATATAATTATTTATATGTGTAGGACTCTAAAGTGCAATGGTTTACGCTAAAGTACAATGGTGTCTCACGCTAAAGTGCGATGGTTGTTTGTTCACTAAAGTACGATGGTATATCACGCTAAAGTGCGATGGACACAAAGGGTAAGATTCGAGGGATTAAAACATGGAGGTTAAAAAATAGTCTTTTTACAAAAGATAGTTGGTGTAGATGGCTGTTCACACAGTCTATCACCAATGGGAACACCTCCTCATTTTGTATTTGTAATTTACAATTACGACTATATGAGTCTCATATAGTCGTAATTGTAAATTACAAATACAAAATTAGATTATTGTCGGAATATGTAACATTTTTCAAAACTTTAATCTAAACTAGACAGAGAGGCAATGTTCGCTGATTTTTCTTCTTTGTCATAGTCACCACACAAACATATTATTATTTTCCTTCAATATACAAACTAATGTTTTAGCCGACTAACAACTAAATCAAATTATAATTTACGCATGAAAACAAGTACTTTTATTTTACCGACGTTACTTTCCAATAAAATCGACAATCATTAACGGGAACTGCTTTAGTAATTTACAACATAAACAATGATTCAAATGTATCTGTTTAATGGAGGAGACTGGTTATTAGGGTTAGGGTTAGGGTTATTAGGGTTAGGGCAACAAAAGCAGGGTACATGAATTGATATCCATGCGAATATCATTTTGTATCTAGTAGTAAAATGGTTGACTGCAGGATACAAGTACTTCCAGTTAAGAAAAACAAACACATTTGCCTCAGCCGACAAAGCATGGTCAGGTTAAAATAAATTCAGTCATTGACATTTGGTTTTAAAGGTGTTAATAATATATTTGTAATTTATCTTCCAGCATGTGTAATTTTTAGTTTGTACAAACGACTGTTAACGTCATAAACAAACTACGTTTTTATGTCTATATTTTCCCGGACAAACACACTTTAGCGAATGGAAGCATCTTAATTTAGCGTAGACCATCGCACTTTAGCGTGACCATCATACTTTAGCGTCCCCATCGCACTTTAGAGTCCTACATATATATATGTAATACAAAATTCAGTTTGATGGCAGTTCTGTTAAATTTCAATTTTTTTAGTCTGGAATCCTAAAAATGTATAGAATATATAAACTCTTCTCTAAGGATCTAAAGAAGCGTATCAGTATGCATGGTACAAAAAAAGTATCTACATGTATGTTAACTTTCAGATGTCTTTTCTTGTTTTTTTTTGTTTCATTATGAGAGCTTTCTAGTCAATAGTTCCATAGATAATAATTTGACCTACCTATTGCCCCTGTTGAAGCACAACCCCAGGCATAAACTCTATCTGCTCTCTTAGAATTATCTCCAGCATATTGTGTAATTGTTTCTTCCTTCAGTTTTCTTTTCTGCTGTTTCTTTGATAAGGGAGGTACTATAGTGTTTTTTGTTGACATTCGTCTCCATGGTGACCACTTTGATAAACAGTTCAAGCAAACAGGACTTCTAAATATGCTTAAAGGATGCATTCAATTAACTGTGAAAAAGTAAACATAACATAATATAAGTGTCTCCTCCATTAAACAAAACAAAATACAATACAACTTCGATGTTTTAAATGAATAAAGAAATAACTACCCCCAAAAATACATACATTGTACAAACAAAGGCAAAACAACAATATCAATGGATAAACATGATACATTCTTCTTCTTTTGTTACAGAAAACCATCAACGTACTGATGTTTACTTTCCGGCGCATGCCTGGTAAATGTTTTTTAATAAATTTATGTTGATAATTTTTGTCAAAATATAAATTAACAAAATATTTCTTATTCAAAGTTGTTTTTGGTCATATATTTTCGTATTTTCAATTTTTACAATTTTTCTTTGTTTTTAATTTATACAATTTTTTATTTAGTTTTTAAATATTACATTTTTTATTTTTAGTTTTTTGGTATAAGATAAAAACAAGAGTATCTGTTTATTTCAGATGAGGGTAAGTATCAAGGAGCACGTCGTGTGTAAGTGCATCCTTGAAGTTTTCTGTAGTACTGTTTTTGGTAATTTCAGGGGTTAGTTTGTTCCAGTCTTTGATGGTTTGACAGAAGAAAGAAAATTTATAGCTGTCTTTATTGCAATGAATTTGTCTGTAGGATTCTTTATTGGTGGATCTTGTAGTAGACTGACTCTGTTGTAATACATTTTGCGATGGAATGGCTATCTTTTCATTTACAATTTTGTGGAACATTATAAGCCTTGTTCGTAGTCGACGTTCTTGTAATGTTTGCCATTTCATGGTATCTAGCATCTCAGACACACTGCTGGTGTTGTGATGTCTATTGCACACATACCTTGCTGCCCGTCTTTGTACTTTTTCCAGTGATTTTATATTTTCGTTTGTAAATGGGTCCCATACAGTACAACAGTATTCCAACTTTGGTCTTATGAGTGTTTGGTACGCTCTTTCTTTAATTGTTTGCGATTGGACTTTAAGGTTTCTTCTGATGAAACCTAAGGATTTATTTGCTTTTGCAGCAGTTTGTTGGATGTGGGTGTTCCATTTTAGGTCTGCTGAGATGGTGATGCCTAAGTATTTTGCATGTTTTACAGATTCTAAGATGTGTCCATACATGTTATAATAAAAGTGGATGGGATTTCTTTTTGTTGTTATATTCATGATGTTACACTTGTCTGGATGGAAAGACATAAGCCAATCTTTTTCCCATTGTATGGCAGCTTCTAGGTCTTCTTGAAGCTTGAGGCAGTCGTTTTGAGTTTTAATTTGTCGGTAGATTATACTGTCATCTGCAAAGAGTCTGATTTTGCTATGTTGGATGTAATCTGGGAGGTCATTTATGTAAATTAAGAATAGTATCGGTCCTAGCACTGTACCCTGTGGGACTCCTGATGAGACTGGTATTTTTGAAGATGACATGTTTTCTAAAAGTACTGTTTGTGTTCTGTTTGAAAGAAAGGAGTCTACCCAGTTAATGATTTGATCTGATATGCCAAAGTATTTCATTTTGTATAGTAATCTTTTGTGTGGTACCTTGTCGAAAGCTTTAGCAAAATCCATGATTATAAGACATTACTGTACAAGATGAATAAACATAATTTCCAGCACTAGAATCTTAAAATGGGAAAAAGGGGAGTGACTCTTAATGAATTTTATCATCAATTATCATACATATACATGTATAGCTTTGGGTGAAATGACAGTTCTAGGTTTATTACTCAAGCTTTGAATGTCAACAGAACTCCATTTAAGGTCCAAAATAATTGTGGCTTATGTATCTAACTCATTAAATTGACTGACAAACAGTGGTAAAAAAAAGAAGGAAGACTCATGAATCTGTTCATTCATAGTGACAGGATATTTTGGCTAGCTTCTTTCTTTCTTGTGTATGAGCTTCCTATCTAAGGAACACCCCTTACTGGGTAATCAGGAGTATTTACAGGAGTGGGTAAATCAAAGATTTATTTTATATTTTTAAAAGTTAATTAAAATATGGGTTAGATAAAAGAAAAGGACAAAGGTAAAATTACTCGATAAAATAAAATAGTGTAAGAAAGGACCAGTAGGTGTGCTCTGTACATATGGTGGAAAGGTGAAGTGATAAAAATACATGTACCAATCAATTGGGGATGGAAAAATAGCTAGCTTGGACAACAGGACAAGGTGTTTGTTACAGAAAAACAACATATTGATTATGCATTACCATGATACATGTAATGTTTTTAAAATTATTATTATTTAAACACTTGCAACACTTACAGTTTATCTTTAATAAAGTATAAACAATATTTACAACATGTACAAAATGTATAGTACATGTAACTGTACAATGCGTGAATAATCTGATAATGTCAATACTGTGCATGTACAAATAATTCTTTACTTATTTCCAGTAAAGAGACGAGTAAAACAATACAGAAGTACACTGTACATGTATCTCAAACATGTCAAAACACAAGATAATATAATATTAAAGAATATGCCAGTTACTAAGACAGCAAACGACAACCACTATTTCAAAGGCTCTTGACTTGGGACTGTGACAGGATGAAAATGTATGTGATGTCTGGCAAGGATATTTTAATTTTATTCTGGGACGCCTTAGGATAGGAAGGCGTCCCAGTATAGAATTAAAATATCCTTGCCATACGTCTTAATTATTTGGACTACATTCATAGCACAGCAGGACTACAAGAACACACGGTAAAAATAAAATTCAGTCCCAGAATAAAATTAAAATATCCTTGCCAGACGTCATAATTATTTGGACTTCACTCATAGCACAGCACAACTACAAGAACACACAGTAAAAATAAAATTTAGTTGGAAAAAGGCTGAATTATAAAATAATTTACATCAAGTGTCCTCTTCCAGTTGATTTTTAAGTCATGCATTTGATAACAATTACTGAAAGATGGTGTAATTTTAAGTTTGAAATAAAATCCAGTACAAATATTGTGTTTTCATGGGCGCAGCCATTTTTACATTCTAAATTTCGTTCGTTGACTGTCAAGTAAATCCGGATTTGGAAAATTGAGTTATTCCCCTTTGCACGTTTGTCGTTACAATAATTTCTCCCTGAATTCAGGAAATATTGATGGACATTGATGACATTTGTTGATTTACTTACTCCCCTTTAAAAGTCAAATTAAGTTGAAATAATAATTTGTGTAAAATTAGCAGTCATAATGTGATATGAACAGTCGGGACATAGTATATAGTTATCAAAGGTATCAGGATTATAATTTAGTACGCCGACGCCCGTTTCGTCTACATAAGACTCATCATCAGTGACGCTCATATCAAAATATTTATTAAGCCAAACATGTAAAAAGTTGAAGAGCATTAAGGATAATATATTGACTATATTAAAAAGTTAGTTTTCCCGTTTGAATCGTTATTCACGGCTATAGATATATAGATGGGATATTGTAAAATTTTGTTTTATTTTGTTCAGTTAACTAAGACTGTTCCTTGTTCCTAATGATATTCTTCAAATAACTGTGATCGCATATGACATCCAAATAGCACTCTTCATACATAAATCATCTAAACTGACAAAGTATTGTATCTTGAATATAACGAATAAAATGCTGTTACGATCATCGAGGCACTGAGCAACACAACAACAACTAGAGGCTCTCAAGAGCCTGTATCGCTCACCTGACTCTACTTGGGGTTTTGCAATCATATAAAAAAAGATAAAATTTGGCTACAAATTAACAACACTTGGTCAGCACCAGATTAGGAAAGAGCATTCATGCTATGTTTGGTGTTATTCCATTCAGTGGTTCTCTAGAAGAAGACTTTCATGTATTTCCCATAGGGTCCTATGTCAAACTAAGTCCCTCGCTGGCGGTCATCTTGGATTATGGATTGGCTACAAAGTAACAGCACTTGGTCAGCATCTCATCAAGAACATCCATGCTATGTTTGGTTTCATTCCATTAAGTGGTTCTCTAGAAGAAGTTCAAAATGTAAAAGTTTACGACGGCGACGACGACGACGACGACGACGAGGGACGACGGACCAGGTGAGCAAAAAATATGGGAAGATGTATTTTAGAGGTCGCATAAAATCTAGAAAGTTTAACAAAGAATGCCCAAAATCTGCCATCAACGTTAAATTTCCAAGTTGACAAACGTTTAACCTTACAGCTGAGTTAGGACAGTCATACACATATATATATATGTCATAAATATTTGGTTTAGATCTGTACTTTTATTTTTAACTTGAAGTAAGAAATGGTCTGTCCAGTACCGAACCCATTTTAAGTTTTAATAAATCTGGCTTCAAACCATTAGTGCAGTGTTTTCTTTTTTATAATTTAATAGAATGTGTACCTTCATCCCAGCGAGTCTGAACTCCAAGAGTAACATTTAAAAAGTTCTCTTTGCGTACATATATACCAGTTTTTGTGGAATAAGTTGCGATCAAAGTGAAATGCGAAAACTAAAACACTTATCTCAGACTCTTTTCTGTCAAATATGAAAAGAAACTAGAATGTCTAGAATCTATTTTGCAGAGTTTTTGGTAAATTCTATTTTCAGGTTCACAGAAAATGTTTACATGTTTGCCCATTTTCTGAAGGTTTTGGGGATGGTATATATATAAACCCTTTAAAATTAAAATAATTCCATATACAAAGTCTGTTTCTTAAATTTCAGTTTGTTGATTTATTTTCACAAGCGAGTAAAAACTTGCTTACTAGAAAACACGACATTTAATACCCAGACTCAGTAATTGCAATATGTGTAAAGCTAGACCATTGTTATATTGAACTCTTCAGTCATCGATCGGTCCTTAGACTCTACGTCAATGGTAATTGACATGATAGTTGGTCATGTAAGGAGATAAACAAATAAACAGTTTGTAAAACTTGCTCTGATAAAAAATGAAACATAAACGATAACTTGATAGGTAATCATTTCACCTGGTGTTGTCTATATCATTGACATAATGTATATAATATTTATAGATAGATAATACACGTTTACGTGATGTCAAACTTGATTCTGAATAAACAATTTTGTATATATAATTCACGGACGGTTGCAAAATCTTGAAAATGCTTACGAAAAAAAATCAAATTCTATTTAACAAACACCATAATCAGAATCATACATAACCGTTGAGGTAAAACACGGAAAAAATAATATTCCTTGGAACACGCGAGAACAAGATAAAAGGGACCCGGAATGAGTAGCAGCATGTCCATACGAAACCGTCCAGTATAGATGTCATTGCTGGAGTCACCATCTTAATAACAACCAACCATAAACATCTTTTGCATATTGTCGAAAAGTCCAGTGTTGACTTCTGTTTGATATAGGTTTTGCCTGAATAGTCAATCATCAGTACCATCAGTACTAACACCATGGTTGTGTATTTGGGTGTTTAAGATAATCTGAGAGCGTTCTGAGAGCCGTCCGAGGCTAAGCAATTTGCTGGCTCTTTTTCTAAGATGTATGTTCTTGTAGAAGCATTTGTCTATATTGTCAAAAGGTTCTTATTATTATGTTCACATTTACAACAATTAAGGACCTATCAAAGTTATTATATACATTCTTATCTTTTAACAGTACCGTTTACTCTTTTTATTGTATTTCTATTTTTAACATTATTCTTAAACTAATATAATTCAAATCAAATCAAATTTGTATTGCCATATAAACTTTAAATATTAAGTTTAAATAATAATAGTTTATCGGTTTTCTAGCCACGGAGAATTAAGACATACACAATGCCTTTATAGCTTGCTGTTCGGTGTGAGCCTAGGCACCGTGTTGGCCTATAATGGTTTACTTTTATGTTACTTGGATGGAGAGTTGTCTCATTGGCATTAATATCACATCTTATTATATCATCTATAATGTAAAAATCTCGTTTGATCAATGGCTTGATGAATACGGGTCTCATATAAATTGAAAAAAAAAAATATGCATAAAAGGATAGGTTGGATTCACACAAGCACTGTGTATAAGTTAATGAAACGGCAACTCAACAGCACAGAATAACTAAATTATAAAGTGAGCATTAACTTTAAGGCAATATTATCAGAGAACATCAATGAAATGCCATCATTACCTTAATTAATTCTCCAAAATAATGCAAAATAGTATATAACAAATGACAAGGCTCCTGACTTAAGTCAGGCTTATTATCATAGTTTCTGCAACATAAACCCTCCTTTGTAATTGAATTCGTTTCAAAAAGGCATACAACCGAATGGTAACAGTATGATAAAAACAAACACAAACTTAAAAGCAAAATGAGACACAAATGATTCAAAACACTGAAAGTCTTATGACAGTATATGGACCGTATCCCCAAAAAGTAAATGAACCGAAGCAGGAAAGAATTGTTTTTACTATCAACGTGTTAATACAAAACAGTATACTTTAATTTTAAACATAAGTACAAAGTATACTTTTTAAGTCTTGTTATCATCAATGTATTATCCAAACATGACAAGACACTTCAAAATGAGGAAATACAAATGCTCTTTCTGGACTACCTTGTGATTAGAAATATTTGTTATTATTTTTGAAATATTTTCATTCAAGCAATTCTATTTTACAAAGAATTCTTTTTAAAGCGTTTTGTGTAAAATACAGTCATGAATGAACATGCAATTCAAATAAAAGCATGACTGGATGTCCAAGTTCAAAATACGGGATGGATCCAGATGTGGATTTAGGTGCCCGTCCCCTTTATGGAGCTTAATTTCATTTATAGTTAAGCTAGACTTTGTACTGTTCCACTTCACATTTTGTCAAGTTGAGGAACCCTTTTCAAAATCCTGCTGGATACGCATCTGGGAAACCAATTGATTTCAAACGATATATATATAATCATAATTAATTTATTATCATACCGTCCTGATGAGAATTCTCGCAGACACTTAAAAGACGCAATTGAATAATGTCTTCGTCGCTTTTAGCCACAACTCGATCTGAATTTGACTCTTTTCATGTAGAGTGAGATCACGTACAAATTCATATATGTGCATATTCATTTTCAATTATATGTTTTCTTACATCTGAGCCATCTTTTTCCAATGCACGTAGATAGATCGGTATCAAATGTTGTTTTAAACAAAAAATGCATGGAAACACATTTTTTTGTTGCAATACATTTCATCAAGTAGCACAAGGAAAGGTCTTGTCCAAAAAGTATCTGATATTCTTTAATACGTCTTTAAACTAGAAAAAACATCAAGGTTATCGCTTGAAATTAGCCTTTTAGCATAAGACAAAAAGACAGGCATCTGCGTTTCCACCTCAAAGTTAACCTACATGCAAGTTCGACTTTAGTTTTCATACGAAACAAATTTGGGAATTAGTGTAGAAAATTATTGGAATTTCGATTTTATATAAAATTTGTAAGTGTGTGCATGTTTGTTAGAGGGATATTCTTTATGTTTTTCTTCTGGTATCTAGTTAAAAAAAAACCTTGTTAATGTTTTGTCATCTGTAGAATCCAGTACAGAAAGCTTTGGAGTACCGTGCTTATAGTATGCATGGACAAATCATATTAATAGTAATTATATTTTTTTTTCAGAAAATTCGTATACAAAATAACTGTTCCCTCGACTCCTAAAATACTTGACATAATAATGAAGAGAGGTGTGTGAAATTACAATACTTTTTGAGTAGTTTTATCTAAAATGTCACCTGATACAACTAGAGTGCACAGTGTTTGATTGACAAATTTAGTATTTATGGGCTTAAGTTTATCTTAATACCTAGGATACATAACATTTACGGAGAATTCAAAGTACTACTCTGTTGTTTATCTTATATCTACCTACCTGGTTATAAGATGTACCAATGTACTTCCGTGGTATCTAGAGGACACGCCCTCGTGTGGCTAGTCAATTGAATGATCACATATATATCTCGATGCAATGTGTGGCCTACCTTTCTAAGTTCTTGACATCTACAACATGAGTTTATGAAATGGCTTGTCTGAATAAATTTGTACTTTTACTTGATGTTTTTGCGAAACCGGTTGTTTTTTCTCGCGTTCTATATTGCATGGTATTCTGTCTTTCTTCGATTTATGAGTTTTGAATGTTTTCACATTTGCTTAACAATGGCCAATCTTACTGGAAAATACAATGAATAGAAATCAAACTGCTTGCATCTGTCAATTCTAGAATTCAATGCGAAACAGTGATCCCCATTTGCTTTCAAATTTGTGAAAATTGTAAAGGAATAAAAAAAACCTTTTGGGGTAATTTGGGCTTCCTTTAATAATTGAAACTGAATAATACAATTAAATGTGAATGCTTATCGTTCAAGCCTTTCATGCAAATGCAGTTTCACATAGACAAGGTTTAACGGCGTTAGATTGAACACTCTCAGAGTCTCTTTTTTGGTTCTGCAGTAGAAGAGAGGCGTTTGATAGTGAAGGAACACACAACTGACACATAAACTGAAAACACCATGGCAAAATAGAAAAAAACAAAAAAACAAAACAGCAGTAAACAAAACCCAACATAGAAAACAAAAAAAAGAGCAACATGAACATTATCTAAATCATAAAAAACACCATTTCTAGAATATAATTTTAGCGGATGCATACCCTATTTATATTTAGAAAGTCCTTAAGGTAAACTTGAAGATTGTTTCTTTCGTGGATTAGATTTAATTTTAAATCGACCCTCGTTGGATTTCAAGTTGTGGTTTAAAGTGTCAGGCTGACTTTGAAATCTATACCTAACTATTTCAAGCTCATTGCATGTACACAAATGCAACAATAGACTCCAACAGGGTAGTTCCAGCGTATTTAGATGTATACTAATACACCAATACGATGAACTTTCATTACTCATTAAAAAGCTACCGACTTTCTGTTGAATACACATATAAAAGTGTAAGTTGCGTTGATGTCAGTTCGGTGACGACAATTGAAAAATATCCATGGGCAAGCAGTAACCTTATATCGAGGAAACCATTAGAGGATAAACAAGCTCTTACATATCGTATAATATCACTTTGAGCTCTATACTCCATTATGCTGGAGCCGTTGCTATAATTTCACATAGAAATGGAAAGTTCTAAAACTGCTTTTAATACTATTGTATGTACAGACGGATCATATTATAAAGTTTACGTGCTGTTAAATATAAGTCAGGGTGGATCCAGAAATTTTCAAAAGGGAGGGGGGTTCCAACTATATGTCTCCATTCAAATGCATTGATCGGTAAAAAAAAAGGGGGGGGTTCCAACCCCCGCCCCCTGGATCCGCCACTGTAAGTAGTCCTATTTAACAACCCCATCACAATCACAACACTGAAAGAGAACACACAGCTTTGCTTATTTATTAAAAAAGATATACCTATACTACTATGTAGAAAGGGGTTCTTTTTTGTAAGTTTTGTCTGGATATGTTTCGGTTGCTACGTGAATAGTTATTTATAATTCCTGTATTCCTGTACCTGCCAGTCTGTACAAAAGAAGACGAAAAGAAAAACGGTAGTGTGAGTTTTGAATATACTGCAAACTTACTGGGACTGTGGACAAGGCCAGCAATCATTCAAAAACTCATGCATCATAGATACCAGGATTGAAATTTTATAATTGCGTTAGACGGCCGTTTCGTCTACAAAAGACTGATCACTGATATTCGAATAAAAAAAAATGTTAAAAGGCCAAATAAAGTACGAAGTTGATGAAACTCACTTTAGTAGCAATCGGCAAGACATTTCAAAACAGTAAAAAGTCGTCGACTTTGTTAATGAACATGTATAACCGACTCTTGATAAAACAAAGATTTAACGGTTTTAAATTAGAACTGTAGAATGTTTTACTTATTGGTAAAGAAACAGCTGATTTGTGTAATTAATATATTATGTTTTACCTAACGCAAAACTCAGAAACAAATATATTTCCACTATGGAATTTCCACTATGGAATTTCCACTATGGAATTATGGAACAATGACTATTCCTTTGAGCAAGGTTGGAACAACAACACACGATGAGCTAGATTCATATCGACAATATAAACAATAACATGAAGTAACCCAAAAAGATGAGATAATACAAGTGAATTAACATCAAATTACATATATACAAAGTTCAACAACGGTATGTTTAATTGAATCCACTAATTATATTTTTTAATTACCAATTTGGCCAACCTTAGTAGCAATATACTCACTTCAGCTGTATATGGGATATACATTTCCAACTCCTTCGGTATTCGGGAGTTTGCAGCTGCTACTCAGACTTTGAAAAATCACCAGTGTCTGAGCAGACAGTTGAATACATAGGGAGATGTTAAATAAGATGTATAAAAAATGTTTTGAAGATACCAAGACCTTGTTGCTAGATATTCCGTATCACCTTCACTAATAAAACACGTTCGTCTTGGATTATAGATCCATGGTAATTTCGTTGTTTATCATCTTTAATGTCTTATAGTATTTTGTTATTTGTCTTTGTAAATTATTTCTTTTACTGTTTAACCTACATTTGGCGGTATACATTTGACGTGGCTCGGTACTTATACATCCCGTCATTGTATTATTGTGGTATGGTAAGTTTTTGTATTCTTGTCATTCGTTTCTTCTTATTTTCTTTGTCCATATGCTTTTTTTGTATCTTTGTTGACATATTTGTTTCTTTGTAGTGATTATGATTAGAATACAATGTTGACTGCTGTACCCCTATTTTTTTACATTTTTACCTATTATATCTGTTTGTTGTGTTTACACATCGTTGTCAATATAATAGAATGTTATGCGACTGACATACAAGTCAAAGGTTTAAAGTTAGCTAGCTATAAATAGAGGCAACAGTGGTATACCGGTGTTCAAGAGTCATAATTCGATTTAGAGATAAAACCCAGGTTACAAACTAAAACCAAGAAACACATCCACTACAAGAGAAGAAAAAAAAAACAAAAGAACAACAGGAACACTAAAGTGCATCAAAAATAAAATAAAAAAACAGGTTTAATCCACAAATTTCTAAATAAGAAGTTACCTCTACCAAGTCAGGAATATGACAGTTATTCAATTTTGGTAATTTAATCACTTGATGGACGCTGAACGCTACCGAATAAAACCCAGAAAAAATTGGAAACCATGAATGTTTAAACAAAAATAACCCGCAAAACTAGGAGAAATTGAGAAAGAAAAGTATTAAAAAAAAGAAATACAAAAGTCGAAAGAAAGACGAGACAAAAAGATATTAACAAATATCAAATTAAATTTTAATTTCAATTCCATTTCTGTAATACTATAAGTAGACATCTAAATCAGAAGCCGATACTATTTAAAATTGAACTGTTGCCTATATATATATATATATATATATATATATATATATATATATATATATATATATATATATATATATAACTGCTTACATCCACATCAATTGAACTTGGTAGGTAGGGTCTCATTCGCAATCATACAACATCTTCTCACTTTAATAAGGTACATTTCCGATGTGTTTTTCCTTTTATGACTGAAATGAAAAAATGAAAGAATAAAGAAAGTACTATTAGCAATACGACACATTTCCATGTTGAATAAATAAGGTCTAACTTTTTTCTTTTTCTTTTTTTTTTATCTCATCAAGTTTTTCTTCAACTGAGTTTCATATTGTAAATTACTATCGAAAAAAACATCATAGTTATTGTAAAGATGATGATAAATTATAGTTATCAATGTTTATACATTATTTTATAATGACTTTGACAAAGATGTATATTACATGAATGCATTTTCAACAAAAGTAAGAGAAATTTATCTGTTAAGATAATCAGGTTTACCACCTTGGAGGTGATTGCAAGTAAATGAATCGCTAAGGGAAGATAAGATTTCCGTGCTTTCGGTTCATCTCCACACCGATATGTTTTGGTCTTAGCATTCCGTCACGTGGCATTTTATATAAAACGTTAATTGAACGCTTAAACAAATTTTTGTCGTTACCGTCTCGCAATCTTTCCATCAGAAATGTGTTGATTTTTATTCACATATGTAATTTACGGAACATTAGGAGCGATAACGTTTTTCTTTTAAGATCTAGAGAAAGATTAATGAAAACGTCTTTACGATGATAACAGATGCAGGATATTTCGTATCCTCTTAAGAGACACATTAAGAGGGAGTGACAAAAAATACTGAAATGTGATAGAAGGTGTTTTATATCATGATTTAGTAAAAATGTTTAAAATTAAGTAATATATTATGAAACTAATTCAGCTGCGTGACTTCTTCTTGACTTATGGTAGTTAAACAAAGTATTTGCAGCTATATATTTGTACTGATAATATCAAAACATTTTTTCTACAGAATTTATTGGTTTTGCCTTAAATATTACGTATGACTAAGAACGACAACTCTGACCAAGAAAAATAATAAGTGACAAGATTTTAGCTGTGTCAGCGAAACTGATTTACTCAGAAATAAAGCGGGACTATTAAAAAAGTAACACTCTTCTTATAATGAAGATTACAAAATCAATAGTTTCTTTACGTCGGTAAGCATCAGGGTTGGCAGTGGGAAATAATGATAAAAACCCGGGGTTTACTGGATAACATTGGGCAATACTCGGTAATATAAAATACTGGCCTGAATTTTAATGAGGATTCAGTGATCAAACTTAAATGCAATGCATTTAAGATATTTATGAACCCATTTTGATTTAAAAATAATTTACTTGTTTGAGAGTCTGATAATACAATTGTATACATTTGGGAAAGTACTTTTCTACATTAAACACATATTAATGGAAAAGGACTTTCTCAATAATTCTCTTAAATCACCCTCCCGTTTAGATTGGTAAAACTGCTAACATAAATTCAAAGAATTATTTTTTCAAATGCATATAACTTACATTAATAATTAACAATAACACGTAAGAAAAATCACTTTTCCATAATATATATGTACATCAATAATTAATAAGTAATTATTCAGATTAGGACACAGATATGTTTATATAACATTATTCAGCCTTTTCATTTCTATAAGTGTTAATGACTTATTCCTGTTGGATGTTTATTTAGCAATATGATTGCATAGACGTTTAAATTGATAATTCACTTTAACACTGCTATAAAATGCATTTGTTTTCAAGTATGGATTATTGACACAATACATGGAAATTAACAAGGTATCCCAAATGTTCAAATTTTATATTCTGCCTACATAGAAGTAGTGGAGAAAAGAATGAAATTGAATTTTCAATCTTCTAGAATGACTTTCAATGGTTATCTGTATAAAAAATATATATATTTAGCTATAATACTATGAACCTACAACAAGCCTTTACTATTTTGTGTTAAATAAGTTTAAAATATATTGCCCAGTATTACCCAGTATTACCCGTTTCTGGAAGTATTGCACAGCCCGGGAAAACCCGGGAAATTCTAAATCGCTTTCCATATTAACAAATTTCCAGAATGTTCGACTGATAGTTCTACTCGTGGTTAAATTTCTCTTAATCTGCATATTTTCCAAAAACGAAGCTCCCAAGCACACCGGTCTGTTCATTGTCATGGGAGCTTTTGGTAGGTACATGTTGTCGTTGTGGGAATATATAACGCGATTGAAAACTGCTCAGGTCAAACACTTTAAGGAACATACTTTTTCAAAATGTATTATCCGTCAACATAATAATTTATTATTTTTTGTTAATTTTTGTAGATCTTTTTGATGTGTTTACATTGTACATGTTTACATTGGAATACGCTGGAATAGCAGCTTAAATATACGTATAATTGAATATTTTCAGAGACATATATAGTTCGTAGAGCTTTATAAGAAATTCCGATTGGTACATGAGGAATTTATCCAATAGCTAGATAAGATGTATTATTAAAGTTACACTTCAGCCTATTTTACACAAAGCTTTTTAAGTCATCCGTTCTCATCTGCTATATTAAGAGGAACACATTAACGTTACATGAGATTTCGGTTTTTATTTACATAAAATCCTTTACGAAAGAGAGGCAAAAGGTACTAAAGGGACATTCAAACTCATAAGTCGAAAATAAGATAAAATGCCGTGGCTAAAATGTGAGACAAACAAACAAACAACACTTCAAAAACACAACATAGAAAACTAAAGACTGAGCAACACGAGCCCCACAAAAACTAGGGTGATGCTCCGGGAGGATCGACCGATCTTGCGCCACATGTGGAAATGTCACATTCGGGGGGAAGGGAAATGAATTGTAGTTACGACAAAAAAGATACTGTTTCTACTTTTCTATCTTCATAAGAAGTTTCAGTATGTAGTCACCCTTATATAATTAAAGAAACGGTCAACGAGAAGATGGGCACAGTTGGTTCCCATTGGAATGCCAATTGTTGGTTGAAAACGTAACAAATGTGTTTCCAATCAAGTTATTATAAACGTTATCGTGTGAATTTAAAACCAGTAGAGTCTTTTGCGGATAACATACTCAACATTGAAGTCTTAAATTTCTCATTGTTTGCAGTGGACGTTAACTTTTGCTACTAGAATTTTCTACTGTAGAGTGTATGATTTTGCAATATTAGTCCAATGAAAAATATTTTTTTCTCGTCGTATTAGTCGCTTATTTATAGTAAAAATTCTATCAAAGATTCCATGGATTGATTTTTGTTCAAATTTACTCATTGCATTGTCTATGTGCAGTACAATGAGGCTTAGTATTAACATATGTGCCGTCAACGAAGTGTTGCCAATTGTTGTTAGCCTCCATGGAATCATTTCGGATCGCTGCTGTCTGGTCTTTTCTTTTTTTGATTGACGTGAGGGGCGTTTTATCTTTACATAAGTTTTACACTTTTCAAACTTCCAATTTTCAGACTAAATCCGCTGCAAAAAGTAAAATCAATTCTGAAAGTCCATAATCGCATGGCAAAATCAAATAACAAAACGCATCAAAAACGAATAGACAAGAATTGTCATAATCTTGACTTGGTACAGGCATTTTCAAATGTAGAAAATGGTGGATTAAACCTGGTTTTATAGCGCTAATCCTCTCACTTTAATGACAGTCTCATCAAATTCCGTTATATTTACATTGATGCGTTAACTAAACAGACACAATAAATAAAATAGTCAAAATATGGGTACACCAGTCATCATCGTATAACAATTTTAAAAGGAACAATTTAACAGAACACAAAAACATATATCTACAAACACATTCATTGGTTGTATGTCTGACGTCAGAAATTTTTATACGTCACATAGATTTGTCGTTCAATGTGCATACAAACAATTTTAAAATTTTAAAATTTACATAGGCAATGTTAGCATATAGGGTTAGAAATCAAAAGTATGTGAGAATAAATTTCAGAAAAAGACCGAGATTGAATCTTTAATCTCTAGTTCTGGGGGATATATTAATGGAAATATTAATGGAACACAATCAGAAAACTTCGGATTGATTATGTAAAGAACATCATCAATATATCTAAAAGTGAAATTAAATAATCTGGCTTCTTTGGTCCTCTTGTTTTTGACAAGTGTCTAGAGGAACTCCGGTTCATAAGAAAATAAGAAGAGGTCGGCAAGAAGAGACGCACAGTTTGTTCAAATAACTATTAGATTATTCACTGCATATATTACTTGTGACGAAATAGCTTCTAACGATATTGGTAGATATAAAGAATACGAAAACGGTATTTTACTTCATCTTTTATTTGTATTGACAAAGATCAATTCTTATCTAGAATAAAACTTTCCCGACATTTTCTTTGAAGAAGTGATTTTCCTCCATCACAAGCTATTAATAACATTCCATTTTCTTTCACGTATAAGATTGTTCTAGGTTTGAATATGCCGTCTACTTTTGAAAGGACGGCCTCCGTATGTGATCCATCCTTTTTAATCTTATATACTTTATTTGCAACCCAGTCGGTCACCATAAAAGTATTTTGTGTTATCTGTTCAAACCCATAAGGACCTTTAAGTGCAGAACTGTTAACTTCAAAAACAATATCTCCATTTATTGTTGTGCACACAAAAGAACTTGCAAAATAGTTCGTAAAAAATATTTTTTCATCGTGAATTTTTAGGTAAAATATCCAACCATTCGGGATTTTAATTATGTTTTCAAAAGGAGGCGATGTTTCGTTGATCACAACTATTCGATCTTTTGCAGCTATGTAAAACTTTCCCGCGTAATAATCTAAACCCCACAATCTCACTTCGGAATTATTATAAGTTATCGGCTGTAATTCGGTTTCTTCCTGCTCAGACCTACTGATTCGAGACGATTGTGAATGAAGTCGAGGTTTCTCTATTGTTTTTGAAACAACTTCTATAGTTCGTAATACTTGTTCTTTGCTAACATCTATTACTTGAATGCATGTATGATCAACTGAAACAGCTATAGTATTTTCACTCATAACTGCTAAACCATAAGGTTTGGCGTCAAGGACTAATTCGGACTTTTGTATCCCAGGCTGATTGATGTCCCATACAACTAACCGTTTGTTATAATCGGCAACAATAATTCCTACACCTGGGAGTATCTTCATATCTATTATTGCTGTTGGTTTTATTTCTATTTTCTTTGTATTTGGTCCAAATCTGCAATAAAAATTGTGATATCAAAATGTTCGATATTATGAATGCCGGAAATCCAGAAATCAAAACAGTTCAATATTACATTCACTATACTCTATTCTTTTGCTAAGTTTGATGCGTCCAACGGATGACCCTATAGTTTATTACTGTCAATTTCAAATTTGAAAAACAATTAGGACAGAACATTCAGTGCCGATGTTAACGATGTTTATGTCGAGGGGTAACAATCTGTTCTATCGCCCTCTCTGCTGCACGTTATTTTTATAATGTGTTCTATCTCTCTTTTCACGTTCATCAGGTCTTTATAAAAAAAAAAAATCAAGGAGACGTGTAAAGATTGCCAATGAGGAAAAAACAAACAAATATCCATGCACCAGAGACGAAAGAATGAAGATACATGTATAAAAAATTTCATCAATGTAAAAAAACCAATACCCTATCATAAGCTATAGAAGACCCTTATATGAAAAATGTGTGACCAATTTAAAAAAGAAAAATACATCTAGATTTAACCAAGAAATTGATTTAACCTTAACAAAATACGAAAAACTAAATACAACTTTAAATACATGGTGTGTCAAAGGATTACTAAGTTGGTGTTTATAGACTGGTCATGTTATTATAGTTACCACCGTTGTATGGCTTTAGGTGCATTTTTATAGGATGGGGGTGGGGTGGGGTAGGAAAAACATAAAGACCTGTCTTTTTATTATAGGATAGAAGATATGCATAGTTATAACATTACGTATGTATACACTTAAAGCTAATTGCTGTGCCGACATTTATATGGTATTTGTTAAGCGTTCAAAATGTGTTCAATTTGCTAACTCTTATTCAAAATCGTAAGTTACAGAATACATACTTGCCTTTTGACGAAATTTTCCTCTCCATTACAGATTTTCAGTCTATAAGTTTTGTTGATATTACATTGAAGCAAACCAAATGTGAATTGTATTACATAAAAGTATATATTATTAATCATGTGACCTAAATTTACATGGCTTACTTCCTATTTGTATATATGATTCTTCCTGTATCAAGCAAATACTTCCGACAGCAAATTAAAGTATGTCAAGTTCGTGTATTTTCTTTTTCAAATTTATACTAAATGTAACTGAAAACCATCTCTTTTCTAACATTTTGCTTTGATTTTCTCCCTAATTTTAATACACTGTACTGCATGCTAACATTATAAGTGACTGAATTGCATATTCTGTACTTATACATCACGCCATTGTGTTATTGTGCTATTGTAACTTTTTGTATTCTTGTCGTTGATGTTTGCTAATGTGCTTTGTCAATATTCATTTTAGTGCTTCTTTGTTACATATATTTGTTTGTTTTTATAGTTATTAAGATAATAACACCATGTTGACTGCTGTACCCCTATTTGTGACATTTTTACTTATTACACCTGTTTGCTTTGTTCACACATTGTTGTCAATATAAATGGAATTTGATGCGACTGTCATTTGTGTGAAAGGATTAGCTGGCCATAAAACCAGGATTAATCCACCTTATTCTGTATAAGAACATGCCTGTATCAAGTCCAGAATATGACAGTTGATACCCATTCCTTTGATAAGTTAGGGCTTTTGATATTGCAAATTGATTAGGGACTTTCCGTTTTGTGAATGTTCCACGGAGTTCTGTATTTTTGTAATTTTACTATTTCCTCCCCTTTCGTATATTTGTTTTACTCTTTCACAAATAAAAGTTACAAATAAACGTTTTCAAGACATGATAGTTATTCATATACATGTATATGCAATCACTGTAATATGTGAATGAAGGGGAAAGAAACAAGTATTGCACGACATTGACAAAATTATTTACGAAGAACAATACAAACAGAATTCTTTAATGAAGGAGAGTACATTATTACGAACTAGAGAAACAATAAGTGAATTTTAACACACAGATAAGAGATTAACTCAAACACAAAATAATAATTAAACAGCTGATAATAACACGAACAATCGACGATGACAGAAACAAATATGAAAGCCTTAAAATCCATGGACGAATAACCCAGACAACAAATTGAGAAATAAATCAGATCATAGATAAAACCATGTATTTTAAAGGAACAACCATTAGTAAATACATCGTCACTAGTTACCACCAAAATCTTAAAGCACAGACAAAATAGAAAGATCAAAACAACTCATCCATAGAAACAAATAGAGAAATTATGTACAAAAGGAAAGATCCAAGAGATGATGCTATAGATTAAACCATTACCAACTGGGAATACAAAAGAAAGAAAAATTAACAAAAATAAAAATTATTTGAAATCAAAATAGTCACAATCGAAATCGTTGCCAATCAAGAACAACCAACGACACAGACTGATTTTATGACCGCATAACATAAATCAGAGCATACAAAAATATCCACCAAAAACTTGTGTATGCGGTTAACGATCTCAGGATAAACTTGTTTGGAAGATTTGGACCTACATAGGTACAAATTCAGTCATACATTCTGATGCCTCGCATATAAAAAAAATACATGGAGCTACAAATATCAGTTTATCATTCAAAATTCGAAGCATCCCAATTGATATAAAAACTATCAAACAGTACATGAATCTAACATGTAAATGGAATCGTTGAACAAAAAAAACAGTAAGAGAGTTTCAAAAGAAAGAAAGAAGCATACTTGCTTTGAAGGGAAACAAAAGACAGTTTAGGACGTAGTCGCGATATTGAAAATATTTCTATTAAATAATTGTCTGTTTATCCTGTAAAATTGTTGTGCAAAAAAATGAAGCAACATCCAAAATGTTTGTGTTTACAATTGTTGTTTTTTGAATGAATGAATGAAAACAGAACATTTTTTTTTTATTTACAAGATATTTTTAGTTGGAATAAACAGTGCCATGAACGTAACTTTGTACTCAATCATATGAATGAAGAAAATCTGTGTTTCGTCAGGTTCTTGTTGAACCGCACTGGATTTTTAGATCGTTCAGATTCTAGTGTTTTATAGACATATCCTATTAAAATCGTGCCGGTGTTCGTAATGAAATATTTCACGTTTATTTTAAATGACGAGGTGCTTGTACACGTGAGGAAATAATTTAAGATCGGTTATCTTTTGAAATTCCTAAAATCTCTAATCAAGCCACATGAATCAAGATACAATGATAAGGTGTAAGATAAAATGATATCGTTGAAGATATGGTCGCGCGCCGCCATGTCAAAATATAAAAACATCTTAAAGTATTAATGAACATGGTTATTTTTTCTACTTACAGCTGTTCCAAAGTATCATTTATAACAAGATCGGTAACTTTTTATTCATAGTTTTTCAACCCCTCAAATTTTGATTATGCTGACCACTTTATGTTGTGTGTGTTTTATATGGACCCCTGCTGATTGCGGAGCACCATATCGTGGTGCATTTCATGTCCTCTTGGTATATTTAATAAAAATCAATTAAGTATGAAATAAAAGATGCCTGTAATTATGAAAAGTGAGACAGGTTAAGCACGCACTTTGTATATATTACTTGCACTCTACTTACCTTCTTCATATTTTTACACCTTTCAAGAACTTTAAGAGTACTACAAGGGCTTATAAACACTTTTCGTTACTTCAATTGAAGATCACCGCTTTTACTTATGATATTAAAATTATCGGGGTTAATTATCATTTATTTTAAGAGTATTTGTCATTGAAATAAAAGTAACTAGTATTAAAGTTGCTTGTCAAAATAAAGCAAAAGAAAAAGAGCGTTTAGGTTTGTGTTTGAAGACCGTCGAAGTTTTACGAATGATTGCTTGAAAATTCTTATTAGTAGCATTCACTGTATTTTAAAAGACGACAACAATAGCATTTAAAACTTCCGATCGAAGTAATTGATGAATCAATACGTGCTTATTCACGGTATTTAAAAATGTTAAACCCTGTTAATAGTTTGTTTGTTGCAGTTCAGTATTTCTGTAATACTGTTGTTTACCTCTTATGGTTCATGTGTTTCCCTCGGTTTTAGTTTGTAGCCTGGATTTGTTTTCTCCGAATCGATTAGTTTTAAACAGTTGTATAAAACTGTTGCTTTAGTTTTTTACAATGACATCTCGAAAAGTCACCGCTAAAACCAGCATAGCTGTGTAAGAAACTGTTTATATTGCCATCGCTACTGTATGTAACAGCCTTTCTGGCCATGTTAGGTTTGAGAATAGCTTTCCACAAATTAAAATCCCTGCACAGTCCTGGATTTGATCGTATCTTTCTTGAAGTTGTTGTTCTAAATTGTATTAGTGCTTAAAATGTTATTCAATTAAAACTGTTCTGATATGATCTGTAGTTTATGCATTTTAATTTGAGCTGTTTAATCTTTAATCTGAATGCTAGTTTGATTTATGTTATTTACCGATGTTAGATGTTTTTGATTATAATAAAAAAAAACTCTCCGGAGCTTATGTTTTTGTACGAATAAATTTACCAAATCAGAATTCATTTTTCTTATTGGTACGAGTTACTGACTTGAAGATATTTGTCCATTTATGTCGTCATGTCGTTTATTTTATAAGAAGAATTACTGTGTTAGTATATTTTATTCTGCCTCTGTTCTGTAAACTATAGAATCTATGACAAACTTGATGATCTCAACTTTCCAGGTGTCAACTTTCCATTGTTCTGTAGTAGCATACCCTCTGATCGGTCGTATGCAAAATGAATATTTATCCATAAGAATATAATACAAAGAATGCGAATCATTAATTCAGCAAGTACATACAGATTTACCTTGGAATTCGGTATTTTTGTTAAATACCTTTTTGTCTCAAAGTCCACCTTGCGTCTATGGTAAAATAAAAATGATAAAATTGTTCTGTCAATGATTAAAAAATCTATATGAGATCATCGCACACGGCAAGTGTTTGGTAAATATATCTAATGGAACTTTACACATTCAAATGGTTTCGAATGTATGCATTGGTGCAATGGTAGTAAATTAGGAGTATTTGAATAAAACGGATCACGAAATACGCATTACTTATGCTTTGATGTCCTTTTCAGATATTCAACTTACTGCTATTAAAACTTTGAGTAACATTTAGGGTGTCAATCGGTTTTCATCGAATGCATGTTGCTCAATCTGTCGATTTCTCCGTAGGGCTTTATGAACTTGTATTTGATTTTTTTGATTTTTTTGTTTGATTTTCTTCGACTTTTTTATCAATACAATAGTGTATCTTTATTTTTAGTATAAAAAAGGAAAAGTTAAATAAAAACTGAATAAATGTGAACATTAACAATATTAAAATGTCATAACTGAAAAAGAATCGAAAGACTTGTTAAAAGAATTCGACTTTATCAAGACAAAATCAAGTTCAATCATATATATTTATGCTTCTACTTCATAATATTTGGATTATAAGTCCCCAAAAGAAGCGTTCAGAACCTGCATGATTTGTAATTAAATTAACAAAGGATGAAATTATAATGATAACAATAATTTGATCTTACCGTTTTTTTCGGAAAAGCTTTCTAAAAATCATGGACCTTATGTTCACATTTGAGCAGCATTTAGGACGTCTTATGTTGAATAGTTTCATTGTTTAGAAATGCTGACAATTGCATGTACTTTTGTTATGTTTACTTGAAAAAAAGTCAAAATCAAACATGTTTATCACGAAGAAAATATCAAAAAGGAAAGTCCTGAACCAAATGGCAATTTTAAATGCTCATTCATATAACGAATGGATAACATCTCTGCCACATTCTGCATTCCAGTTGAATTTCCATATTTAGAAATTTCAATTTCTTATACTAAGTATTCCAGATTTTGAGGTTTGAATCAAGATATTCTTAATGGGTATATTTTATAGGGAAAAAAGAACAAAAGACGCTCTTTTCATTCATATTATATATAAACTCATAATGAGTATTGTCAATGGTGATCCGTTTAAAACATTTTGAAAGCTAAATATAAGTTGACCAGCATTGAAAATAAAAATATGAAGTTGGCAAATCTCAATTTCAATTACTAGTAGGCCCTTTCTACCTAGATTAAGAACACTCATAAGTTTAAATTAATGTCCGTCATGCATGCATTTTAAACATTTACATTTCGGGTTGAATATTCCTTCAAAAGATCCCTTGGGTAATGTACCCGAGGTTATCACCTCTGATTTTAATTTGATCTTCTAACTGCTTTTATTCAAGTGCCACTGGTGGATCTTATGCAGACGAAACGCGGGTCTGGTCTGCCAAATGATAAGCCAGTTGTATTTGATTTTTTTCTCGAATAACCATATTCATGCGTGTTGGACCATTGGCTCGGGTTGAGAAATAATTGGAACGTAAAACACCTTTTCCGTGATTTTTAGTTATTGCTTTAGTTATGTACTATCATATTACAGTTCGCCGTTCTATTCCAGTTTGTTTCTCACTCAATTGCAAACGCTATTGTTCCGGAGTCTGTCTCAAATATATTTGTTTTACAGGCAATCCAATTCCTTCTTATTTTCATTAGGACATCTTTAAATATAATTCCGGTCTCAAATTCTCAAAATGTTCATTGAATACGGCTAGCCGAAACAATAGACACTCCGTTTTATATATAGTTGTTCTAAATTTGTATCTTTGGGTTCAATAGCAATCGTACCACAACTCCATATCTTTTTTTATTTCCTTGGGATATTATAGAATTATTACAAACTACAACATTTAGCATGATGGAAACAGATCAGATATGTCTGAAACAAAAACTAGTAAGAGAGTATAAGATAAAAAATAAATCTTAACATGAGAGATTTCAAAACCGTATAAGACCAGATAAAACATATCTATGAATAAAGGAAACAGTGGTACACTGAAGTGCAACAAAATATATGGTTTATATGCAATCCCATTCTCTTTAATTTTCATCTGTAAATATAATTCCGATCTCAAATTCTCACTAAAGACAGATTGATTGACATAAGGTGATATCTTGGAAAAATGGCAAAATCGAAACAAGCCTAGAGGAATATGAAAAATCGTCACAAAAAGAGAGCAGTGCAAAATATTAAATCAAGAAATATATTGACCAAACGCAAAAACGACTAAAAGACAACAAACAGTAACAAAATACAACTCAGGTATCTAAAGATAGAGCTACACGAAACTAACAAAAAAACGGAAGTCAACCCAGGGTTGCACACAAAGAGTACGTGAATTCGAAAGGAGATCAAATAAAATAAAATAAAATAGAAAGAGATGAAAGCTACTTTATAATAGTTCGAATGCACGGAATATGCAATATCAATTTAAAGGATAACACAAAAGCATTTCGAAAATGATGTATGGTATATATGTCATTGACACAACTACCCGTATGAGACAAAAGAGTGAGGATGTAAACATCTATCGGTCATTGTGTGAACTTCGACAATGTGTAAAAGTTGCAAACGAGATTAATTTAAAGTAGAAAGCCAAAAAATATGACTTACGCCATGCAAACAACGGCTATTACTGAATTAAACTCATGTTGCTTTTTTCCAAATGGATACACAGTTTCCGTTTCACAAACGGCAACCATCGTGTTATCAAAGTCATATGAAACGAAGTATCTGGTTATCATTATGCTGAGGGAATTATTCAACCACTGCATGCTTACACATGCGCAAGCTTTTATTACCAATCCATACAATATAATATTGTATTTCATCCAACGAAATTTTCACCTGCACATGAATGTTGGGTCATGGTGACGAAGTGTACCCATCATCGTTAGCTATTGATACTAGTAAGCAATCATAGAACGCCGAATCAAAAACTGATGGAACATAAGTGAGGCGAAAGAGCGATATAGATTTGTTTTTGCATGTGGTCAATGCGAACATATCTGTTGATTAAACTTTGTCATAATATTGTTAAAGAACTTGGTGTTTTTGTTTTAAATTTCAGAATCGATTAATACCATCTTCTATCAAGTTTGTTTACCTTTTCTTATATCACAGTTTTTACCTTGCACTTGCGCTGTGGGAAGTTCTAGCAAAAGATGTCTTGGTAAAAATCACTGTATGCTGAAAAAAAGTATCATGACCCAATTTCATACTTCGTCGATAGTCGAGCAGTGAGCCAGCATCTCAGGCTAGCGGAAAAACTGCCCGGTGAATAAGCACACGGAAAGACTATAACTCTACAGAAGTGCATATTTGAAAAGTTTTATAAGAAAATCTATATATTTGTATACATTTTAATAAAAAAACTTTGCCATACAAGTACTTGTATATAAAACATGTAACTAAATTTGAATTTTTTTTTATAATTATAGGCATATCAAGTATGAGAAGAAAGCAAATCCAAAAGAGGAAATTTTTTAATTGTTCCTTTTTGATTGTGTGGAAATTTGGTGTTGATAGAAATTCTTTGAAATTTGTTGTTGAAATTGTCGACTATACTCTATTTTTGAAGACATTTGCTAGTTTTAGAATAATAAATTAACACTAAACAAATGTTGTGTGTCTTAAGAACTTTTATTTACCATCACAACGAACGCTTACATTAATCATTGCAAAGCCAGGGATTTATATAGACCATAGAGATACATACAGTTAGACCCATCTAAGTTCAACTTCGTCTGAAGGAATTGAAACCTTAACGTTTAAGGAGTTTGTTAAACAATAACGAAAATGTTATAAAGGTTTGATATAAGCAATCCCAGTTACGATCGAGGCACAGACTACTTGCCTATGGTATCCTTAATACAAATAGTCCACCAGGTAGTCAGCACTTCGGTGTTGACAATAATTTCAATTATACGGTCATTTTTATAAATTTCCTGTTTACAAATTTATGAATTATTCAAAACACTAAGGATTTTCTTATCCCAGACATAGATTACCTTAGCCGTATTTGGCATTACTTTTTGGAATTTTGGGTCCGCAATGCTCTTCAACTTTTTACTTCTTTGGCTTTATAACTATTTTGATGTGAGCGTCACTAATGAGTCTTATGTAGACGAAACGCGCGTCTGGCGTATTAAATTACAAGTCTTGTACCTGACAACTAACTAGAAGAGTAAAATGACATTTTATAATTTGGGTTAGATCTAAACTACACTCGTTATAAAACGCACCGGTCTAAAACTGTGCATTTGAGTTGCTTTATTTGATAGTTTAAACATATTTTATTGTTCAAATGACATATGGATCCGACACAAGTTTTACAACTTAGTAACGTCTTAATTCTTTATTTGTTTTCTACTTATGTTGTAGTTGGAATTAAAGAATTATTCGTCCCTTTCTGTTTTAAAACATTAAACCAGCTAGAAAATCAATATGTTTTCTGGATATAAATTATAATGGAAAAGATGAGATAAAAATAATGGACTTCATAGTAAAATTAATGTTTGCAATAGATCAATATATAGACACCTGCACGTTCATTCAAAAGAGTTTTTGAAATAGTAATACGCCATTATCATACGATCCCTGCTTACGTAATTTGTGATCTTTGATCATTATATAAGTAATAATTTACAAATAACGTGATAGATATTGTTTATCTGTAGATATATAGGGTGTCGGACTTAGATAATGTCACGTGATAACCGGGATGTAACTTATCTGCTTGGTACTCTCGTTCTATCCAAATTCTTGGCGTTATCCCTGAGCGGGGAGATAACTCTTGAGATAATAGCGCACACTGGATCCAATTTTAGAGTGGATATCAGTGGGTATCAGTGCGTTCGTGTATTTCTTGTCTGTAGATACACAAATCCATGATACTGAATGAGCGTTATCATATATTTGACAACATTTTATTATAATATGAGCTAGTTGTAGCAGGTATAGGATAAATTTATCAAAAATATATCAGATTTGCTTCAGTTTATTTGCCTTTATCATACACTCAAATTACTATAGATTCCCTATATCTATTCAAAGTTGATAAAAGTTTAGAATATAATAATAATGAGATGGGGGTTCTTGTCAATTTGTGTATAAAAGTTTTGTTGTTCAGTTGATTATTTGGAGTTTTGAGATTTCAATATATTTTCTTCTTTCTTTATTCTGGATCTGGATACTATTAATATATTAATTCATTCTTTAACTTGCCTATAATATCGGATATATTTTAATTTTGGATATAATATACACAATATTCAAACTTGTTTTCTTGTAAGTATGTTTGAATCGAAGGAGTCGAATAAAAGTTTACTGGTATATTCATGTGCACGTATTCCTGCTATTGGCTTTCTCCTGGTTTAAATATTCATTCGATGAAATGTGATATCAGAAAAATGGAAAGTACTAGCTGCTGCCACGTACAAAGCTACTATATTTCGTTCCAGCTTCATGCTCTTGATTTTTATTCGTTGTTTCCTTCATAGATACAAGATGGAACATGTAGGTCTTGACATGTTAATACGAGGACTACGTTCAACGTTGAATTCATAAACTAAACAGTTTATAATACTGATAAGAAACAACAGTTTAAAATGATTTGTTGCTAATGCGTAGGGAAGATTTTTACTATTTGTCAATGCATTGGATATTTCGAATTTTGACAAATGGAAAAAATCTTCCCTACGTATCCGACTTTGAGAAACAAATTATCTTGTTTATGAATTCGGATATCTAATTGTCAATGTTTCCTTGTCAGGGTTTGTTTGAAAATCTACCTTTGTGACAAAAAGCTTCCTTTTTTTGAAATCGTGGAGGAGACAAAATATAAATGCAAGATAGTCAAATATTATGCAGATACGAGAAAACAATTATCATATCAACTAGATTAAATGACACAAATGAATATGTCTTTCATAATTTATACTAAGAAGGCACGCTCCACGAGAAATTGGTGGATTAGTTTTTAGTTGTTTCCTTTATGAATACAAGATTGAACATGTATGTCTTGTGATGTACGCATACGAGTTCTACGTTCAGCGTCGAATTCATAAAGAAAAGAGTTTAATCTATTTATTAAGGAATGACTGTAATATTTTTTCTGTCTATGAAGAAATAACATAAAAAATTTGGTGCACACTGAATAACGCGCGTAGCGGGTTATTTAACAGTGTGCACCACATTTTTTATGTTATTTCGAATAGACAGAAAAAATATTACAGTCATTTCTTATCATTTAATTCTAAATTCCATTTTAAACCGTAGAAAACCTTGAAAAAACGTTGATGACGTCACGGTCACATGACTAAATTATGTCTATGGTCTGATAACAAAATAACGTCGGCCAATCATAAGACGCGTTACATCCAAAATTAAATTATTAAGAAATATATCAATAGTTCAAAGCAGTTTTCTCCTTAGGTCATATACGTTTTCTTTTGGGTTTTGTTTTAACTTTCAAGTATACAACTGAAATATAGGCAGCAATTGTAAATTTCGGGAAATGTTGAGTAACATTTAGATAAACAACCAATAATAATCTAAAACGAAAAAAGTAGGCGGATATAGGTAAATAAAACAGAAACCCGACGACACGAAAGGAAAATTCATCTTTTCATGACTAACATTTATGGTTATGATAGTAGATATTAAATATAAAAATCTCAGAGAAATTCAGGTATTTGGTATGAAAGTGTTGAGAAGGAATCACGACGAACAAGCTGTGAATCTACAATCTATTGTTTCGAAAACATATAAGAATATAGAACTGAATGTATTTGGGCTCTTTTTAAAAAATGCTAACATTTTGATATAATTTAATTTTGGATGTAACGCGTCTTCTGATTGGCCGACGTTATTTTGTTATCAGACCATAGACATAATTTAGTCATGTGACCGTGACGTCATCAACGTTTTTTTCAAGGTTTTCTACGGTTTAAAATGGAATTTAGAATTAAATTATAAGAAATGACTGTAATATTTTTTCTGTCTATTCGAAATAACATAAAAAATGTGGTGCACACTGTTAAATAACCCGCTACGCGCGTTATTCAGTGTGCACCAAATTTTTTATGTTATTTCTTCATAGACAGAAAAAATATTACATTCCTTAAGTATAAAAATTACATCTATTGCAATATTAATGATACAAATTGCAAATTTTCAAATACTGTGCCTGCAAAAACTATCATAATTATCAATGTCCATGGATTTCTTGAATATATCTTCATTGTCTTACAGTCCTCTCAAATGTCCAACATGGTCACTAGTCAGTTTGGAAGAATTAAAGCCTCGATCTCGTTAATGCACTAAGACGTACGTATTGTGCAGCTGCAGATTTTTAATAGTTTGATCATGAATTACATTAACTGTCTTTTAATATCTTAAGATACGAGTTTTATTATGTAACTTTAAAAGATATGAATGAAAATTTGATATTCTCTGACAACTATTGCAGTGTTAGATTTAGAAATTAAATGGGTTTAAAAAATTCATAACTATTTAATTTCATAATCAACTAAACTGCATGATGAAATCTAAATTTATTTTGACAAGGGAGTCTATGTTAAATAAATAACTCAATTTCCTAGAACCCCATGGAGACACAACTGTAATTTTGGGTCTCGAATAATATAATGTTTTCATAAATGGGCGATGCACGTTTTTCACCTTAATTATAAATTTACTTATGTTATCAAATCGATCTTTGTCTGATCAAATTAGATATAAACTATGTACATAAATATCGGGAGCAAACAAGATCTCGATTAGATAGGGAACCCCTGTGACTGTCAGTCAAGGCAGTCATTTAGTGCTGTCAGTTTTTTGTCTAGATCTAGTACAATCAACTTGTAATTTCTAAAGCCAATAAACCCATGCCGTGGTTCTGTCTTGTTTCTCTATTTAGCGAGAACCCCTCGTGTAAAAATGGGTAATGTTGCTAATAAATGTATTGCAGAATTGAGAGTTTTACAATAATTATATTGGTTTGATTAAAATTTATGGAAAGCCGTACGGTGACTTATATTTGTTAATTTCTGTGTCATTTGGTCTCTTGTGGATAGTTGTCTCATTGGCAATCATACCACATCTTCATTATTTTATAAATCGCAACAATGAATGTCGGTTAAAATTTTTGACAATTTGCATGATAATTTATTTTAAGGGGGTCTAAAATGAACCGATTAAATGTTTGAAATTGTTATTGATTTGATATTAAAGTGTTCAATAATAGATTGATTCGATTTTTCGTCATTTGTTTTTTGCTTCTCGTCGAATTGTCTACAGCAATATTCAAGAATTTCTTTCAAAAACTTGCGATCCCTTGGTAAATAATTTTGTATTGCGTCCGATCATTTTTTTTAAATTTTATTTTCTTACGTTCAATTATTCATCATTATCATCAATTGCTTTTTATGCATATAGGAAAAATGATTTGACTACTAGCATATATATATATTATAATCGTTGTTGACTTTTTTAAATCGTATTGAAAACGTTTTTCACTCACATGGTATGGAATCTCGTGTTCCTTTCGATAATAAAAGGATCAAAATTGTAACATGATTTTTTTTGGTAGTTGCAACATCTGCATTTAGATTATCAGATAAAAATCGAAACGGTTATTAATTTATTATTTTTTTTTTAGTTTTTTCTGTGACTTAAAGGGAAACTTCGCAAAAAAATCAAAAATTGATATTATGTTCATTCTGTATAAAAATGCTCAAATTCATAGATATTAAAGTTTTATTCCGCTAGATAAGCGATCACCATCGATTTTAAATTTAGAGTATCAATTCTCTGCGATCCGCCATTTTGTCTTCTTTCCCGATTAATAAAAACGATATGTCTATAAACCACAAAGAAACAAAACTACAGTAACCGATGTAGTCGTAATTGCGTGTCGATATCTTGTCAATCGTACGGTTGTTTTATCCGACTAACTAACTTGATACGAAAAATATTCTTACTTTTTTTAAATTACCATGGTCTGTTGTTTTTAAACTGTTGATATTGGAATTAGGTGAAAAGTCAAAGTTGAAATCATAAATAAGTGTTCCGTGAAAATTGTTTTCGAAAATCTAATTTGTTCATAATTCTTTAAAGTAATAAACAAATATATTTTGATCTTCCCTCATCTGATCACCAGCATGGCTAAAGGTATTACTTCCAAAGGTATTGTGAGGGGTGTGAGGTGACACGTCCAGGTATTCAAGCGATTTCCTGTCGGGCTTGCAAGTTCATGCATCGTTTCACTTCTGCAGGTATTGATCAGTGTACACGGCTGATAACTTATAACTTTCCATTTTGAACTATCAGATGAATAATATACAACTCTGTCTTACTTGTCATTACTAAACTCATACGCTTGTTTATAAATAACATTTCTGGTGTAAAGAATATAATTCATAAACATATAAATAATACCCAAAAAATAAGATTTGATGAAATTAAAATCTATTTAAATATTTTTTCCAAGGGTGAATTTGGGAAAATGTAATATATAGTCATTGTCAATAGTGAAGGACAGATTGGAACAGACCAGAAATATTGATTTAAAAAAATGTACGCACTTGCCGACGATTCGTTTATACGACTGGATAGAAAGTTACGGAACTATAGCGCAATTTAAAATATATACATGTATACATTGAACATAAGAAAAAAACATATATTTTGAATAAATAGGGGTAAAAGTGTTGTAAATAGACTAGTCCACGTATGCCAACAGTATGTAATCATCGAATGTCGATAGACTATTGTATACCAGAAGAAGAGGAGAACCAATTTGATTTAAATACAGGTCGATGTATAACTTTTGCTTTGGTTCATTGAAGCTGTGGACCTAGTAAAATCACAGATTTATATTTCAATAAGATTGTTCTCGAACAAAGGAAGTAATTCGTCATCACAATTGTTATATATGCCACTGGACGAACACTAATTATCCCCAGGGAATGTGAATATTTTGCTGGGAAACTTTTGAGTATCAAAGTTTCAAATTAATTTCGGGATTTATTTTCTTTCTTGGTATTCAATAACAGAAAAAAGAATAAATTACTTGTTCGCTAAATAGGGGTATTCTTGTCAGATAAAAAGACTTTTAGTTATATTTAAAAAATAGGGAAATATGACATTAAATTGGTTCTGTCTTTTTTTTAAACATCGTTAAAAAGATGTGTGTCTAAGGTGAACGCCACAAGAACCCTGTAATACTAGTACGAGAGTATAGCATGTAAACATTCCTTCTCAATAATATGGTTGTATTGGAAATCTTTTCATACAGATTGACAACTCATTGTCCGATATGCATGTAATATTTGCCACATGACGCCCATAGTTCTTTCTACCATCATCATCTTATTCTGTGATATTGCTGTAAACATCGATGGTTCACACCCAAACAAAATGGGAGTAATGGACCTCCAGAGCTTCTCCGTGTTATACACTTGTGAAATATATAGACGAAATTTCTGTATTGAAATGAATCAACATCTCACAAACAGGATTTTCAAATAACGATTGTGAGTAATCACCTTACAAACCAATATAAACGTATGGCAAGATATAACCATGAAGGAATTTAGTTTTTGTCAGACGCAAGAACTCATCACTATATATATCATAAACGTATACGTATATATATGCATACAGTTTCAAATATTAAGAATTTAACAAGCGGTCGATGTTGATAGTCTGTTTTCTAACTGTTCAGAGTTAGACATGTCACTTGTTCATTCTTGGGAGCCTTCATATTCCCCGTCTAACGATGGGAACTCTTTCTGATTGTGTTGACTATAAATGCTTGTATGGTAATTCTGTCGTTTATCTGTACATTCAAGCGGTTGCATTTCCTCTCCTTTCCCAACAAACAAACGAACGAAACGCCACTAGTCTGATTTCTCTGGAGCTCGTCCTCAATGGCTCTTATACGTCAGGAAACTTACATGTATACTAATAGTATGAAATTCAAAACAGTGTAGCTGTGGCCATTGATTGACCCATCAAAATCATCCATTGACTGGGACAATTTACGTGAACGTTTGTCTGTAACAACCACTGTTCATGACGTACCTACGATAGACATTTAAACTGTGGGGTCACCAAAGGTTTCTTAACGCCTTTAATTATAAAATAATTCGAAAAATTAATCAGGAATAACCTTTGTGTTTTGATTTATATAATTGATATAAATCAAAATATCGTGTTATTTCTGATTAATTTTTCGAATTACTTAATTAGGTGTTGAGAACCTTTGGTGACCCCATAGTTTAAGTGTCTTTAAAAGTACATAGTGAGCATTGGTCGTTACATACAAACGTTCACCTAAATTGTCCCAGTCAATGAATGATTTTAATGTGTCAATCAATGGCCACAGCTACACTGTTTTGAATTTCATACTAATGATTGTTTCAAGAACAACGATGTATGGACGAACTATTATAAATTCGTCAATATCAGTTATGCATGACTAAAATATAACTTTTATTACAACTACTGTATTACTTATTTGGATTAATGACGGCTATCATGTTCAACATTGCACAAATATTATCATAGAATTTAAAAAAAATTCCTCAAAAATCCTCAAAAGAAATAATGCCTTAGCTTAGATAATTGATATTCTTTTCACAAAAAGTTCGTGTAAATGATTGTCAAATGAATTTAATTATGTAAGAATAAAATGTTAAAAAGAAACTAAAAAAAAATCATGCATGTTGTATGTTGTATTTTTTTGTCAATTAAAAACTTTAAAATTGCAATAGTTTTATTAGCATTTAAACACAGCCAGATTTGAATACAAGTTAAGAAATTCCGGTAAAGTCAATGATATCAAACAGATGTACAATGGTATATCAAATTGGGTAATATTGCATTTAGTTTTTATAAAAGATTAAAACTACTATTTTTTGCTTCATATTTGAATCTTTACGCCAATTGCCGCTAAGAAAGTAATCAAAAATTGTTTCCTTTTATTTTTATACACTTTCGGAATTACGAATCTGAATTTTATTTTCAATTAATTTACACAATTTAATTATTGTATCTTTATTCTCATCGTGTATTAAATCTTAGTGTATTAACATCGTGACAGCATACTCTTTCTAATCCTTTCTGTTTATCCTTTCCAAATAACAACATTTATATCTGTGTACGCTTGAACTCACACCTGCGGCTAAATAGCTACAAGGTAAACGAATTGACCTCAAGCCGAGAAATATACAGTGACCTTTACAAAATAATATACACACTCTGCTCACACATTAGTTGCATTGAAATGATTATCAAAACAATAACGGTAAATAGAACTGAAATATTTTCAGTTCAATATCAGTAAAAATGTTCAATAAATATTTTATGAAAAAAATCTCAACAATAATTAATTAAATTTATTCAAAAACATTTACTAGAGATAATTTTATAGGAGTTTAATTCAATCAATACAAAACGGTATATGCATATTCATTTTCGTTCATTCTTATATTGTGGTTCATAACTTCGACCATTCGTCAGCTGTGCGCTTTTAATTACGTATATTGTCGATAAGCTATAAGAGTTAAACAGATTTTATTTTTTCCCAGAATTCAATAAATCGGGCTAATACGTCACGACCCACTCGAGAATTCAACCAAAAAAGTTACAAATACTTGATTTTCTCCGTTATTACAAGGATTTGTATAGTAAGAAGGATTGGAATCTCGTGGGCTTTTGCATAGACTGTAGTATAATATCTTCTGCGGCGCGAGATTTTGTGAGATTACCCGTGATGCATCTGGAAAATGCTCAATGTGCCTTGATTAATGGCGGACATTAGCATCACCTAAACAAATTGACACCCGATATGTAAGTATTACAATCCATATCTATCAAATTTTATGCTTGAAATAAGAAGTTTAAAAGGGTTCTGGTGTAATTAATAACTTTTACGATCGCAATAAGAATACACGGCTCCATAGAATTAATTTGCATATTGACCGAAGTGACCTCACCCTATCCCGCCTATTGGGCGGTCCTATCATCATTTTCTATTTTTATACTCCTTCCTCAAAAAACGGAGATGAGTGATAAAATTTATATTTTCTGATAGATATATGATTTCTTCGTGTATTGAGTAAATTTCGGAGTGATTGATGCATTAGTTTTCCTATTTTTTTACGTTTCTTTGAGTTGATAACAACAAAAATGGCGTTCTGGAGCGAAAATGGGGGTGGCTTGGGAAAAATGAATAAAGTTCTTCAATTGGCCTAGATTAATGTTCAAACATGTTTACAAACGTAAAACATTGGTGATAAAGTGTATTGAAGAAAGCTCAAACCGCTAAATAAGGGAATTGTGATACTTTTCTGTCTTTAAACATCAATGTGGTTCTCAGATGAATCGCAATTTACCAGGCCTAAATTAGGAGGGGATCCAGTTGTCATAATAATCTGATACTTCCTGTTTATACCGAAATGAAATCGTTAAACCATGTGTTTCGACATAGTTTTACATCAATTTTAACTAGCCATGTTCCATAGAAAACTCCATAGATTTGCCTTTGCCGATGTGGAAAGGGACAATGCATGGATGGTAATATTTTCAAATGTTCAGCCCAGTGTTGAGGGGGGATAGGAGGGGTCATGATCCCGAAATCCCGGGCTTAAAAACACGAAATCCCGAGGTCCCGAATTTAAATAAATAAAAATCCCGGATCCCGAAATTCGAAATAAAGAATTCCCGGATCCCGAAGGGGAAAATCCCGAAATCCCGAGCTTAAAAACACCCGATCCCGGAGTCCCGATAAAGGTCCTATCCCCCCTCAGTGTTTACCAGCATCATGGTATTGTGATCGTACATTGTGTACAAATGAATGTACATTTTTACTGACATGAAAATAATGATACACCAACACAGCTCATCTACTTTAATGCCTTTAATGGTGTATGGGTAGTGCTGTTTTGGTCTTCATTATAAATCACTGCCCCCTTTTATTATGCATGTTATTATTATGGACTCCCTTCTTCTCTATCTGTTTATACCACATATCAAATGCATTACAAATTTAAGTCCAATTAATTATTATGCCTGTTAATTATGGCATTTTGCTAGGCTAAATAATGTTTTCCTGCAACAACTTTAAATCCAACAATGAAAGATGTTTTCCTGCAACGGTGTCAAAGCAAAAATCAAAATAGCCTTGGAAGATTTTTTCCTGCAACGGCGTCAAAGCAATTAATTAAAATAGGAAGACGTCATAATTTTTTTAAACCTGTGCATTACAAATGTACCTGAGCTTTATCTTTTCTAGACCGAACTGCTCTAAACTATACTTCAGTCAAGTCCAGTTATATATATAATATATAAAGGATATTCTGTTATCCAAAATATCTAACATTTATTCCTTTTATTGTTATTTTTGATTTTTTGTTTGTTTGCGACATCTTTTGATCCTACAATATTGCAAAATATTTTATTTTAAAACAATAGAAACATTGCTACAAATATAAATTATTCCTGAATTTGCATAAACCCATAGAAATCTAACATAAATTTTGCAAATATAATTGTTCGAGCAGAGATTTTGAGGTAGTATTGCTATTGTTAAGGACATATTTGATGTTGGAATTGTTTAAGCCATATGATATTGTATTATTATTGCCACATGTAACTATATTACACCTTTTTTTCAGTATTTTCCAAAATGCTCAAACTGGTGAATGTTAAGAAGAAAAGTCTAGGCACAAGGATTCAAGTCCCCAAAAAAGTCTAAGCAGTTGTGTGCAAACAGCAGTTGGCCATTCATGCACTAATCATGTGGACTAACATATATACATGATGTATATGGCATGCCTTCAAATAGAAATAGAAATACTAGTGTACAACTGAATGCCACCTTTGACCAGAACGCTCCTCTGAATATCATTTATGGAGGATATACCAGCAATCTTTCATTGGATCATTAACATTTAATCTCTTCTACCTAAACTTGAAAGCTACGCTTTGTGTGTAGGGAACTTTGATAGAGACTTGATAGATGATCATGTGATACCCGGGTTAAATTGGATTATTTCTATATTTTAATATAAAAATAAATCATTGAACATCTTCTTTTAAATTCTGTTACATGCCAGATTCATTTAATACTTCAAATCTGCTTGGTGTTGAGTGTATATTGACGATGTACATGTATGTGTAGTAAAATAAGCAAGGAGACATGGGATATGATTGAAATGAGCCAACTATCCATTCAATATCAAATGAAGATTTTAAAAACTAGTAGTCTACATGTACAATGATTGAATCAATGAATGTATGTCAATCACCATCAACAAAACCCATGCAGCATAGCAGTTCGATAAATATTATCACATGAAACCAACAGCCCATACATAATACATGCACAAAAAATTGATTTTATACCAAATTTGAAGTTAAGACATAAGAGTTAAGAGATGCGGGATGTGGTATGATTGCCAATGGAATGAGACTGCTCAGTTCACCAAAGAAACAAATGATGTTGATGTTAAAGCAATTATTCAATCTATTGTTATTTCTTATCTTGATAGACAAAAATTGTTTTACATGTATTATACAGTATATTCGTAATTATGAGCTATGAAATCAATACATGTACAAGGCAAAATTGTACAAAAAGTATCTTCTGTTAGACAATAACCATTTTATAGTTATCATGTACGTCTTAACAAAGACATTTATTGTAAAAATAGTTTTTATACCAAATTTGAAGTTAAGACCTAAGAGTAAAGAGATGTGGTATGATTGTCAATCGAATGAGACAGCTCAGTTCACCAAAGTTCAAATGATGTTGAAGTACCGGTAAGCAATTATTCAATCTTTCCTTGATAGACTAAAGTCAGTGTTGTACATGCATATTAGTAACTGTGCGCTATAAAGTCAATACAAGGCAAAATTGTACAAAAAGTATCTTCTGTTAGACAAGAAACATTTTAGTTATGTTTACAAAGACATTTATTGATAAATATCTATATACACTACAGTTTAGACCTACCAAGCATGAAAGTTACAAACAGAAAAGTATTACTTTTGTTTTAATACTTGATGTAAACTGCTGCTGCGTACCTCATATGAAAGTGTACCAATGTACAATCAGAAAAAGATAGTCTTCTTTGATATATGACAAGTCGCTCTATTCAAGTTAATTTCTGTATTATACGGCGTGAATAATACATAACCAGGAATAATTCCATGACTGACTACTTGAGAGGCCGTTATACATGTATGACATGTATGACAGAGAGCTGACACTATAAAATTGCCCTATCATGCCTATCAAATTCATGCACAAATTGATGAAAGTGCTCTGATAAGAAACAAAAGTGCATTTAAAGATGTAATGTAATGTAACACACTGGCTAACGTTTCTTTTATGCCTATATATGTTTATGATGATTGAAACCTGCTACAGTAACATGCAGAGGCAGTTTTATAGGGTTTACCAGTGGGCTCCCTCTGTAACAGTACTTGTTCCAAACTTATGATAATGACTAGCCACTATGTATATAAAACGCAATGCAGTAATTCGTCCTGAAATGTGTTGTCAGTTCTTTTTTGCCACAAAAAAATGTTTTGCACCTGTTTCCCCGAGATTGAAAGTTTTTGAAAGAGTTTCCGAAGATGCAAATTCGCATATAACTATAATGACATAATTTACAAGAATAAGATTTTTTTTAATTTCTTTGACAATTGACTGAAAATAAAAAATTACAGAAGTTAACATACAAACACATTGTCAACTGCCGTTATTCACATTGCATTACAATGTCCATCAAATAAAACAGTTAAATTATGCCTTTTCGTCAATTGAAACTTGAGTGAAAATCAATAATTATTACGTTTAAGAATGAATAAAGTCCTTAACCATTACAACATTGTCTATACGTGACAAAAATAAGAACACAACTCGATGCATGTGTACAAAAAATCCCGTTCCGATATCGTAAGTGACGAGTAGTAGTAGTAGTAATAGTGGCGAGTACCGAAGTCTCGCCGCGGAAGAGATTACGATAAACCGCGAGATTCCAATCCTTCTTACTATACAAATCCTTGGTTATTAGAAGGAATATAAATTTAAAACTTTGCAAATGTGTTTTTTATGTTAAGATGAACATAATTAGATGATAAGTAAAAAATCGCGGAATTTCCCTTTAAATAATATTGCTGTTTTGTTTTTTTTTAGGTCGAATAGTATATATACAATTTATGCACTAGCAACTGAATTGTCATGAGTAAGCAAGAGGTTAAAATTATTTAAAACACATGCACAACCAAAAAAGGTAGGTTTTAAGAAATTTATAGCCACTAAACTTCAAATGAAATATGCCCATTCGGATAAGGATTTGAAATTTGGAATCTTAGAAGATTTTATTATTTTTTTGTTTACATTGTACCATGAAGAAGGAAGTTCAGCCGAATAAAAACCCCGACTAAAATAAAGTATAGAATTACAATCAGGGAAGAAAAAATACAATGTAGGCATTCCCGCAAATTTCATGAAAAATTCAGCGTCTTACTTTCGTTTAATTTTCGTTAGAAACTCTAGCTTCTAAGATCGAATGCATTATATTAGTATATAAATTTGTGTTTTTCAGTATCGTTAGAATTAATGGTTCACTTTTTAAAGTAATTGAAATGCATTAAAAACCAATACAGTTAAAACAAATTTACTTTAAAAGTTTTGTAAGTTTTTAAGTTTTTGGTTTCTAGTTATTTTCGTTGCTTTCAATTATTATTTCTAATATTTTAATTTGTATACCTGTTATATGCTCAATTTCCTATCAAAGCAAATAAATGCCAAAAATGTCAAATCAAAAAGTCATCGTACATGAACCACGTATTTCAATATACTAACATACAATGCGCGTGACTTTCTATTTGTTTAAAGTAAATTTATTACCTTCGAAGCATTTCTCAATTTCGCGCCACAAACTAAAAACACATGTCAGCAATTATGTAAAGCGACACCCATCAAATTGCACATTAATTAAAACTGGTTCCTGTCCCTTTTCATTCCTCAACTCTGCTTATTAACCACAAAGTTCCCCAGGGAACAAGGTTACTGTTTTCTCGGCAAATTAACACGGCGCTTTAATAAGCAAACTTGTGAATTTAATGGGGAATTTAATCATCAAGAGATGATTTTATGTCGAGTTTATATATCTGGCTATTTATTTTATTAATGAGACGGAATCTGGTAACTTTCTCCATTTGTTGGCACTTTCATGAATGGTGTAGATTTAGTATGTTAGGTTTGTGTTCATTGTAGATTTTACCTATTCAAGTATCGATATTCGTTTCTATCAGATCTTTTCACATTTTTTACCTCTCTACAATACATTATAAAATCTTATAAAATTGTGCTATTTTTTTTTAGTGTATATCAAATATATAAAAAGAAACTTTAACTTGTTATTATTTTTTTACTTAGCATTTCACATTATGACTGCAAACAATTCAAAGTAAAACATATAAATACAGAGAAATCCTTGGTTGATAGCTAGATTATTTTAATTCATATGGTGTTAATATTTTTTCTATCTATTTACTTAAGTGTTGGTTGTTTATTTGTTGTTTTGTTTGTAAATCTAGTTTGGCACAATCTGTATGTTGCAAATGTTATTATTCATATCGAAAAAAATTCTTATTCTTAAATATTAAAGCGGCAATTAGAGCATAAAATAATGAATGACTACGAGTAAGATTGGTTCGAAAGAGACATTTGGTGTATTCATGCAGGACGAAAATCCTTGTTACAGCATTTTTGATACAGCAAAAGACTGAGGATAGCAAAATGCCTATAAATCGTACTTCCACAAAATGATCATTAATTCCTTAGTTTGTTTGAGCTAAATATCAAAGACACCACAGAAAGTCAATTATGACCAACGTTCCTCGTATAAAGTGACCAAGACAAATGGATTTTCTGGACAGTTTTACAACAAACGTTATAATTACCAGAATTATGTGTTAATTAACATCTTCACTCACAGCTTCAATAGATAATGATATTCTTTTCTTTGAAGAGTAAAACCTTTTAGATATGGAATATTTCATTCAAAAGATAAAGTTTTGAAGGCATGATAAGGATTTTAGGGATAATGAGCGTGTTAAGCTTTCAGAAATCTCTTGCGAAATGATACGAATTCATCATTCGCTCATAAATTATTTACAAAGTGGTCACTTTTGTCAGTTTTAATTTGGATGAAAATATAATTTATGGGTTGTGCTTGGTATAAACTAAGCATAAATATATCAAACAATGCTATTTTGGAAGATTTTGTAGACATGAATACTGTATGTATATTTTTGTTTCTTAAAGCTACATCGTATACTTGGAACGCGTTATTATCGACTTCTAGGAGTCGATATTAAGAATTGAACGATGGACAGTCAGTGCGTGAATTTTTCTTGCTACCTGATTGGAAGATATTACGAGACGTGAATAATCAAAGTTTATTGATTGGTTAGGACAATCCAAACCTAGTAAATGTCCTTCAATCCCGTAGAGTATCGGATTTGTCCTCTCTATTTTAGCAATTAGATTTTGCCTGGTCATTAATCATGCATATTCATGATATTGGTACACAGGTAACTTTTATCTACAAATAGTCGAATCTTCATGAGTTTCGTAAACAGCAACGTTAAACGATATATACGACTTCATAACGTGTGACCTCACGTGTGTGGTAAAATTTGTTGATGGATGCACGTTGCTATTCTAGTAAATGAATAAATCTACAAAGCGAGAGCACTTTCCATTTTCATCAGCTAAGAGTCGACTTAGCCCTTTTGAAAGGCTAATGCTTGTATTGTATATATTTGAATCCGTAATTCTTCGACTTTTTGCTTATCATGTCCGATTTAATTTCAATAATAAACAAGAACTGTCTTTTGATGAGGTAAATATGTGGTTTTATTGGCAAAATATTATTCACTGAGGCCAACGACCGGGCCGCAACGACCAATGTCACTATTCTTTGTTTCTTCAAAAAATCAATTAATTATAAAGATACGTAGATGTGGTATATGATTACCAACGAGACAACTCTCCACATGAGACCAAATAACACAGAAATTAACAACTATATATAGGTCAACGTACGGCCTTAAACAATGAGCAAACTCAGTATTGCTTAATCGGCTTTAAAAGGCCCCGAGGTTTACAAATATAAAACAATGTAAACGAGAAAACTAAGAGCCTTATTCAACAATATAATGAACGAAAAACAAATATTATACACAGCAACATACATCAACCACTGAATTACAGGCTCCTGACTTTGGACTTGTAAACTACATATTTACCGACACTTAATGATATGCAAACGATGCATTTAGATATTTGCATCTATGTGAGCATTGACAAATGATAGAGCAAAATTTATCTAAAAAAACAAAATTAAACAATGACATCTGGAAAAGAATTTTTCACATAACCTGTAACATGTATTTTTCAATATACCGGATTGAACGGTAGCTAGCCATTGGTCGCAATATCAAGGATTACAATTAAGATTTGATTCTATCACTGCATAAAAGAAAAGCCGGTATTGTTTCCACGGTTTAGGTTAACATGCCACAACACAAAATGTTTCGTATAACGTTTCATGTATCAAATGTTTATCACCGGTCATTATAAGTTTCATAACCTCTTATCAAAAATGTCAAGCATAAATTGTGTCCACTGTCAAAGATTGGCGCCGAAATCAAAATTTTATCTTAATCTTATTAACTAGAAATATATTTGTAAACGTACGTTAAATCATTCAACTCAGTAACAGCATTTTGCTTTCCTTACTATGTAAATCTTCCATCACAGCAGTCCAGTTTATTTACAGATATATATTGTTAGATGTCCAGCAAGTTATATGGCATACATTTAAATTTGTATATGTAAATGTGCCTCCAAACAATTCCTGAACTAGTATGCAGTCGATGAAAAAGAATCGAAGGCGCTTAATAACTGGCTTCGAGACGGTTTAAAAACATTGGGTTTCGAATGCTTATTAAAAAACATAAAAAAAAACCCGGTTGCATAGCATCTTTTTGACAGATTATAGAAAATGTCACATGTTTTTGAAACAATAAAAAGCAATCTAAAGCAACAACATAAAATAGTTAAAAAGATATATTTATATATATATATATATATGGTATTATTTCTTTTAAGGATTGTAGAATCAACCTTTGAGAAACCATCTTCCTAAATGTAGGTGTATCAATGGATCCTTGATTAGTTCTTTGGAACAAATATAATGTTTCTGTATCTTCAGGACATGTCTGAATACCTCAGGAAAATATGCTACAACAACAACAACAAACGATAATCATAAAGTTCTATCGAATATTTTCAAACTACCAGCGATCACCTTCTTCTTCTTAACCCTCTCATGCATGAAAGTGTAACGCAATACAATATGTATCTGTGTTCCATTTTCAGTCATTATATTATAAATCATGTGCATAAGTTATTCCTTTAAATTCTAGTGCTAAATTAACCTGTTCTGGTTTCCCTTTTTTCTCAAAACGACGACTGTTAAAATATCGTTTAATCTCCTTTAATATTTTATCATTGTTTTATCTTAATTCATTATAGAAAATCAGATGGAGAATAACACAAAATGATATTGGTAAAGGGTATTGACATGTCAAAAGTATCTTGTTGTAACCTGTTTTCAGGTAAATGTTTATAGAATTGACAATCACTAATGACCGTATGGTTTATGGCTTTCTCCGCCTAGTCAGTTACGCCAACTAACGACTAATTGTTTAAACTATCTAATAATCATGGCTAACTTGTCGTTCGTCTCGATAATTACTGATAGTATATCATAGTTATCAAGGTTCCAGATAATTGGACGTACATGTACCATTGTAATGATATTGGTACATAATCATGAAGTTAATTTTACATTAAGAATCTGATTTACGGTTTGTTTATATTTCGATATTAATTAGACCGGAAGATAAGGTGCGTCAATCAGTCAACAATGGCAGACAGATGACATCGGAAAGTGACGAGGGGTGTCGGACATCCAGCAATGTCCTTTCAAAAGCAAATATCGCTCGAATCAATTGGGTCTTAAACACAAATATCATGGCAATTTTTGCTTGTGGAATTTGTAACAAAAGAAAAATAAAGCAGAGACCAATAACTAAATCTAAAAAACAAGTTAGCGCTGTTCAGAAAACAAATATTAGCTTTACTTTTAGGAATTTTGGTCCTCAATGCTCTTCAACTTCGTACTTTATTTGGCCTTTTTAACTTTTTTGAATTCGAGCGTCACTGATGAGTCTTTTGTAGACGAAACGCGCGTCTGGCGTATACATTTAATTTAGTCCTGGTATCTATGATGAGTTTGTTTACCATTCTGAGTATTATTCCACGTTTTTAACTTCTGTACAGGTTAAATAATTGAATAAAAGAACATTATTGAACTAGAAAGATGGCTTTGGATTACTTTGTTTTTCTTATTATTTTAACATAATCGGTGGCTCTTTATAAAATACAACAGGAATGAAATCAATTATCAAGTTCTTAAAAAAGCAAGCTGTGACAATTTTTGTGAATTAGTATCTTTGCCGTTTCCTTGAAATATATATATAAGTGTCGTCTTTAAGTAAAAACAAAAACACAAACGTATAACCAAGTTAATTCGATATCTGTCAAACACGTATTTAGTGTGTAAAATATATCTATTTTAAAAGCATACTATGGTTCTCACTTTGTACAATCCACATGTTCTATCTTTTTAATCCTTAATTTAATACTGTGCTTAAACACCCAAGTAGACTCTTAAATGATAAAACAAATATTTTTAGAATATGTGCAATGTTAGTCTTGGTCGAATTGTACAGACATTGTCTTTTGAGTCTTTCTGGTAAGCAGCTGAGCTCAATCCATGTCTAATCCAAAGAGTTTTTTTTTTTTTTTTTTCAGAATATTTTATAAACGAAGTATAAATGCATGCATGGCTATTATGGGGTATGAAACCCTAAATATTTTTATACTAGAACTAAAAAATTTCCCTACAGAGTAGTGTATGTTGTTTTTGATGGTATATCAGTATGCACCATTTGGTGTGGAATAGAGAAAAACATTATTTGTACTTTGGTAAAACAAAATCTTGATCGACGATAACTTGTTTGACCTTTCTACTCTGCTTCATCCGCCTCCTTTTTGTATCTGAATTAAAAAAAAAATACGTTGTTTACACTACTTGACAACAGTCGTTTTCTATATTGCAAACTAAACTCAACTTTAAGAGATTGCTTATTTTTAAAGATTAATAATATAAATCCTGATTTTACAAATTATCATGCAACCACTTTTAAAGCTAAAACAACTTTTAAATCCTAATCTGAGCTTTTGACAGAAATTGGTGACTTTATAAAGCACTCTTTAGAATTGCGAAAATGAGGTCCATGTCCATCAAAGGTTACATTAATTACCATTTATAACTATGTTTTTTTTGTGTTTATATTTGTAATTCTTCACTGTCTGTATTAAATGTTGTATTTGTGTTTGCTTGAGCCATATGGGTGTATTTTGCAAATAAAAAATATTAATTAAAGCATCATTAAGATTATACTCTAATTCGGTACCAATTTTAGGACAAGTATTATGTATATTTTACCGGAACAAGTGTATTTGATACCATTTAACCCGTGCTTAATACTTAGTATTAATATGTCCATTATTTAACAGCATGGCTTCAACATGTGGCCCCTCTTCAGGTGTAGGGGAGCACACTTTTCTAGTATTCATTACACATTCAAAACATTTATATAATATGGCTTATCACTATTCTTCAGGGGGAGGTGTGATGTCAGAATAGTTTGAGAACTAAAATAGATTTCACTGACCTTGTATTATTATTTGAGTCAAATAATTTTTATAGAAAAAGATCATACTGAAATTGCGAATACTGCCTGAGGAACGATGTTAAACATGATTATAAAATGCAATACTGTATTAAAATTGGTTACATTGTGAATTTTCTAGTGAACTGTCAAATTTCTCATGCGTTCGTACGAAAATGGAGGAATAACCCCACTTCTGTTTTTACTGACCATAGTTAGTGGATTTTTAAAAGAATCTTGAAATATAAAAGGTCTTCAATTGCAATAAATATTCCAATGTAACATTTTATGCAGTTGTGCTTAACATTTTCGTTATACCTGATTTTTATACTAATGAATTCCATTAATATGTTTGCTTTTTTTGTTTTTGCTTTCTATGACGAGGACCTCAGGGAAGATTTGTTATAAAGCTAACTGTTCAATCATCTTAAAATGTTGTTGTTGTTGTAAAATGAAACCAGTTTAGACGTTTATACAGGAATTAACGTCAAATGACTAAATAAGTTTTAATCTATTTTTTAAAATTTTAAAATAAATGCAGTAAACCATTATACATTTAAATACATTTTATTACGAGGCTATTTTTTTTAATGAAAGTACCATACACATGTTAAATTTTTTTTCTCCAATTTTCGTGTAATCATAAAGCAGTATTTGATTTATTTAATTTTAGAAATTGAATTAAAGTAAATATAGTATTGTCTTTTTGTTTCCAATGAACATTCATCGGACATTATACATGGATAGATACTTGTATATATCACAGTATAACGCTCCTAATAAAATGCAAAATGTTTTAGTTCAAAACAACATTTTTACGGAAATGTTTTCTCCTACGTAAAAAGGTGTGCAGTGCTAATTCTGGTTTCCTTATTTTTCTTCCACTTCTAAAGATTCTTTTGATATGTCTAGTTATTATAATAAATATTATTTTCTCAGCAAGATATCTGTTGATTATTTGTGCCGTGGACATTTTTGATATGCGAGTAATTTGGCAACTGCTTTTTCATCCTGGTCAGCCTTGGTGTATCAAATGACCGGAAACATGTGAAGAAGCTAGTTAGTGCACCACAGCTGACACGTGTGTTTTGATAAATAAAGCAAACTCGTCTCGTAACAGTGGGAGCTTAAAACAGCATATTAATGCAATATCTGATTAAAGATTAGAATAGAAGAGAAAATATTCTTGCAATGTCCGCTGTCCATTGATGATTCCGTTTGTATATTTTTACGAATTCCTTAGTTACATTGATTAATGGGTATCAACTGAATCAAATTCTTTCTTAGAAGATTGATTTTTTCCTTATTGAAATATTTTCAAAAGTGTTATAGAATTTTTTTTTTTGAATTTTTTGAATTTTATATTTTTCGTAACAACTAAACGATTTATAAAATTGCAAATTGAAATAGTTCTAAAAAGTTCAAAAATAAAACCATTATATCCACCATCATACGGCATGAATGTAATAAGACAATAGTTGCAATTCAAATGATTAAATAAGTTTTAATCCTTTTTGGATACAGACCCAACTGTCATATGGGACTACAACAATTGAAACTCTCAACACGGTAACTATAGAGCTATGGTGTTCAGTTATGAGAAACTATAAAACTTGGCGGATTGTGCTATTTAGCGACAGTGAAAATGGAACCTTTTTTTCTCAAGAACCTTATTATAATGGTTTTAAACAAAAAGTGTCACTTGAAAATTCATATTTTAGGGCTCGCATATGCTTATAACTTTTAAATTAATCAGTTAGGGAGATTTTTTTTAAATTTTTTACCCTATGCTTTATTTCGGTGAGCTGTTTTCTTCGATATTTGATTTTTTTGTGGTCCACCCAGGTGAAAGCGTTTCTGAAATCTCATTTGGTATGCTACCTAATTCGAAGTAAGAAAGATGGACATATGTTAAACGAAATATGAATTTTTCAATTATGATTTTTCTAAGAATTACCATATAACGTTTTGCCTTTACAGTAGTTTTGAAAATATTTCTTTGTAAACACATTTAGATATATGAAATAAAAACAATGCAATTGCAGGATGTCTGTTTAAAAAAGTTCTAACGCATGCATTCATGAAAAAAATAATTGCATGTTTCAAAATGAGATACATGTAAGTTTTAGTTTGTATTTAAATGACGCGTTGTGAACCGTAAAACATCTGTTTGTGTAACTGTGTCTATTTCAAGCAATCCCAGAATGCATCAAACAAAAATTACAGGTATGAAATACGTGGAGTACGGCTCTGGACAACGAAATTAAAGAACCCTTGAACTCCAATCTGCTACAATATGAATTGGTTCCGCCTAATTTGTGATTAAAGAACTATTCTTATCAGTTGAACATCTGGGCATGCTTTCTAAGCCGTTTCTTCGTGTATATTGGCGAATTTCAATATTGAAAAGCATTATTTCATCATTCAATTTAGAATAGTTTCATGGATAACTTATTACATTATGGAATGTCTGCGTTTTAATGGTCGTGAGAATTATTGCTTTATAGTCAAGCAAATAAGCAAATCAAAATTTACATAGTCGACAATTTTCGCCTGTCTGATAAATTTTTTGAGTGTTTTATTAGATAGAAATTGTTTTGTATGAATGGGGAGACACGGTCACTATATGTATCATTTTAATCGTAGTTTTAAGTCCAATTTCCAGTTTTGTAGCGAATAAAAGTATATTCTGGAGAGAGGTGTCAAGCTAAAAATGTTAACCTAAATAATAATAACAGTTTTTTATTGTGACTGCATATTGAACAGATATGTGTCCAGAAGTCAAGCCGTTGGTCCGAGTCCTTTGTAACTGTATTATGGTGAATGATCGAAGGTCAATGCTAGACGTGGTTTAAATTATCTTCACAGATTAAGACAGTGTACATCCATGCAAATGTAAGAGTATGGAGCATTTTATATTGAAGCTTTAGTATACAATCAATTATGCATAAAAGGATTGTTGTTGAATAATGTATTTGGGTTATACATCAATAAGACTAGTATTCAGCCTGTGAAAAATTCACATATATGATGCCATTTATATACTCTCTCTTTTTTTTATTTCAACAGACACTTCACTTCATCTTACGGTTGCATAAAATAGTATGGACAGATGCCAAAACTGTTACATCTTAATTGTAACATGCATGAAAATACACAATACAGAAGAAAAATAAATGAGAATACATCTTTCTGTACTTTTTCAGTGCATTTATAAAAGTGCTTTAGGTATATAGTCCATCAGGATCTCCTCTTAAAGTATAATTGATTAATATCGTAGACAAGAATATATATTAACCATTCACCCCTTGTCTTTAAAATTTTGATTTGTCTTTGCTATATCAAACCCTGTTGAATTCATCAAGGAGAATTCACCAAACACCATGCATAGGCAGTTTGCAAACAGAATCAGGACTTAAAAACATTTCTGAACGAATTTTCTGTTAAAAATACTGGTCAGCTTCTGTTTTGACTTGTTTTGGGTTTTTTAAAACTTTTTTTAAATGTTATCGTCTTTCTAACTTACTGTATAATCAATTTCAATGACGTAAAGAATTGTCTATCAAATCCGTTGAAATTTGCAATCGGATTATAAATCAAATCAAGATCCTGATACTCTATATCGGTGTGAACATCCACGAATGCAAGATATAACAACGTCTGGAATTATGTCGTAAATGGGGTGGTAATGCTGATCGTGGTTCAACAAATGTTTAACAATGCGAATCAAACAGTCCAGTGATAAAGATCTTATTGATATCGCTTGCAATTCTGCTCCAGTTTCAAGGTCAAATGTATTTATCTCTACAATACCAATGTTTTCTGTTACAATTTCAAATATTCGTGATGTATATTTTTAATATCATTTTTCATGAAATGCTGTTCAGTTTCTCCTCTTGGTTTGACTTTTGTCAGGAATAAGCATGACACAGACGATACCACTATTCTGTATTTGTCTCTGTTGTGTTTTAAAGGTGCATTTGCTTGTTGGCAGTTGCAGTGAGCCATACACATTTGAATCTATTCACGTCAGTATTATTTTTGCAACTTGAACTCTGTACAAAAAATGTTCACGAGTTTGGAATTGATTTGAAAGACTTTCTAGACGGTAACAAGATCATGTAGGTTTTTCAAATTTTGTCGAGCATACCTTTTATTAACTGCTGTTACTTATATGCCCAATCCATACTTTGGTAAGTTAACTTTATAAACAATTGAGTGACCTGAAGTTCCTTTTAGGGGTTATAGAGATTATTTTAACTTTTCATATGTGTTCTATAACAGTTGAATGAAGAGTTGTGTGATGGTGTAATGGTTTTTGAATAAAATTAAATTTGAGAACAAAGTTGGGTATGAGACAACAACCTAACAACACAAGAGAACAGTTCTTCACTTTACGTCAAGATATATACATGAGCTGCGTCGGATAGAAATCGACCTTGTGCGAATACATATTTACATGTACATAGATACAAATTTGATTGGTTTTAGGAGCATTCAACAGGTTTAAAAACGCAAGAAATGATGCATTGTGTTTGTTTTATAGGTTTATTATATAACAACTCAATTTTCAAACAGTTACAGAATTTTGACAATGATTTGATTTTCAGCTGAAATTGGAAACCAGATATGTTGATATTCACTTGCATAAGGGCGATTTCTATCCGACAGAGCCCATATCAAATGACGTGGTTCCGTACCTGCATCTTAAATAAACACGTGAACGCTTTTTAACTATAGCTTTATAAATTCTCAACTATCCCTTTTTATCTAGCTTTATAAACTAATCTATCTCCTTTTAACTACATGTAGCTTTATAAATTCTCAACTATCCCCTTTTATACTCGATCTGAAGGTTATAGAAAAGGTCACATTCAAAGGACGTTTATTTATGTGTATCAGTAGACACAGCAAGAAAAAGAAAGGTCAAAATAAATAGCTTTAGCAGTCTTCATGAGGGGCCTCTAAGCAACAACGTATACGACCAATTGTTTAAATAAACACCGATGCATTGAAACGAATAAATCCCATACCATCGAAAGTACCACCCTGTATTTCAATAAGGTACCGTTGACATCATATTCAGTTGACAAATGCATTATATATAGACATGAAAAATCGTCAAGGTTGTTGCACGGTATTCAACCTAAAAATTGGGGAAACAATGATCGATCTCAAATCTTTCAGAGAGAATAACCTAGGTTCATACAAGAAAACGTACATATATGGTGACATGGAATGGTGACATGGAATGGAAGAGAATAAAAATGCAGCTACAGAAGAAAGGTAATGGCAGTTAATATACAGAGAACGAAAACAGATATTCATTTTCAATATTTTTATTTTTTTTAGAAAATATTTATCTCAATAATTGTTTTGTTTTGATAACAAACATTATCATCATCTCTATACTGTACATAACAATTTTAAAATATCTATATATAAACTATGCAAGTCACATGATATTTAATAAAAAAATGTAATCATATGACAAATCTTAAATCATGTGTCATGAAACGTTATATATAGAAGCAAGAAACGATCTACATTGATTCAGTTGTCCATCGTTTAAATTCTTGAACGAAAGAAAATTGTTAGTAACCTGTTATCCTCTTTTTAGCAGCATTCAAAATCAATCCTTAAAAATACTCTTAAAAATAACGTTAATAGTATTTTTTTAGTTAAGCTAATGTACAGTATAAAAACCTGCAAAAAGAAAAATAGCACTGGCGAAATTATTTACACTAGGACAAAAGCATAAATAAGAAATAATATAAAAAGTAACGTTCTATGCATTATCTTTACAGTATAGCTAGTATGTATTTGACAATACTTCAAGGTATCAAATTATAACAAATATTACAGCAAAGCTTACCTAGCAAATAATGTATTCTTGAGAAAAGGTAAAGGGAAACGTTGCTTAGATAAAAATCTGTCACGCGTTTTAACATATATTCTGGCAAGAAACTAAGGTGACCGCATGACTAGATCAAACATAAAAGGCAAGATACAAGTTTGGCACAATATTTTCTCAAATTAGCTGGCAGCGTTAACATTTGTTATACATGTATGAATCATAAGATGCAATGCAGTTCTTTTGGTATCATATTAAATTTAATAGAAATTAATCTACTAAAATATATATACATATACATTTATGTATCTATTTAATGCAATAATGCAAAAATATATATAAATATCACAAGTCAATTTGGAATTGAATTAATACACGAAAAAACATGAAACCAGGTCTGATACACAACTGGTTTTCATTGTCCACAAATACACTGATATGTCATTGTTACTAGATTTCTGATGAACACACGTGATGAGTTAAACCTGTTAATTATCCTGAGGTAGGAATATACATAATATCTCATTTCTTTCGTATGATCTCGTTTTTTTCTCGTCGATTTGTGAGTAAAATGCTGTTACTCTACTGTTCTTCAGTTAGCACCAACAGTTACAGTACTTAATCCTGACGGTGATTCCGAATGATATGTTTGACCATGTGATTCCATGACGTCATGTTCTATTTTTACTGGGACGGCTCTTGGTGGAGATGGCGATGGATAATGGACATTATTCAGTGGACTCGATAAACCAGACGTATGGTCGGAAGAAAGGGATGTGATTGGATTGTTGTGCGCTAGCATTTCAATAGTATTTCCGTTCATGGTAGGCGTGCCAACTGGTGTCACGTGGGAACTTTGACTTCCGGTCATTTGTGGTGAATGAGGTGAAGTTTTCACATCTGAAAAAGCAAAAATAAATTTATGAATACAATGAGCATTAAATTCCAAAATTTTGACTAATTTTGTATTCCATTTGTATTATATATAAATGTACTTTAAAAACAGGAATAGTAAGTGGATGTTATTGAACAAACTTAGACAATTAAAAATTAAACTGTTCATTAGGAAACAACGTTATTTGTTTGTTCTTCACATACGATTTTCTAATGTTTAAATTTAAAGCTAATGGAAATAGATTTTTGAAAATGTACGGTTTAACCTTAAATTATAAATGTAAAAGGTAAACACATTAACATATAAATGTAGCATTAAAAGACTTCAGTAATATCACCCCTTTAAAAAAAATGTGTTTCTTACAACTTATACAAGGCACCTTTAACAGTGGCGGATCCAAGAGGGGAAAGGAGGGGGGGGGGGGGTCCGGGGGTTTTAACGATTTTAAAAATGTTACATCATTTCAAGTATATAATATAAAAATATCTCATACTGTATGCCAAACTTGGAAGATATCCTTTATTAAAATGGAAAGAATATGAAATCTATAAAGTTAATAAATTTGTTGCGCTTTTCAAGATTAAGCTTTATCAGAAACACCCAGTTGCAAAGACTTAAAACAGCAAGGTTGTTTTTTTTTTACTAAACAGCTTTTTGATCAAAAGAGCCTAAAAAAATTTCAAATCCATCCTAGGTCAACTATGCCTGCGGAAGTTTAAAACCTAAGGATTTTTTTTTTTTTACCAATTTTTGAATTTCTCACTAACAAAAAATACTGGTGAACATGACTAATCTTACCTTGATCAGACTTGCCTTGGTTTGTTTTATTCTTGCCTAAATTCTTTGGTTTCCTCTTTCGTGTCTGAATGCCATCTTTCTTCATTGCTAAAGGTCTGTTTACCTGTAAACAATAGAAAACTTTTAATTTAAAACTTTGAAACCAAAAACGGTAAAAATAAAAGTGAATTCAAGCTGAATTTTTTTTTTTTTTGGTGTTAACTTATTTTTTTTTTTTTTCGTTTATTACTTTATTTATCGTTCGTAACAAATTACGAATTTTGCTTTTCTTGTGCGTAACATTTGTGTTTGGTCATATATATATATATATAAGACAGCAATGTTCATATTTAAATTTTTTAAAAAAGCTACAATGTTGAAAGTCTTTCTGTTATACATATAACACAGAAGTTACATTGAAATCTGATTATTATGGTATGAGATTGTTTTATTGTGTTGCGTTTACTTCATTTGGTCTGCATATGGTTGGTTGTTGGTAGTAAAATTGGTCTGTTGTGCTGTCCAATATGTTTGTGGCTCTTGTTATCATTTATATACAAAGGTATTGTCACTACATAATATGGAAAATTTATTCTCAGATGTTACTATACTGATTATGGCAAACAAGCATTCCTTTTAGTATGTCTTCTAAAAATGGGTAGAGTATGCATTGTTTGTATTAAAATGAGTTATAAAATGATTTTTAGATAGATTGTTTTCCTTTTTAGACTAATAACACAAAAGCGACCTTAATTCAAACAAAGGGGAAATACAAGCACTTACCCCATGAAGTTTATAATATAGTCCGCATGCGTTGCAAACTGGTTCCCCTTCGTTGTTTCTCCTCCATAAAGTAGTTGTTGATGTATGACAATTAGCACAAGACAAACCAACTCGTCTAGAAGCACTCTGAAATGGAAAGAACAGTACATGTATTTTTTTTTTTAATTGAAGATTGGATTATTTGGGAACATAAAAAATATATATCTGTATGTTTAACTATGATTCGTCAACATACTTTATGACTATGTAGACAAGCCAATTAAATAACGATGACCGTGTTGTGTTTCTTATAAACAACCAGACTTATGCTGACTTTGTCGGAATTTTTAAATGGTTAATGGGGTTTCAAATAATTTCAAATTATAATTATATTATTATTATTATTATTATTATTATTTATATCTTACTCGTTGCGTTTTGGATTTCAAATTTATCGCCATTCCTGAAATATGATTATTTACACGACTTTTTTCTATTTAGTTTGAGTTCATACATATATGCATTTATAAACTAATTTAAGATACAGAAGAAACTGAAGGTGAGTTTCGGGTGTAATAATTATTTTAAATGAACTAATAAAAATACGAATGAAATCGTTCACTGGTGTAATTACCTATCAGAAGTAACTTGATATAAAGCAAGGTAATTGTAGTTTACGAGTCTTGATTTGTTTTTATTCTGCAGCTAAGAACATAAGAAACGTACCGTAAAATTGAAATAAATTAGATTTCCGCCGGTGCATACATGTAAATGTTGCCGAGTGTAGATAGCGATCTTAAATCCAGATACTGTATCAAAATTTATCAAAATACCTCTCCACGTTATCAACTGAAATATCTTAAATTGCTTCTGATTTATTGATAAAAAATTCGAAGACCACCTCGAAACCCTAGTTATAAAGAGGAAATTTGGGAACCAGTTCTTATCGGTGATTATCGGTGTTGAGCGATACCGAGCTTTCGTTACAACAGGGACGCAGCTGATGATCTAAAAAGCACGCGACGAAATGTGTATCGCAGCATTGCATAAAATGTTCACTTTATCTTCCAGAAGATAAAAATCAAGTTTATAATCTTGTGTTTTCGATTGCTTCAATTGGTTTCAGTTTTAGAGAGCATGAATTGACAAGAGCCATCTTGTTTCTCAATGACAACAAAATACTTAAATACCTATAAATGTGATGTAAGAAAAATATCATCTTGCGTTTTCAAGTTTACAATCATATTGTGTGGTATTTTCAAATATAAATAAAAAGAAACGCTGATTTCATCAATACAAAGGTCCATGAACGTATTCAACTCATTCTTTTCTAAAAAATATAATTGTCCTTTGTCGCTGTATTTTATGTCGATTTTTGATCGACGAGGGGTATATTACATAAAAAAATGTTATATAAGTCGACATAGGCACTCATACCACATCGTCTTATTACTATGTTCATTTTTTTTTCACTCTTAAAAATAGCAATATAAATATTTCCGGAACAAGGATAAAGTTGGAAGTAATGGATTTGTGATTTATCATTAGTTGACCGGCTGTTTTGTAAAACTTAAAAAAAGAATCACGTGCCACTTCTTACTCAAAGACCAAATGGATGCAAAAAAGAACATGGCACGCGCTGCCTCTTGACATAATATGAAAACATGAAAATGATTTCTTTCAATGTGGTGAGAACGTCTGCTGCTGTTTTATCAAGATCACGTCAACGTTTTGATAACATATGCTTATTTGTTGATAAAAAATTAAACATTTGATGAAATTTAGTCATCACATTGGCTGTAACGAATGATATGGAAAATTTGTAAATTTTTCGGAGGAAGCAATTGTGACATGTTTATTCTTTTAAGATTAAAGTAACAGGTTCCCTATTTCATTGTCAAGCGATTTATAAAACTATGTTCCGGCTTCCAAACGCTATAGATCTTTGACACATAATTTGAATAGCGACAAGATGAAATTTAAATAAGCAAATGCTTTATGCCAACCACACACAGAGCATACACTCTGGTTTATTTTAAAGCTAACACGTGTATACATACTCACGAAGACGGACGAAGCAAGCAAATGTTTCCTTAAAAAAGTAAATTACTTTAAAAGCATTTTTCGAGAAATGATTTGGGACAATAGAATATAAATACTCAAATATATTAAATATATTAGAGTATTTGTAGGATAAAAGTATATTTTCAACTTTTGTCAAGGACCAGAAGTCAAATGGGATACGTGTGATTCGAATGATATACTAAATAGTAAAAATGTATAATGATAAAACATTAATATTTTAAGTGTTATAACATAAAATAAAACATTAAATATTTTCAAAAACAAAACTTTCTCAAGATGAAAATGAGCATTATGCAAGGCAGGGTAGCAATATATTTTGAATAAGATATATACTGAATATGCAAAAGATTATATTTTATAATAAGTTTTAGCCATTCTTGCGCTTGCATAAATTAATCTATTTTCATCTTTAGTACTTGTGTTAGTTTTATAAATGTAATATCAACATACTCTAGATTTTCCCAGTACCTTTCCGCCTGTTGTCCAAGGACCAAATGCTTGAAGAGCATCGCCAGTCTGATATTGGGGTGCGTTCGAATAGGCATCACCGAAATCACCCTATAAGTAGTAATAAATACCAACGTAAGATTAAATCAAATGCATACAGAATTTTAGTATAGGAACAACATAATGTATTAGTTAAAACACAGAACTTAACTAAACACCAAAGCCCCATTGTATTTCTTAACCTCTCAGACGTACGGGTATATACTCAAGATGAATTTAGAAAAATGTATGCAAACGCTACCATCTACATGTATCACAACATATAATTGGTTAATTAGCTACATGTTAATTTGAATACAAAGAAACTAACCAATCGCCTTTGAGGCTTTATGAGGGGGCGATTTATTCCATTCATCTTATGATATAATCCACAGGCGTTACATAGGTAATGACCGGTACCATCTCGGCGCCATAATGGGGTAGAGATTGCTCCACAGTTGACACATTCCCGCCCCTCCAAGTCCGCGAAGTAGTCTTGGTTATCTGTTAGAAAGAAAATAAACTTTGTTGAAAAATATCAAACTTATACTTACATAAGTTAAGGAGCCGAATTCGGGTGCATAAACCATTCCGGGAAATCCTTTGCTGTGGTGATCTACGAAGAAAAATTATATTTCAGAATATTTATATAAAACTTGATTGTGATTACCAATTTGGTGCGCTAAAAATTCATTGTGATTGCCAATTCGGTGCAACTGAAAATTCATTGTGATTGCCAATTTGGTGTAACTAAAAAGGTAACATTCATTGCCAATAATTATTCATATTTAGCGAGGATTTCTAGAATGGTTTGCCCTATAGACATAATTCAGGCAAAAATAACATAATAAAATATTTTCATCATAACTAAATTAATACATATATATATAGTACGGTAAATAATCTTAAAATGGATATGTATAGAAACTTCCACTGAATCATGATATGTTAAAATATATCAAGCATGTACATACATCTTTAACTTAAACACAACATTATTACTTATATCAGAATTAACAGGTTTCATATTTTGGTGCTACACATCATAGTGGTATGGTATTCATCAATGTCATTTTCATGCAAAAACTATGAAATTTAGCAGTACACAGCTCCTTTGTACTATTTTTTTCTTATTGAGATTTATTGCCTTGTTCCTGGTTTTAACCTAAAATTGACGGTTCTATTGCATTTTCTCATACTATGGTTATTAATCAATTAAACATTTTCACAACCTTTAACACTTTGAGGTGTTCATAATTCATTTGTCAGTAATAACAAGCGTTTTCGTGATCTTGAATTAGTTACGAAACTAAATTAACTGGTGGCGCCGTCTTACGAAGAAGGTGGATATACGGGTGTAAATCACCAGAGAATCGTGACGGTTCTATTTGAATAATAAATATCTTTTTCATTTCACAATTATTATGTCTGAACATTTCCTCCCCAAAACTCTAGGCTTTTTACAGTAATTGTGCAACTGAAGCACGATTTGAAAATATTTGAATCATAATTTATACCTTAAAAAGAGAGTATGTTTGGAGTCAACCGGAAAATTATTCAGGACTGTTGCATTTGGGGGGAAATGAACAAATTAAAGTATATTCATTGTTACCAACATTGTAAGAAATTTGAAAGAAATCTTCGTTTATTATACTTTAAAGTTATATTAAGAAATTTCATGAGTTGTAAAATAACAAACTGCTGTAGTATCCTAAGTGGTTTTAGAGTCAGTTTATTATAATGGAAAATGAAAAGCAACAAGACGACTATATCTAAATGATTTAAAATTAATGTTATCGTTCTTTTCAACAAGGGGGATAGGGCACTTTCGGTAATTTATCATTTTTATCCCAAGTTTTATCAAGAAACACGCCGTCTTGGTTTGATTATCAATTCTTGATGAGCTTTTTAAAAACTAAAGTAAAATGTTTTTCAATTATCTTGCATCAACTCATTTCATCAAGATGTTTAGATAGGGCCGAATTTGATTCAACAGAATATGTGTCACTCGGTACCGAATGACAGCACGCGCGTTTTAACGTCTGCTTTAACTTCACGTGCTGTTTGCTGTATAAAAAATTAAGTATCTTTTCTCGCCATGATACTTCTTGTAAATGTTTTACAGCCATTAATTCTAAAACGCATCTTAGATTGTCAATAGATACGAATTTATCAGATTGTAACTTTTTTAAGCCAGAAGAGTATTTTCTAAGTAAGTTCATTCATCTTCACAAAAACTCGGGTTGGTTGACAAAAGAAGTCAATAACCAAAGCATACACAGTAATAAAGATACTTAAAGTCAAGAAGTGTACTACGGACTACATGTTTAATGTGCGGTAACACTTCCGGCGTTTTGCATATTCAAGGAAATGAAGGACCGTTAACATACAAGACAAGTATATAGCCACTTTACATTCGCCAGAAGAGAAATAGAAAATTTCGAACTTAAATTATGGAAAAATCGATTTATTGCTACGGACCAAAATACATGAACAAAATCTGTTATATTTCTATGTTTTTCATTGATACTTTATTTATCAGACGAAAGTTTTGATGTCATGGGGTTTTTTTTAAGAACAAACAAAATAAAATTTGTCAAGTTTCAGTAAATTGACACAGTATATAATAAACAATAGTTCTTGGTTGTACTTTCATTGAAAACACAAAAAACATTCTTGTATACTATTATGTCTTGGAAGATAAAAAATTACAAAATAGTTTATATAACAAAATAGACATTAAAATACAAAACAATCTTAAAATTGTAAACACCAAAATTGACACTTAAAACTATGTTTTAAACTACACGAAGAGACAAGAGTATTTTGTATACAACCCTATCGTAAAATTGTACAAGGGGCACTCGATTCAATTGTGGGTTATACCAGAAATTATAAAATCTTATATGTAATGTCAAACAGTATTTACACAACGAAATATTCCTACTTCATAATACTCGGGGGGTCACATATATTTACACACGGATTCATAAATCTAAAGGTTTTCTCTTAGGTCAATACAATTAATATTGAAAATATACAGTGTTCGAAATTGACTTCAACGTTGATTTCAAAAGCCCTGTTTTCAGTTAATCGTTTAATCCATTCGGAAACATTTTAAGACATAATTTATCCTTTCGAGTAGACATTTACTTATGGTTATCTGACCTTTCGACGCCATAGAGAAGAGGGTCCCATTCTTCAATTGTAAAATTTTGTATTCGATATCTCAATTTAAATTGATATGTATTTATTTCACAATTCGTTTCCATACTTTTAGATAAGCATGAATTAAACTGACATTTGTCTCGTAGGTTAAGAATTTTGAAGTCAGTGGCTTGCTTAACAGCAAACATTGAGTCGGTGGCGAGGTAAACGAGAGGAAATGCTGTGTAGCGACGCTTTTCACAATCTGCATGGGAACTTTTTGCTTTTCATGAATGGAAAATGTCTTTGAAAATAACAAAATATCCTATCTCTTTTGTTCCGTTTGATTTTGACTGGGTAGATCAGTATTAAATGACATATAAAGTACATTTACTGTGTAAAAACTTTGCTCACTAGACATACACAAATCTGTGGTTCTGCGTGTAGGTAGCTGCAAGGACTAATGGTCAAGTGAAGACACACTTGAAGAAGTCTCTCAGAGGAAAGCCATACATGTTATAGGCAAAAGATATGATTAAAGAAATCTCAAACGAAAGCGCAGGAATATATTTGCACTTTTCTGTGCAAAATTAAAAAAGAAATATGTATGTTTACGTCAGTGACATTGAATCATAAAATCGCTACATTGTCGAAAAAACATCATTAACAATATACTTGTACTGGATCACATAAGGTAAAAAAAGTTTCATTTTGAGAGATTTTATTTCTATATAAAAAAAAGAAAGATTCTGCAGTTGGTACACATTTACTTTAAAACAATTACAGGTTATAATCGTATAATGTAAAATAAATTTAACATTTTTCAAATTCCCAAGTTTCAAAGAATTTATTAATTCTTATGGACAAGACACAGTAAACTATCATTGTGCCACTTTTGTTTATTTTCACAAGCATTTTAAGTATAAATCGTGACAGGTCGGAGCAGGTGTTCAATGTTTTAAACAGATCGCCGTATTTTGGCTTCAGTTTGCATTGTTTGACAACATTCAAGGAACTTAAGACATTTTATCTATGTAACCTTATGTCGAAATAGTGAAGATGATAATAGCCAGACCTGAAACAATTTAACGTTACATCAAACCAGATACTACTTTTATGTTTCTATTACACTTATGCAACTGACCATCTTTAACGTTGTAATCATGGGAAAATAGGCAAACGCCGACAAATTAAATAGGAGAAATAAAAAAAAAATAAGGTTTTTATTATTATGCAATTTTTGTGTTAACCGTAACTTAAGTTTTCCAGTTATTTGTGTTTATTTGTATTTTACCTCATAATGATAGCATATATCTAAATCTAAAGAAAGCATTTTTTCTCAATAATAAACGGACTTTTAATAACGAAATTTAATTTAGCAATATACATGTATACCAATAAACAAGACACAAATCTTGTTTGAATATAGGTCCTGAAAATTAGTATAATATATCATGGAAAATCATAATAACGAGGTGAAATTTATGTTTCTTTGAGCGTTTGATTGCTAATTCGTACAACTGCAAACATCATAAACAACGTATTAAAACTGTTTATTTATTTCCAATATGTACGGAAGGGAATTGAAGATCTCCATGGAATTTAATGGCGTCTAAGTTCTCACGGTTAAAAATTAAATGGGTTTTCAACCTGTACAATCAATTTAGAATATATTCGTACAGGTATATTTATACATTGATATATATTGCACGAAGCTATGAATTTGACGTGAATTCGTGGTGCTACATTTTGCATTACCTATCAACCAAATTAATTGAAACGAGAATATTTTTCAAAACTAATGTCTCTTTATTGTTTCGGGAATTTTGATTAAAATTACCAAGTAGCTTTCATCTTAACAAAATTAAATATTCGGATTTCTCTTTGTTTTATCCATTACATAGAAATGTATCTTACTGCAAACTTTAATAGGTCAGTTTTTTTCCATTTTCGTAAGCGAAAATGCTGAGCTAGTCTAAAATGTAATTTTTGTCAATTCTGATAAATTAATTTTTATTTATTTTTAATTGCTTTTCTGCATTTACACTTCATTATGCAAAACAAGTTGCAGTTATGAAATGATTTTACTAAAACATAAATTATTTTTCAGTGGAAATAAATCGGCCCTGTTTTTATCAATCTTATTTACCCGTGTCACTTACATTATGACATATTCTAGTATGACTTAACAGGGTTTCATTATTGAAACACAATTTATTTTCGTCGATACTCTACAAAGAAATTACATCCAGGCAACAACTGTTAATTTGTATAAAGGTTTTGGTCTTGTTACTTTTCAAATTGCACATGATTTTCATTTTCGTGTGTTTACTTTAAGTTGTAAATATACTGCTTCAATACGGCAAGATCTGGTAACCGAGGAATTTGTCGTTAATCTCCCTCAGTGGACAAACAAAGGCCAGGTCGTCAATAGGCTTGGCAAATAGCAACAAATAGTCATTTCTTATCTATGGTCAAGGCACAGATTTTACTGATAATAATAAACTGGATTTAAAAATCTTAAAATCTTGAAATTTCCTCAAAATATGACCCTGTAGTTTTTTATTTGGATAATTTTAAGTATCTCTTCTTATCTTAGGCAATTGTGATAAACTGATTACATGGATTTAGATAAAAACAATTTAGTCAAATCTTCATATTTCATATGTATTTCGGTGTATCGTTCAACTTTTTTGATAAATTTCCTTCCACTGAATATTTCTTTAAAAATTATTTAGATGACATATACTTTTGGAAACTTTGTAGTTTCATGCTAGCAATCACAAATCATAAAAACAAAACAACTGGTTCAGCATTGATAGTAAAAATAAAATTTTCGATAAAAAAAAAACGTTGAATGCAAACGACATGAGCTTACGAAGTCTTATATTATAGGACTATCCATAGCCGTGACCACATTATAATGAGGAACTATAGAGAACCAAATTTCTGGTAAAACGACTACTTGTTGAAGACGAAAATGTAAGCAAGTGGCAACTTGCGCACACTTATATTTTGCCATCGCATAGTTTGTTAAAAAATCTATAATACTATATTTTAAAACGCAGATAACAATGCAAAGATGATTTTTCTGATCAATCCAGTAATGCAAAATTTCAACTTAAATCAATCAATGAATATTTCGAATATATGTAGTAAGAGAAAATAGTATCTATTATTTATAATTATTTTTTCTTAAAAGGACGAAAAATTATTTCGTTTATAAAAGAATAATGAGAATATCACGGCAGTTTTATTAATTTGTCAGTTCTTCACATTATGTGTATGTCTCAAAAAAATATACTGAAACATTACATTAAAATAAAACCCGGCACTGTTTAAAAGTATGCGTGCACTTTTAACAGTAAATTAAGAGCAGCCGACCTTTTAGACAACAAACTACATAGTGTACAAAATGTTTAAAGTAGTCTTTATTAAGTAATATACTTGTAGCTTTGAACATTTACAATTTCCTGAAGTAGGAACTCCCAAATAAACTAAAAACAAAACTCAAAGCCGGATAAATCGATCCGGAACATGAACATGAATGAAACAAACTTTAACATATTTGACATATTTCTGTTACCCTCATTACTTGTTATTTTGTTAAGACGGAGCACACCTTTATCAGAAAATTGCTTATGACACTAAGATTAACCTTGCACCTATGAATGATCCGAGATTTGTCAATTTATTTCATACAAATCCCTCAACTATTAGCGTTATATTGTAATAATATAGATAACAATTTTTGTATTATACATAATTTCAAAGTAAATTCGAATACCTGAAGTATAAATTGATTTGGGAGGGCACTTTCATTGTTTCGCTTGAAGTTTACGCAACGATTTTCATATACATATATGGATAGATAAGTACAAATAATTCCTGTGTAAATTTCAAAATATTTATGATATGAATAAATTTGGCATGACAAGTATTAACTTTTACAATCAAAAGTTATTATATTATGAAACAGCAATATCGGCAGCAATATATGTATATTATTTTAAACCTGTAAGAAGTCAACGAATTTTATATTTAAACTTAAATTGAACATTTTGTTATAAGTACTTAACTGTTGAAACTAAATATTTTTTATTATATTCTTTTATTTTGAAAGTATTTGGAAGGAAGTTATTTTCCAAGGATTTATAAAAAGTAAAGCTATATCAAGAATGTGTCCATAGTACACGGATGCCCCACTCGCACTGTCATTTTCCATGTTCAGTGGACCGTGAAAATTGGGGACAAAACTTTAATTTGGCATTAAAATTAGAAAGATTAAATTATATCATGGGGAACATGTGTACTAAGTTTCAAGTTGATTGGACTTCAATTTCATCAAAAACAACCTTGACCAAAAACTTTAACCTGAAGCAGAACGGACGAACGGACGCACAGCCAGACAGACGGACGGACGGACGGACGAACGGACGTACAGACCAGAAAACATAATGCCTCTCTACTATCGTAGGTGGGGCAAAAAAAAATCCTTGTTTCTACTTATTAATTAACTACAAAAATGTTATAAATAAATATCCAAAATAACTGTTAATGTGTCAAAAATGAAAATTTAAATTTTGGTACATTGAAATGACAAGAGAAATTATATATATATATTGTCTAAAAAATATTTGGAAAGTATTATGTAACCAATGATTTGTAATTATAGTTTACTATACAAATCCTTGATGTTACTCAACAAAGAAAAATGTAAAATACTCCATACTTAAATTATTGCAGATCAAATTTCAAATATGACTTTCGTTATCTTTACTAAACACTTATCTCTGCATATACTCATAATTACGTGTTTAGAGTAATTAACTACAATAAAAAGGCAATGAATTTTCATACACGTCGTGTTATCTTTCTAATGAAACTAAAAGGTCTCAAGTTTGCATCATAGACACGACATCGTGGCTGTAAAACTGGTCATAATTGGCTAAGCTTGGTGAATGTTTTATATCAACTGTTACATAGACATCTCGTAGCCCTTCTTGACATCTACAGAATGTCGCACTCGACTTCAGATATTTCCAATATGTGAATAAAACTGTCTTACAGTCGTGAAATGATATGTTCCGTGTAAATACCCAATATAAATATTTCAAGATTGCATTTCAAAAATTTCGGTTTCAGTCTCAAAAATGTCCTATACTAAAATGATACTTTCAATGAGAAAAAAATATGCTTTAAAATGTACCCCTTATACTTTTTATTTCTTTTGGGCATTTATGTAAACAACGGCCAAACATTTAATTATAAATTTGCGGTAAAAGCAGGAACATATTTTGGCGAGGTTATACTAGAAAATTAAAGCTATCCTATTAATAACTGACGAATCTACAAAATGTATAAGACAAAACAATATTTTGGAATACATTGAACTAAAAAAAACTCACCAGGGCCTGACCGCCGTAAACCTTGTTGCAGGGCCATGTTGTAATTCCATGAGAACTCTGGTGTCATATATGGAGGATACGGGCTGATACCACTTGGACGTAAAGCGGAATTAAAACTAGAGTCTGTTCTGGCTGATGGTGGCGAGTTTGGTGATGGGGCGAATGCAAATCTAGGAGATACGGATGGATGAGTGTTAGGAGTACTGTAAGTAGCATCTGACTGCATTGGCCACATGGAAGGAGTGTTTGGAGATGAAACAGTTTGTCCGGATCCGTTACCGACATACTGCATTGGAAGCACTGGTCTTGTTGTTGGCACATAAACTGGACTGGCACCTGCATGCATAAAACTGTTAGCACCTGGTGCATCAGCGTAACCACCGGCTGAGGGAATTGACATCGATTGCATCGTGTTATGAAACATTGTATTTGGCGGTGAGAGTTTTGAGTTGTCTGAGTCACTTGAATGCGAGTCTCGTTCTGAGTCGTGAGCACGAGTTATACTAACTGGATGGTCTAGGTGGTTAAAGAAAGTTTCCACTTCTTCGTTTGGCAAAAGTGGACTGTTTTCCTGGAAATTCAGCATACCCCGCGCATAGGCTGCGGGTTGTGTGTTGTTTACTGGTGGACTATGTTGCTGCTGATGATGATTACCTGAATGGTCGTCAAATGGTTCTTCTTTCACTTGAGTCGAATAAGACTGTGGCGCACTAATCCACAATGGTTCCGTTTGTGCCATGAAACTCCATTCGGTTCATACGTAGTGAAATGTGCACAGGAAAATGAAGAAAATGTCAAACGTCGTTTACTATGATATATTCTCTAAGTGTGGGCGACGGCAGGTGGAAAATTGCTGTATCTGATGTTCAACCTGCGGATTAAAATGATAAGCTTGAAAGAATTTTACAAATATATTGACAAGCAGATATCAGCTGGCTGCCTTTTGAAAAAAAAAATCCTGTTCAATTTTGCTTCTGATCATAAGAAAACAATATGGAAGATTCAGTCTTTTAATCTTGTAAAATCGCCTGATTTTTAAAAATTGATAAAGAAAAAACGACTTGTTAAAATGAAAAAAAGAAATTCCTTTGAAAATGATAGTGTGAATAGAAATTTTGGATGTTTTGTAAGATTAACATATGACTGCTATTCTGGTTTTCAAAATCAAACTTCTAACTAACCTTATTTTTTGTCTACATTGTAGTCGAAATATTCACAAAATACTATTTTGTTACAAGTTCTTGGTTTCCAAAATACTTCATATTTTTCAATGTATAGAATACAAATGCAATGGACATCAACATTAAATACACAAAAGGGTCTTAGTATGCTACAACATGACATATTAACACATTACCCTCATATCTGATGCATTACGTATTTGTTTTGAACTTTAGAATACAGTTTGATAATACGGGCACTTTGTTTACATGCATTATTCAAAATATTTCATATGTGTCATTTGAGAAAATTCGATCGAAGGATTGTGTATATTTGTCATTTAAAACAAATGTTATGTAGTTCCGTCTTTCCACGAATAAATGTAGTATAACTCGGTATGTCCAAATTGTTTTGATCTGATTATAAAGTTAAGGCGTTGTGAAAAATGAAATCATACTCTGGGCCTTCAATATTTTGTCCCTAATATTTCTGTTATAAAGTTGTGCGAATTACATTTTGGAAATAATTGTAATATGCCTTATAAATGCAATATTGCACATCAAATTAAATCGATCATTATAATATCAATTTTCATGCGCATGGCAAAAGTCTCTTGAATAACATCAATCGGGTTCCAGGACAAGATCAGACAACTGTTTTTACATCAGCACAAACATGACAAAGACGATACCCTAAACGAAAAGTTAGGATACAAAATATAAATTCATTACTTTTTACATCTTAACATTCAGCTTAAGTCACGTTTTTATACGATCTTTATTTAAAGAATAATATTACTAAAATATAATAATCAAAATATATCAATTGTATCATTTTAATACTGCAAGAACAAAAGCACAGTTTCGAGCAGCGAGACCACCTTAAACAACCCTAAATATAGTCGACAGCCCAGTCAACTAATGCGTACTCGTACGCCTTTACAGAGACTTATATGTCTCTGGCCTATATAAGTATATCTTTACGCAAATGTTGGGACATGATAACTTGTTACAGAATATATTTGTACTTGTATCAGATATTATTTCAGTTCTACTTCTATATATATATAAACAAAGACTGAACGTATGTAAATTGTATGGTAAAAAGTAGAATCCGCGACTGCAATTCCTTTTCCAGCTTAATGTAGCGGCATTGTTTCTTGTACATTATAAAAAATATGATTACTATATCCTTAAATATCATTTACAAATGGTTTTTTTTTTCAATACTACAACACCAATCTAAAACCGTCAATCATTAAGAACCATTACTATATATTTTCTTCAAATAAAGAATATTAACCATTGCCAAAACTGAAACCGTGTGTATCGAAAAATAACTATTACTATTTTTAGGCATATTTCATTCTGATCGACCAACCACAAAAAAAGAAACACAAATACTGAAACGATTACTTCAATTTAGGGGAAAACTAAAATAAGATCGGTAATATTTTCGTTTCCCTTGTATATAAGTTTGTATTGTATTTAGCAAAAAAAATGAAGGAAATTTAGATATATTCTATCAATTTTGAAATAAATAGACAAGTCTTTTCCATAATTTTAAATATATACAAAATAAAAAAATACATGTCAAAATTGCCGTTTTAGTCGTATGCAATTGGTAATATGTTATGACAAACGCGTCTTCTTCTGAAATATATTTCGTTTAATTCTTGACTGAAAATGATACTGGGGCATTTATTTCCCATATTATTTTGATTTTGAGCAATTATATTAACCCGAATTATTCAGTCATTATATTCCGCTGTTCGATCGATTACGGGGAGGTGCTGAATTAGTTGAGTTTCAAATTGATAGAAGTTATTGCAAGAAAATCTATCATGAATCGGAACTGAAACTAATAGTGTTATAGTCTTAGCTGAAACGCAAGTCTTCATGAAAGGGTGTACCAAAACTGCTATATAAAAAAAACTTCATTCTATACAAAAGATAAAAATATAAATATATAAAAAACCAAAAAAAAAACGAAAAACAATCCAACGATTCACCACGTTTTCTAATGAAATTCTTTTATAAGCAAATGAAAAATAAGAAAATTAACATTAAAAATATTAACATATTACATGTACATATTCATACCTTGTAGTCTTCAGTAATATTTCTTATTTGTATTTTATCCTAAAATGTTTACCTCTCTGTCTCTTATTTCATAATGAAAATTAACAAGACTAGTTTTTATGTATATTGGCTGTAAACTTCTAACATCAAAGATCATAGGAGTAATTATTATATAAACAAAATCCCTGCTGAGTCCTAACTGAAGCCATCACAATAGGCGTGATAATTCCTTTGATCCATGATTAACAGTTAATAGGTAAATAAACAAATTACTAATAATAATAATTATTAGCTTGTTTTAAGAGTTAAACAAAAGCTTTGTTTCGGTAAGTTGTTAACAAAGGTTACAATAAATAAAAACAAATAGTTTGTGGCTTCTTCTTTAGGATTAGTATTTTTGAAGAAATTTTACAAATTTGAGTAAACTTGATTTATGCGGCAACCGTTTTATTTTAATATGGTTTTTTTCACCACCTGTTCATAATTTTACTTGATGTATACTTTTATCTAGAGTTTCGACTTACACTTGTAAAAGTAATGAAAATTACCAATTTATAATATGCTGTGCGAACCACTGATTTCGATGATTTATTTTATTATTTTTTTTATCATAAAAAATTAAAAAAGAAAGCACATGTTTTGGATCAATCAAGATCTAAAAGAACGTATCAAAGTATATTTTTTTAAAAGATTTAATTGAATATTACTTTGGCACACCAGGTTTAAACATGATGAAAAAAAAACTATTTAGCAATATCAATGTTAAATAATTAGGTTTGACATCAAACCTTATATGTATAGAAATAACAATTTATAAATTTAGTGCGTTCGAATCTGTTCTACGCAGAACGGTTAAAATATCAAGGCAAAGGATGTGCATTTAGTCGTTTCAGTTCCGATTTTTTTTTAATATAAAAAGTCCAAAAGGGATAAAAAGTATAGTAAAATCGGTATTACTTTGACATTACATGAGATAGTTGGACGCTGATATTTTCTTATTTTCAACGGAGATTTTTAGAGAATTAATTTATTAATTATGCCTGAAAACGATGCGCTGATGTGATATAGGTTTTTTTTTTACCAAAAAAACACAACAAAATACAGTGGATTTTTTAAAATTCATTCAAATCTCAGGAGTGTTCGATTACATTCTTAACATACAGTTTGTAGAATATTCAAATTATACATTATTACACCTGCGTCAGAAAAAAGGTAATAATTCATTTTTGACACTGATATTTGAAATAATAAACAATTTGAAATTCAGTTGTCATAGCTGATCACTCTGTGTCGAGAAACTATTGCATCCGTTTCAAATGAGGCATACCGTGCTATTCCTGACATTAGCAGATTTGTGGGTTTCTCAACTCAAGGACTATAGAACAAGTATTGGTTACCTGAAGTAATGGATGTGCGTTGGTCAACATTCATATGAAATCCTAGTTTACATTCGTATTGTATTCCCGAACTTTAGTAATCAGAATATATTACACTATCAGAACAAGTATTTCTCACTGACAAATACACATTAATGATGATATCTTCCAAAAATATTTCTACTCAAGTGATAATAAAGGTGATATGATAAGAAATTGGTTATACAGATATTGGACCCGGGTTTTGTTCAAGTCTGTTCCGATACGGTACAAACTATCATAGATTATTAAAAGATAGAAGAAATCTCAAAACTTACCTTTTTATTCTATGTAGACTTCTGAATTAGTGTTTTGATGAAACTTTTGACTTTATCTCGAGAAAGTTTTCGTGGGTCAGTAATCAGAGGAAAAAAATCTATCCAATCCTCACTATCGCAGTTATAATGCCGATATCTCTAAAGTATACCTCATTTACGAGATGAATATAATGTTTATTTAGGTTTTGGCGAATGGACCATCGAGATAAGCTGAAGTGGGCGGTACCAGATACCACGTGATTACTTAGCTTATCTGGATACTAATATTCGTCAACAAAATAAAAACTCTCAAATTTAATTAATGTTATTTTTTCACAAATAATTAAAATTAACTCAAAATTTGCAACTGTTCTTTAAAACTTGCCGACTATTTTCTGTTATCATGTAATCTACTGATAGAAGATAAAAAACCAACTTATTTTTGATAAAATTTGCAGGCATCCTCTGATAAAATCTTAATGTTGTAGTTTTCTTCAACCGATGTTGCGTAAAATGTTCTGTTTTATTCAGAAATCGCTTTCTGGAAATATTTTCAACATAAGTTTAAGGAGCTTAGTATTAACCCCCTATCGTATCTTGCACAACTTGCACGCGTGCACGAGCGAATACAAGATAGTATCTTTTAAATATTAGGTTCTTATCGAAAATTCTCATGATAACTATTGTATGATAACATTTTGAGGGTTTTATTTCTTTTATCCATTTTAGATTTTTCATTGACATTTTATGAACACAAAGTTTGCAAATATTTTTTTTTAGTTCGAAACGGTGATTAAGAAATCATCCTTGATCCATTTCAAAATTTTTGACAAAAATTTCCTCAACTGCAATCAAATCAGATAAAACAAAGAGATACACTCTAAAAGTTATCTGGCTCTTCCAATCCTCAAGATGAAAAAAATACGGAAATAGGAATTCCCGAGTTTGAAAAAGATTTTTTAAAAGCGTCTTCAACGTTTTGTTTTCTGATAATGAAATTTAAAAAAAAGTTATTTCAATCCATAAGTTTAAAAAAATCAGTCCAATAATTTCGATTGGAAATCAATCCAGTGCAATACATTCTATAAAACACAACAAGCCTGACAGTGCATGTAAACAAACGAAACAACATGCAGCATGTACACGATTCAAGATTTAATTCATAACCTCAGACTCATACAGGTGTACTAGAAGACAATATAATAAGTAACATAAGATAATTCATGTGCAAGAACTCTTTAAGCATTGCATTTTATGTCTCGGATACTAAACTATAAATAGAAGTTTGGATGAGTATTAGATATTTCCTCCTTCATAATTGAATACCAACGCCATTTATTTCTTTAGATTCAGAATACTCCCTATATTCAAAGTGATTAACTATACAATTTTACAAATATTGGCTATCGGATATGTCACTATATAACAATTAATATTTACATGTATCCATGCAAGATAACACGTTCAATTAATGTTTTTTGATAGAATTTGTCCAATTTTCAGGATATTATGAACCTTAATGATCATCTGATATTTCTAATGAGTTTTTTTTTTTTTTTTATAATGATAATAATAATAATGACAAACTAAACTTAAAAGTAAATAACAACGTTATAAGAGGTACGCCTAAAACTTCTCAGGACTTCTTCTCTAGTTTAAAAATTATGAAAAACATGCATGTATACCTTCAAATATTATATCAATGCATGCAGTTTCAAAATGTCTCTGTTTCTAAACAAACAAAATTAGATGTGGTCTTTTTTCATAAACTTTATACTTTCAAAATATAGAATACTTTAAATTTTGAATGAAAGATGTCACGATACGAATGGAATTAGGTAATTGTCATCAAAGGTCTAAAGTAGTTGTAAACCCGTCAAACTTTCATTAAATTTGGAATATACAATCCAATTCTGACCCATTATATATCTCTCATAAATAGACGAAACATGAAATTCTCTTGTGTTTATTTTTATTGTCTTGTTTGCAATATACACACTCCTGAATGACATTTTGTAGAAATTGTTCACAAATTTTGTAAAATATATTTCTACAAATAAATTTTTTTCGTACGAACCTCAACAATGAGCAAAAGACAAATATAAAAAAGTATATCTTTTCATGTTTGTACGTTAAATTTTTTTATGTCAAGGACGTTAAACCAAAAAACAATTATTCCACTTTTTTAAACAACTTATATGTTACCCCCTTAAAATATATACGGTCGTTCTTATTCTTATTGGTATCAAAAGTTGTTCGTACCAAGAAAGCTCGTCGCAGTTTGTTTTTCATCGGTGTAAATCGGTGACATGTTTACTACTGAAAGGGAAAATAACAAACAATATTGAAATTTACAACCATAGATTGAAATGACCATCAACATTATTAGCAATTATGAAGAGGGCACTATAAAGCCATAAATCCGATATGAGTTACCCATAGAAGTGAGGTTGTTAGGGGTATAGGAAATCTACATAAGTTATCCCTATCATGGTATATAAACAAAAATTATCGGGATTTTTAATATTATTTGATAAAGATAAATGGAAATTTGATCTTATTATTAATAGTAACTGCGATAAAACGCAGACATAAATTATGTGTATCTTATTGCCTAATTTACACCTTTTTGGTTTTTTTTTGTTGATGTTATTTTAATACTGTAAATCGCACATACAATTTCAAGAACACAAATGGCAAACCCGTTTAAAGCGATTTATTTTTCATTCTTCAAACACAAACAATAAAATAAAATCAAGTATTTATTACTTGGAAATATATCCTTTCTTTAAAAAACGACTGGAAGCATCGTGGTCTGACTTGAGTATATGCCCCATCTGATGTGTATAACATGTGTGAAGTATTTTGTTCACGCATTGGCTGTAAGATTTACACAGATCACCCGAGCATGCCGAGACAAGATTTTAGAATGTTAGTGTGAAACGCACAATTGCCTCTCGGTTATGTAGAACTGTTATGCTATAGTGCATTGGTATGATACAAATGTATCGTCATGTGTCATTGTATGAACGGCTCCACTTTTTTTTCAAAGTCGTAGTGTGAAATAATTTAAGTATTGCAGACTTGAGTATTAAAATAGAGAAAAATGAAAGATATAAGCACCACAAAAAGAGGTAGGATCAATTTCCCTATGTATTTGCTCCCCTTACATATCATAATTACCCAATTGAATTCGATTAATTCTGTACTGATGACCAATCTGTTTGGTACAAATGCACTCTGTCCTGTTTTACACAGCACCGCTGGTTGAACAGCGTGATAAATACAAAAATACAAAAACCAGTTTAATGAACAGTTAACTTAAAAAAATATTTCAAATATTCTGTTTTATAAATCAAGATAATTTTTTATAAGATTTTGCAAATATTCCAATGTAAGGTGAAGCTATAATGCGTCAATTTGGATCCGACCTGTGCTATAAATCTTGGACAGTAAAAAGACTTCTGCTGACGTTTTATAATTGATGGTGATATATTTATTAACAGAAACAGGTGGAATGTTGATAAGGATTGGACGGTTTCTTGTAGCATTTTTATTCGCGATATGTTTTTGACACTGGATGTCGAATGAGCGCTTTTAATCAATCAATTTGCCCCCGCGAAGAAGTCGTGAAAACATCGCATTGCATCCATCAGCTAACTGTTTAGAGGTAATTTATAAACTTGTTGAAATATTACTGAGCCATAAAGAAAGAGATGTGATGCAGCCATTCTGATTTCAGAAATGTTATGCGTAACGGTCGATCAAAATTTTAATACTGCTAATACCAACAATATTTTTTGTTTTATTTCAAAAAGGTTGAGAATAGGGAGAATAGTTTTCGATAAAATAATATTAAATCAATAATTTCAACATCCATCTTAGACATTTTTTTGAACGATTCATATTTTTTTGTTTATAATTTTTAAACTGACATTTTTTACTTAAAAGCAGAATGTATTAAAATACAAACATATTAGGTAGATGAACAGGAGCCATTTGTCGTATATAAAAGAATAAATATTAGGACCTGTACTTGCGCTAACAGTATAACAACTTTTTTGGTAAGTAGCGCAATTATTGCAAATGCCACGCTCCAGTGTTTGATAGTAGTAACGTTTATTTATATAATCAATTCTATCTTCAATTGTATAAAATCAGAACCTTTAACCAAACTTCTCAAGCTTCCCCAAATGCATAACAAAAAAATAATACATAAAGAAGACAACAACCTCTCAAAACACAAAATAATTATAGACATACGAAGGGAAACAAGTACAATGACAATACATACTTTTTGTTTTTATAATGTAATTTGAAGTAAACATGACTGTATTTCCAAGCATTCGTCATTTAAAAAATATAAAGGAACAGGAGACATGACTAGTTCAATAATGAGGAAAAAATAACAAGCATTAACGACCGGTTTAGTTTCTTTCACAGTAATAACATTTCACAATACAAAAACTGTCATCAATTTTCGGTTCTGGTTTTGGAATCAAATGCACCAATTAGCCAGCCATTTGAGTATTTTAAATTGCCTTTCTTTCATTCACAAAATATATTAGACTGGTAATAATACCACAAACCTTTTTGTTGTATATCTATATCTTTTTATCATGTTTTACGGTAATCAAAGATAAATGGATTACGGAGATAGGAGGATGTTCCGGCATCTTTCTGTATATTAGGATAAGCAGTTTATCTCGCAAAATCCCACGCGAATTGAAAGAAATGAATGAAACCGATTTTGTAATCTTCTTATTATTTCTATACAAACGTTTTAAGATAAAAGAAGTCAATATAAGTTGTAATAACTTGGCAGGTGAAAAGACTGCTTATTTTTGTTTAGTTGTATTATTGGTTGGATTATTTTCCTCGTGAGATCATTTACGTGCTTCACCTGCGCGAAAAGTGTCTTCTGAATAAATGGTAAAAAATCTTATCAAAATTTAAAAACTTTCGACATTCGGATGTGATATGATTTCCAAATGAGACAAAAATAGACACGGCAAAGGGAATAGGTGGACGAACAGTTTGTTTTGTACCTGGAATTCTTCCTTTGGTCATTACAAAAAAAAAAAACAAGTTATTCCGCTTGCTTGTTTGTTTGTTTGCTGGAATTTAAAGCAAATCATTTGATTTACATTCGAATAATTTCATAGTGGAAATTTATTTGCAGAGAAACAGGATTGCTCCGACTAAATCAGAGACATTTTTCGACAAAATTCAGGACTTACAATATATATATATATATTTATATAGTTTTTCTTTACAAAATTTGACTTGATTATATGTTAAAAATCTTCAACATAGGGCTGCTAAACTAAAGTGATCAAACAATTTTGGCAGACTATCTAAAATCAATTACTCATCGATCTCGTCATTCTGATAATCGACGGGATAATAATCAAAAATTTTAATTTTTTGAAATACTATTCAGGCTTTTCTACCTCAGGCATAGATTACCTTAGCTGTAGTTGGCAAAACTTTTACGAATTTTGGTCCTCAGTGCTCTTCAACTTCGTACTTTGTTTGGCCTTTTTAACTTTTTTTAGATTCGAGCGTCACTGATGAGTCTTTTGTAGACGAAACGCGCGTCTGGCGTATATACAAAATTTAGTCCTGGTATCTATGATGAGTTTATTTACAACCACTGGGTCGATGCCACTGCCGGTGGAGATTTATTTCTCCCCGGGTATCACAAGCCCAGTAGTCCGGTTCATTACGTTTGCGCGCATTACCATTACATTTGCGCGCATTTTTTGACAGGTAAGCTCAGGTAAAATACAGGTAATAATACTTGTTAACCATAATTTGTTCAATTATTTACAAGTATAAGTACTCATTCCCCTGCTCACCAACGATGGGATTTCGAGTAAGATAAGTCCGTTTTATTATGCACAGTCAAGCACTTAATCCTTAAAATATGTACAGATAAAATGTTAAAATTCTAAAACATAGCTAATCTAGTAAAAGTATTAATAAATTCATTTCGGTGCCAAAAGTCCATGTGCCTTGGTGTAATTTTACAAACTAAATTATTGACTAATTTTAAAAACGATCACTATTCGTTGAAACACTTTTCACTCTGAAATATTCGCAATGAAGTTACATGTATGCCTTAAGCTATACTACGGAGTGTATAATGATCACTTTATAATTTATTTGTTGAAGTAGGCCGATATCATGGAGTAAATAGGTTAGATAGAAAGTGTACTCTTTGTACTTTGAAATCACTGAAGATGAAGTCCACTTTGTTTTACAATGTGAATGATATAGAGACTTAAGGAGACAGTTTATCAAACCTTATTATTATAGACGTCCATCGTCGTTCAAATTAGTGCAACTTCTCAGCACTGAAAATATAAAAGATTTGCGTAATTTGTGTAAATTCTTGTTTAATGCACTTAACCGAACTGTTATTGGTCAATACTAGATATTTATTTGCTTCTCTGATGTATTATGTCATATTGTGTTATAAAAATGTATTTGTATTTATTGCACTGATAAGCATAATGTGCTTAAAGTTATAAAGACTTGAATTGAATTATTGGTTTTGGATTTCAATATGAACAATGTATAATTTGAATTAAGAAATATTTTCAAAATTAATAATTGATCGTCATATTTATCATTAAAAGAAAAACAAAATATATGGTCAATTATAATTTAATTTGATTTTTATTTATATTTTTACCTGAGTTTACCTGTAAAATAAATGCGCGCAAATGTAACCAAAAGCTGCGCGCAAACGTAAAACATTTTAATCCCCAAATGCGCGCAAACGTAGTGTGCCCTAGTAGTCAGCACTTTTTGTGCTGACATGAATTATCATTGATATGGTTATATTTATAAATTAACTGTTAACAAAATTTTGAATTTTTTGAAATACTAAAAAAGGCTCTTTTACCTCAGGCATAGATTACCTTAGCTGTAGTTGGCAAAACTTTTACGAATTTTGGTCCTCAATGCTCTTCAACTTCGTACTTTGTTTGGCCCTTTTAACTATTTTAGATTCGAGCGTCACTGATGAGTCTTTTGTAGACGAAACGCGCGTCTGGCGTATATACAAAATTTAGTCTTGGTATCTATGATGAGTTTATCTTTATAAGAGATAAATGAAGTCATTACACTGATCACAGCTTGTCTTTTAACGTGTAATATAGCCTCTTGTCAATTGGACCAAGCCCCTTGATTGGACATAATACACTTGTTACACAAATTGCGACTTCCAGTTTTCGAATGAGCTGTGTATATCTTGAAGTTGAACTCACACATTTTGACAACCTAAGAATTTTACTGTACGTATATACAACTGTAATGTAAAAGCAATGTTTCGTAATCATATTTCGTCTTGGCTTAAACATATTTTCCCCTAAAAAGCATACAGAAAAAGAAAATTTTAGTAGCCAAAATTGCGTATTTTCAACCCTGTTAGAACTGAGCAAATAATTATAATAATACATTTTGATGGTTTTCTCGAAAAACCAGGTTTAAAATCTAACTGTCGAAATATTGAATGAGGTAAATTCCGATACATCCCAAACCCCCTCCAACGGCCTCCACCGACAGGAGTTTAAGAGTGACCAAAGCTTACTGCATCTTGCGTTAGATAGTCCTTGTTCAAATCCATGCAAATGTAGTTATATAAGCCTATAGTTATACGCTCCATATGAGTGTTCTTTTTTCAACAGTATATATACACATCTGTTGGCACTGGAGCGTACAACACTACTGGCTTGTCCACCCTAAGGTGTGGATACATAAATTTATATTAAAAAAAACACATCTACAAATGCAGATTATACAGATAAGCATTTGGGATTGACTATTTGTAAAATATTTAATACAATTATACATGACTGGCAGTAGTATTTTTTTCGAAACCAAATAGTTTTAGTGCATTAATTTATACAACGATAGAGTTACCTAGTCTTTCTCTTTACTATTATTAATTTTCGAAAGCATCATGTTTGTTCACAGTTATATAATAAATCTTGTAGTTATTCAAATGCTTATTTTGTTTATTGTTTTGTATCAATGTTTTTGTCTGGTATACTTGAAACATATACATCTCTTATCTTTGTTTATTTTCAGACATGTACTGCCGTTTAAATAAAGAACTGAGACAGTTACAAATACCAGAGTCATCCGATTGAATTTTTATGAGTACTACGATTGAAACTATCTATGTTTTTTCTTTTTTTTTCTGTTTGTGTGTGTAATTTGGTTCCTGCTTTCATACGAATAAATGCCGTCTTCATTCATCCAATGGAATGGCTAGTTTGTAGAAGTATGGTCATGTGGATTTTTTTTCAACCAGTAAAATAAACAAAGTTAAAGAGTTTAGCGTTCCAAGTTCCGTTTTGTTGGCGAGATGTATAAATACACAGCCACGTTCGGGTGAAATTGAAATCCGAAGTCTCTTGAAGAGAAGGTGCAGCGCTCTCTGTAGGTTAAAACTTTTTGTTTGTTTATGTGTTACATATTTATTTTTTGTTCATTTTCTGTACATAAATTAGGCCGTTAGTTTCTCGTTTAAATTGTTTTACATAGTCATTTTTGGTTTTTTTATAGCTGACAATGCGGTATGGGCTTTGCTCATTGTTGAAGGCAGTATGGTGACCCATAGTTGTTTGTTTCTATGTAATTTGGTCTCTTGTGGAGATTTGTCTCATTGGCAATCATGCCACATCTTCAAGGCTTTTTTTTATATAGATACCACAAAAGGGGATATATTCCTCGCTACTCTAAATATCAACACTACAATGTTAAATCTGCAAATTGCGCGCCGAATTCGAACTCATGCTATATTCAAACAGACAGACTTCATATATATAGTATTGTGACAGCTGCTGTTGATGGAGCGGATAAACAGAGTATTCAGTGTTTCAGCGTCCACCCGAAGAAATAACTAAACGCAGATTTTCTTAAATTCAAATCCGGGATGTTACGGCCAGAAATCGCCTTTAAATTGTAGCCAACAAAAGACACAAATCAATAATAAATTTAATTTAACAATATTTATTATACAAAAGTTTACAAGAAGTATTACACAAATATTACTGTCAACTTAACTGTCAATCTTTTATCTTTATCTGTATCCGGATATCTTTCGGAATCCAATCTGAATAATACGTTCACTACTAAGGTCACAATCCAGTATGATGTTGTTTGTAGAATAAAAGTTTCAATCCAAATTGCTGTGAATACTAAAGTCTATCGATGTCTAAGTCTAAGTCCAATAGTGAGAGTTTAACTTTAGTGTCTGTATATATATATATATATATAGCTGTCATGGAAGATTCTAGAACAGTCTATAATGGAACATCCTAGAAAGTTACAACCTAAGTTTCTAGTAAAATATAGAAGTTTATATAACGCATCTTTTATTAGGATCATTCTGGAAAGTTCCAATCATTCTGTAATTGTTCCAGTGATTTCTAAACTGCACAGTTCTAAGATTATTCTGTAAACAACTACCAGGCCACACAACACAAATCAGGCCAACATAAATAAATACAATAATTACAATATCATAACAGGGAAGTTTTGAAAAAATGCCAAATTTCTAGGTTTGCAACTTTCACTAAAGAAATTATCCATACACGGTTTAGGAGGTTTTTTTTTCTATTTTGAGAAAATGGTCAAAAATGAAAAAAAGTAAATTACAAATCGTCATTTAATGTCAATAAGGAATTACCTTACAACATTAATTTGACAAAATGGACACTAGGCAGAAATTGACATACTGAACCTTTCTGTCCCTGTCAGTTTTTCTTTTTTATCCTTTTTAATCCATGTTGGTCGGAGAGCGGGATCCTCGTACACAATTGTAAACCATATACCCAAAAATGATTGCGTCAAGTTTGCTTTTATCTGGCTCATGTAAGCTAAAACGGGCACATAATAGTAAACAATGTTAAACTTAACAATGCAAACAATAAGTATACAAAAATATGAAGATGGCTGAAGTCTGCGTAATATCATTAACGGTATCATTTTTAGCTCACCTGACCTGAAAGGTCAAGTGAGCTTTTCTCATCACTTGGCGTCCGTCGTCCGTAAACTTTTACAAAAATCTTCTCCTCTGAAACTACTTGACCAAATTTAACCAAACTTGGCCACAATCATCATTGGGGTATTTAGTTTAAAAATGTGTGGCGTGACCCTGACAACCAACCAAGATGGCCGCCATGGCTAAAAATAGAACATGGGGTAAATTGTTGATTTTGGCTTATAACTCTGAAACCAAAGCATTTAGAGCAAATCTGACATGGGTTAAAATTGTCTATTAAGTCAAGATCTATCTGCCCTGAAATATCGGACAATCCGTTGTTGGGTTGCTGCCCCAGAATTAGTAATTTTAAGGAAATTTTGCAGGTTTTGGTTATTATCTTGAATACTATTATAGATAGAGATAAACTGTAAGGCAGCAACCATTTGATTTTCTGGGGGGGGGGGGGGGGGGGGGGGCTATGGTTTTTTTTTCTGGACAAATTTTTTTCGCGACAAGTCGAAAACAATTTTTTTCTTTCAATTTTAGCATTACATATAGTGGCAGCTGAGGGTGAAACAAACAATTTTTTTTTCTCAGAATCAAAAACAAATTATTTTTTTCTCCAAAAACTGGAAACAAACTTTTTTTTCCAAAAAAAACCATAGCCCCCCCCAGAAAATCAAATGGTTGCTGCCTAAACAGCAATAATGTTCAGCAAAGTAAGATCTATACAATAAGATAAACTGTGAACAGCAATAATGTTCAGCAAAGTAAGATCTACAAATAAGTCAACATTATAGAAATTGTCAATTGATCCCTTAAGGAGTTATTGCCCTTTATAGTAATTTTTTAACAATTTTCATAAATTTTCCACTGTAATTACTGGGCCAAGTTCATTATAGATAGAGATAATTGTAGCAACAAGAATGTTCAGTAAAGTAAGATCTACAAACACATCATGATCACCAAAACACAATTTTGTCATGAATTTATCTGTGTCCATTGTTTAATATGCACATAGACCAAGGTGAGCGACACAGGCTCTTGAGAGCCTCTAGTTCTTCGTGTATCTTTATGATCTCCGAATCCGGCAATCGTTTTTGTTTGATTTGATTTAATGTTTCTATCTTCTATACTGTTTTTGCACCTATTTTCGACCATTTTTCTTTAATAATATCAATATTGCAATGTACGTACAGATTTACTTAGTAAATGCAGATACTTAGAATGAACAAAATAATGAAAGCAATCCTATTGACCTAACATGTGTATGTATCTATAACCCCACACGTAGTACTTTATACTATACCAGACAAAAATATTTACATGCCTCATTTCATTAGATCATCATAAAATAAAGTCTTCATCAAAAATACAACTGATGCAGACATGAAAGAAGATTTAATGTTAGGTGGTTCTCTATTAAATTCTAGTTTAAAACGAACGAACATGAAACTAAGAAAATACTATTAGCACTTGTTGTCTTTTGTAAAATATCAGCTTTAGTTAGGTTTCTAAATTATTTTTCTTTGAGTACAATTAAGTTTAGACATACTGTGGATTTATTTATTTTCGTGGGTATCAATTTTCGTGGATTGCTGAAAACTTGCATATTCGTGGATATTTAATGTCGTGGTTTTATCAATCCCTGTATACAAAGCCTATTCAAAATATGCTCTTCGTTGGACATTTTAATTCGTGGTTCACCAGTACCCACGAAACCCACGAAAATTGGTATTCAACGAATATTAATGAATCCACAGTACCTGATAGCAACCATAAACATCATTGACTTGTATAGTTTTCTCTTTTCTTCTTTAGTTACGCATTTGACCATAGAGAAATGAACTGCATTGTACTACATGTATACATATGTTGTTTTATTTTGACTCTGACTTGTTAATCGTCAGTTGTTTGTTATTTAAATGTAGATGGGATAAAACGCAAAGCACATCAGTACACAATGGATCTAATTAAACTAAAAAGGGAGACACCATGAATTCGTCAGCAGGAAGAGACATCTAGATGACAGTATACAGTCTTTTAAAAAGGCGATTGTTAAACAAAAAGTCGTCCCGAATCCCTCTCTTAAAAGTGCAGATAGATTTGAAAACAAAAAATAATCAAAGATTAATTACCAACATCCAATCATTCAAATAACGAACATTTATATATGATATATGTTATCTACTGACGAAGTTCTTGACTTGGGATAGTACTTCTTTGTTATGGTAATGTTTAAGGAAAAAGTAGCCTGGTATCATGGAAAAAGTAGCCTGATATCATGGAAAAAGTAGCCTGATATCATGGTAAAAGTATCCTGATATCATGGAAGTTGTAGCCTGATATCATGGAAAAAGTAGCCTAATATCATGGAAAAAGTAGCCTGATATCATGGAAAAAGTAGCCTGATACAATAGAAATTGTAGCCTGATATCATGGAAAAAGTAGCCTGATATCATGGAAAAAGTAGCCTGATATCATGGAAAAAGTAGCCTGGTATCATGATCAAATCACTTCCTCGCTTCAGTACTGTCGAGCAGTGAGTCAGGACCTTAGACTGGAAAGAAAAGCTATATGTTGATATCACATATTCATCTCACTATATACAATTGCCATCTTGTTTTCTGTTAGTTCGTCCGTTGTTCCAACAAAACTTTTCGTCACACTGTTCTCAAAAACAACTGCAAAAAAATTAATTAATAGAATGAAATTCAAAACAGTGTGGCTGTGGCCATTGATTGACACATTAAATTCATCCATTGACTGGGACAATTTACGTGAACGTTTGTCTGTAACGACCACTGTTCACGACGTACCTACGATAGACATTTAAACTGTGGGGTCACCAAAGGTTTCTTTATTCTTAACGCCTTTAATTATAAAATAATTCGAAAAATTAATCAGGAATAACCTTTATGTTTTGATTATATAATTGATATAAATCAAAACATCGTGTTATTTCTGATTAATTTTTCGAATTAATTATTAATGTGTTGAGACCCTTTGGTGACCCCATAGTTTAAGTGTCTTTAAAAAGTACATAGTGAGCAGTGGTCGTTACATACAAACGTTCGCCTAAATTGTCCCAGTCAATGGATGAATTTAATGTGTCAATCAATGGCCACAGCCATACTGTTTTGAATTTACATAAAATTTTTGTTACATAAAAAGTAAAATCACAAAAATACTGAAATTCGTGGAAAATTCAAAAAGGAAAGTCCGTGATCAAATGGTAAAATCAAAAGCTCAAACACATCAAACGAATTGATGAGAACTGTCATATTCCTGACTTGATACAGGCATTTCGTATGTATAAAATGGTGAATTAAACCAGGTTTAATAGCTAGCTAAACTTCTCACTTGTATGACAGTCGCATAAAATTCTATTACATATATTGACAACAATGTGTGAACAAAACAAAAAGACATAACAGGTAAAAATGTCACTAATATAGGGGCTGGTTTACTGCAGTCAACATTGTGTTATAATCTTTATCACTGAATGTATATTCACACACATAAACCATGGCAAAATAACACAATAATTGGATGTATAAGTACAGAGCCACGTTATATTTCGCTAAAACTATTAAGCATAATTATTTGAAGTTTGTGGAACAGTGAAGAGTTGGAATATTAGTCGCTTTTTAATAACCCAGACACCTACTCACTGTTTTAAACCTAAGCCCCAGTCACACTCATGTTTTACAACGTTTTGAACAAAAATGTCCCGTTATTTTGAAAGCTAGGTTTTACTAGGTTTGTGCTACGTTCTTATCACATTTTGCTACGTATAAGTACGTGTTGACCCACGTTTCCACCACGCATTGATACGTTAAGATACGCAGTTAATAGTACGTTTTGTTACGTTCCGCTGAGCTTTGATACGTATTTACTAGGTTTCTACTTCGTTTCAATTTTCGTTACGTTTGTTGTTGAATTTTCAAAACATACAGGGCAGGTCCCGTTTTGAACAAAGGATCACTACGTTTCGATACACTTCGTTACGTATATTACCGTTCGCTACGCTTTCAATACGTAGTAAAACGTAGGTCTTGAAACGTGACATTGTGACTGGGGCTTTATTAGTATACCCTTTTAAGCTTTATACTTATTCATATACAAGTTGAAACTTTACTTATAAGTATACCATTTGACTCTTTTGATTAGCGATATACAATTGACTCCTTAAATGCATACTGTTTGACCCTTTACTTATTAGTATACCATGTAAGTATTTTTTTTACTTTAATACAATTTGCCTGTTTAATTATCAGCAATGTACCATTAAATTCATTTTTTGTTTAAACTATTTGACTCGAATAAGTTTATCATTTGACAGTTTAAAATGCCATATTGAAGTTTCCCACATTTTCCCTAATTCCATTTGATGTTCAATAAATAGTCTGCATTTCAATAGAACTTAAGAATTTTTTACACGAACCTTTTGATACCACTGCAGACCGGTTTTAAGGACCGAGATAAAACCTGCTATGACAACGAACAAGAGTTCAAATCATTACATGGGGCCAAGGATGAAATGGTACTTGAATTAAGATTTTTATCTTTTCTGGTGTCTGTAGAGTTAAAAGTTCAGTTTGGAAAGGCTTGTTTACATCTTTTTCATGTCGTGACACAGAAGAACTTGTAGTTTGTCTGACCCTAAACTAAACTTATAGCTGCACATTTAGAAGTTGTTCCCACAATAGAAACCAGAGTCCATAAACTAAACTTATAGCTGCACCTTTAGAAGTTGTCCCTACAATAGAAATCAGAGTTTAGGAACTGCTTCTAGCAAGTCTTCTCTCCAGAAGGGTAAAGGAGTCCTTTCGTCAGAATTATAATATACATGTAGAGGTATAGTCACCAGAAATATGAGATTATAGCAAATGAAAGCCAACCTGCCATAAAAGACAGCAAGTTTAAATGATACTGCTGCAGAACAATACAAAAACATTGGTATCATTTTCTGCGATTTTTTTTTTGCCGTTAACATATTACTGCACAGAAAACTACAGATTAAGCAACAAGCAACCCACCAAGAAACCCAATTGAAATCATGTACATATTGTGCCGGGACAGGTCATCAAGTCCCACTACATTAATCTCCTTGATCAGTTACATCAGACAATGGCGGGCCAGTAAATGTATTTGTCTAACTATGAGAATGTGGAAAACTTCAAGTTCTCTGAACACAAAAGAAAAAATAGCAAACACACCGAACTGCGAGGTAAATTCAAAACGGAAAGTCCATAAACAACTGGCTAAATCAAAATCCAAAAACACATCACACGAATGGAGAACAACTGTTATATTCCTGACTTGGTCGATTGAACATGGTTTTAAAGCTAGCTAAAACTCTCACTTGTATGACCGTCGCAAAAAAATACATTCAATTGAAAATAACGTGCGAACAAAACAAACATTTTTAGGTAAAAATGACAAAAATACAGTAGTGAACATACATTGTTCTACAATCTTAATCAATGTAAAAACAAACAAAGACGTCAACAAAGAACAAGCAAAAACGAAAGACAAAAATACAAAAAATTACCATAGCATGATAACACAACGATATAAGAAGGGATATATATGTACAGAGCCACGTCAAATGGATAAAACCAAATATACACTTAACAATACAAGTAATGATGTATACTAAGACAAATAAAAAACACGATATGACTGCTTGTGTCTACTTCGAGGTACAAGTCTAAAAATGAAGCAGAGGAAGCCGTGTCTGTTTAATTTATAGTTCTGGAGGATATTTTTACCCAATCTATAACGTTTGGAATGTTAATGGAAAGAGCATCATCAAAATTATCACTTGAGCTAGAACTAACCATATGTCCTTTAATATTCGACACCACGAACAAATCACTAGTTTGAATATACCAGACCCAATTACAACACAAAATTACCTATATATACGAAAATATTTATTGGATATTTCACTGAACCAAAATGAGGTTCTATGTGTTAGATCACAACACACCAAATGTCCTACTATAGTATGCTCTGGTTGTATGACTTCCTTGGATCTACTGGAAGGGGGCTTTTTAAAACTACCACTCTTTCATATCGCTATTTATATTTTTTTCAGTTCACAGATATCTAATAGGACTAATCAGCTATGAATATCATTTTTACAGAATTAAAGACTCTTGTGTATCTTTTGAAAGATAAAAGGGAAATTACAAGTAAATATATGAGATAATAGCTTGTACATCAGAAAGTATATACCCTTAATCTATGGCCACACGACAACTTACGCTCAGTTGTGAGAAATAAGATAGTCTATCTTCGCAATGTAGCTATTCTAATTTTTGGTAAACGACTCTACCGTATTATCAACCTTAACACCACCTATATCCGGGAGATGACCTCGTGTTTGAACAACCTCGATTTGCTAGTCACCTATGTTTGATTTGTTATCTTATCAAATTTGCGGGTGATTTTTGACATGTCACTGGTTATAATTAATCTTATTCTGACTATACTTGATCTCTGAACGGTGCTCGTAGTAAACAAAGGTCACTTTGAAAAGCAATGTTTACTAACTCGCCTATCAGGGATTTTGTATTATTTGGACATATTTCAAATTAAGATAAAGCGTACAAATGAAAACGAGCTAACTTTAAATAACCAATTTTGAAAATGGAGTTACAATTGAAACGAGCGAAACTATGGTGTACTATTGAAAGAAATTACGGTCTCCAGTCTATAACGTTGTTGTTTAAAAAGAAATAAATCTAAATAGAATTGTAATCGATCTTACGGACTACGGACCAAAGTAGCCATTCTTCATACTTGTATTTGTACAATCGCCATTAATCAGTTGTCCAAATAGTGATATATTGTCTTGGTAGAAAAACTAATGACGTCATCAAAACTCTGTTAACATTAGATTTCAATCAATTTAGCTAAATTAAAGAATTGTGTCAAAAGTTAATTGTTAGTTTTAAGAAAGTACATATGTCTTGTTTTAAGCAGTTTGTAATGCTAAACATAAGTTCTAATTTCTAACCACAGCACAATGAATGTCAAGTTATTTACTGCAATTGTAAAAATGCAGACTTTACCAGAGCGATTTAGTGCTGACGGAATCATTTTTTTTATGATATTGATTAGTGGTCAGGACGGGTTATTTAATCTTTTCCCTAATATTTCCCTGATTAATTCTTTGGTTTAGAATCTTTGAATAAAGTTTCCAATATACCCATTATCATTGTTGGCATGTCTTTTATTCGTTTCTCGAATTCTTTGTCGTCCTTCACCAATGGTCAAGAGCTATAAATCTGCACCAAATTGTAAAATACTCCCATTAAAGTTTAGTATCAAAATACGGTGTGTGTTCATAATCAAATAATAAAATATATGTTTATACAGATTTGAGATAGCTAGTACGATAAAAATTAAGTTCAATACAGTTATAAATTATCTAATGTATCACTTTCAATGAGATTTGTGTATCGAACACTTCTCTATCAGATACCAAGCCACGAGGAGTATATTCAAAGGCTATATCTATATCGGCCCTGATAGTAGGATGATAACTCTCCATACCAACTGGTAGCATCTTATCCCAAAGACTAATTAATAAACACCCATATATCTTTGCTAATGTGTGAGTTTTGTGATAGGTTGTCAGTTATTTATGATAATTTCAAGTATGTGGTATCCACAATTCCGATAAAACGTGCATTGAAATTTTTATTCCATGTGTACGTTGACTGTCGTATAAGCTTTATATGTATATATTTTATAACTGAATAAGGTGTTGCCGAATATTAAAAATTAAAAATATATATGTGTTATATTTCTAAGATTGTGGGTATTTATCATATTAATATTATTTTTTTTTTTGTTGAAAAGTGTGGGGGGGGGGGGGGGACTTTAAAGCAACCGCCCATTTGATTATGCACACATATCTAATATAACTTCCAGTGATGATAATGGTGACAATTTTTTCGTTTGTAAAAGGATTAAACATAAAAAAAAACCACGCAAACTAGGTTTCATAACTAAAGCAAATTTCAAATTTCTATAAAAAAAAGGAACAAAAAACGTAAAATCATTTTACGCATCAAATAGGCGTGTAACGAATATAGATAATAAAGCATGGTGCCAGCATATCTCTTACCAAGCTACAAAATAAGAAGTAAACTAAATTTTACAGATATGCCTGTCCATTTGAATGCTTGATTTATAATACTCAAGTAGTTTGAGGGGTGTATATCAATTTTTTTTATAAAAACAAATGCCAGAGGATTCAATCACATAACGAATCGTTAGGGAGCATATAAAAAAAAACACCCCTCTATCAAATCTATATTTCCGTTGAATTTTGTACTCTCTAAAATTGATATGGATATTTTTTATATTAAAAACAGTCAGAAAAAATATGATTTTAATGTAAAACTATGATAAAGCACAGCGTTTCTAATCGGTTTTATGTATGTATCAGAAAAAGAAAATACACCCTTCCTCACGTACGTATATTTAGATAAAGGTTATTCTATATAAGTAACGGAAATATAAAAATATATACAAACCACAAATGTGACCACAATTTTCGATTCGGTCCTAATCAATTTCATGGAAATAAGTTTCAATATGCATAATGATTTTTATGATTCAGGAAAAACTGACTAAACTTAATTATTATATATATATATAGTGTGGGTTATACTTAGTATGCCTTCAACAAGACACGTATCAAATGTGTGTAATGAATAAGAAACCGATAATTTACAAAGATGTGAATGATGTATTGTTTCTCTTGTTTTCTGTCTGAAAAATCCATTATTGTTTATACAATTAAAGTTTCTTGCGAAATACTAAATGCATGCTAAAAAACAATACTGCCTCTTACTGCTTGTAACATTGCTGTTGGATTAAAAAAATTAATTACACGTGATACTTAAGTTATAATAATAATAATAATAATAATAATAATAATAATAATAATAATAATAATAATAATAATAATAATAATAATAATAATAACAAAATATAGTAATTAATGATGACAATTTTTTGTTTGTCATATATTGTAAATTTTTTCGTTTGCAATAGCATGTATACAGTTCTTGCAAATACAGTATGCATTTATTCATTCATTTAAAACCCTTTTAAGTAATAAGAAATATTACATTTTTCAGATTTTTCAAAAACACATAAATTTTATATTTTTAAGTTAAGTTGAGTGTTGGTTTTTTTTTTTTTTTTTTTTTTTTTTTTGTTCTTTTAATGTAAGTTTTGATAATCCACATTCCTGATTTTAACAAGATGCATATAATATAAACCAACAACGAACAGTTTAACCCCGCCTTATTCGTGTGCCTGCATGTTTAAAGTTTGGAACCAAGTCAGTGCGCGTGGTTGTCATATCTAAAAGTCTTTGTTAGTATATTTTAAGAAATTAAGGTTGTTGACAGATTTTTGATTGAATTAAATCTTACTTATAGATTCGGGACGACCTTAAGTTTGACATATCGTCAAGGATACTGTCTTCTGTTTAAAACTTGAATGTTGACTGTATGATGTATTTTGTTTATTTTCTTATTTGGGTTGCTGCTTAATGGATGTTTACCCAATATGTCCTCTTTACCATCATCACTGCTAATATTGAAAAGAAAACGTAGAGCAAGGAGGTTATATTATATAATCCTTTCGTAAAATAAAAAAGAACAACTGAGGGAAAGGTTCATAAGCTTGATTTCGTAGAAAAACTAAACTAACACTTCTGCGCTATATCAATGTTGGCATCATAATTCATATATTGTAAGAGATCGTATACAAAATACATACATTTAATATATATTAAAGTAATAAATGTTGATCACCTTATATACTTGACCTCAATTGAACACATAAATTATTTGACATTACGGTGGTCAACAAAGGAGTCATACGGAATCTATTTCATATTATTGGTGGAGCAAGGTAACAACGGAATTCCTTTCCGGAGCTGTCAACGGTCATGTTCGGTGTCCATCGCGATATACCCGGCTGCAATCCACTTCAAACAAAATTTCCTTAAAGCTAAAATCATAGTAAACAATCCCCCACTTTATTTTGGACACCTAATGAGTTTGTCCCTTCCCAAATAGAGAACATTCCCACATTTTGAATTGTTGTTACAAATTTTGAATCCACCACAAGACTTTAAAGAATATCAGATGTTTGAATAATTCCTTTCTCATGATTGATACATAATTTCCTTATTTCTTTTACAAAAATAAAACAAACACATATTTTCACATATGTAATTTTACTGATAAAATTAAATGTCATCTAATTCATACATAATTAACGTGAAAACTGAAGATTGTTTTAATAGAAAGTTTCATGACTTTTTAAAATTAATTTGTAACATCAAAATACAAACATAAATTCCCGTATTGAGACAATTATCAAATCATAACGTTGTGATACCAAAATCTTCGTCACATCATATTGTGTGTTATGCTCATTTTAGTGTAGTTATATGTACAGTTATTCCTGGACCTTACAAAACCGACATTAAGAACACAGCCAATAGAGGCGCGTTCATTTCAGTGTGAGCAGCCACGTCTCGAAGAGAAGTGAAATCCAGTTCCCTCTTGGGAGATAGCGATGCAATCTGCATGACTGTAAAGAACCTTCTAATAAATATGTGGTTTGGTTTTTGCAATCAGAATTTAAGTCAGGTTGCAGTCACTGTTCCTCATGCCCTAATGGTAGGCAATATTTCTCAAGAAAATCCAGATTGAGCCACTTTGACGATCCTTCCTATAGGTATATGCATTTACCATTTGCCACTGGGCGTCAAGCAAGCAATACTCAATCAATCTTCAAGAATGTATCAGTATTAAGATGAATTTTAAAGTGTAGATGTATTTTAGCAAAAGGGCATGTAAAATTGTGTTAAAAATAAAGTAGTGAGTGTACATGCATTATGGATGATTGTTTGTTTCTGGTATGTTTTTCCTTGAATTTTATAAAACCTTTGTCTTTGTTGTTTTTGTTTTTGTTGAGTTTATTGTTACACAGTAAGTGATTTTCACATCAAGTTTATATCAAATTAAAGCCTTGCAATACTATCATTACTATAAGGATTATCTTAAGAGCAAACACTTTAACTTAAACAGGTAAAAATTAAAGACATTATTTGTTCTTTATCAAAAAGTCAACAGATTTTAGTAAAAACCAATAGATAAAACACTTAATCCTAGTTACAATTTTGATACAGAAAACAATTGGTCTTTTTGTGCATTTTTGGAGTATCATAAGCGACAAAAACCTTTTAAAGGCGCCAGTAATTGCCGGACCGCAGTCGGGTTCTTGTTCTGCCTGTCAAAATTCACAATAGGTTAAAACAAAGGGCAAAGATAATATTGTGTAAGCAGATAACGTATTACTGCGTTCATTCATGTTTTAAAGAAAGATAATGAACAATTAAATGTATCAAGGAGGAAGGCACCCTTTCAAACAATAGAATAGTTCACCACCAACGAATTTATTCTGTCGGTCAACAAGGAGTTTTATATTACCCGAAACAGGTACAAATAAAAAGTAAATGGAATCACTCAAAAAGAGTATATTACGGACATGTTACATGTTTCGTTGAGCTCTGCAATCATGTCTTTCTGTTCTCGTGGACGATTTCACACCGAATAACTCCATTTGTGTAATTTAACATTTGTAATTCACACAACACGATGGGTGGCACATGTAGAACAAGAACCACTTACCAATCCGTACATACCTGAGTTAGCACTTAAATTGTTTTACTTTAATTATTTATTGCATTGTTTGTATACTATACTATTTATATTATCTTTTTTTTTCTTCTGATCTATTGTTATCTATCCTCTGAAAGTCACAGCACTGTATATTCATTGTTTTCACTATGGCTTTTGTTAATATTCATCATAATTTTTAACGATGTATATAATTACGGAAACAACCTCTTAATGTGATAAAATGCGCCAATTAAAATTCTTTCAAATTACCATGACATTAGTGTGACCTGAAAGTATCGGATCTTCTTTATTGTTTTCGATAACCTAAGCTTAAATTCCGTGTTTTTTCGAGAGTTATCTGTATATAATCCCTGCATTGACCTACTCACCTTTACGTAATTCAACTGCAAACAATCGACGCTAAAACAGAGATATCTCCCTACTAAAAAGCATTTTCAGATTACCAAATAGTTTCATAATCTGTATTTTGAACATAAAGTGTTATCAAATTGTCAAACTATTAGTCGTTCTGCAAGATAAACACCATCAAAATTATCTTAAGAGTCTCGATGAAGTATTTTACATACACTACAATCAAAACCCATGTGTATTTATGACAGATATGCAAACATATCTCTTTTAATGTCCCTTCGTCTGTTTCCTCGTTGGCTATATAATTTACTATGTTTATATATAGCATCAAAACATCACTACTGGGGTCTATCTTGTATTTATTTTTCCGATTACAATTGTGTGAAAAGAAAAATTACAAGATTGACCCTTATTTTTAATATTTCAATACAATTATATTTATTTAAAAGTAAATTTAAGACTGTGACCCTTTCTGTAGGTTTAGTATTTGTACAGGGAAATAGATTTAAACTTGTGAGGTAAAACAAGCCTACGCCAGTCTTCAACTTGCGTACGCCGCACAATTTCATTAAAACGTGTATTGTCGGCAGCCATGATAATCAATTGAAAAGAACTAAGGGAACAACCTTTAACTTCAAGAGGACTTTGGATTATGGTTTTTTGTTTGAGTCAGAATTTTATTTTCTAGATTTTCGGAGCTTGTCATCAGCATGGGTTGACAACAATATTTTTTTTATCAAAAGGGGATCAAAATATTTCTTTAGGAAAAAAAACTATACCAATTACACCCCCCCGCCCCCCAACCCCCCTTTTCAAACGTTCTATAATTCACTGGAAGTTGTATATTTTGGGTTTTATTTTGTTTTGAACTCCGCATTATGGTAACATGTACTCGTTGGCATATTGGACAAAAATGAAAATAATGACAGAAAATCATCTACACCAACCTCTTCCACAAAAAACAAAGAAATATGATATGATGACTCTCACATTCCAAATCTTTCGTAAGAAATCGTGTTGTTGATAAAGATCTTTGGCACCTGTTTCTGATGACGACAAAGGTGACCAAACGAATACAAATGCGTGATGAGCGCTTAATGACAGGTGCACTATTAGCAGAAGATAACATGTGCGCGAGTAGATCTTTTGGTTACTGAACCTTTTAGGTAAATTGATTTTAAAAGTTATCAAGGGGTTTTAAATGGTTCATCAACGTCTAATTTTCAAAGATACAGTACAAATCAAAAGAGATATAGAAGTCTCTATAGATTACTTATTCCTTTAGAATAATTGCCATTTGTCATGCATTTACTCTGAAATTATGTACTAATGAAATGTTATGTATATTCAAATAATTAAGCACTTCATACTAAACGGGATGTGCTACGGTCAAATAGCAAACGAAACAACAAATAAAAGCTTTTAATTGCTACAATTAAATTAAATGCTGAAACTGGCCGTAAGAAGACGAGATGAATCTTGATTATTAATATATTTTACGACATTGATATTGCGCTTAAAACTTCATTGGACCTGTTTTACACAGGTATTGGGATAAATATATAATGTCTAGATTTTATTGCCGATTAGTTTTGGTCTCATCTACGTATTCACCCAAACATTTAACAGTCTTTGAAAGTAAAGTCTTATGATATTATGACCGGACGAAAAGCATGCTAATTATTTGGACTATCATCTTTCTGACTTTAATTACTATATCTTTCAATTGTCATTTTTAGCTGAAATATTCCCACACAATTATCTTTGGTTTAAAATGTATGTTTCGACTAATCCGATAATGGACTTCGTATCTACGTGTCAAAGACAGTTTTAGCAGATTATCTGAACAATGGACAATAATTGCCTAATCCGTTGTTACATGTATTTCTTAATTATTCTGTTTTATATACTTCTTAAATATAATTTATATTCAGTTTTGGATAGGTTCTTAAACCGTCAACACCGGACTCAATATTGTAACATCGTTTATATTCTTATTGGATCGTTTATTAAATTGTTAAACTTTATACCGACTTGAATCTTCATTTTAATACCCAGCAAATAGTCTGGCTATACATGGTGTTTAGAGACTTGTGAGTGTTATCTTTTATAGATCAACACAAGATTCCGTTACCTCCGCAGCCAAGCGAAATTTCCCCAAGGACAAATTACAGACAAGTGACTAGTTTACCCCAGAATTATTATATTTCGGACGAACTATATTTGGACAGTAATATCAAAACAATGGATTATTACGGATATTCCTTAAGACCAGCATGGATGTGGAATTATATGCCGTATCGAGTTAATCCAGAAAGAAGAGAGTTTATCAGAATGTGTGGAAAATGTGGAAAGCAACATACCAACAAGAGTTTGTGTGCCGCTAGAAATTCAAAATGCTTTAAATGTCAAAAACCAGGACATTTTGCTCGACAGTGCTTCACTCGTGTTGGCCGAGTTAAAATTCATAAGAATGAACTTAAAACTGTTTCAATTTCGACACAAACGGAAAATTGTAACAATAATAAATCAATTAAGAAAAAGGAAAGAGATTCTAAAAGACTTCAAGATTATTTTGATCGAAAACGGACACTTCAGGAACTTCCATTTAACAAAACCGGGAATGCTGTCTTCATTTCAACTATCAATAGTGATTGTTTTCTAAGGGACCAAATTGAAACTTTAAAATCGCAATTGGAAGACGAAAATTGCATCCATACGTCTACATTAATGGAATTGACAAGAGAATTTGAAAATACTCGGCAGCTTCGAGAAACAATTAAAATTAGAGACGCTAAAATTATCGAACTGGAGAACACCGTACAAAGATATGAGAAGGGACACGACAAAATAACAGACTATATCACTGAGATAAAAGAAGAAAAAGAAAATTGGAAATTACATTGTAGTGATGTTTCAGAAATGTACAATGTAGTTAGAAAAAGTGAACTTGATTTAAAGGCAATTTGCAAAAATTACGAACATGAACTAGAACAATTAAAAAACAACACTCGAACAAATTCAGGAAATTATCATCAAAACAGGCGTAACTATCAATACCGTGGAAGAAGATATTAGTTATGAAAATTCAAATCCCGTGGACGTGATTCTGGACGAGAGGGGCATATATGACCGGACGAAAAGCATGCTAATTATTTGGACTATCATCTTTCTGACTTTAATTACTATATCTTTCAATTGTCATTTTTAGCTGAAATATTCCCACACAATTATCTTTGGTTTAAAATGTATGTTTCGACTAATCCGATAATGGACTTCGTATCTACGTGTCAAAGACAGTTTTAGCAGATTATCTGAACAATGGACAATAATTGCCTAATCCGTTGTTACATGTATTTCTTAATTATTCTGTTTTATATACTTCTTAAATATAATTTATATTCAGTTTTGGATAGGTTCTTAAACCGTCAACACCGGACTCAATATTGTAACATCGTTTATATTCTTGTTGGATCGTTTATTAAATTGTTAAACTTTATACCGACTTGAATCTTCATTTTAATACCCAGCAAATAGTCTGGCTATAATATCGACGAAAAAACAAAGAATATTAAAAAAAAAAACAAAAAAACTTGTGTGATTTATATTTTAAGAAATAATATTTTGTCCGTCTTTATCATCTCTATCATATTTATGTTTCATTCATAACGGTGATCAATGTTTTCTTACATACATAGTGAATTAAGACGAGTAATCTGAGATGACCCACTTTACTTAGGTGACGACCTTTTTTTTGTGAGAGAATTTGCCTTGGCGAAATATTTGATATCAACTGTGTTGGTCGGTTTATTTATTTCGCGCAGCTTTGTCGCGCAAACAAACGATTCTCAAATCTCTACCCATTCCCCCTGTATTTAATGGGACAGAATATTCACTTCCATCCTATCTTGGGCAAGGTTATTTATATCCAATTAAGAATATCATATTTAAAAAAATATATACATATGGCAGTTTTAATATATTTCTGTATGTCCCATAAATATTGAGAACAATGCATTGATGGAAAACACATATAGTGCGAAAGAATTGGTTATAAACCATTTGTTAAATATGAATTTATATTTGATTTATTGATTTTTTAGAAAAAAACAAAAAAAATGTTGAATTCGTTACATCATTTCGTTACGTTTTAACATTAACAAAGGACCGACCTACATAACGATAAAACATCATATTCATTTCAAATTTATAACATATTTATTTTCCATTTTAACTCCACAACAGGTGTACACCGATCAACAGGATAAAATGGCATGCGACTCAGTATGAAAACTGTTGTATATTTTCGCAACTGCTTTTTACACACTGAAGTTATATTTCTGGGTATGCTCTCTTGAAAATGATGAGATATTTACATGCGGTGTAAATTTCCAGTCCATTTATCTGGTCTGACTATGAACCACATTTCAGATAGGCTGTACATTATAATTTTAATAGTCTGAATACCAAAATCACTAAATTTTATTAAGGAACACAACAATATCAAAATGTGATGCCAATTACGATGTTACTTGCACTTGGGACAGACACATAACGTGTATACCAGGGTTAGAATAGTATCAAATACACTACACTCCCCTTCATCGTCTCCATTAGTGGAATAATAGAAAGGTTTATATATACTATTCTGGTAATAGGAAAATAAACCAAAAAAGCAAATGCTTTGCATGGTACATGTATACTGTCACGTTGTACTAACACTACCTTGCCTACCTATGAAGACATGGAAATATATGTCAGGAAAATGACAGTCGACAACTTGAATTACACACTTGGCGTCATCATTTCATCGTAATGAGAAGTTTTATTGAAATCTACATGTATTTATGTCGTTTCTCATATTTCTATATTCAAATACTTTAGTAAACAATCTGTACGGACCCGAGTAATCTTTCAACCGAATTCATGATGTTAATTGATCAACTCGGCGTTTCACGTTTCCGCAAATTGACATTACTTTTCCGGAAAAAAAATATGACGTTTCCGGAAAAAAAAGTTTACGATTCCGCAAATAAATATCTTACTTTTCCGGAAAAAAAGTTACTATTCCGGAAAAAGAAATTATTACTTTTCCGCAAATAATGAAGGAATATCTGAAAATAACTATTTATTAAGTGAAAGGTCATCATAACATGCAAGTAAAAATCATCATTAAAATGTATCAAACATATGTTCAAAAGTCAGCACTTATCAGATATATCTTGATATGAGTTCATAAGTCAGTTCTGGCAGAATATTTCAGTGTAGCCAACACGTCGTACAAAGTCCACAGTAGTACATTCACCGTTTACAAATGTTGTATTGTGTTCGAGAAGGAAGTCTATCTTTTCCTTTTCATATTTCCGAACGGGTGTTTTTACAGTTAGAGTTCTCATCTTTATGTACGATGTTGTTTGTAGTTTCAATAACACATCGACAAAGACACAAATGTTCAGATGGGTAGCGTAAAACTGCTCGTTCGGGTGGGCATTAAAGGCTCGACACCATTCGTTGTTCTCTTATCCTTGGATCAGGAGATGGTGCCCATTCATGCATGTATCGCAAGATGGAGCATCGGCTATTAATCCAACAAAGCATTCTTCAATCATGTTAGTTTGAAAGTAAGCCAAACCAAAGAAATGTGTTAGCAATTTAACAAAGTCCGAATCTTTGTCTATGTAATCGGCGTTCAAATAATGTATGTAATATATTCAAATATTAATAACTTACCAGGTAAATTTCCGGAAAAGTAATAAATACAAATTGCGGAAACGTATACTTTAAATTTGCGGAAACGTAGTATTGGGGTTTTGAAAAATTAGCGGAAATGCAATACGCCCGATCAACTGACAAAAGTAACGTTGTAATTCAAAAGGAAACAGTCCGAAACAAGCTGTGTCACACTATTCAGACCCCAACTACGGTCTTTTTAATCTTAAATTTCAAAATGGAGGAGTAAAACTCTCTCTTTATACTGACTAGACGATTGTTTCTTGAAGGTGACACGGACTCTACAAATACGTTACATTTGCTTCTATCGCCCAATTCTAATCACTTTCTGTAAAATTAAAGGAATACAAAAAAATATAACTTTTTTCTGCTTTGAAAATTAAGATAATATTTTTTTCAATTATACTTTCAAAAAATATTTATCATCTATTCTCTAAATTGTCAGTATTGAATTTAATTAAGACATTTTCATATTTATTACCGATTCAAAGGCTTAAAATACTTCAGAATTCTATAGAAATACATCCAAATAATTCCGAAATTTTCCAGGATTGGGTTTTAATAGATTTATAAGTGTCAACACGCTTTTGGGGACCGCATCATTTAATCTTTTTCAAACTTGGGAATTTATCCCACTTCGCACAAAATGGTAATAATGACATCGACTGTTTGCATACAACTTAAGATAACAGCATTTATACCTTATTTTATTTTCAATTTTCTTTATGGTTTTATCCTAGGAGAAAAAGCTAATAAATAATCATTTATGTTATATAGATTTAAATTCACTACATCCTAAAGGGATAAATATTGTTTAAAATTGATTTAGAAAATCGTGAAAATGATAGTTATAAAGATGTCAGAAATTTTATATTATGTTTGAAATTTTGTAATATTTGAATATGAAGCTTAACTTATTATTAGTCGATTTTTGAATATTTCACTTTCAATGTCATCAAAATTTTTATGGTTAATATTATAATGCTTTGTATGAGATGACGCTTATTATGTCATATGTATTTTCAAGACACCAAAAGTGTTCCAAATACCAACAATATACCAACAATATTATATGTTACATTTTCTATTTTGCAAATTAGAAATTTCAAAATATATCTATAACATCTATTTCTAATTTGCAAAATAGGAAATATAACATATATTACCACAAAGACATTTTTAAAAGTTTGAAAAAAGAAATAGCATAATTGTATTAATAATTATGAAAAATACCACATGTGTTTATCTGATTCCTTTTCGATGACGTAGAATATCATAATGGTATTAACTTTTCAAATTTATTTTCCAATCTTATAGTTGCCAGCAGAAAGATTAGAATATCTAAAGTAGTAAACATATAAGGAGTTAGGGCTGAGCTATAGTGCTGCTTACTACGACAAACTTCATATTTACCTGTGCCATTAGACACGGGAGCTAATCTACTATTGTGTTTTGCTCATTTTTGAAGACCCTATACGGTGACAGAGGTTATTTGTTCTCTGGTGGAAGGTTGGCTCATTGACAATCTTGCCTGATCATCTTATTCTCATAGCCAGTTTTGTTCCCAATGCTCGTATTTGATATTGACTGCTTATTGTTTTGATTCGTGACCCACAGATGGATCTTATGTAGACCAAACGCGAGTCTGGCTTAACAAATCTCGGTTGCTGTGATAAGTTTTTAGTATATGATTCAACATGAGAAACGGAGAATATTTTTGCGAGTAGTACCAATGCTTCTTTTAGCGTACAACATAGAAAAAGATTTAAAATAATAACCAAATACACGGATGTTGGTCAAACAGATAGATTACATTTTTAACATGAAAACAATTTTTTGTTGGGATGCCAACTTTATACTCAAACCTTTTTAGAACGTCCAGTTTTACAATCCTACTCTTTCATTTTCTAGTGAAATATTCCTGGTCTTATTCTGTTTGTGTTTATTTACCATGTCATCGTTTGTTTTTCTCGACCTCTGGTTTTTAATTTCTTCATTGTTTTCAGTCTTTTCACACCTCCCTAGTGAGTTGATCTTTTTTTTTTGTCGGAGGCAGTCACAGACAATATCAACCATTCCAAGAAAGGTAACTCAATGATGAAAATCGACAAATTACATTTGATATGATAATAAAATTGAAAATGTCTTAATTTTTTGAAATGAATAATAAGCTAAAAACTTTCAAATTTTTTAAAGGGAACTGAGCTTTTTTTTTCGTCGGAGGCAGTCACAGACAATGTCAACCATTCTAAGAAAGGTAACTAAATGATGTAATCCACAAAATTATATTTCTTAACCACAAAATAAAAGAAAATAAACGTTAACAATATATTTCATATTTCTATTTTGTTTTTATCAAAAACGTTCTTTGTATACAATATCTCATCAGAAATGTATATCTAGTTGTCTAGTATATAATTCATCTGAACGCTTTCTTAATTACATACGACCAGGTTCAACTTCTAATGAATAAACTTCCAACAATGAATTCAATAGCATCTTATGTTACTAGATGAATATTTCACAAAAACTATGTTAGCATATGAAATGTTACCTATGTCGATTAATAAATAAACAAAATGTTTAAAGATTAAAAGTGTCTCATTGGACCTTGATTATAAGAACTTTTGTGACTTGAATACTAATGTTCTGTTGAATGCAGCTCTAAAAAGTTATTAAAATTAGACGTCATTTTAAATAAAAGAGATATACAAAATAGAATTAACTTTTAATTTTGTGATTTGTAAAGAATGTAATGCGTTTCGCGTAAATCAGCTAAAGAAGGTATCCACTCCTAATGGAGAAAATGTTGTCACCCATATGATGCACGAATAAAGCCAATACACGACAAATATCGCTTCAATGAATACAAATCTATTGACATTCGATATACTTAAAATCATAAGAATTCAAAATGTAACCTTTTAGAAAAGTGTATATAAACATATCTACGTATATGAGCTATTGATGTAATATAGAAACTAAACCCCAAAAAAAGTGTCAAAGGAACAAGCTCATCATGTCGTTTATGTCGCATCTAATGTTTGGAGTGTATTTGATATTACTTTGTTTCCCAGCATATACCAGCGGTAAGATCCTCTTTTTTTTATATTCATACTTAATTATCTATTTATGAAAATGAATTCATTATTAACTTTTGACATTTAGTTTCCATATCAACCTCGTAGTTTCCTGTTTCATTTGTAATATAGGTCCTTAGTTGAAGGGGCGGATTCAGAAATGTTCACAAATTAGGGCCCATTGACTGCATAAGAGGGGGTCCGCTCCGGTCATGCTTCAGTGATTTAATCTCAAACTCACATTTTAACTGAATACAAAGTTAAGCCTCACATTAAATTATTGCACCGGAAACTGGTTAAAGTCAATGCATTAACTCTAAATATATAATATGATAGATTAAGTTAAATAACTGATTAAATATTTATATTTCAATAATTACTGCTTAAATATTATATTTCAATAATTACTGCTTAAATATTATATTTCAATAAACTTTGTAATATTAAAGCAATCTAGAAGTAGTATTTTTATTTTAAACATCTAGCTGTGGCATGTGGCGTAAAGACAATTGGTGGCACGAATTTAGGAGGAGGGTCATACACGAACTGGGATAACACCACCACTGGTAAGTGAGATTCATTATTATATAGTTGTTTTGTGATCTTCTGCTTCATTTTCTGACTGTATATGAACTGTTCTTAATTAAAGTATATTACATAATTAACTGACTTGGTATGTAAAAATGAGGACAATAAAACTAATACTTTTACAATAAATCAACAGAATTGGTTCCATTTATAAAAAAATATTAACAGTAAAATTCCCTACCATTTCTTCTGGGTTGATGAAGAAGACAAAAACATAAACATTAAAATTCCCTACCATTTCTTCCGGGTTTATAAAGAAGACGACGATTAAAAAACACAAATTAATCAAATTATTTCCAGCACCAGAGATTCAAGATTCAAGATTCTTTATTTCTCAAACACCATAAAGTAACAATGGTACAAAGAAGTTCATCAAAAGTTATATAACATAACACAAACACACCTGAAAAGATGAGATGAAAATATAAAATAAAATAAAATAAACAGTATAGTAGAGAAGAGTTGTGATTAACCAGGAAGACTCACTTGAAAAGTTATAACACTGATAAATTTGCACAGCTTTTTCAACTTATTTTTAATTTTTAACTGAAATAGTTTTTCAAATTTAAGTATGTTACATCTGTGCAAGAAAAAAATATCCAAATATTGTGCTCGAAAATTAGCCAGAGAACTACACTGCAAAGTGTAATGAAATTCATCACCAAACTCGTTACAATGACATAAGTTACAATATCTAAGGTTTCGGTCAATTTTATTCCATCTACCATGCGCAGTTTCGATTGGTAACTTATGGTTACCCGTTCGAAATCTACAATATGTTATTCTATCTATATCACTTAAAATATTCAGATATTCCTCAAATTCAAAATTTTGTTTATACAATTTGTAGGCCAAACCTTTTGACGAATAGTCAATATCAGCTGTCCATTTCTGTTGAAACTGATCAAATAACTTTTGTTTTAAACTTATACCCAAACAAATAGAATTAAAATTTCCTTGTGACAACCATATATTGCTGTATCAACATTTATCTAATATATCTTTAACGTATTTCAACCAATCTGACCTAAATTGGTTGTCAGAATTCTTCAAGAACATGTATTAGTATAGTATTTTAGCAATCCTGTTATCATCCCCATTTACCATTTTTGACCAAAAATTAACCATACGCAGCTGTATATATAAAGACATGGGATAAATACCAAGTTAACCATGAATCATAAAATTGGGTGTCGACTTCTAAAGGTTTAATAATAGTTTACAAAATTTTAAGTGCACTTTTTCTAGAGTGATGAGGCACAAATACAAACTTGACATCTAAATTTCACTGTTCGGGATGTATAAATACACAGCCACCTCCTGTCGAAATGGGTGTTTTATCCTTTGTAGGTCGATTGTCACGATCACTGCTCGTTAATTCTAAAACCCTTGCAGTAACTCTCTAAGGGCTCCAGAGGTGATCTGGTGCAAAGCAAAATTTCTGGCCCTTTCTAAAATTCTCTCATTTTCAGTGGCAGTCCAAATTTCAGACCGCTTCGGTATTTTTAGAACCTTTCTATGATAAGTTTGTTTTCATCCCAATTATGCATAAACTACAAATGGGGTGTTTTGTCATCTTCGATGGTAAGATTTATGCCCTTATTTTCTCGTGGGTTTGAACCCACCCCCACTGAAAAAATGTCATTTTCAGTCTTTTTTCCGATTTAGTTTAAACATATCTATTTATTGTGGATTGGGAAACAAGTTTTTCAACTTAATATCAATACCTTTCCACTTTGCAGGTGCGAGTGCGCCTTGTAGCGATAATAGCCTGCTCTTTATCGAAATCTACAAGGGTGTCTTTTACGTGCAAGAGATATGGCTCTCTCTTACCACGGGTCAGCCATTTATCGTCCCCATCCGACGGACAATCATCGTTTCCTCAAGACCATACTTGCAAACGGTGTCAAGGGAGAGCCAAAAATTCAATCCCTGAAATTTTCATTCCGGACTGGGATTCGAACCACGACCTTTGTGTTAGTAGCCCTATGCACTAACCACTACACCACGGCTATTTTTCGATTTTAAAACGACCTTGAGAGGTGAACATTCCCCGGACTGTGTTTCTTTGTCATTCAAGTATTTAGTATTACCTCAAGTTACATCAGTCCATTCATGCTAACTGGGAGTATATGGGACTTAAGTGTCTTGCCGGGGAATTATTTTTGTCAAGTCAGGTCTGCCTAATGGCCGTTTTTACGGATTTTTGACAAAACGGTGACCTACATTTTACAGACTAGATTCCTATTGGTCATATTATGATCTATTATACCTCGTTGTGTTCCTGTACCACCTATGCATGCATTACTGATTATAGTTTATACCTACAGTCACTACCAGTTACGTAGTGGCCATCAAAATATGCCTACACCACCCTGATTTTGGCTACTTTTCACGTGTTTTTTTTTCGATTTTGAGCTCTTAAACGGATTTCAAAGTACCATATTTTCATAAACATTCATCTGAGAATAGTTTATGGACCATGACCTGCTTGGTTGAAGTCCCTGCTATCATGGCAGTTCAGCTGGGGCAGTTCAAAAAAAGTTTCGAGGGTCATACGGGCCATCAAAGAATGGTTGTAGCCATCACGCCAACAGGCGAGATTGGGGGCGAAGGAGAGAGGATAACATCAGGGCTTTCAGAATTTCTTTTAAAAGAAACAGCCAACACATGGTGTCAAAAAAGGAAGAAAAAAAAACCAAGAAAACAATAACAAAAACATTACAGAAAATTCGAAAAATTGAACAACACAATTAGTGGAAGATATTAGCAAGCAAAATCGAGGGAATTGTGCCAATGATGATACAAGCATGAAAATTACCACAAAGCATCATTATTATATACTTTGTAAGAAATAACTGCTGGCCATTAAAAAAAATATTTTTTTCAAGATGGCCAGGGCCATTTTCTAAAATGGCTGTTTTCTTTAGTTTGAAAATACTGATTTTTCTGGAAAACGTTTCTTTGAACTTCTTTTAGTAAAAACCAATTACCAGGTTTGGTGGCTGCCTTCCTTACATCACATATTTATTAAAAATGAATATTTGACATATCCAGTATTTGCGCATGCGCGAAAATGTAACAAAATTCTTTCATAAACATTTGAACTATTTACTACATATTTATTGTTTTTGGATTTCTAATGATATTATGAATTGGTTCAATAACATTTTTCAAGGTTATGATACACATGTGTTTCACACTTTTGCGCATGTGCAAACTATTTATAGACACCAAGAGCGATTTGTATGCCCTACCAGTCAATTCTCAGGTATTCGATGGTTAAGGCGAAAATGTAGTTAATCTGGAGAAACATCAAATGTAACTGCAGATCAGCAACTTTTGGAAATGCTTAAGCAAATTCAGTGGGAATGGCCTGATTTGTAAGGAAAATATAAGTGTATCGTCATGTTTGGTAGATTGCACATTGAAATGACTTGTTATAAAACTCTGGGTGATATATTGCGTGATAGGGGATAGACATGTTGTCTTACTGAAGCCAATATTGTAACACCAAGAACGGCAGATTTTTTTTTATGTATGTTCAAATGTGCCTAGGACTAGACAGGCGCATCAGACAACTGCATGTATTTTGCTGAAAAATTGTTAATTTCAGATTATGAAAGCTAAACTCAGAATATATAATTATGTCATGACTCTGTGACGTTCAATGATTTAAAAGACTGGTGTAAGGAAATAAAGTCATCTCGGCCACAGTTTAATTCCTGGCGTTCAATTATAAATTAAGAACTTCTTCTGATTTTGGTATTATGCTCATTTCATAAGTTAGACAGTCCATATAAAGCATGATAGCGTATTGTTTTATGTCTTGATCGTGTAAATTATGCTCGATCGTTACCGACTCATCTCCGAGATATGACTTCCCTTCCCGAACATCACCCACAGGTGGCAATGGAATTTGAATATGATAATTTCATTGTACGTAAGACCAGTAAATTTCTTTCGTGTAACACAATTGATCAGGCACAAAAACAGAATAATGCAATTGTGAAGGGCGATATTGGTGCCATAGGATTAACCGAAGATCCCATTTAGACAAATGGATGGTAGCTGGACCAGGAGTCAGTATACTAGAAGATTAATTTGAAAGATCTAGTGGTTTGGGTCATTCTAAAACAGACGAACTACATAATGAAGACTCTACGAAAACACAAAAAGATTTCTTTAAACAGCTTTGAAGGCTTTGCAAGTATGAACGAGTCTGGAAATTTATTTCTAAAAGAGTCGTCAGATTTGTAAAAAAAAATACTTAATTTTGGAAATTGTTGATTTGAAAACAGGTAAGATATGTAAATAAACTCCAAGATATTGGTCCAAATAATACGAAGATCTTTTGAAGCAAATGCAAAACGAAGGAAAACCTGCTTTTTATAACCAAATAAAAAAGAACAACTTCCTATTTTGGCCGCAAAATGAAACTGGAAACGTCTTTGTCAAAAACAAAGCTAGAGAACATTAAAAGTGATTGCGATATCTTTTCTAGACGTTTCATTTCTTGTCACCAGTAGACAGTTTTACTTGGAATATTTCTTTATCCATAGAAACCAAACTGATCCTCCGTCTTTGTCTCGGGATGTGACTTGAAATAGTGGTATTAAATCGCTGCAAATGGGTTTACTTGAAACATTCTGCGATTTGCTGATCCAAATTTGGACGCATTTATCGTTGGTGGGGCAGCAATGTTTAATTCCAGGTCACAAAGTTGGGCAAACATATTTGATGATTATGCAAATGATGTCATACTGCCTTATGTAAAATCTTGCATCGATAAGTATTCAAAAGTAGACATTGTATTTGATGTTTACTAAATGAATAATTTAAAGGCTGCGAAAAACAAAGGCAAGGTTCTTGTGCCAGATGGAAAGGTGTTGGTTCTGGTAGAACACCAAGGGTATGGAGTAGTTTTCTCTGTGAAGATGACAACAAAACGAAGTTGTTCAAGTTTCTTGCTGACAAAATTGCTTCTTAAGAGACTAATATAAATGTGTATGTTACTCATGGAGAAAATATTCTTTGCAATTTCAATAAAGATACTTGCTATCTATCCCCTTGTAATCATAAAGAAGCAGATACACGAATGTTTGTCCATGTTCGGCATAATTATGAAAAGCGTTGTAAAATGTAATTTTAGGTAGTACTGACACAGATGTAATAGTATCAAGAATTGCAGCAATCGCAAAATTAGGTAGAACAAATTGCGGATAGGTTATGGAAGGAATAACGACTTTTGATGGCTTCCTGCACGCGACATATCAAATGCGTTTGGTCCTTGTGTTGCTGCTTTTCCTTTCGTCCATGCATTTAGTGGATGTGGAACTTTGTCGAATTGTCATAAGAAAGGCAAAACGTCAGCTTGGCTAACAATGGAAGGTTTTCCAGATGTAAAGGATGTTTTTTAGGCTTAAGTATGGAGCGAGGCACGATGTGAATTGTTTGCCAGGAAGCAGCGGCGTTGTGATGCAATTCCGCCTACAAGAGGTTCTTTTCCAGAGCACATCAAAAGAGAAGTATATCAAGGAGGAGTTGCTTGGGCTCAGCCTGATTTATGTATTCGACAGGTACGTGTTCCAAGTCATGACCACTGTGGTTGGATGAAAGAAAGAATCTATGACAGTTGGAAACCAAAATGGACTTCTTTGACTGCCGTTGCATCCTCGTGTCAGAAAATTTTGAAATGCGGAGCCAAAAACCGAGCTGTGTTGGTAACTGTAGATTCTACCGTTCTGGCCTTCCTTGTATGGGTTGTTGTATAGGCAACTATCAGATAATTATAGAATAAGCGACCTGTCTTTCTAACCAAACTAGGCATTTAAACTTAACAAAGAGTGTTAACACTTGTTAAGTTGATGGAAATTATAAAAATATTTTCTACGTATTTGCCGCCATTTTGGAACCGGAAGTCACTATTTTTCTTCATTTATGTGTTGTTTCGTCGTACTTAGGAACTTTTTTTAACGTTGTATCATAACTTACATTGGATTATACATCCCTTGTGAAGTTGCTTGAAAGTATAAAAATTGAAATTTTTTGACTTTTTTGCCGGCATTTTGAAACCGGAAGTCACCTTTAGTTTCATTAATGTATTGTCTAGTCGTAATTTAGAAACTGTCATTTACTTTTTATTAAATCTAACATTGGATTTTACATATAACACACCTTTTAAAGGATTAACGAATTATTGTCAATTTGTAATGACGCCATTTCCGAAATGTGTGGTGGCCATCTTGAAAAAATGATTTTCTTTTCTGGCCAGCAGCGGATTTTTTTTTAGTATCATTTAGTCAACCTTTATACCAAATTTCATGCTTGTATCACGATTTGCACAATTATGTCCATAATATCTCCCACTAAATGACAATAGTTCACTTTATGTCGTGATGCCTTTTTGAATATATACTTTTTAGTAACACAAACTGAGTCCATTACGTATAACTTATTTAGTTATCTCAGTATTAATTAATTGTAGCGATTTTCTTTATAGGAGCTGGATATTTAGCAAAAGAGTACATTCTAGATTGCTGTGGGCTTTTAAGTGGATTCAACGTGGAAATAGCTGGACTGGGCACACTACACCTTCAAATATGGCGCCAGTCCGGGTCAACATATACACTGGTTCATTCTTCACAATATACTTTCAGTACAGGTGAGAAAACATTAGAATGTTCTTTCGTTCATAATACGAAGGAAATAATTATTAAAATCTATAAAGCAGACTAGTATGATATTTAAAAACAAGAATCTGTCCATAGTACACAGATGCCCCATCCGCATTATAATTTTCTATGTTCAGTGGACCGTGAACATGAGGACAAGTTTCAAGTTGATTGGACTTCAACTTCATCAAAAACTACCTCGACCAAAAACTTTAACCTGAAGCGGGACAGACGGAAGAACAAACGAACGGACGAACGAATGAACAGACGGACGAACGGAGATACAGACCAGAAATAATTATGCCCATAAATGGGGCATGAAAAGAAAAACATCAGGTTTTCTATACGAAAAGACAAGCAACATTTGTTTTAAAAAAAAAATCACGAAATAAATTGGAAACATTCGACAAGATATTTAAAGCATTATTTTCATTTTCAAAAAAAAACACTTTGAAGATTTTTTTATCAACTGCCAGTTAAGATAATGATAAATATGGAAATACAATCAGCTTGGTATTCAGTTTTCTGTGAATGCGTAAGTTGTTTGTTGTATTAATGTCATAGACGACAAAACATTTCAATTGCGTTAAACCAAATGAGAGGGAGAGATTTTTGTATGTCCAAAAACCTTTTTCGAACAAGAAAAAGTGTGAAAGTTATAACGCCTCTGTCTACTGTTTTCTTTGAAATGTTTACTATTTAAGGGGTCATACCAGTTGCATATAAATTAAAATAAGTAAAACATGTGACACAAGTACAACCAATCGTATGATAGATAACAAAAATGAAAAATAAATAAGCCATTTAGAGCGTTCTCCATATTAACGTGTTTAGATCGCAAGAATCACAACTATTCTACCTCCATAGAGAGGACAATTATTTTTCGCGTTTATCTACATGCAAACTACGATTATACTACTTTAATATATAGAGACTCTCTGTATTCTGCCAGGGACTTTCTATGTTATTATAGAAAGTCCCTGATTCTGTCTACTGTTTCTTTGAAATGTTTACTATTTAAGGGGTCATACCACTTGCATTGTTGTTTTTGTAAGTAAAATATGCTCAACTTCATCTTAAACTACATCGACCAAAAACTTTAACCTGAAGCGGGACAGACGGACGGAAGGACGACCGAACGAACGCACGGATGCACAGACTAGAAAACATAATGCCCATAAATGGGGCATACAAATTTATTGTTGAAAGGGAAAATAGTGATTTGGCAAAAACGAAAGTAAGGTAGAGATAAGAGGAAGGCAGGACCTTTTTGGGGGCGTCGGGATCTGGTGTTTTTAAGCTCCTGATTTTGGGATTGATCCTTAATTACGTGATCCGGGAATATATTTTTTGATTTCGGGATATGAAGTTTCTTTAAATTCTGTATCTCGGGATTTCATGGTTTTAAGTCCGGGATTTCGGGATCAGGACCCCTCCGACCACCCCTCAAATTAGCCTTAGTCGGTCTTAGTCATTTATACATGATTCATATCCTACCAGTGGAATGTTAATAAGGCTCTTAAAAGAAAAAGCACTGAAGAGTTGTCCTAGAAGCATATTTTGTTAGACTCATAATGGTCTATATACAAGCAGTTACATTTATTACATATTTGAAACGGTGCAAATTTTTAATTTGATTTAACGAAGCATTGTAGCAAAGGAGAAGAATAATTGTGGTCTGAGGCCAGAAACACGAAAATGAATTGAATTTAACAGTAAGGAAACAAATATCGGACTTTGGAAAAAGGGAGAGGGCTTTTTGTACATTTTATGAAATTCTTTATACATGATATCTTTTACAAAAAATCATCCTACAACAGTTCACAAGCTGTATGCCCGCGATTTCGCGGGTGTGTTCTAGTATAAATGAAATGAAAATATGTATATTCTTATTTTGTTTTTTCAGCTGACGCACTTACAGTTCACTATCTACCAATAGATGCCGCAGACCAACCAACTATATTGGAGAACGACATGCTAGGCTGGTAAACTTCACTATTAGAAAAACAATAAGCTTCACTTTATGATATGATGTGAACCTTAACTCTACGATATATTCATATATGATAGGACAGTAAGCTTTACTATATTATAGGATGGTAAGTAAGCTTCACTAAATGATGGGACGGTAAACTTCACTATCTGATAGGATGTCAAGCGTCATTATCTGATAGGATCGTAAGCTTCACTTTCTGACAGAATGGTAAACTTCACTATCTGATAGGATAGTAAACTTCACTATCTGATACATTGTAGGATGGTAAGCTTCACTTTCTGACAGAATGGTAAACTTCACTATCTGATAGGATCGTATTCTTCATTATCTGACAGGATGGTAAGCGTCACTATCTGATAGGATGGTAAGCTTCACTATCTGATAGGATGGTAAGCTTCACTATCTGACAGGATGGTAAGCTTCACTATCTGACAGGATGGTAAGCGTCACTATCTGATAGGATGGTAAGCTTCATTATCTGACAGGATGATAAGCGTCACTATCTAATAGAATGGTAAGCGTCACTATCTGATGGGATGGTAAGCGTCACTATCTAATAGGATGGTAAGCTTCACTATCTAATAGGATGGTAGGCTTCACTATCTTATATGATAGTAAGCTTCTCTATCTGATAGGATGGTAAGCTTCACTATCTGATAGGATGGTAAGCGTCACTATCTGATAGGATGGTAAGCTTCACTAAATAATCGGACGGTAAACTTCACTATCTGATAGGATGTCAAGCGTCACTATCTGATAGGATCGTAAGCTTCAGGATGGTAAGCTTCACTATCTGATAGGATGGTAAGCTTCATTATCTGATAGGATGACAATCGTCACTATCTGATAGGATGGTAAGCGTCACTATCTGATAGGATGGTAAGCGTCACTATCTGATATGATTGGAAGGTTAGCTTTATCAACGATAGTATGGTAAGCCTCACTAGATAATTGTTATTGGGTGGTGAACCTCTCTTTATGATTGGAAGGTCATCTTTACTATATGATGATAGGATAGTTTACCTCACTTTGTGACAGGGAGGTAGGCCTGAAAAAATCTGTGGTTAATTTTGTGTGTTAAACTATGCTTGGAGCTAGAAATGTTATTTTTATGTAGCATTGTTGTTTCTGACTACCCAATATCATCGGATGAATAGTTGTCTCATTGGCAGTCATATCACATCTTCATATTTTTATATTTTAGAAATATTCTATAAAAATTAGTACAGGAAATATATGGAAAAATCATGATAAATATTTTCCAAGGAGAAACGTCCAGCGAGAAAAAGTAGCACACTTATGTATTGTGAAATATCTTTGATCTGAGATCACCACAGAAGTCAGAAAGGGCTCCTTATAAAATTAACATTAATCAAGTAAACGTTATCATTTTAGTTGTTACGAATATTGCATGCTGACTTCAAATATAGGATGTTTCTATTATTATAGGTATACTAGTGGAACGGATATGGTACCATACAATGGAGCAGGAGCCGTAAATCAAAATTACCGAGTAGATGCCGGTTCAGCATCTGGTCCAACGCCCTTTAATTCTGGGTCTCTTTTAGGTGGAAGATCATATGCCATCAATTTTGTAACCGCAGTTAGTGAGTATATATATATTATTGTTTGTAATATCGATAATACCCTCAAGATCGTGTAGGACCCACCAGTCTTTAATCTTCAGGCTTTTTGGTAGGACAGTTTTCATCAAAGCTACCTGAAAATTTAATCATTTATGGTTAATGATACTAAAAAATGTACAGTCTTAAACAATAAACTGTTTGAAAACTATAAATAATAAAAGATAATCTACGTGTCGCACTTTGCTTTACTATATATGACTTTAAATGACAAAAAAAGAATCAAAAAAATATATACACCAGTACTTTAAGTAAAATGAGTACTTATTGATTTCTTAAAACCCCAGAGTAGTAAAACAGAATTTAACAGTTGTTTGTCTTTTTCGTCGCGGTAAATTTTAAAATTAAGTTATCTGCAAGATTCGTACAATATGAAAAAATAACAGTATTACATTTCGAAAACTCATGATGATGATGATGATGATGATGATGATGATGACAATGAGGGTGTAATGTTAGTTATGACATTAATTGGATTTTTTCCTTTGATGTTTTAATGAAATAATTTGCTTATAAAGTGTGGTGAGGGAAAACCATGGTATATTATATGCAAATTGATGTTGTACCATACTTTGCTAATTAAAACTGCAACTCAACTAGAATCCAAAGGAAAGAGGCGGAGCTTAGCTATTGTACAATATATTCATTTTCATGTTATTCCATGGCTGAAGCTCCATCTTTTTTTTAAAGGTATCCGCCTCTGAAATATTTAGGAAACTGAAAAATGTACTAAAATTTCAAGATTTGCATTTGTTTTCATTTTATAACAAAAATCAATAAATCATGTGTACCACATCTTAAGAAACCCTTTTCAAACTATAATATAGGATTGTTACGAGTTCCCTTAATTTTGGAAAAATTACTAAATGTTTCTTCTTTCAGTTTTGAAAAAAATAAAATGTACTATCATTTTTTGTTGTTGCAAAAATTCAATTTAATTACGATTCAAAAAGGGGGGTAACTATAGAAAAAGGAATAAATGTTGGCTACAAAAATCTGTGAAAAAACATGATTTTTTTTGCGATCAGTTAGGGGGACATACACTATCCACGATCCCTGAATCCGCCACTTTTTTTTAAATACATTGTTTTGTCATTAAAATTGTGTTTTAATAGATAATCTAATAATCGAATTAATAAAATCACGGAGCTAGAGAAAAGCAGTTTGTATGGAAACTATATATGTATAAATATGTTTTTTTCAATGAGATGAACAACCTGTAAAATATGATTAATTTGTATGAAACCTTGAAAACCAACAAAAAAAAACCAATTCTTACCGTCATTAGAATAATTATTTCATCCTTGTTGCTGGAATCCGACATTTTTGTGTACTTTCTGATGATATTATAAAATTACCTGCGCATACGAGCATACACGGGGCGCTTTACTTTCTGCAAATTCTGGGGTACTATTACATGCAATACACAAAAGACCATACAAGAGGCGCAAAAATGACTTGCGCGAGCTTCCATTTCATTGGATAAAACTGTAACGTGATCAATTTCCAATTTTAGCTCAAGATCTTGAAACTGTCAATCATTTGATTTATATTACAAATTTTATATACCATGTGTCTTACTCATTAACATATTTAAACAAACTCATCCTTCGGATTCGTTTGTTTAAATATGTTAACTCGTAAGAACCATGGTATATATAGTACTTAAGGGGCAAAATTTTCACGTAAATTAAGACGGGGACATGATTGTTATATTATAAAGACACACTATTCTAACACCGAATCAAGCCGTATTTGACTTTAGTTATAAATGCCTGCCTGCATAGGTGAGAAGCAGCATATGCCAACTTTCAAGTCTGTTTATATATGACCCGGCGATGGAAGACACCGAAATCTCCTGGACATGTAGAGCATTTAAACATGACCTGTAACCAATTTATCAACATTTCTTGATCTTTCAATCATTAAAATAACAAAAGGCAGAACGAAGAACGCAAAATAAAAAAGTTCAATTACAAAATACTAGATAAAACTTTATTGAAGAATGCTGTCATTGATACATGATAGGTTGAACGAATTACTTAGCCTACATTGTACGTTTTGGCAAAAATGTCATGGCAACATCGTTGTCATTTTCATATTACATATCCACAATAATTCCACATGTCAATAGACAATTACTTTGTGTAAATATCAGCGAAATAAGACTGTTACATATTCTCCCACATTTCAGATTCAGCACCGTATTTTACGAACGGGGGTACAAAGGTTTCATTTTTGGACACAAAAACTGTATCAACTGGGATAACATTATACCAGATGAGTTTTACAGACGACAACAAAGATGATACCGCTTTAACAGTTGAAATGACCAACAAGGCAGACACTACATTTATAAGTGACCTACAACGTAAGTTGTGTAATTGTTTTTATGCGCATCCATTACAACAGAAGGAAAATGTATTTTATTCCAATGGTTACTTTTATATTTTACGAATGGACAAACATGTTAGCATACAATATGGTCTAAAACTGTGGACACATGTATCAACATAAAGTACAGTTTTAAAACCAGAGGCTCTCAAGAGCCTGTGTCGCTCACCTTGGTCTATGGGGAGAGATCCGTTTGCGCCAAAAATGCGTCCTTTTGCGCCACAACTTTTTTTCTCAGATGCTACGTTTGCGCCACATGTTTTAAAATTAGATGGTTTCATTTGCGCCAAAAATAAAACATACGATTGCGCCAGTTAAAAGAAAATTACTTCCTTACTCCTTTATTTGGACTTGGAACCGACAGTGTAACACGGCACATGTTTCCTTTTCTGAAACATATGTTTTTATTACTGCTGCTGCATGGGTACTTCCCAATTTAATGTATGTAGTAGCTTTCAACTTCTTTTTATTGTCAAAAAACACAAACATTGAAGGATGAAATCCATAAAATAGGTAATAATAGTTCATAATAATAATAAAGCCCATACGCATGGTGGGAACAAAGCTCTGTGTCATCAACATTTGTGACTAAAACATAAAGAGCAAACACTTCTATTTTCTATATTGGCATATCTTTGTTAAGCAAAGCAATAAGTTTTATTCTCTCTCTGTACATTGACTGTCTTATGCTGCTTAAGTCATTTAATTCTCTTCAGAAACTTGTCTTTATGGTGAAATATCTTCTAACATGTGATACCTTTTGGGGCAAAAATAAGAATACATATATAGTAATCAGTAATATTTATGATAGATATATGTACAGGTAAATTGGCGCAAATGAGTTCCGAATATTGGCGCAATTGATACATTTTGAAAATAAAATTTGGCGCAAATGATACCCCTGAAAAACAGTAATTGGCGCAAAAGGACTGCTGCCGGTCTATGTGCACATTAAGAATGGACACAGATAAATTCATGACAAAATTGTGTTTTAGTGATGATGATGTGTTTGTAGATCTTTATTTATTGAACATTCTTGTTGCTACAATTATCTCTATCTATAATGAACTTGGCCCAGTAATTACAGTGGAAAATATTTCCTAAAAATTTACAAAAATTAACAAAAATTTATGAAAATTGTTAACAATTGACTATAAAGGGCAATAACTCCTTAAGGGGTCAATTGACCATTTTGGTCATGTTGACTTATTTGTAGATCTTATTTTGCTGAACATTATTGCTGTTTACAGTTTATCTCTATATATATAATAATATTCAAGATAATAACCAAAATCTGCAAAATTTCCCATGTCAGATATGCTCTAAATGCTTTGGTTTCAAAGATATAAGCCAAAATCTACATTTCACCTCTATGTACTATTTTTAACCATGGCGGCCATCTTGGTTTGTTGGCCGTGTCACGCCACACATACCCCAATAATGATTGTGGCCAAGTTTGATTAAATTTGGCCCATTAGTTTCAGAGGAGAAGATTTTTGTAAAAGATAACAAAAATTTACGAAAAATTGGTCAAAATTGACTATAAAGGGCAATAACTCCTTAAGGGGTCAACTGATAAATTTGGTTATGTTGACTTATTTGTAGATCTAACTTTGCAGAACATTATTGCTGTTTACATTTTATCTCTTTCTATATTAATATTCAAGATAATAGCCAAAATCTGCAAAATTTCCTTCAAATTACTTATTTAGGAGCAGCAACCCAACAACCGGTTGTCCGATTCATCTGAAAGTTTCAGGGCAGATAGATCTTGACCTGATAAACAATTTTACCCCCAAGTCAGATTTGCTCTAAATGCTTTGGTTTTTGAGTTATAAGCCAAAAACTGCATTTTACCCCTATGTTCTATTTTTAGCCCATGTCAGCCATCTTGGTTGGTTGGCGGGGTCACCGGACACATTTTTTAAACTAGATACCCCAATGATGATTGTGGCCAAGTTTGGTTTAATTTGGCCCGGTAGTTTCAGAGGAGAAGATGTTTGTAAAAGTTAACGACGACGGACGACGACGACGGACGACGACGACGACGACGGACGCCGGACGCAAAGTGATGCGAAAAAAAAGCAGCTGGCCAACATACAGTACAGTCTTAAACAACATATATCTAGGTCAGCATACAATACAGTCTTATCGAATTGATATCTAGGTCAGCATACAATACAGTCTTAAACAATTGTTTTATAGGTCAGCATACAATACAGTCTTAAACAATAGACAACTGGCTAACATACAATACAGTATTAAACAATAGAAATCTAGGTCAGCATACAATACATTCTTAAACAATAGATATCTAGGTCAGCATACAGTCAGTCTTAAACAATAGATATCTAGGTCAGCATACAATACGGTCTTAGACAATTGATTTATAGGTCAGCATACAATACAGTCTTAAACAATAGACAACTGGCTAACATACAATACAGTATTAAACAATAGAAATCTAGGTCAGCATACAATACATTCTTAAACAATATATATCTAGGTCAGCAAACAATCAGTCTTAAACAATAGATATCTAGGTCAGCATACAATACAGTCTTAAACAATTGATATATAGAAACAATAGACAATAGCCTGTTGTTTTCACGAATTACTTAGCATCTGAGTAACTCTAGATAACACAAGCTACATTTTAGAAAAATGACTGAAAATATTTATGTCTTCGACCTATTAAGATCGTCGTAATTCCAGTTACGATTATCGGTTGAACACCAGTGAATATACGGGAAAAAGAATTGTATTTGATACTCGGTGCTTCATTAGTTTTCTCCAAATTTTCAATGTTTCTTATAAACTTTTTTGTTTTATGATTTCAAGATATTACTCTTAGTTACTTTTACTTGTATATATATAGATATGTGTGTGTTTAACTCAGTTATTTTATTGTTGCTGTTACTTTTGTTTATGTCACAAGTATAATGTTACTTATATGACAAATAAAGATTATTATAAAAAAAAACATGCCCTGGAATAAAAAAAAAAAAAAAAAAAAAAAGAAAGACTATGAATGACCATCGATGCCTAAGTTAGTGAATTCTCAAATCGCATTACACTGACAATGTAACTTTAATGTCTTTGATTAGATCGGATTAAGTCAAAAGCAACAGACTGGACAGTTGGAGAGTATACACTTGAATACAGCGTGAAGGACCAGTGTTTGAATGAGGGTACTACATCTTTAATCGTTTGTGTGAACAATACGGTTGGTATATACATGTATCTATCAAACAGGTTGAATCATCACAATGTCGTTGATTGATAACATGTTGACTAATTATTTACAAATAGATCTAGATTCAAAAATATTCTGGTTTAAAAGAGTAGTTCAAGGGAAATCTTTTAATCGTTATATATATATATATGTTATAGTCAGTTCAGCAATGTATTTAAATAATAAAAGGTAACTACTAGACCACGAAGCTCAGTACAATCGAATACACGTTTTGCAATGACAAGATATTGTGCTTTCAATCTTGTCTTTTACACTTAAAACTGTCTATGAAATTGACTATTAGGCGGATCCAGTGGGTCCTGGTGGGCGCCCCCTTTTTGTGGGAAAAAATTGGTTGATTTATATCAGGAATCACTGAATTGCATGTACCATTTCTAAAATACACGTAATACTATACCCTTACAAACGAAACGTATTTATTGTAACGTTTCAATTATAGGCACCAGAGATAAAGAATACTGTGATATCTTATAACATAAAAGAAAATAACAATGACGAAACCCAAATTATGTCGCTAACGGTTACAGATAAACAGACCTACAGATGCAACCTTGGAACAGTCAGCCCGAATGATGGGATATTTATCATCAAACAACCAACTGGAACTGATCGTAAGTTGCTTTAAAATAAACTTATTTTCGCGGATACTGAATTTTGCGTTTTACCCTTTCTAGTCCACTTCGCGGCTATTTAATTTCGCGATTTTCTTATTTACCTAATGTAGTTTAATAAACAAAGTTTTACATATCCACCACGATTTATATTCGCATTAATTTTCTATTCGCGAAAGTCGAGTTAATAAATCGCTCCCAAAAATAAATGTTTACAGTACAGAACATTTTTAAATTAACTTAAACAAATGTATCTTACAACGCCTTGAAACATTTGTAAATCAAGAACATGTTTTCTCAAAATCAGACTGAATATGATTGTGAGCATGATAGCGGAAGAAAACAAAACGAATTATTCAAAAAAGGAATAATATAATAAGAAATTCTAGATGATGATGCTCGGAAAATCACATATCAGATAAAGTAATTGTTGGACAATATTCGTGATGGCGCCCGTTAGGATGTGTAAAAAAAGGAATGGACAAAATAGTCAGTATTTATTGAAACATTAGTGATTTAAAAAAAATATACATCGAAAGCCTAAAATAAACATTAAACTATCATTTTTCAACGTTTAAAATCTATTTGTTGTGAATAAAGAAAACAATCAACTATAGCAATTGAAAAGGTCCGGCTATTGCAATCCGTCGATTTTAAATGAGACGTTATCGATTAATCCTGATCATTACATATAAATGTTTATCATATACTTCGACTAAATAACATATAAATTTTACCGTATGATAATAGCATTAAATTGACGTAAATTCCATATTTTTCGAATTGGTGCTTAGCGGGCTGATATGAAAAGTTTATCACATGCTTCGATTGTTATCACATGCCTTTCCGTAACGTTACCACATGACATTCCGGTAATACTCGGCTAATTCCGGAAAATACACCTCAATGCTACGTTTTCAGTGAAAAACATTACAAAGTAGTGTACAAAACAATTATTTGGATACTGGAAAGTATATTGTTTAAAATATAAATAAAATAAAACAAAAAACAATTTTTTGATAAATGCATTTTTTAAGTTTTTCTGAAACATAATTTAGAAAGTTAACTTCTTTAAAAAGTTGACTTTTCCAAACAATGATCATTATGTATATTGTTGAATTATTTTTTTGTCGATTCGTCCATTAAAAATGGTTTTTTTTCTCTCTCTGTTGAGGCATACGATAGAAAAATTTTCATATTGAATGTATCATATCTTTTTCCCGACGGCCGTGAACTTTTTTACTCTTTAAACTTCGAGAACCACGTAAAAGGATCAATATATGAATCTGTTATTTTTCTCTACTGTTGAAGCATATGATAAAAAGATCATAACATGTCATTTTTCATATCGCATGTATTATCAGCCCTAGGTTCAATATCAGCCCAAGAGCCGCATGAAAAATGTCATGTTATAATCTGATAATATTTTTTGGTAATTTTAAAGGAGAAGGGGCTATAAGGGGCAAAATTGGCCCCACTTCAGAATCTATTGATGTTTCTTTCACTTGATCTCTATGATATGGAGCTTATAAAACACCAAAAATTTTATAGTTATCTCTTGCGGTTTTCTTGTTATGACGTCGTAAAAAGGGTAGGCCGACTAAGCTTAAATATCAGATTTTTACGTATTTTATCCTTTTTTTATGTATTGTGTACATTTTACAATAGATTACACCTTAAATAATCAACGTGAATACATTATTACCAGTGAACCATTGTATTAATAATATAAAGAACAAAATTGATATAAAGTTTAACTATTTAATATCAGTAAAATCGTTGCTATGGTAACAACAAGTTAACATTCGTTCTATGTATGACCAAATTATAGAAATTTTTCTCCAGAGAAAATCTACAGTTATTGTTTGTATAAAAAAAGAAGATGTGGTAAGATTGCCATTGAGACAACTGCCCACAAGAGACCAAAATAACACAGACATTAACAACTATAGGTCACCAAACGGCCTTCAACAATGAGCAAAACCCATATTGCATAGTCAGCTATAAAAGGCCTCGATATGACTATGTAAAACAATTCAAACGAGAAAACTAACGGCCTTATTTATTTTTCTTTTAACTTGAATAACCAAATTTGAGTTTGTGTGTACTTCTATGTACTCGGCTGATAAAAACGCAAAAAGGTGGGACATATTACGTACTAGTATACATATGATATATGAATAACGATCGCAATTTCATAAACTATACATTTCAACAATACCGGCTCAACCTTAATAAAACTATCATGATAATGTGATTTTAAACGTTACATGTAAAAAATTACGAAACGATGAAAAAACAATTGGATTTGATGAGACTCGAACGTACACCAGCATGCCGATTGCATTATGTTATCTGCGTGGTCATTAATTTTACCCATGAAATGAATATTCCTTTTCCATGATTTAAAAAAAAAATGTAACGTGTAACCAGGAGTTTATATCTCAAACGTGCGTTCCAGTAAATACATGGATCCAAGTTGTCCTTAAACAATACGGTTATTCTAAAAACTACAACTATATTATATATATATATTATGCACAATGAACTAAAATATACACATTGACTCTTTGCCGATATAAAGTAACAACGGACAACTATATATACAAATATAAAACAATAAAACAGCCTGTCCTCAAGATGGGACGATGTGTCACTAAAAGACAGTATGGCTGTTACAGTTTGTCTGTTCCTGACCGTGTGTGCTGGTACAGCTTGTCCTCCGAATGGGACAGTCTGTCATTTCCAGACAGAGCGGGCTGGTACAACTTGTCCTCCGACTGGGACAGTCTGTCACTACCAGATAGTCTGGGCTGGTACAACTTGTCCTCTGAGTGGGACAGTCTGTCACTACCAAACAGTGGGGGCTGGTACAGTCTGTCCTCCGAGTGGGACAGTCTGTCACTACCAGATAGTGCGGGCTGGTACAACTTGTCCTCCGAGTGGGACAGTCTGTCACTACCAGACAGTGCGGGCTGGTACAGTCTGTCCTCCGAGTGGGACAGTCTGCTATGTCAATCCTATCAACTTAAGTACGTGTACAAAGTGTCCTCTAATATTAAAGCTCTTCTAGCACTTAATATATCCAACGTACGCTTTGTGTTAATGGAAGAGAGCACATCGACAGTCAATCGACAGCCTCGAGGGCCGTTTCTCATTCTCTTATATACTCGTGGTCGATACCACTATTTCCTTTGTAGGGGTGTTCTCTATATGTTACCCCTACGGAGCATAGAGAGTCCTTTACGATCACCCCTATAACTTTCGACCCGGCCACTAATTTTCCAGCCAAACGTCTAAAGCTATGTAACTCTTTCTCAAGCGTAAACAATGCATTGCTACACTAAGATTCGACTTGATTGTAACCTTAACGACCAATAAACATTACAGAAAAAAAACTAACTTGAACTGAAAAGGTTGACTGAACTTTTAATTCTAACGTGGGGATTGAATTTTTCTGTTAAAATTGAAGAAAATCAAAAGATGCCTGCCAGAAACAATATCTATCTAGGTACAGTATTCGGAATCTAGTCATTGGATACATATCTAGGTTCAGCATTGCAGATATCGTTCTTGAAAGTCTATCTAGGTACACCATTCAAGATCTCGTCATTGAATGTCTATCTAGGTACAGCATTCGAGATTTCGTCATTGAATGTCTATCTAGGTACAGCATTCGAGATTTCGTCATTCAATATCTTTATAGGTACACCATTCGAGAGTTCGTTATTGATAGTCTATCTAGGTATTGCATTCGATTTGAAACACAGCAAAATAAACTATCATGATTGACACTTTTTGATTAAGAGGAATTCCCATATTATGTGACCTATTTCTTATTATATAACACCTTTAATATTCCGCTTTCTCATGCCACTTTAGAAATGTCAATAATGCTTTAAATATGATTTCAGCATTTAATCTCTATCTGAAGGGAGGTTCAATGAAAGATATGGACTATGATGCCAAACCTCAATATACAGTAACCGCAGTGTGTACAGATGACTTCGGACTAGCAACAGAAAAAATATTTTATGTCAATGTTGAGAAAAATATTGAACCGGTCATAAATGTTTTGCCAAGTAAGTGGTAATACTCAACTATTGTTGAAGTCTTATTTTTTTTACTATTCACAGGTATTACTATCGATCGTGTGAACATACCAAACCTATACAGTGAAAGTCACCAGTTAATCAACATAATAAATATTCAATCAATTGTATTTACATAACAAAGTTAACAAGCCAAAATCACCAATTAATCAATGTAGGATTTGTTTTATCGATCGCATGGACATCAAAACTAACAAGTATATATCACTAGTTCATCATTGTGGGATATATTCTATCGTTTGTGTGATCCATACCAATACCAAAACTAACAAAGTATATATCACTAATTCACATCGATATAGGCTATATTCTATCGTTTGTGTGATCCATACCAATACCAAAACTAACAAAGTATATATCACTAATTCACATCGATATAGGATATATTCTATCGTTTGTGTGATCCATACCAATACCAAAACTAACAAAGTATATTTACTAGTTAATCGATATAAGATATATTTTATAGATCGTTGTAACAAAACAAAAGTAACCAATAATACTAAACAATTTGCCTGCATTTTTTATAAAATGTATCATTTGCATACAAATGCCTTCAACTGACTGTCATATTTTTATTTACATTTAAAGCTACTGTACAAAAGTCAACATTAAATACGAAGTCTGGAGATCAGATTTATCAGGTGGATATAACAGACACAGATACTGCAGCAGAAGACCTAACTTTTAGTATAACATGCTCTCCAACTCAGTGTCCTTTTAAAATCTCATCAAGTATGTATGATGCTTTTGTTAAAAAAATATTTTCTGATACATAATGATCATTTATAACAATCATACCAATATTATTAAGAATTTAGGGTCCTCAGTGCTCATCAACATAATTCTTACTTTATTAAGCCCTTTAAGTTTTTTATTCGAGCCTCAATGATGAGTATTTGTAGACGAAACGTCTATTTATCGTACAAGGTTTTGAACTTCATCTATGATGAGTTTATTTAACAGAATGGGACATGCATTAACTATAAATACCTCTCGTATTGGATTTTAAACATTTTTTGATTCGAGCGTCACTGATGAGTCTTTTGTAGACGAAACTCGCGTCTGGCGTAAAAATATTTTTTTATCCTGGTATCTATCTATGATGAGTTTATTAGGCATCCGTTCGAGCTATCCGTTAACGTATGACCGAGGCTTTATACATTTCTAAGTTAGCCGTAGAATCAATAAAAAGAAAACAGACAAAAGAACAGAGAGAACAATTAAAATGTGTCATGTTTACAGAATAAAAAAACGTTTTAATTATTTCTGTATTTTACAGCTGGTGAAATAACAGCTACAGAAGATCTAACCTTACATAAAGTAAGCCCATATGAAATTTATGTGGTGGTAAGTGACGAACAGCGAACAACTGGACCAAAAACACTGACCGTAGAGCTAACAGGTAAAATTAAAAACGATTAAAATATATGTTCTGAAAAGCGAGTCGTTTCTTACAAAAGTTGCTATTTATATTTCGTCATTACACAAAATCATGCTTTTGAAAAACAATCTCTGACGTCTTTAATCTAAATCTATTGAATGTGTACTGATTGATGTTTTAGTCTAGAAGAACGTTATTAATGACTTTGAGCTAGCTTTCAGTAACTTCGAGTGCTCTGAGATTGGTAATATGTGTATTTTGTCTTCCTATGTGTTTTTTTTTTTTTTGTGATTCCTACCAAATATTTGATTTAAAGTTCCGATAGATTTTTACAGTTTATTCTTATGTTTTGCGGTAACACCAATCAACTACTATACACAAATGTGATAAAGTGACTTCAAACTCATACAAGTAAAATGAGTCCTCACGATGTCGTATGACAGGAAACAAAACTATACGACAATGAATTATTTTTGAATTACAAATAGATATAAGAATAGTAATATAACACCGATTTTGTATATGCAGCTACTGATAAAAATTGTTGACAAATGATTCCTCTTGAAAAAGATATACATTTTGTACCTTTATTCAACGATGTTTGTTCCATAAATGCTTTTCAACAAAGGTTGACGAAGATACGTTAAAGAATCATAATATTACAGTCAATTTCAGTTGCTTTATTACTTTTCCCCATTGTAAAACGCAAATCACATAGTGATACTTATAAAATGTAAATCATTCGTTAATATTTATCTCACAGTTCAAAGAATGTTGTATAGCATGCACAGAACAATACTTGTGCTGTAATGAATAAAATGTTTGCAATTATTTTAAAGATATCAATGATAGACCAGTAATTAATAACCTTGGTGTGACGTCACTTACACAGCCAATCGACGAAAATATAGATGGTGACACCACAATAGGTCGACAGGTTTACGATATCGATATCACTGACGACAACATTGGTGATACCCACACATTTTCTGCTACAGCAAATCCAAATGGTTGCTCCGACTTGTACAGCCTCGATCCAACAAGTAAGTTTGTGTTGTTTGTATCATATGTGATTTGCTTTTCTTTAAAGAGAATCGTCGATTGATAATATTAAGTTTTTCTGTCAGTTTTGATAACGTGGTTTGCAGTTGTTACAATGTGAAACAAAGTCAGTAAGCCATAACGGAAATAAACAGTCGTTTAAAAATAGAAGCCAAAGATACCCAGTTGATATTCAAACTCATAAGTCGAAAACAAACTGACAAATGAATGCCATGGCAAATAAAAGAAAGAAAATAAAAATAAAGACAAACAATAGTATAAAAAACGCAACAAAGAAAACTAAAGAATGAGCAACACGAACGCCTTTTAATTTCGAGGTGATTTTAAAATATGTCGCATTAACATGTATTAATTTCAGAAATATTGGCTTGATTTAATCTCAGAAACATTTGAAATCATATAAAAATAGTCTTAACAGTATTACTCTTTCGTGTGTAAGTCTACTTTGCCTGATGGAGTATGTAATTCATCTAAGTAGCACACACACATACACACATCCAAAGTAGTTTTGCAATTCTTCTAAATCCATATAATCAAATGAAAATTCCATATTGTGTAAAATTGAGATTGTCGGGCGACTTCAATTTTAGGTGGTTTTTCGAGGTGAGCGATGAACTAAACAAAGTATCACCAACCACTTTTTTTCAAAAACGCGTACGTCAAGGACGCTTGATCGAATTGTGGCTTTCGGGTAATCTCGGGGTTCCGGGAAATATCCTGCTTTCGGGAAATATTGCAATTAATAATCTACCTTATGGTCTTTCTACTTCTTGTTCAACAAATAAAATAACGTTTGAAAATTTTATAATAAGCAATACATAACTTATTTTCAAAGCTGGTGTTGTGTCTACGACAGCCATATTAAATTATGAAGAACTTAAAACAAGTAGTCCTCAACGTCATATCTGCGATTTAATTGTTACGGTGGATGACGGAAGGGAAACATCAATACAAAAGAAATTAAGGATAGAGGTTACTGATGTCAATGAGCAACAAACTGGTTTTGAAGAAGATTTATACACTATCATTGGAACAGAAGGAACTGTGAGTTACTCCTGAGGGCACTTCTAAAATTTATAGGAAAAAGAGGTTTAAACTCCTCCACATGTTAAGGTGGTCACCATGTCAGTATCCCCGTTGGTGACTAGGTTGTTTGTTTATAAAACTAATTTGATGTTTAGGAAATTTTTTTAGTAGTTTGTTATATTAATTAGCATCTGAGTGAATTAAGCGCGACATACAGTATAGTCACTTGGATATGCTGAAATGCAGTGGAAACTGTTCACTCAAAATCTTTATTTAATTTTCATTTAACAGAATGTTATGACGCACTTCTATAATTTTCAATGAAAAGCGTAAACGGTTTTGAATATCAAACTATTTATGTTCTTTCTGCAAGTGTGCATATTATGATGAATTTCATTTTCGTCAGTCAGTAACTAACAAGATCATAAATGATTTCTTGGAAGTATCCGAGGTTTTGAATGTATGGTGTACTGTTTGTCTTCCTATCATTCGAATGCCCTTTGATTATGGACTTACCGTTTTGAATTAACCTCGGCGTTCTGCATTTTGTGATTTTACTTTTTTTCAAAATCCTATATGTTTTTTTTTATTAGAAAGGAACTGTTCTACCGGCTGCTGGATTTGTGGTCAACGACGTGGATATTAATGATGTACAGACTTACACTATGGACTGTAAAGACAAACAAAGTTATTTTGACATGGATCCAACTACAGGAAGAATAACACAGCTACAAGAATATGATTTAGATCCGAATAATTGGCAATTTAATACCCCGAGGTGTGATGTTACAGCCACAGACAAAGCCGGTCATACAGTTACAACAAAACTTAATATAAGGATCGAAGAAATTAACGACAATCCCCCGAAACTAAATCAAAGAACATATTACAAAAATGTACCACAAAATACACCTGTAGGATCCCAACTTTTGTCGTGTACATCAACAGACGATGACGTCAAAACAGAACATACACAACGCTCATATTCTTTGGGTGATTCAAATTTTGCCGTGGACAATAGCTGTAATATTCGATCAGCTACAGATTTCAGCGGATATCCAGTGGGCACAACATTCACTTTCCCACTTACTGCCACTGATTCAGATGACACATCATTAAATGACGAGGCAACTGTCACAATTGTCATAATTGATCCGACGACTACTACCGTCACAACTACAGTTGCTAATACCATAACCAATGCAAACAACAATAATGGTAATACAGGAACCGGAACTGGAACCGGAACTAGTAATACCGGAAACAGTGGATCACCTGCTGCTTTCTTAAGTCGTCCTACAGACCTTGCATGGTTTATTCCTGCCATGATAGCTCTTGCAGTCATGACTGCATTATTAGGTTATATGATATACCGATGTTGCCGGGTTCCTGGGTTCTGCGCACGACTGTTCTCAGATACGTGTGGTTGCTTGTGAGTAAAATTTTATTTGCATATAATAAGCATTTCATTATGATGCAATGGGATGTGATACAAATGATAATATAACAAATTTTTAACGAATCAACTTCATTACAAAGAATAGCGCTTCTGTAAATATTGTCTCCGCAGTCTTGTTTTGACATAAAACGTCATTTATTAGGTAATTGTCTGTACTTTGTTTTGTTCATTTGACTTTGAGATCATTCGAAACAATACGGGTTTTCGACTTAAAAGCATAGAAGACCATCGCCGGTATGGAATTGATTTCTTTATTTTCAATGGTTTTAGCGGAAATCGATTCGCATTTCAACTATTTGAACTCGAGCGCCACTTAAAAGCCATATTGCAATGACCACGTCTGAAATAGTACATATTAAGTTTGGTTCTTAAATTAAATTATCAATTTATGGAAGATCTCTACGGATACCCATTCCAACATACAGTGGTGTACCTCACACTTGTTTGACAGTCGCATAGAATGGTATTGTATTGAAAACACTATGTGAGCAGAACAAGTAAACATAAGACAAGAAAAAAAAGACCATAGCACAATAGCACTCTGGCGATATGTTAAAATACCCAGCCACGCCAAATAGATACTTCCATACATGGACAGTAATGGTTAAAAATGTACAAAGACAAATAGAAAGATCAATATGACACGTCATTAAGATGATACACAACGTCATTACCTGGAATCTTAAATTCAAGACCATCATGTATTATCTCATAGATTAAGACTGGTTTATGTTTTATTATTTTTCAGCAATGATAGGGATTGCTGTGGTAAGAGAGGTAGAGGTAACATAAACAGTAAGTTTCTTTCGTTAAATTTTCATAAATGGCTGTAAACTGTTTAAAAATAGCGTTATTAAAGGAAATAGCAAGTCCAACTGTCGCTGTCGTTATCGTGTATCAAATTATATTTTCAACTAAAACGTGTAAATATTTTCGTATCTTTAAAGAAAACAACTTGGTACATCTAATTCCGTGTTCATGCTTTTGACTTGAATTTGTTTTTATTCTGCCTTCTTGTTTAACGACATATGGTCAAGATATGCACAAAATTTGCGGACACAAAACTAGTTTAATTATTTCACGTTTTGTGATTGTCCGAGGCTGCACCATGTGTTTTTTTTAATTGTATATCTAAATGCATTGATGTCGGTTTGTTGGTTTGATCTCTTAGGATAGGACTGGTGATTCCCTTTGTCCTTATTATTTACCTCAGTAATATTGAGTTTACTAAAATAAATGTGGCAGAAATGTCGTTGCTAGCTTTATTTTTGGTCATGAAGTACGACATTCGCAATATTTTACGAAACAACCTTAATATATACAAATATGATTGTTAATTGCTAATTAAGTACGCAGTGGCAACTGATTATGTTTATGCAAAATACAGAACCACTGAAAGAGGAAGCATATAAGCAAGCAAAATCAAAGACAACCCATCACTTGCTGCAAAGGTTGCTTGACGGGATTTGATTTTGCTTGCTTAAATGCTTCCTCTTTCAGTGGTTCTGTATTTTGCATAAACATAATCAGTTGCCACTGCGTACTTAATTAGCAATTAACACTCATATTTGTATATATATTGACTTCCATTTCTACATAAGAAATTGCATTACTAAACCCTTTCCAACCCTTCATGACTGCTTATCTCTAGCGCTGTGGTTGTCGTGTTGAAACGTGTTTGTCGTCGGTATAAGACCCAAGAGTTCGCAGGTTAATCCTAATGTCACTCCTCAACTACAAGGGAAAAATAAGATACATATGATTAACAAAAAACCTTAATCGTTGAAAATGTAATTGAAAGGAAATAGACAGGGACTTATCTACAAACACTATACAGAACTCTAAATAATAAGAAAGTGTCATGCGTATATATGAAGTTTGTTTGTAATTTTCAATTTTTATTCAACAATAGTAATTAACAATTACCTAATAAAGTATGTATGTTATAGAATAAGGTATGATTCAGTTATTCCTTTTTTAGATCCAAAGGCAGCTAAGAAAAACAATGCCGTGAGCGGTAAGTATTTGCTTTGGAAGTTAATTTGAAGTTCCCCGTGGGTTATTTCCTCTCGAAAATTTGCTTTTCTTCAATGGTTGTCGAGGTCAATTAATAAAAAAGGCAAATGTACCAAATGTTCACAAGCATGATGGTCTTTTTTCATCTAACGTAATAAAAATTTTTCTTTTCACATTTACTTATTCAAACGGTTTCTGAATACTTAATACGGTAATACATATACTAGATTTATACACATACATCAGGTTCTTTCCTTTGAGAACATTATATTGGTATTTCCAACAGGTACACCTTTAAACAAACAATACAACCAGTGATATATTGACGTGTTGTGTTTAGTATTTACATTGACGAAAATGTTAGACTGATCAAAACATATGTTTACGGTGTGAATTTCGTACAATAAATGTATCAAATGTGAACAGTCATTCAAGGGGCTGATATATTGGATCAATCCAAACAAATGTACCAGTATTTACATAGTGTAATTTTATATGATACGACACCCACCAATACTTCATATTATTCTAGATAAATCTGAACCACGCAGTAAAGAAAAACCACAGAAACCAAGAAAGAGTAAGTTACCAGAATTTCGTGCAAGGTGAAAAGTATATTTTTCAATGATAATTACAAAGGCAAGGTGAATATGTGTTAAAGACATATGCGGATCTCTTCTTTTTGTATTTAAACAAGAAATTTGAAATCTGTATGTGTTTTTTTTTCTACGTCTCACCATTAAAATAGTGTATATCTCTTATGAATATATGACGGTGACTGGTAAGAAGGTAATTTATTAAAAAGTTATTCAAAACCTGGTTTGCCGGATATGATTACCCTTCTTTTAACTTGTTATCGTTTATAATTCCGTGCGTCAAACGCGCGCTTCGTCTACATGAGTTTTGGTGGAACTCGATTAAAAATAGATGAAAGGTCAGAACATTGAAGAAGTTGAAGAACATTAAAAACCAAAATTTCAAGATGTTGTGTTCTTACAGGAACAACACGACGGGTGCAACTTGTAGGGCAGCATATGCCTACCGTTCTGGAACACCTGCGATCACCCCTGATTTTTGGTGGGAGTGATGTTGTCAGTCTTTAGTTTTCTATGTTGTTTTATTATGGCCCCTCAACGAAGTTGTCGGTGCCATATAGTTATACCCTTATCCGTCATTCGTGCCATATAGTTATACCCTTATCCGTCATTCCATAATTCCGTCATTCTCTTGGTCGTACGGTTGCCTAACAAATGTGTTGTTTTTTATGACCATACGAGCATCTTGGTTTCAGATGATTTTTTGTTTAAACTGTGTTTTAAAGTCTTATTTGTCCCTCCCTTAAACAAGATACAAATGTCTTGAATGACAATCATTTTTACGAGAAAATGTGTTTTTTCAATAAGTTTAATTCCGCAACAAACCATTATACGGATTTTTTTTAAATGCCTTCAGATATTGAGATGATTTTTGGTATGTGAGTTAACCATGATTAGTTACAGATGAAGTTTAAGTTTTGTTCTGCTCCGCTAATTTTTACTTAAATTACGGGCTTTGAACTTTGATAAATTGTTAAAAAACAAAGTTATGCGGACTTTATTTTCAAACGCTTTCAGATATTGAGATGATTTTTTGGCATGTGAGTTAACCAATATGAGTCACAGATCAAGTTTAAGTTTTACTCTGCTCGGCTAATTTTTGCAAAAAATTACGGGCTATGGACTTTGATAAATTGTTGAAAATCACAGTTGTACGGACTTTTTTTCTGAACGCATTTAGATATTTGGTATGTCAGTTACCATTGATGAGTTAAAGATCAAGTTTAAGTTTTGTTCCGATCGGATAATTTTGGCTGTAATTTCGGGCTTTGGACTTTTTAAAAATCATAATTATACGCATATCTTTCTGAATGCTTTCAGATATTGGGCTGATTGGGCTGATGTTCTGGTACCTAACAGAAAACCTTGGCCGTTTTTGGCACAACTTTTTTGAGCTTTTGGTCCTCGATGCTGTTCAACTTTGTACTTGTTTCGGCTTTCAAACTTTTGCATCTGGGCGTCACTAGTAAGTCTTGTGTGGACAAAATGCACTTCTGGCGTATTAAAATTTTTAAACTTGTTACCTTTTGTTAGCTATTATTCGTGTGTTTCTTTGTAAATTGTGTTCTCCTATTTATTTATATTGTAGTCCTGTAATGTTGTGTTATCATTTTAATGTTATATTTCACATGGCCATAAAAGAGGGAGGTTTGGCATGCCACAAACCAGGTTAATCCCACCACATTTTTTCCTTTAAAAACGTCCTGTACCAAGTCAGGAATATGGCCATTGTTATATTATAGTTCGTTTCTGTGTGTGTTACATTTTAACATTGTGTTTCCGTTGTGTCGTTTGTTTCCTCTTATTTTTGAGTGTGAATTCACATTACTATAAGACGTGTCACGGTACTTATCTATCCCAAGTTCATGTATTTGGTTTTGATGTTATATTTGTTATTGTCATAGGATTTTGTCTTATGCTTAGTCCGTTTCTGTGTGTGTGTGTGTGTGTGTGTGTGTGTGTGTTACATTTTAATGTTGTGTCGTTGTTCCCCTCTTGTATTTAATGCTTTTCCCTCAGTTTTAGTTTGTTACCCCGATTTTGTTTTTTTGTCCATGGATTTATGAGTTTTGAACAGCGGTATACTACTGTTGCCTTTATTTAGTATGTGAGCTAACAATGATGAGTTACAGATCAAGTTTAAGTTCTGTTTCGCTCCGCTAATTTTTGCTAAAATTAAGGGTTTACAATTTTGAAAATTGTTGAAAATCACAGTTCTACGGACTTTTTTTCTATACGCCTCCAGATTTTGAGCTGATTTTTGATATGTGAGACTACCATCGTGTTTGTGTTCACATGTGTTATTGAAATTGCATATTTTTCAACTTTTTGAGACGGGGCAATTCGTGTCGCTTTGACACATCCAGTGTGTACTATTATTTAGGTGTTTGTCTTTTCATTTTTAGCAATCAGTTAATTTTCGATTTATGAGTTTGAATGTTCCTCTGGTATCTTTTGCCACTCTTTTAATCTACATTTTCTATGTTGTGTTTTGTGTAGTGTTTGTTTGTGGTTTTTTTTTGCCAGTATAACGTTGTCAGATTATTTTCGACGAATTAGTTTGAATGTCCCTCTAGTAACTTTCGCTTCTAAGAATGGAACTCCCTAATAATTTGGAAAAGTTCGCAATGTTTGTGGAAAATATTTTGAATAATACTTTATGTTTGTTAGCTTCTGTTTGTTTACGTCTTTCCGCATGTGCATTAACAATTAAAGAACAATACATAATGCAATTGTGGTTGGTATGTAACTAAGGCACAACTTTTATTATTTCTGCCTTTAAATTATATTGCAAGGGAAGGTACCGATTTATTATCAATCTCTCTCAACGCTATATTTGATTAATCTTTAGACAACTTGGGTTCTAAATGATCTTTTCTATGTCAGGATTAAAATTTAGTACGCCTGACGCGCGTTTTGTCCAATAATTTATTATATCTTAAGTGAAAATATTAAATGTGTTTTATGTCTTTATGTTTTAATATTTTTTATGTTATTTTTCAGTTCGTGATCCCGAAAGTAATGACGGAAAAAGTGAATGGAATATATGGTCACATTCTGACTTTTCTGCCAAGTAAGTACACTAAACTTATCTTTTCCGAATTTTTATTTGAACAATAAGATGATTATATAATAACTTATCCAAAAATTCAAATAAAGAAATATATTCAACGTGTGATCTCACAACACATTCACATAGCCCTCTGCAATACGTATTTGGTCATATTTCTGCAGAAAAAATGAGATTGCTTGTCTGTATCTTTAGTATCTTTCGTCTCTCTCTGTTAACCATATTAGCGTGAATTGAAGTTGGTATGAATAATGTACTGTTTGGATGATAACCTCACCTTAGTCATTATCATTTTTAAATTTTGATTTAATTCCGTAATGAGAAATAATAAATCAGGAACACATGGACTTTTGTTTCTGTGTCAATGAGATCTAACAGGTCTTATACGCTTAACCGCTTAACAGTGTTTGCGAGAAGTAATTGGCAGGTTTTAGCAGGCATATGTAAGCGGTACAAGTTGTTTATAGAAATACTGTTTTAAATGAAAAGTCTTAGAATATCTCTTGAATTCTTATAAGATATTCATTGGTTTCTCAATTAACAAAAAAGAAGAATTTACCAAACAAAATTTACAACTTTATATGTACATACATATCAGTTTTTAACATGCATTTACAGATACCCAATTTACTCTAAGTTTCTGATATAAAATATTGATTTCGGAAAATGTCTTTATATTGCAGGACCGATTGTCGTTAATTTGGAAGAACATCTGATGTCTTGTGTATTATATCACTGGATAGTGGACTGTTAAATATATTTCAAGCAAATGTTATATAACTGAATTTTAATGTTTCCGCCTTGTGATAAAAAGTGCTTTCAAAATGTATGTTCTTTTTTTTTGTTTTCTGGCGTGATTGTTGACGTTGTATATTGAATGTATTTGTTTTTATATTATTTTTTTATTATTATTTTTAACGCTTCACATTAAATAAAAAAAATGTGTTCTATTTCAATTTATCTGATTCAGAACTTGTACACTTTGTTAATAGAAATTTTGTTATCTTTGTTATCATTGTATTAACACAGTGTAGTTTAGAACATGTTTCCAATAGACCTCTATGAAATCTGGATAAGCATATACTAATATAGTTATGACAGAATCTTAAACTCTACAATCATGTATTTTTCATGTGCAGACACTAAAATTTTTAATAAAACATCTAAAAAAAATCATCATTTTTATTTACCTGTCCTGTCCTCTAGATATTCTTTGAAAGATCTTTTAAGGGGGCTCGCGGGTCTAAATCAATTTTTTTATTTAATATAAGATTTCGCCAATTTTTTCTATAAATGAACTTTATCTTATACCTAATAGAAAAATAAAATAAAAAGGGGGGGGGGGGTCACCGATCATTTACGCTCACAATCTGACTTCGAAAGAAGCATAATTTTTGTAAAGGTACTTTTTTTCTGTTGAACTAATAGGAGAAAAAGAGGTAATATCGAAATAAAAAACGAATTTAATTACAGAAATCGCTTAAATTTTACAATTATTTAGTTAATGTATAGCTTATTTGAAAACAATAATAAAAAATATAGGTCACCGATGAGTAAAAAAAGAAATTTCAATTTTAATGACAAAAAAATAGCATTTTTGCACCAAAGGGAGATAATTTGGAGCTTTTTTTCATGATATAAACATTTTCAAAGTCACCTGGGGCCAACACGAATTGATTGTTTGGAATAATTTTTGTACCACATGATAAAGTAACAACTACTAAAGGTAATAAATAAAATTTGTAATGAAAAATAAAAGTTTATTTTTTTTCTGAAAATCTTATACCCGCGAGCCTCCTTAAATGTAACACATGCAGGAAAAGATGTCTTTAACAATTTTGATATCATTATACTTAAGCAAAAGTAATTACTATGATTTTGAAAGAAAGTGATGAAGCTTTTTCCACAGAAGTATGTTGTAGACACGAAATCTGTATTTAACTGATATAATCATCACTGAGGGTCGAGACAATTTAGACTGCCACTCTTGATATCATTTGATACTTTTTCTCGACAAATAAAATATAAGGGATACCAGGCTAATAATTGAATACGCGAGAAAGTTAGAGAGCCAAACAAGTACAAAGTTGAAGAGCATTGAAGACCCAAAATTCAAAAAAGTTGTGCAAATTACGGCTAAGGTAAGCTATGCCTGGGATAAGAAACTCCTTAGTACTTCGAATATTTTTCACTTTTGCAAACAATAAATTCATCAACATTACCATATCATTATTATTCATTAACACCGGAGTGCTGACTACTGGGCTGGCAATACCCTCGGGGTCGAAACGTCCAACACCAGTGTCATCTACCCTAAATAGTTATCAAAGAGGGATGAAAGATACCAGAGGGACCGTCAAACTGATAAATCGAAAATAAACTGACAACGCCATGGCTAAAAATGAAAAAGACAAACAGACAAACAATAGTACACATGACACAACAAGAAAATCAAAGAATAAGCAACACGAACCCCACCAAAAACTTGGGTGATCTCATGTGCTCCGGAAGGGTAAGCAGATCCTGCTCCACATGTGGCACCCGTCGTGTTGCTCAGGTTATAACGAAGTGGGTATGTGGTGGATATGTGTTCCAGACACCATTTTCATATGTGTCTTTATAATTTAAACAAAGTACAATACAACAGAGAGTGTTTATAAATCGAGAAGAACAGTTCTGATGCAATTGTTACACGATATCTTTAAAATCAATGCTTCGAATAACCGGTATTTTTAATAAGGCAGTAAAACAACTTTCTTATGGACTTTTTTATAATTTGGAATGTAGTATGACGTCCATTATCACTGAACTAGTATGCATTTTTGTAAAGTGGCCAGCTGAAGGACGCCTCCAGGTGCGGGAGTTTCTCACTGCATTGAAGACCCCTTGGTGGCCTTCGGCTGTTGTCTGTCCTATGGCCGGGTTGTTGTCTCTTGAACACATTCCCCATTTCCATTCTAAATCTTATTTTGATAATTTTTTATTAATTTTTTGGTTTATAAAGTTATTACGCTATATTGTGATTTTGTGATATATCAATTTTGTGATTGAAAATTGTCACAGTTTTCACTTGGGGTTCTTTTAGGAATTTTGGTCCTCTATGCTCTTCACCTTCGTAATTTATTTGACCTTTTTAACTTTTTAGGATTCGAGCGTCACTGATGAGTCTTTTGTAGACGAAACGCGCGTCTGGCGTATATATAAAATTTAGTCCTGGTATCTATGATGAGTTTATATTCAATAACATAGAAACAAGTTGCTTTCTTTAAAAAAAGAAATGCAATCGTAAACCCAAATGCTTGTTTGGCATTACATGTATATATTAGATAATTGTTTAATAAAGATGTATTGTTTTATATTACTTTTGTTGTATAAGAATAAGAAACTGACATTGATTGTTTACTGGAACGTCACACATCAACGTATAGCTCCGACGTACGTTTGCCGTGGTAAAAAATCATGCACGCTACCAATACGCTAGTAATTTTGGATGCATTCAACTTGTCAATCATATCTGTATCGTGTGCACAACGAGCTTAAAGCGTGTATTGAGCATGCGAGAAGCGTACTTAAGTGTTAATCGGGGGTATGTTGGCGTTTGTCTTACGTAGATGGAATGTACGCTACGAAGGAAAAAATGTTATTGAACGTATTTGAGACGTGTCCCGGTCGTATCTGGAACGATAATCCGTGCATTCGGAGTGTCTGTGACGTTACACAAATGAGGTGTTTGTTTTAGTTAAAGTCAAACGATTTTGAAGCGTATACAACGTGCCCTTAACGTGTCTCAAAACGTTCCTCTGGCGAGCAACTAAGTTACGTATACGGACTTTGTTAGTTTTCTGTTTTGACTGATTGTTTTACATTGTCATTTCGGGGCCTTTTATAGCCGACTATGCGGTATGTGCTTTGCTCATTGTTGAAGGCCGTACGGTGACCCATAGTTTGTTATTTCTGTGTTATTTTGGTTTCCTGTAGATAGTTGTCTCATTGACCTCATACCACATCTTCTTTTTTTATATTTGATATCTTATCGCCGACCATGTTTAGTCTGCTAAAATTGCATGCATGATTAATTTTAAGGTTATCAGTCGTTATTAAAGTGGCACATTTAATTCGTTGTTTCATTGCTTGAAGTATTAATTCTAACATCTGCATGGTCAAATGTATTCTTTTTTTAAATATATTTTAGATTTAGATTTCAGTTTGTGTTTTTTTTTTCTCTTCATATTGAATATCTACTTTTCAGTCACATTTTAATGGCGAAAAGGTTTATGTGACCTCCTTGTTGTAATAAAAAGTAAATAATGTTGCAATATATTTAAACAAAGAAAATAACTTTAAATTTGCAATTTAAATGAAAATAAAAACGGAAATATACTTTCATAATTAATTTTAACGTTATTTTCAATAAACGATATTTAAAAAAAAAAATCCTCGATTTTTACACCTATTCGGGGCACGTACATGTATTTAAGATTATGTATACACGTCCTTGGTTAAGAAAGTGCAGGAAATACTTCCTTCTAATTTCAGTATGAAAAAAATAGCCTGCTTTGTACATCATGTACATATTCCCTAGACTCATAATCTTAAATGAAATGAAATGATAATAATACTTCTTTTATAGATGTTATAGTTAACAAATCTCGTTTCGAATATAAATCGTATTGCTTACATGAAATCTTATCTCATATCTAAACACAGCTGGTTTCAACGTTTGACTCTAATTCAAATAACTACGCATATATTGAAAGTAAATATTACCAGCTTGTAATTGCGTGCAAGGAAGTATTCAAATGATAATTAAGGTAGCTTGCGTCATAATAAATTATGCATCCTATGTAACATATCTCTATAGCAACTTTAAGATGCTAATGCTTATTCAACAGGTCAATTAATAAGCTATTGCGCATGTATATGCAAGGTGGCCATGGAAAGAACAGATGTATTCCGAATAACATCCGGTGTTCCGAAAGACTACGGACATCGTCCAATATATACTGCGTAAACCCTCAGGGGCAATGACTGGATACATTGATATTGTTCCGACGTTGAGAATAGTTCTCGTAGGTATTAAACATTTAATAGGTGTATAAAATTTGAAATGAGTAACAATCTTTTCGACGGTCATATCCTTAACCTTTTATAACTAAAATCTAACAGGTATCATAAAATAATAAAATGCAACAATGGTCTTTAAAAAGATATCAAGATATCAATATGGCAAATGAAAACCATACACCAAAGAGAGAGAGACTATCCCATTAGGAAATCATAATAAATAAACAAACAGATGAAAAAAACAAATATTGAGGACCATGAACCCAACCAATAAACTGGCATTAAATCAGGTAATTCAGAAGGGTAAGCAGTAATATCTCTAAAGTGACATAACATTTCCTCATTCAAATATACGACATTGCTAGCTTCATTTCATTATTATGAATAAAAAGACAAATCATAAAAGATGTATGGTATTGGCAATAACTCATTTCTTCTTCTTTTTACACCAGAAACAACTACTTCTGTAGTTCTCTGCAAAAGAAAAAAAAAGAAGGGAAACATGCAGTTGCTTAAGTAAAGTTAAACAATCCAATATCCATTATGATGCTTATATGTGAGTCATATCGCTTTTTTTCTCCTATGCACTGTTCTATAAGTTTCTTTAATTACTTTGACTGGTGTTTATTTTTTTTTTTATATTGTTTCTATCATCATTGTTATTATATTATCTCTTGTTCAGCTGGCCATATGGTTTGATACTTTGTAATCCCATTATTAATTTTATTTGGATTGTACGGTTAATTAACTCGTCGGAATTTAAATCTGGTAATCTATATGTCTCCTGCTTGTTTGTTGGTTTAGCTTGATTTTTATCTTTTATGTCGGTGTGCACATTTTGTTTATGGATGTGTTTGTATCACAACTACTGGGGGTTTCAAACAATACAATACCGGTCATACCTCTAATAATGTTAACACACTCGTGAAAGGGAATATCAGAAACTACGACCACAATAATAAAGCATAACTTCATTCAATGATGCTTAGAATTCAGTGGGTGTGGTGTTCGGATAAAACTTCTACAAAAGGTACAAAATATATGTCGATATCTAATTGTGAGTTAACATGTTTGGACTGTTGACGTAATGTAGCTGGATATTACTGGTGGCTGCAAAATTTTCATTTGTCACAGTTCTGGGGTAATACTTATCAAACCATTGCAATTACTTACATTGGATGCGCACGACTTCAAATTCCGTTCTAAACGAATCCCATTTCGTCCTCATTGATTTGTTCGACATAAACAGATTCTTTTGTATGATAATTTCGCAAAAAGTATAATAACAAAAATACTGAACTCCCGAGGAAAATTCAAAACGGAAAGTCCCTAAACAAATGATAAAACACATCAAAAGAAACGCATCAAACATTAAGCAAACGTTTGAAGATAACCCTAGTAGGATTCCAAAAAAAGAAATACAAAAATAGAGATAATGGTGTTGATTTCCTTCATTTCAATGGATAATTAAATTTATTATACTTCATGTCAAAATGCCAGATTTTGATTGGCTAATACGAGGGTGTTAATTTACTCTATTACCCTTCATGGAGACGCTTGATCAAGTGTGCGCTTTATTAACTACGACTCTATCCTATGGCAAATTCTCTATTACCCTTCACGGAGACGCTTGATCAAATGTGCGCTTTATTAAATACGACTCTATCCTATGGCAAATACTCTATTACCCTTCACGGAGACGCTTGATCAAATGTGCGCTTTATTAAATACGGATGGTTGTACAAGACGTCATAGTTTGTTACTTTGAATTTGAAATTTAATCGGCAGTAATAACAGAACATTCAGTATAATAAATTAAATAACACATAGCTGAGAGGGTGATAGAGCAGATTGTTACCCCTCGAAAAGACATTGTCAACCTTGGCTTCGCCGCGGTTGACAATGTTTTCTCGGGGTAACAATCTGCTCTATCACCCTCTCAGCTATGTGTTATTTATATAATGGTGTAAAACAAATGGATGGTTAAATATGGTGCAAAACAAATGGATGGTTAAATATGGTGTAAAACAAATGGATGGTTAAATATGGTGCAAAACAAATGGATGGTTAAATATGGTGTAAAACAAATGGATGGTTAAATATGGTGTAAAACAAATGGATGGTTAAATATGGTGCAAAACAAATGGATGGTTAAATATGGTGCAAAACAAATGGATGGTTAAATATGGTGTAAAACAAATGGATGGTTAAATATGGTGCAAAACAAATGGATGGTTAAATATGGTGTAAAACAAATGGATGGTCAAATATGGTGTAAAACAAATAACACAAGATACATACGACATTTGCTTCCGTAGTATCCGTTAATGCAATTACAGGAAAAGGACGATCCTGTATATGTGCAAGAACCACCATTGTTACATGGATTTGTAGAACAGGGAGTGTCTGAAAGAATTGATAATACTATTTATATTCAGTTAAAATATATTTGGTAGATATGGTTTTTAACTCTCATCATTATTGGCTATTTTGTTGATGCCGGTTTTTATTGGTGAAAATAGTTTTAAATAATTGACGTTTTTCCAGTCGTCTTTTCCTTATTTGATCAGGCTTCTTTTTTATATTCGAATTTTCATCGCTCCATGGTCATTTCTAATAATTGGCATGATTGATAACTGATCGTCACCATTCGTAATAAAATCATAAAATTTTACAAATTCAATTACAAATGTTTTAAATATAATGTAACACATTTCATACTTATTGCTTTAATATAATGGTGAAAGTGATAACTTTTTACTTGTTGACCTGGAAATATACCATCGATTACTTACATTCACAGTGCGGCCCATAAAATCCATCCTCACAATTACATCTATAACCACCATTATCGTTACGACATACTCCATCGTTGTCACAGGTTACATTGTGACATGGATCATCTAAAGAAACAACACAAATGCTTCAGTCGGAATGCGCAATTGATATAGTAAAATTGGTACTGTTATTGTAATTACAGATGCAAAAGTATATCTGACAATTATGTTTAATAGTTTATTTCAAACCAAAAGCAATACAGCTTATAGGTATATCATAAATATGTACATGTATATCATAACAGAACATTTTAAATACAATAGGAGGCAAGACTACATAGTATAAATCATTCAGAAGATTGTCATGAAAATTTTATATCTGTGGCGTATTTCAGATATTTTCCTAAATTAGATAATTCCGAAACATTCTTTGTTGACAATAATTGAACTAATTTAAAAACAGATGCATTTGTATAATAATACCTTTTTATATACATTTTTCTAATATTGTCATATTTTGGACATTTTAAAATAAAATGAAACTCATCCTCGATGTCACCCTGGTTACATAAGATACATAATCTTTCATTTTTTGCTTTTTTAATGAATCTACCATATTCAATATTCAATTTGTGTGAACACAGTCTATACTTAGTTAAAAATCTAATACATTGTGGACATAAATTTTTTGTCAAATAAAACTGCAATTGAACATTATCCACAAGGTGTTTATAGATAGTACATTTTGATGATGAATCGAAAAACATATTTCTTTCTTGAAGAAAATGGTCAATAAGCCTTTGTTTGAATAAAATAATAAATGCTTCTTCGCATACAACATTCTGTGCATACCACACATGTCCAAAACCTAGGCTAAGTAACATACATTTAACATTATTAACCCATGATGACTTATTTCCTGATTCACACTCATCATAAATATCATTATATATAGCATTAAGAATACAATTTCTCGTCCGTAATAGACGAATCCAATATTTTAATATTTTTACTTTCCGAGATATCAATAAAGGAAATCTTCCCAACTCAGAATAAACCATTGCGGTAGCAGTGGATTTTTTAACAGTCAAAATATTTTTACAAAATTCTATATGAAGTTTTTCTATATCAGATGCATTATGAAAACCCCATATTTCACTTCCATATAATAAAACAGGTGATACATAGACATCAAATAAATACAATTTTGTTTGTACATTTAAACACATATGTTTAAATTTACCATACAACATTGATAAACATTTTCTGCCTTTGGCAGCAATATTTAACTGAGTTTGATTAAACTTTGCATTGTAATATAACATAACACCCAGATACAAATAATGATCAGCAACTTCAATAATTTCGCCATTATAAAACCATTTTTCATCGCTTCGTAATTTACCACCATTTCTGAAAACAACCACCTTAGTTTTGCTTGTGTTTACAATAAGTTTCCACTTTTTACAATAATTATGTAGTGAATTCAACATATTTTGCAACCCATCAATAGTTTCGGAAAATATAACAGTGTCATCTGCATACATCAATAAAAACAATGAAAGTTCTTTTATGTCTACTGGTAGACATAAGCTATTAATAAACTCATTTTCAAAATCATTTAAAAACATTGAAAATAGTATAGGTGATAATGGTTCCCCTTGCAATACTCCTTTTTCTACAGAAAATATGTCAGAAAACTCACCTTTAAATTTTACACAGCTCATAGAATTATCATATAAAGATTTAATAATTGAAAAAAGTTTACCACTAATACCACATTTTGCAAGCTTATAATATAAAAAATTTCTATTCAAGTTGTCAAAAGCACTTTTATAATCTATAAAACAACAATAAAGTTTTTTCTTCAATCCCAAATATTTAGTAATAATTGATTGTAAGGCAAAAATAGCATCAGTTGTGCCATGACCGGGTCGAAACCCAAACTGAGCATCAGTTAAAATGTCATTTTCGTTAGCCCACAATGTAAGCCTTTCATTAATAATAGTAGTAAAAAGTTTGCAGAAACAACTGCTTAGTGTTATACCTCTATAATTATCAGTAACATTTACATTATTTTTTTTATGCACTGGAATAAGTATTCCTTTACACCACTGTTTCGGCATATATCCAGTTTCAAAAATTACATTAAACAATTGCACAATTAAAGGTACGAGAATGTCTTTAAAATGTATAAAATACTCATTTAACAAATTGTCAGCACCTGGTGTAACATTTCAATAGTACATATATTCGTATTGAATAAGTCTGGTTGATACTGTATGTATGTAGACTTTTCGTTTTGCGTGCTCTCTAATTGTATTTATAATAATGCGATTTGACAAAACTTCTTGCTTTATTGATAAGTGTGACATTTCTGCCTTCGAAATGATTGCCAGAACACTGAATACGTAGATATGCAATATTATGAGGTTTCGTCGAATTACACAAGAATTTGAATCTTATGTCAATTACATGATATAGTTGTATAATATAATTTAAATGTTAAATACGTTCAACCACAAAATAATCAGGACATTTCATAAACAATTTATCAGCAAAGGTAGAATTAGCTATCACCGTATTGTAGTAGAAACTAGAAGACACCTGCAATTACTAAATTATTTATTGACTCCGTATACAGTTCAATATATTGGTAAATGAAGTCCCTTCTTTAGTGTTCGTTTAAACTATATTAATACAACAATTTTGTAACTTTCATAAAGACGAGTTCTTCAAGAAAGTAGTAAATTATATAAATCATCGCTTACGATTTCGATATCACTGCAGATTAGCTGTATTTACAAGATTTTTGTAAATGAAATTTATATCCTCGCCTCTCTCGTCAAACTTACCATAGCGTAAACATATAGGCTGGTTGTTGTATGCAGCGGTTACACATCTAGTTCGACCTCCACAAGGATTTGGCCAACAGGCAGATTTGTCCTTTAAGAAATTGAGGATAATATACATATTAAGGCACAGATTAAAAGTAGTAAACCGAGGGAAAAAAATCTTTAAAATATTTTTAATATCGAAATAAGTCTGAAGGAGTTGCATGTCTTGTATTTGCTCATTTTCAAGTAGAAGTGTTTAATGTCAGACAAAGTGCATTTCAAATCAGCCGTTTTGAATTTTGGTAATTAAACATTGTCATCATGCCAGAACAACATATTGATTAATCTGTCGGATACCTTATGTTATCATGCGTAAACGACACTTTGTAGTGGGAAATAATAACTGCTGAATTAATCATAAACAGTATTAGGTTACCGATGTTCAAATATCTTAAACTCTCTTATTCTAGGATTAAACAAATAAAAATTGTTTGTAGGGATGGTAAATGGATGCAACTTTGTGTCAGAGGAAAATATCTTTCACTCAAACTAATTAAATCGTTGATGTATCTATAGTAGTCTCGTTCAAGCATGAAGTTACTGTTATGGACTATTATACTTTACATAATTTCTGTTATAGATAAGTATGAGACTGGGGGTGTCATGATTGAGAGTTCGGAGAGGTCTTTTTGGGGCAATCATGACAACCCCAATGGGAGTTATTTGAGAAGAAAAGCCTTGACGTCTGCATTATATGATTAACATGCAATGTCAAAAATATACAAGTCCATATATAATACTAAATAGAAATGACAAACAATGCAATATTATTGCAGTAATGATTTTACTTGGGTAATATTGATAATTGTTTGGTTACTTATGAATTAAACTCTGTAGTGAAACTGCAAGTGCATTTGACGACTTGAAAATCTATATCTTGGCATGTGGTCCAGATATGTTTTTAATGATCGTATTCTGTTTTTTGTTGACGAAAATATCAAATATTCATTTGATTCCGGTATTATTTCAGATATGTAATCGTAACTTTTATTTGTTCCGTAAAATAAAAACCAACTTTAAGGTAATATGACTGATGATGCTTTTGATTCATTGTTTGAAATTTAGATGTTTCAGATATTAATTGTGTTCATAATAATGGTATTGAATAAAGTGTTTCATTTGAATAAAGTTAGTGTAATTAAATAAAACATCAATAATATCTACATTCAATTTGTATGACATATTGTTTTAGCTAAATAGGTTACTGAATAACAAGCCACATTACATTATACTGTAATATTTGTACTCAGAAAATTGAAATTGATGCTAATGAAGCAAAGATATTGTTCATAGTAAATAGAATATGTGTTCTTTGAATGGAAAACGATTAAAATGATCCGACATACTTGGGTATTGCATGAAGTAAATTCACAAAAATACTGAGCTCAAAACGGCAAGTCCTTAGTCAAATAGCAAAATCAAAAGCTCAACCACGTCAGACGAATGGATAACACCGATCATATTCCCGACTTAAGTTTAAGGAAAATGGTGGATTCAACCTGGTTTTATGGCTAGCTAAACCTCTCACTTGTATGACAGTCGCATCAAATATTCCATTACATTGACAACGATGTGAAAGCAAAACAAACAGATATATAAGGTAAAAATGTCAAAAAAGATGTACAGCAGTCAACATTGTGTAATAATCTTACTCACTATAAAAGCAATCAAACATGTAACAAAGACGAACAAAAAGCCATACAGGCAAAGCACATTAGCAAATTTACGACAAGAATACAAAAATTTACCATAGCACAATAAGACAATGGAGGGATGAGTAAGTACAGAGCCATGTCATATATGTTTCAAAGAAACATAAAAAGGCATATAGACAAAACACATTTGCAAAGATTAAACTTTTAAGATTAGAATAAAAAAATGTACAATAACACAATAACATAATGACGGGATGTTTAAGTACAGAGCCACGTCATACGCATCAAAGAAACATAATAACGTATATTAACAAAGCACATTACCAAAAAATGAAAGACAAGAATACAAAAATTGTGTGTGTCTAACGGTACTTTTAGCAATCGAACACAAGAAAATTACCAAATGCCATCTAGAAAATTAATGCAAATGCGTCAACAAAAAACAGCCTATACAATATATAAAGCTCTAAATCAACCCCAATCTATAAAGAAAACTGGTATTCTACTAGTTTAAAGTAAAAAAAAATATTTTTATAATAGTATTTCATCTGAACAATGATTGAAAACAACGCGTTTAATAAGTATATGCGTACGAAGCGCTTTTCTGGATTTACCTACATCAGTAACGCTCAAAGCCAAACATTTGAAATCCGAAGATGTATAAGTAACTAAACCGTTGAAGAGCTATATGACAAAAATACCTAAAATAACTAGCCAAATTCATCTAAAATCAACCTTGCCTGAGGGAGTTGAAACCTTAATTTCAAATTTATAAACGGACAATTTAGAGACCAAGCTTAAAAAGCTTACAACACAAAGATATGAAGACAGAAACAGTAGGAATGACATCACAGTTTTCAACATATGACTTAATTGATCAAAGTAAGAGTATGTAATAATTACAAGTAGTTATCAAAGGTACAAGGCTTATAATTCAATACGCCAGACGCGCGTTTTGTCTACATAAGACTGATCAGTGACGCTCAGATCAAAATAGGTTTATTTCATATCGGTTGAGAATAAGATTCTCTTATTGGATGAAAAGGGGTCACATGAGATTCATTATTCTTCAGTAATAAATTCCATCGGTCATTAACAGAAAAAAACGGACCAGAAAACCAGTCGTTAACGAACTTTTACATGATAATGACCGGTGGGGCGTGGTTTCCGTCTGATAATTAGTTTATTGAATATAATGCACATTTGTACCCATATGGGTTGAAGGCATACATAAATCAACATAGTAATTTTACAATACATCATACAGAAAAAAAACAACAAAAGAACCAAACATTATATACATATATGTATCTATCATGCAGTTGTTGAGTCCACCCTCCTCAGTGACCATGACTTTTTAACAAATGAAGCAGCATACTGCATAATTGACGGACAAGAAAGACATAATGACAGTTGGTGCGTGGTTTCCGTCTGATAATGACCGTTGGGGCGTGATGTCTCTGTTAGTGACCGATGGGGCGTGGTTTCTCTTTTTAGAGAGATGTACCTTTTAAGATAAGATAAGATAAGAAAACTTTATTTTGATTCGGCATAATTACAAAAAGGCAACACAAGCTCTAAGGAGCTTTTGACCGAATATAAAAACAAATAAATAACAGTGCATTTTGACATTAAAAACAACCTGTAATACAAAGTTAAAATCTCACATACATAGCTTGCAATAAAAAAAGCAACAAATTTTAAAATGAAGTAAAGCCATGCTTGACCAGAGCAACCCAAAGCAGCATAAATAACAGCAGCTCAAGAATTATCTGCAAGCAGAACAGCGACATTCCAAACCGTTCCAGGACTGAACAAGACTTTATAAAACATGTTCCTGTTTTTATATATGATTATATTTAAGTTGTTGAATTGTTTATTATATGTTTTCGTTAATTATAAAAATTAAAGATACCTTGATTAATAAGTATTTATATACTGAAAAATTGCACTAAAATGAATGGCAGTATTACTACGACTGGTCTTCACTATTTGCCATAGAAATCAAATAACTACTCGAGTTCGCTGTAGGCATTTTGAATTTATGAGAATTTTCCAAAACATGGTTTCTCAATGAAATAAACATAATAGTTCTTGAAAAACTGGTCATTATCGTGATACATGGACTGCCCGTAGGGCATTGGTATTGACTGCGACAGCTATAATGACCTCGCCTTCGGCTCAGTCATTATCACTATCTAAGTCAATACCACTGTCCTGTGGGCAGTCCATATATCACGATAATGACCAGTTTTTCAAGAACTATTATATAAGTAAAGCCAAACAAATACAAAGATGAAAAGTATTAGGGATCCAAAATTCAAAAAAGTTATAAACTCGATAGAAAGAGGAGTACCATTTTTCATTTTTCTTGGCAATAACAAAATGAGACGCCAACGATTTTTAAAGCTACATGCACGACAAAAAACGAGTGGAGGGGTGAAAAAATAACATTTATCTGCATAGTTCAAGAAAGAAAAATTAACACTTAATTATTGAATAAATATTAAAACGGGTATTAAAGTGGTACCTAATACCTTGACTAAATTAGTTTTGGCTCGTTTAATTTTCATAAAATTTTGACAAAATATCTACTTTGACACTTTGACAAAAATATAAAAATTTCAAAAACGTTGAACCACACACTTTATCGGAAAAAATTCATTGGATGTATTGCAGTTTGACAAACACTAGTTTTGATCATTGAGAAGCTTAACATAAAATTTTCTTTAAAACAACGTGATTAAAACGTTTAACTGATTTTTACAGAGTTATCTCTCTGTAGTGTTGGTTACCACCTTAAAAATATGCATTTACATTTTCTTTTGTCATTAACTACGGTCTACAAAACATCAATTCATATTTGTTAATAGTTTTGTAGACGCCGAATCCTACCTGTGTCCATCTGTTAATTTCTGTAAAACTGTATCCAGATACATTCGATAGTTGGTCCCCTGGGTATGAAACAGTTAACGATTCACACACCAGTGTTTCCGTTCTGAAGTTTACAGAATTGCAGCCATTGTGTGACATGCATTCCTTTACACACATTTTAGGTCCTATATTTTTATAAGATATCATAACATACGTGTCCATGTGATTATGGTTTTGGAATGAACCACCAGTTATCAAGTGACACGAACATGTATATAAATGAAAAAACAAATTATTAATATTTTGCCCATTTTTCCAAAAATTGTTACGCCTTATCCGAATTAACGGTATCCAATGTTCTAAAATAGTTTTTCATGACCACATTTTCATTTCAAAATTGCTAGATAAACTATAAAAAATGTAAACTACTGATCGATGGAACACCAAAGAGGTCAATCTTACAACGTTCCAATTCCTAACTTATAGTTATATGTCATTCCGAAGTTCCGAAATTTCAACTATACATTTGTTCATTTCTTTCAAAATTAAAATAGTGCAATTCGATATATAATGTCACAAAACTGCAACTCTAGCTGGGACTAGGTTATTGGATAGATAATGTAACAGAACTGCAACTCTAGCTGGAACTATGTTATTGGAAATTATAATTAAAGTGAGGTTCAATACTTACAACATGCAAAATCAGTAAACTTGAAATTTGCAACATGTTGATAAATGTGTCGCATTTCTATTATTAAAAAAGTGTACTTTTCCGGTTTCTGAAGTAAATCGGAATACTTTGTTTGATCTGAAAATTATCCACAGCAATATTAGTGTTTCATTATTCAATATTTAACATACATGTAATTACGATGATCGTTATATATAAACGTACTTTGACTTCAGATATCGATGATGCTCCGTCAAAATTGCGTCTCTATGGATTGATCGATTGTGCATTAACTGGGGTCACTGAAGACAAGCTATTTTTCAGGTATGCCAAGGACGGATTAAGTACTGGATGTAATCATGTGCAGTCCTTGGTAAAGCTAAATGATTCTGCAACTTGTCAGTGAATGACATTACAGTGGCGGATCCAGAGGAGGGTTCCGGCGGTTGGAACATAATTGCTTTTTTGTGGAATTAAGAAAACTTAAAAATATTGACAAATCAAGCGAATCACACCTGAATAACACGATACAGTTTTCTGTTGTTCGGGAAAGTATGAATCGGCATAAATTTCGTTCTAAAATGGCGTCCTTTCAAAGAGCTTTCAATGCTCGAAAATAAGTGAGAACATTCTTTGATTCTTGAGCACGAGTAAAAACGTTAATATTTCAGATAAAACAAAGCTTCCTGAAACTAATTAAAAGAGAAAGGGTAGACAAATTTCCTCCAAAAAAATAAATCATACCAGGGGTTGAAGTCATAAAAATTTTCTCCGTGCTCGGTGCACAAAAATCATGCTCGAAACATAAAATCCAACATTTTGATTGGTTGATTTTGGAGTACGAGTACAAAAACGTTTTATGACCACAAGGCCAGAACTACTAAAAATATTGAAAAATATTGCACTTATTTAAAACTGCAAGTGTATCTAAATACCATCTCAACAGTACACGTGAAATTTTATGTTATTATCAAAACAACATGAACAAATGAAAACTACCTGACGTACACACTAGAATCATTCAATATACCAAATATAGTATCTGTCAAAATAACAAAACCATGAAAACAACGTTGCATGAACTATGAATTGAGGAAAAAGTCTGAAATTTTTCAGACCTTATAACCATTCCATACACCAAATATAGTTTGTCTTTCCTTATGGTATCCGAGATCTAGGTTTGATCTCGCAAATTTAATCTTGATCTCTGAGACATGAAATGAGGTCAAGGTCAGGTGTACTTTGTCTTAAGGACATTCAAATCTTAAAGGGATACTTTATACTAGTATACTAGTATACCACAATGACATTTATTGCATAGCAATATAATATTTCCCACAGAAAGTAACCAAAAGTAAGCGTGCCATAAATTCCAATATTGCACTAGTGCAATAAATCTTCAAAATTCATGACGTCATCAACGACAAAATCTTAGTTTAAACCAATTTTTACTTTCAAATATTATATTGCTATACAATAAAAGGGTTATTGCATGAATATTGGGGAATATTGTCCCTCGTAGAACATATATTGTACTCGCAAGCTCGTGTAATATAACATTCTACTCGGGACAATATTCCCCAATATTTATGTAATAACCCTATAATATTAAGGGCATACTATATAGTTACAGGGGAGGTAATGACGTTGCTAACATAAAATGCTTTTTTCGCGACGGTTAACTGTAACATATCGGCAAAAGATGATTTTCGACTGATTTTTATCATTCAAACTGATTTAATTTCAAAACGAGTGCATGGACCCCTATTTTCAAAAACGAAGTTTTGTTTCATTTTGCAGGGAGATTATGTGGACCAAATTTTATAAAACTGTAAATAGTGTAATTTTTTTAATTTTGATAAATCTACACCAAAAATGACGTTTTTTCTCAATTCATCATGTTCATGACCATTTGATAAATATGAGTTATTTCTGAATAAAAAATGCATAAATTTTTAGGAAACTTATAAAATACAGAAATTACAAATTATTTAACAAAAAACAATTTGTGTTTATCTTTTAAAACAAAAAAGTTATGTCTTTCTTTCGGAAGGTAAAATAATCCGAATTTTGAGCAAATATACAAAATTTCGACCTCATTTAACTCAAAAAGTGGCACATGAAGGTATATTTTTTATTACATATTTGATTTAATCAGGAAAAAGAAAGCCTATATGGAAATTTTCATCAAACTTTAAATACAGGGTCAAAACTGTATCGTATGCCCTTAATTATCCTTTTACTCATTACTCATAACTGCATAATAAGTGAGGCTTCTTTTATTCTAGCATCACCGATAATTCTTTTACTGTTATCGTATTTAAAATGTAATGGAACAAATAATTCAGTAACAATAGCTGACACTATTTTTTATTGGTAACAAAATGATCTTTCAATAAATTAAAACATCAACACTTAGATTAATATATATATGTCAAAGTAATAAATTCATTCTTGCAACGTAGACTAACAGATGTGATAAATAGTTGTATATCAATGGAGTTTATGCAGAATGGATACGTCAGCTTTTATATATTTAACGGACAAACGGCTTCAAGATGAATGGCTTTCGTTTAGCCTGAACGTTTCTTATATATTTCTGGGAACTTTGACCTAAAACCGCTAAGTTTGTCTGGAGATTGTTTCAGGTTGGATGACATACAAGTTCCACAACAGTTAATCCCAATAACCACGTCTTCTGTTAATAGTGTAGAACCTCTTCTCCTAATACAAAATCTTCCTGAGGTTAAGTTGTTGATTTTTTGACATCCATTAGCTTGTGGTGCATCGCCCCATGGGCAATCTGAAAAAAAGGATTATCACAACGATGAACATTTGTTTATCTCAACTATTTCAAAAATTAATTCCTGTATACATGTATGGCCGATAAAAGGAGAATTGGGGGAATACGTCAGTGATATTCAGCATCACAGACGTTACACACGTTAATGCGTCAATACTGTGTATTCTACAAGTCCACACTAAGAAACAGTTTTTCTATAAAATCACAACAGTTAAGATATATAAAATGTATATCCATAGACAGGTAAATACTATTTCGAAAAAAATTGCAAATTGTTTTATCATACTTTACTATAGTCTGAAATAAGGACCACATATTGACAAAACGTCAAAAATATGCGTGTCAGACGTAACAGACTATACACATAATAACTTTAGCAGGGGTGTTTGTGTTCTTCAAAACATTGTTATATCCACGAAAATTCGAATGAATGATATGCTTTATATATAAAGTATTGCAATATTACTGAATATGCGTTCCTGTAACGATCAACGCTATTTTTCGGTAAAAACAAATAGTGGTCATTATGGTCAGATTTTGGAAAATGTTAAGTTATCAAAATTTATAGGTTTTTTAAAAATATAAGATTAAATGATATTTCGTTTGTGTAAATTATGCTCACAAAAGTACATACATAGACCATATCAGAATCGAATTTTTGCAGTACTCACACTTCATATAAAAATGCAACGGCTTCTGGCAAATGTCTTGCAAGATGTCCAATGTCGGATTTTGCCGCTTTTTACAAATAAATTGGCATTTGCGAAGCTATTCATTCAAAAATTAGATTAGTTGCATGCTTCATAGTGCTTCAAAGAAATAAAATGTCTTGCAAGTTTAATTTGCCCACTGGACGATTTTCATACGTTTTCAACGTTGTCTATTCGGGGTACGCTATTTATGGTGGATCATCCGTATATTTCCTCAGACAGAATTTTCTTGATGGTCAGATACTATCAATAAGACCACGAAGTATTAAAAACAAGAATGTGTCCAAAGTACACGGATGTCCCACTCGCACTATCCTTTTCCATGTTCCATGGACCGTGAAATTGGGTAATTATCTAATTTGGCATTAAAATTAGAAAGATCATATCATAAGCAACAAGTGTACTAAGTTTCAAGTTGATTGGACTTCAGCTTCATCAAAAACTACCTTGACCAAAAACTTTAACCTGAAACTCCCACTTCCATTTTCTATGTTCAGTGGACCGTGAAATTGGGGTCAAAAGTCTAATTTGGCTTAAAAATTAGAAAGATCATCTCATAAGCAACAAGTGTACTAAGTTTCAAGTTGATTGGACTTCAGCTTCATCAAAAACTACCTTGACCAAAAACTTTAACCTGGACGGACGAACGGAACCACAGACGGACGGACGAATGGAGCCACAGACTGGGGTTGTTCGTTTAGATGAGTATCTTAAATTGTGAAAAGTTAGTAGCATGAGAAGATAAAAAAAAATCCTCTTTTTCAAATTTTCAAATTTGGGAAGCGTAAAACTTCGATTTTTTTTTTTTATTTCTCTGCAATAAGATTCATATGTATAGAACTTGAAAGTAAAAATGAAATTGGGCCTAAATATATGAGATGAATTATAATTAACTTTTATTTCTGACAATCGTTTCATTTTTTAATCTAATTGTACCGCTATTAGTAAATTGAATTTTATAAGCAAGAACCGTTTAACTTGTAATTCCCGACAATTTTTTTTTTATAGTAAAGCAAAATATATATCTTCCTCCTTCTCGGATCTAAATGGGGAAACATTGCATTTTATTACGTTTTATGTCAATTGGTCTCTGATAGAGAGTTGTCTCATTGGCACTCATCATACCGTATATATCTTCTCATTTCATATAGATCTATGCATTACCCAAATACGATATATTTTGTTGTTTGTTACTTACGTTACTTTCAGTGGGAAATATTTCATGCATATTCAGTACAACTAATCATTAAGAAGTATTCATACTGATATGCAAAACAAAAATTACAAGCGAAATAAAAAAACTTATCCCAAATAATCATTAATCGCCGTAAAACGTAAGAAATTGACGTTACCATTTCAGACGCAATATCGTTCTTAACGTCCACAACATTTAACATAAACAAACTAGAAATCTTTTTGTGTATATAATTAAAATACTTTCGTATTAATTTGACCTATTGAAACAATGTCTACTTTTTTTTGGGTCATTTTATGTGTTATTTATAGTTAAATCACGTCTCTTTATTTTTGATATATACCAGCTTTGATAATTGTTTGGTCTGACTATAAATTTTCACTCCTGTTCTCGTACTTAAATATTTCTGTTCTCCATTACTGTACAAAATTATATTCATTTACCAAAGTGCATTATTCTACTTGGCGGCATTTTGTTCCAAGTTATGGTTGTCTTTCTAAATTTTTTACAATCTCGCCCCTCATTTTATTTATTGTGTTTCTACATTGAGCTATAGGTCAAAATTATTCGTTCAGTGTATATTCACTTTTTGTGTTCATTTGTCTTTTGATTGAGATAAGCCATTTCAATTACTATTTTATAGTGTGTTTTTCTATCTTGTAATGTAACACTATTGTTTCAGGTAAGGGTGAAGGTTGCTACCTATAAAGGGCATACTATAAGATATATGGTTCGCTACTGACCCCATACGGATCCATAGAGGGTTAGTAAAATTCATCGGGGGGAGGAGGAGGCCGGACGCCGAATCCCCTATGGATTTTAATCACCCTCTGCTATGGTCTGTTTGGGGTCAGTAGTTAACCTTATAACGAATTTATCGCACGCTGGACTTTTTCTGCTGTTATGTTGAAAAATAAACAATGAAACACAACAACATCGATAGATGACGTCACCATTAACGCGTCATGAAACCCCTACGAAATCTACCTTACCCCATACGGTCTCATAGGAGGTCACCCGTTACGGCGTTAAACCAATCACAACGTGATTTTTTACCCGCGGTGCGATAAGATACAGTTACAGGGGAAGTAATGACGTTCCTAACGTCAAACGTTATTTTCGCGACGTCAAACTGTGACATATCGGGAAAAGATGCATTTTTTTGACTGATTTTTTTTATCATTCAAACTGATTTAATTTGAAAACGAGTGCATGGACCCCTATTTTTTAAAACGACATTTTGTTTCATTTTGCAAAGAGATTATGTGGACCAAATTTCATAAAACTGTAAATAGTGCAATTTTTTTAATTTTGATAAATCTACACCAAAAATGACGTTTTTTTTCTCAATTCATGACCATTTGGTAAATATGAGTTATTTCTGAATAAAAAGTGCATACATTTTACGATACTTATAAAGTACAGATATTACAAATTATTTAACAAAAAACAATTTGTGTTTATCTTTTAAAACAAAAAAGTTATGTCTGTCTTTCGAAAGGAAAAATACGGCCACAAATCTGAATTTTGAGCAAATATACAAAAGGAGTAGGTTCAGTAAGGCCCCTTTTTGGCCTCAAAATATAGCAGTTTTAGAAAATTGTGAAAATGTAATCGTTTAGATATTCATTGCAAAGTAGAATGCCTCTGCTACATAAATATGGGCTGTTTTTGACAACACAATGCACATATATCGGGCACTAGCATCATTAAGTCATGCTAAATTACAGAAATCTTCACAATTGTAGCATTTTAGTTAAATTTTAGACGGTTTCCGTCTGAAATGAAGGTGGCCGCATTCGTGTTCATTCATAATATTGAAATGTAAGTTGTATTTGATGATAATACATAATATATATAAAGATTGAGGATGAACACGGATGCGGCCACTTTCATTTTTGACAAAAACCATCTGAAAAGTGACGATTTTTGGCATATTTGATGGATTTTTCATATTTAAGGTCAAGTAACAGTAAATGAACGCCGTCTAGCGGATTCCGCTAAATATTGCGACGTTTTGTACGAATTACGTCCCTTTGATCAGATTTTGCAATGTTAAAATTGTACCCGGCGACTTTTCGTTGGGACAATGTCAACGGTAAATTTGACCAGTTAGAACAAGTGTGAAAACTGTTGCTCACTACTGTGATGAGAAAAAACAGTGTGGTCTCGGAAGTATTCTATATGTAGTATATCAAAACTGTCCTTTCAAAAACCCTATATTCACTGGGAAAAGACATCGTCTAGCAGAAAATAAGCAGAAGGGGTGCAAGTTTAGGAGATTAATACTAAAGTTAAAACTTAGTATTGTACGGTAAGATTCTCCCATATTTTGAAAATTATCACACCAGTCGGAACAAGTAAAAATATTTTCAAATTAGAGAGAAGGAAATGAACCACATAAACTAATACTGGTCATAAATTCGCCGCCGCTGCTGTCAGTCAGTCATAGATGGCACTAAACTATAATACACTTAAATTAATTAACCTTGTTCACGGTTGGAACAATAGTTTAATATTCATACACAGTTTTTAGACTGTAACAAATGAAAAATAAGCAAAAATGATGTTTCACGATCATTAATCCATCGCTACATTTTGTAATCTAACGTTGTTTTTTGTTTTTGAACTGGTGCTTTCTTTCACGTCCGCAATTTCGATGTTACACAAATCTTTAAATAGATACATGTATAAATAGTATATGGTTTGAAGATTTATACAGGGCTTAGTATTCTAATAGTATTGATTCGTATGGTTGTCTCCTCAAAGGAAATTGTTATATATATGGGTAAAAATTAGCCGAATAAAAAAAATGTACCCTTGCTGAAAGTAGCATCTCAAATATACAATAGAACTGTTCTCAATTCTATTTCACTCATAAAACTTGAAGGTTGAGAACGACATTATATCGATCACCTCTATATCAAAGTACTACTATATATACCGACTGAAAAATATGCACAGTGTCACAGACTTTCAGTACCTAAAGTTAAATGTAAATCCCGTAAGTAGTCAGTACTTTAATATGACAGCAACCAGACAACAACACAAGGCCAAAAGAAAATTAAAGAGGAAAAGGCATCTTATGATATGCATTTGACGGGGATGGGGGTGGGGGCTGCAGGGGTCCTGATCCCGAAACCCGGACTTAAAAACATGAAATCCCGAGGTCCCGAATTTATAGAAATTTCGATCCCGCCATACCGAAATTCGAAAAAAGAATAGCCGGATCCATAAAGGATCAATCCTGAAATCCCGTGTTGAAAAACACCCGATCCCGGAGTCCTGTTTAAGGTCCCCCCTCATTTGTGAAGATGGACTAAATAACAAAACACAATATTACCAGTCATGTCTCAGCCTGTGTGCGATTGTTTTTTTCTTGTTTTTTTTCGGTTGGGGGGGGAGGGGGGGGGGGAGTTTGCAGACATATCAAACATAAATATGTACATCTGTTTTTATGTCATATGTCTCAACCTCCGTTAATTTGGTTTCCTCGGAAATGTTTTTACACGATTTATTTTCTGGAAAATACACTGTACTACAAAGACTACAAATGTCTTGAGAGAAAGCGAAATTCAGAGAGAGAAGCACAATAATTTATTGTCACACATAATCAGATCTCAAAGGGAGTTGCAGAATAAGGAATACTGGCGAATGTCAAAATTGAATAAAAAAGTGTGCAAAATTATAAAGAATAACAACGGAAAATAAAATAATTATTTAATATAATAGTGAAGACCATGTACAGAATTTTACAAAATCGTTAATTGAAGATTTTACAGAATAAGCGTTATATCTAAAGATAAAGAACATTTAGGTCCACACTTCATATGGACCCTTAAAAATCGTTGAATTATCTCGGTGTTGCTGGTCAGTAATGAATAAAAAATCACTGGTCAATTAAAGGTTGTTGTACATGTAAGTGATGCAATATATTCTTATTTTCCTGTTCCCCTTATGTAACTTCCAGTTTTATTAAAGTTTACATTCATCAAAGCCTTAGTTTAATTTAGTTTCCTGTCATTACTACCCCCCCCCCCCCCTTTTTTTATTTGTCGCATGTTGTGTATCATGTACAGATTCTATATATACTTCGAGCATACATACAAAATGTATGTACACTTATGAAACAATAACCATTTAGTAAACTTTTTAAACGTTTATGTAGACTTGTATACTATAAATTTTATACAGAACAAATAAGATATTAACAAAATGTCAGTTTGTCTGCGTGTTTTACTTGTTAACTTGAAGATGTATAAAAAACCACACGACACTCTTTCAAGAATGTGTAGAATCATTGATATAATGTTTGTTTATATATGCGATGTTAAGGATGTACTTAGGTGAGGTTTTGGAATTTGTGTCAAATGTTCGGACTCCTTAGGTTTTTTCCATACGATACAATGTAAAATATTTTGCCCCATAACACCCATTTATTTTTTCATATAACACTTAATAGCTCATGAAAGGTCATTTACCAAAATTTTAGAAGATTCTTAATTTTCTTTCTTTTCTTTTGAGACCCAATAATACCAATGCAAATATAAGGTAAAAGGCCATGTCAGCCTTTTCCCGCCATATTTTAAATCTCAAATATCTCGAAAAGGAGGTCCATGACCTATCAATATTTTTAGCTTATTTTTATCCTTAATTGATGCTCTACCAGCTTTTAGTATCAATTTTAACTTCTTAATTTATTTATTTTCACCTAACCTCACCTAAGTACATCCTTAAGCAGCAGTATATGGACAGAACACGTTCTGTTGTGATATAGTACCAAAACACAAGCTTTTACATGTTCCGTTGCTAAAAAAACGTTTTTTTTCAAAAGTGGCCAAATCATATATCGGAATGGAGTTAAAGTGTAAACAGATGACTTACAATATAGTCTAACAGATTTATGAATTGGTTACCCAAAAATGACAAAGTTCAACTATCTCTCATTAGAGCAAATATTAATAAAGATCAAAACCCTGACCACATGCAGACAGCAAAGTACGTTCTAGGATTCAAACTAGATGTTTTGCGGAAAAACTATAAACTATAAAGGGGGACGGACGGACGGAAGGACGGGCGGTCAGACGGAATGACGGACGGACAGATGTACAGGGGTAGTTGAGGGGGCATAAAAAATATAGCTTCAATTACATCTTTTATTGCGTCAACTTGTATACAGTAACCCTGATGATTTCTATTTTTAAGATTTTACCATTTTTGCGTTCATGTACTTACAACGTATTTTTGTCGGAATTAGTAATTGTTTTAGATATGTATATTGATAATGAACATACTTGTATCACATTTTTACAACGTATAATTTCTTTTTAAAATGTTCCATAAAAGAGGGTCTAATTGGGGTTTACGGAATACAAAATAATGGGCAAAAATTGCAGAATAAAATGCAAAAAAAAAAAAAAAAAAAAAAGTGTATAATGAGGTGCTAAAATATAAAGAATAAAGAATATTGGTAATACTAAATAAAAATTTATGATAATTATCCAGACTCTTATGATAAAAAGAATCTATCAATACGAAACACATAGTCATCGCGCATAATCAACACGTAGAACGTTGGAAATTATTAGCATGATAACTTGACGTTATATACTAAAAATTACGACGTCACGAATTTGTTTTTTTTTGTCAAAATGTTGGGTTTGCGTCGCTTCTACAGGGAAAACGAAGTCGGTGATCATATTTTTTTTTAATATCATCTAATTCGTAAGACAAAGAGGAAAAAAATATTAATTTAAAAAAAAATCTATGGAGCGGTTCTCGTGATTTATACTAGAAACCGAAAATTGTAGAAGAAAAATATAGATTTACCCTATATATTTAATGCAATTTAGTACCCTCTCGGACCATTTTAAAAATGGATTTTTCTTGAAAACGAAGTCGGTGACATATACTTTTTTTTACATTTTCTGATGTATATTTTCAATATCTAATTGAGTTCTAAGTTTTAAAAAAATCTATGGACTAGTTTATTTACTGATCCTTGACCTTAAGCTTGAATCGGGGCGTTTTAAATGACTTATTAAGTTAAAATCTTCCACATTAACGAATTGAATCAATTGAAATAGACACTTAAGTGTTTAGAAAGTGTCTAAAATCTTTCGTTAGATGAACTTGAAAATTGAGGCCGAAATCAGCCCTTACCGGACCTACTCCTTTCGAACTCATTTAACTCAAAAAGTAGCACATGCTGGTATATTTTTTTTATTACATATTTGATTTAAGGTGGTACCCAACACTTTCACTAAAATTAATTTGTCTCGTTTAATTTTCATAAAATTTTGTCAAAGTATTTACTTTGAAACTTAAATAAAAATATAAAAATTTAAATTTTTTTGAACCAACCGTTTTGTCAGAAAAATAACACTGGTTATATAGCAATTTGACAAACACCAATTTTGATCATTGAGAAGCTTAATATTCCTTTTACAACTCATTGTAATTAAAACGTTTAGCTGACTTTACAGAGTTATCTCTCTGTAGTGTTAAGTACCACCTTAATCAGGTAAAAATTAGCCTATATGGAAATTTTCATCAAACTGTAAATACGGGATCAAAGCTGTATCGTATGCCCTTAAATCCTTTAAACCCGTTGTATTTGTTAGCACCTGCATGTCCTACTTCAGGAACCTGTTGTTCGGTGGTTGTCGTTTGCAGATGCGTTAATATTTCTCGTTTTTTATATAGATTAGAACGTTGGTTTTCCCGTTTGAATGGTTTACACGTCATTTGTTTAGCCCTTTATGCAAATTATGGCTTGTTGTTCGGTTTGTGCCAAGGCTCCGTGTTGAAGATCCTACTTTGACCTAATAGTATAATGGTTTACTTTTACAAACTGACTTTGATGGAGAGTTGTCTTTAATATTGGCTCGTACACTATATTCGTTTATCTATATAATCAACAATGGACTCTCTTAAGGTGGGACCCAACACTTTAACTAAAATTAATTTGGCTCGTTTAATTTTCTTAAAATTTTAACAAAGTATTTACTTTGACCCTTTGACAAAAATATAAATATTTCAAAAAATTTAAACCAACCGTTTTATCAGAAAAATTACACTGGTTATATAGCAGTTTGACAAACACTTATTTTGATCATTGAGAAGCTTAATATTCCCTTAACAACACAACGTAATCAAAACGTTTAGCTGAATTTACAGAGTTATCTCCCTGTAGTGTTAGGTACCACCTTAAACATTATACAAGAATAGAATTTATGACAAAAAATTGTTGGTCCACGAAACCATTCCACTTTCCTGGATTGACATCCCCAAAAAAGATGCAAGATTTTTGAGCATGCACACGAAACTGGAGTTGTTAAACAAGACCGGTACCTCAATAGATATAATTTGTAAGAAGATGCCGTATGAGTGCCAATTAGACAATGCTCCACCCAAGTCACAATTTGTAAAAGTAAACCATTAATAGTTAAAAAAAAAAAGAAAAAAGAACGGTCTTCAAAACAGAGCCTCACACAATTAACTTTTAAATAAGGGTGTACTTAGGTGAGGTTTTGACATTTGTGAAGATGTTTGAACTCCTTGTTGTTGTTTTTTTACAATACAAGGTAAAATATGGGCGTATGACATTTGCGCCGATTTTGAAAATTTCCATTCTTTCATTTGCGCCGATTTTATTTTTTCATTTGCGCCGATTTTATAATTTCTCCTAATTGGATTTACAGGTAAAAATAAGTTAATATTTTTACATGTACTATAACTTGAAGGTTTATTGGTATATCTGATTATAAACGTTGTTCACTTATGTTTAATAGATATAGGAAGATGTGGTATGAATGCAAATGAGACAATTCTCCATCCAAGCTGATTGGAAGACTATTTATGAAAGTAAACCATTTTTAAGTTTATTTTGATTCTAATTGTTCTGGAAATTCGTTGTAACACGATGGACATATTGTAACGACCCGATGAGTCAATTCTTTAATCTTCGACAGCCATACATATCGGAGGGTCAGTGTCCAGAAAAATAACATATCTTACCGATGTACCATTAAATCGTGTAAAGCCAGAGTCACAACGGATTCTGATTGGAAGACTATTGTCAAACCAAAACACAGAAAGAACATTACCATGTGGCAGTTGACCGAAAGACCGAGGCTGAATATCTACGAGTACGGTAAAGTAGAAGTCTGGAGATGTATCTTCAAAGACTGGGATGAAAAGTTATCTCATTGGCACTAATACCATATCCTCTTATATCTGTTTACCTGTAATTTACCTGACGTTACGCGAGATGTTCGTACATACAAGTGTAACACGACGTCGCGACTTTTTCAGTAAACAAGCTTAGACTATCTTTTAAAGAAGTTAAACTTTACTAACGTTTATGTTATTGACAAATGATTAATGCGTGTTTGTTTAATTGTTTGTGATCATTTCATTCCATTTTATTGGTGTGTACATGGAAACAATAACTAAATAAGTCTTTTAATTCCTTCACTGTTTATTAGCGTTTCGGTATAACAAAAAAAAGAAACGCCCCGCTAAATCATCTTCAATTTTTCTTAGAGTTTCAGGGCAAGTAAATGCGTAAAATAAATAGTACATTTGTACTTTGCATTTTCTTCATCCTTTTATAGGGACAGTAGAGTTCTCTCTGCAATTAAGTAAGTCAGTCATTATATATTCAGTGTCAGTTGTGTCGTCTTCGTCAGTATGTTTTTCATCAGGTCAAATATCAATATAAAGGCACGACCTCATTGCTACCATGCAATTGAGTTTTTAACTAGTATACTTTCGTCGCATGAATAACATAAAATATATATTAGCTTGTCCGGGTGTGAGTAAAATATTAATGTGAAGTTTGTATCCACTAGTAGGTTAAAAGTTTTGAACCGAATAAAGATTTGTTGTGTCTACAAACCTGAATATCCGCTTCCTTCAATAATGAGACTTCGTATCGTTCAGGTTAAAATATGCCAGGGTTTCGGTCAAAACTATATATTTTAAATACAAAATTCAACCGCATGTGGTAGAATAAAAAAAAAGTCGTATATTTTAACCGTTTTCAAAATCTTTTGAATAATCAGAAAAATGGTTTGTAACGTTTACGTCAAAATTGAGTCTGAAACGTCGTTTTTACGCAAGTGCGACATTCTAGTAAGACTCCGAAAAATCGACGGTGATTTTAAATTACTGATAGGAAATTGATGTATTTTAGATTTTTGGAAAATTGAGAATGATAACATTTCGAAAAATCATTTCAATTCGATTTTATCGTAGCACGGGTAAGTAAAAAATTGCCGTAAATTTGAGTTAAGTTCGTTTTTATGCCAAAAAATGGAAGTGCGACAACATTGTAAGCCTCTGAAAAATCGCCCATAAATCATCATTTTATATTTTTTAGAATATTTGTCTAAAATTTTTAAAAATTAAGCAAAATAACATTGACGTAGAAATAAAAATTCTAACTTTTTTTTAATTCTATATTAATTTTTTTGAACTCTCAAAACTGTAATCCCCCTAAAAATTCCCAGTGGGACAAAATTGCCTTAGTTGTATGGAACGCATTTTTTTCTTAGGAATTATAATAACATCATAAAATATTGCGTAAATGACTGAAGAAACATTTCTGTAAGACAATGGAAAAATCCGTTTTTTAAAATATTTAATGGTTAAGATACAAATCATGGTTCAGTTGTAACAATAAACGAAACATGTTACGCGGGACACCCTAAAAAATCCCGTTTTTTTAAATTGAAGCTTGTCGCATATAACATAAAACATAGTTTATACAATTATTTTCTTCGTTTTTCTTTTGAAAAACATTTTATTTTAAAATGCTTACAACAGAAATTTAGTTTAAGTTACAAAATTGCAATTTTGAGACCTGTATCTTGCCGAACACGTCAATTTTTTCAATGAGGTACGAACATCGCGCGTAACGTCACCTGTAATTTACCTGTAAAAAAATCGGCGCAAATGAAAAAAAAAATCGGCGCAAATGAAAGAAAAAATCGCCGCAAATGAAATGCAGATCGGCGCAAATGCAAAACGCCGTAACAACACCAATTTATCTTTTCCTTAAGATTTTCTTTACATTTGACACCCAAATTATACTGATGCAAGTACATCCTTAATATCGACCAATGAAAATGAGGCCAAGGTCAGATGACACCTGCCAGTTGGACATGTACACCTCACAATTACTACATAAACCAAATTTAGGGGATCTATGATTGCTTATAGTATCTATGATATGGACTTAAGGAGGCTCGAGGGTATAAAATTTAAATTACAGTTTTTCCTTATAATTTGTTGATTGAAACCTCTTAACATATGGATGAAAAAAATGCAAAAAAAATAGGGGGTCACCGACCATCTAAGCGAGTTACCGACTGCTAAAAAAATAGGGTTTTCCCTCATAAATCGATCAATTTTTACAAAGACTAATAGGGGATTTTGCACCTCCTTTACCTTAATCTTTAAGTATGGAGAGAACTAAATTACAGATTTGTATAATACTTTCCATTCTAAGAGAGTTGATATTAAAGTACAAAAAAAGCCAAAAAAAATTGGGGGTCACCGACCTTTTAAGAGAGATAGATCACCAAAAGTGTGAAACCATGGCAACCAAAAATGGTAATTTTTGAAAAAAAATCAACTTTCTTCCGTTTTTTTGGCTTTACCTGTATAGAAATAAGATCTGTTTATGGTTTACAGTACACATGATTGATATGCAGGTTAACATCTAGTTTAAGGTCATTTGATAAAGTCTTAAGGTTAAAGGTGAAGGCTATAAGGTACATAAAAATGCTAAATTTATGCTATTTTTGAAAGTTTTGATAAAACTTTAATAAGATCATTCGCTAAGTTAAATCTAAATTACAGATTTGTATTACTACTTTCCATTCTAAGAGAGTTGGTATTGAAGTACAAAAAAAGCAAAAAAAAATTGGGGGTCACCGACCTTTTAAGAGAGATAGATCACCAATAGTGTGAAACCATGGCAACCAAAAATGGTAATTTTTAAAAAAAAAAATCAACTTTTCTTCCGTTTTTTTGGCTTTACCTGTATAGAAATAAAATCTGTTTATGGTTTACAGTACACATGATTGATATGCAGCCTATCATCTAGTTTAAGGTCATTTGATAAATTCTTAAGGTCAAAGGTGAAGACTATAAGGTACAAAAAATGTACATAGAAGTGCTAAATTTATGCTATTTTTTAAAGTTTTGATAAAACTTTAATAAGATCATTCGCTAAGTTAAATCTAAATTACAGATTTGTATTATACTTTCCATTCTGAAGAGAGTTGGTATTGAAGTATAGAAAAGGCAAAAAAAATTGGGGGTCACTGATCTTTTAAGAGAGATAGATCATCAAAAGTGTGAAACCATGGCAACCAAAAATGGTAATTTTTGAAGAAAAAAACATTTTTCATTCATTTTTTGGCTTTACCTGTATAGAAATAAAATATGTTTATTGTTTGCAGTACACATGATTGATATGCAGGCCAACATCGAGTTTTAGGTCATTTGTTAAATTCGTAAGGTCAAAGGTTAAGGCTATAAGGTACATAGAAGTGCTAAATCTATGTTATTTTTGAAAGTTTTGTTAAAACTTTAATGAGATCATTCGCTAAGTTAAACCTAAATTACAAATTTCTATTATACTTTCCATTTTGAGAGAGTTGGTGTTGAAGTTCAGAAAAATATAGTCATTCTGTTACTGATAATAAGATAGATTTTAAATTTACAAAAAATCTTAAATTTTTTTCAAGTAGTCACTGAACTATAAAAATGAGGTCAAAGACATATGACATATGACTGAAAGAAACTTCGTAACGTGAGACATTCATATACAAATTATGAAGCATCCAGGACTTTCACCTCCTTAAATATAAAGCTTTTCATGAGTTAGCTAACGCTGCCTTCGCCAGATCACTATCCCTATGTTGAGCGCAGACTTGACAAAAAATATTCCTCCACTTTTCCTCCAAGTTTGACATGAGATAACTCTAATAATGCTAACCTCATTATAGTTCAATGAAAAAATAAAATAGGTGCATAATGCATTATGTCTCCTTGAAAACTTCCTGACATGCATGTCACACTTTTTTTTTTATTAAAGAGTTAATGCATATGGTTTAGATTAAGATGTTGTTTGTGTCTGTCCCAAGTCAGGAGACATTTAGTTCAGTGTTTGTGGTATGTTGCTGTATATACAATGACATGTATCTTTATTTTCATGTATTGTTCTGTACATGAATCAGGCCTCTGGTGATTATACATGTTATAAGTATCAATGGTCCAGGCCGAATCTTTATACATGTATACCATATCCTATCCACATTTGTGATAGGGCATAATGCATTATAATCTTAGTTTCTACATAAAATACAAATAAACAACTTGCAGTATAGGTGTCATTTATAATTATAACCATTTATTTGTGGACATACTTATGGTCCCATACATTTACAGATCCATATATAATGTTACATTTAATCCAAAACCAATTAACTAATGACATTGTTTAAAAGTATGGTTTGATTAATGACACTTCTGATTCATATATTAAATAAGACATTTGGACTATTATACTAACTGGACTAGAAACCATAACATCAAGCAGTGTAATAAACGAAGCAACATCATGGTCATTAGAACTAGATTTTACAATATAGATCAAAATTTAAATTGACATTGTTTTTAATGTAAACTAGTGATATTGGTGGCTCTTTCTTTTAATTGTCAATAAAATAACACCACTTGTTCAATACCTTGATGGGAAAATAAACAAATGTACTATGTATTGTTTCAATCCCTACAGAATGTCTTGAGAGGAAGATTTTCATTAAGATTAATCAATGAACCATTTACATTCAGACAGGATGGCTATCTTTCTTTAACAATTGCAACTAATATCGGTCAACACTTAAAAAAGTCATTTATTGATAGAAATAAATTCATCTGGAAAGTTCTAAAATTCTGTGTATAAAGCAGGAGATTATACAAAAACTATTTACAGACAAGTCATGATTGGTGATGAAAATTGCCAAAAAGGTTAGCTGAAAAGATATACATGTAATATATAAGTCAATATAATTACAAAGAATTATCAACTAGCTTTCAGGTGTTAGGAAGTCAAATATTTTGCGAATGACCTTCATACAATTTGTGACTCGAACATTTCCTCTGTCAGTTTTTTCAGACAATAAAGCTTTTAATCCTTCTAGACCCATTCTCTCAATAGACAGTTTCAGATGAGAAAGCTTTAAGTTTGATTTTGATGCCTTCAAAGCAGTGGCTCGTGATACTGCTTTACAAGCAATGGCTTCATTGTAAGACTTCAAATTGTCTTGCTGGACTATACAGTCATAAGGATGACTTACAGGAAATACAAATGCATCCAGATTGTTTAAGGCTTTTGAGGTTAATAATTTAAACAATGCTCTAGTGTCATCAACTGCATTGTGTGCACAATAGTTTTCACCGAGAATATGTGACACCAATGAAGTTTGAGAATATGATGGTAATCCTGGCATTATCTTCTTAAATAGCTCCAGAGTGTCTAAAAACCCACATACATGAGATGAAAACTCATTCCACATCTGATTTGCCTTTAAAGAATAATACAAAACATGGCAGTCGAATCGTTTGATGTTGTGTCCTACTAGAATTGGCTTTGATGGATATTTGGAAAGAAATGTTATAAAATCAGTGAGAGCTTCATGTGGTAACTTGTACGAAACAGGTTGTAAATCATAAAACATCTGATTAGCAGAAACGGTAATTTTTGTTATTTCGGAGGCCTGTATTGAGATTGGTTGGTTTGGAAAGATGTAACTGCTAAATTCATTATTGCTTGAAGTTGCAGCAATCTGTATAACATCTGATGTTCTATCTGGAAGAAAAAATATTTAAATATTTCTCAATTTATACAAAATATGTCACCTGCTAATTTTATAGTTTTAGCAATTGACGTATTAACCTTATCACCAAAATGAATTGACAAGTGTGCACACCCTGAAATGTCTCGTCTTCTTTACCAATCATTGATATTATGTTGATAGTTCTAAGTATAATATCAGATTATTACATGGCATTTTTCATATCGCATGTATTATCAGCCCTAGGTTCAATGTCAGCCCAAGAGCCGCATGGCTCGAGGGCTGATATTGACCGAGGGCTGATAATACATGCGATATGAAAAATGACATGTTATGATCTTTTTATCATATGCTTCAACAATGGAGAAAAATCACAGATTTATATATTGATCCTTTTACGTGGTTACCAAATAGAAGTTCAAAGCGTGAAAAGTTCACAGACGTCGGGTCCCAGTTACATTTGTAGTACATTCGATATGAAATCTTTCTATCAGATGCCTCAACAGAAAAAAACATTTTAATATGGACGAAACGACAAAAGAAATGATTCAAAAATATACATAATGAACACTGTTTGAAAAAGTAAATTTTTTTAACGTAACTTTCTAAATTGTGTTTGAAACTTTTAAAAAACGCATTTATTTAATAATTTGATTTTTTTTTTATTATTTTACAAAATATACTTTCCAGTATCCAAATAATTGTTTCATTAATAAAATTGAGATTGTACACTACTTTGTAAGTTTTTTAGTGAAAATGTAGCATTGAGGTATATTTTCCGGAATTGGCCGAGTATCACCGGAATGCCATGCGATAACGTTACGGAAAGGCATGTGATAACACTCGAAGCATGTGATAAACTTTTCATATCAGCCCGCTAAGCACCAATTCGAAAAATATGAAACTTACGTTGATTTAATGCTATTATCATACAGTAAAATTCATATGTTATTTAGTCTAAGTATATGATAAAGCTTAATTACAACTGTCACATAAACTTAACATTAACCAAGATAACTAAACAAAGACCAATAAACCATAAAAATGAGGTTAAGGTTAGATTACCCATGCCAGGCAGACATGTACAGCTAACAAGTTCCATACAACCAATATAGTTGACATATTACTTATAGTTTAAGAAAAATAGACCAAAGCACAAACACTGTGCAATGAACCGTGAAAATGAGGTCACATAAAATAAAACCTGCGTGATTGACATACAGATCATAAAATATGTCCATACACCAAATATAGTTGACCTATGGCATATAGTATTAGATAAAAAGACCAAAAATCAAATACTTTACTTTGACCACTGAATTAAAAAAAAATTTTATTTTAAATGTTAAACTTGTTTTATATTTTTAAAAGGACTTACATAGGCTTGTAGTTTCTAAATCAAAGACTACCAGTGGAGCTGTAGAAATATCTATCGGTATACATAAAGATGCATTCATTGGAGCAGGGATTTCTTCATCTAACTGCTCATTGTCCATTCCTATAACACATTAAGTTTTGTAAAGACAAAATTGCAGATTTTAATTGTTACATACATGTATGGTATAAAATGTTTTTGTACATATGTTTGAGTGCATAACTTTGCATCAATTTAACAGACAAATAAACAGGCTCTCCCCTTAATAGACAACTGTATTGTATTTGAAGATCTTTACCTAATGGATAATTTTTTCCCAATGTCATGCTTTGGTTATTGAGATATATACATTTGCAAGCAAAATTCTACATTTGCAAGCAAAATCTACATTTTATCCATATTTCTAGTTTAAGCCATGGCAACCATCTTGGTAAGCTGGCCGGGTCATTAAACACATTTTTTAAACTAGATACCCCAATAATGATTACGTCTGGTTGAATTTGACCCAGTAGTTGCAGAGGAGAAGATTTTTGTAAAAGTTAACAGATGATGGACAACAATCAAGACAGATGAAGGAAGCTAAATGCAAAGTGATGAGAAAAGCTCACTTGGCCCTTTGGGCAAATTGAGCAAAAGATGAATATCTTAAATTGAAACTGTGTCAGAAGAGCAATACATTACGCCATTTTTATGAGGGCTTGGATAAAATTTAAAAAAAGGGCAGGATAGAAGTTCTGATTAAAGAAAATGCAATGCGATTTACCTATTTCACTTTCATAAGTTCTTCCTTCTCTCATTTCAACTCCGGTACTTTTCACTGATCTTTCTTTTTTTAGATTGATTCTTCTTTTTTTGTGTTGCTTTGTTTTGGCTCTTTCAGATTTTTTATCCCTCTTTCCATTCAATCGTATAGCCCTCTTGATGGTCTCATTCCCTGGTGACAATCCAGCTGCTTCACTCACCTTAAAATATAAATAAAAAACAAAATGTATAAATAAGATATGAGTATCGTCCTAAAAGTTATTTAAGAATTGACTGTTTCTTTTTGTTTAAAATTTTAAGTTTGATGTAAAAGCATTGATCAAGGCACATGTTATATTTAGTTAGGTTTGTTAACACATACCCCATTTCAATTTTAAATTTTATTTCTTAAAATAACATTTCACCTTTGAAATATACTGGTTGTATAGTGAGATAACAGATCTCCCTTAACTTGTTTTTAAACATTAGGGAGCCATTATTGAATTTCAGTTGGGGGAGGGGGTATAACTGTTGTGGGAGTAAAACAAAATATTTTCGCACTAAGTTATTGCATTGAGTCTATGATGCAAATAATATTTTTTTCAAAATTAAAAACTATCGGTGGAAATTTTGATACAGAATATTTTTTGTCATTTGATCGAACAGAATATTTTTTTTCATCAATATACATCAAAATAACTTTATTATGGAAAAAAACATAAAAGTGTAATTAGCAAATAATTAATATTACCTTTGACACATAACCATATCCCTCATTCTTTTGTAAAACTGCGGCACTGACACGATAATTTAAACTGGAGGAGCCCGAATAATGTTTATTCTTTGCTGCCTTGGTCGAGACCGTATGGTTAAAGCTCTCATTTGCTTGGGAACTGGCAAGTTTTGATAGTTTCTTTGATTGGCTCTCTATTTTTCCCAGAAACAATTTCTCCAGATCAGCTCTGAGACTTTCAGATTTCAAGTCCTTTCCGAAAGGTAAATTTGTGTGCCTGTATGACGCTCTGTCTTTTAAAAAACCACACCATTTTATATCACAGTTTTCGTGTTTCCCATACATATGATCAATCATCCCTCTTACTCCTTTTTCTATTTTTTCTGGAGAACCTTGATTTTGTGCCAACATGTATGAATAGTTCTTGGTAATTGAATTGATAACCATTGGTGTCAACTCTTTTTGCTTTGGTTTAAGAGCGTAAAGCTTTTTGGTGACATTTATGATGATATGATTTCTGTCGCTTGTTTTTACCATTTTCGAATTTGGTAGTAGTTTTTTTACCCGGTCAAACCCAACCGAATCGTCATCACCTGCCAGTTCATTTATATTGATATCTTGTTCATGTACATCTTTCACTAACTGAACTACCATGTCTGGTTCCATGCCTTTTGCTGTTCCTGACCAGTTTTTCTTACAGTTGTGGGGTAACGGTGGTCCTCCCTTCTTTTGTGCATTCCGACATATACGGCAACCAGCAATTCTGAGGGTGTGATGCACAATTTTCCCTGTTTTTTCCCCTATCAGTGAGGCCACACCTGAAAAGTGAAATACATACATGTATGCTAATGCAAGTAAGTGTAAAAATTTTAATATGGAGTTGTCATGTTGCTATACTACTCATTTAAAATGATTGTTTAATTTTTTTTATATGGTTTGCATATCTATAAATACTTGACTTGGTTAAGTCAATTCAAATTTTTCTCTTGGTTTAAAATTAGATAATTCATGTTTCCGAAACTCATTTCATAATCTGTTTATGCATGCTACACATGCTTGCAGGGATCCTATGTTTTTCAGCAAATTGAGATTGAATAACAAATAATAATTACCAGCTATGCAGGGCACAGCTTGATACTTAAGTTAATGTCCGAACACTAAGTGATTCCCATTATAATTAAACAAATTTTCAAAGAAAAAAAGAAAAGGGGGGGGCACCCTGAAAAAAACCTATAAATCTCCCTCTCAGGATTCACAAATATTTGGCTGAAGAATTATCAGGATTATGGGGGCTCGCAGGTCTAAATCATTTTTTTTATTTAATATAAGATTTTGCTAATTTTTTCTATAAATGAACTTTATCTTATACCTAATAAAAAAATGAAATAAAAAAGAGGGGTCACCGATCATTTACGCTCACAATCTGCCTTCGAAAGAAACATACATTTTGTAAATGTCCTTTTTTCTGTTGAACTAATAGGAGGAGAAAAAGATGTAATGTCGAAATAAAAAAAGAACCTAAGTACAGAAATCGCTTAAATTTTACAATTATTTAGTTTATGTATATAGCTTATTTGAAAACAACAATAAAAAATATAGGTCACCGATGAGTAAAAAAAAAGATATTTCAATTTTCATGCCAAAAAATTGCATTTTTGCACCAAAGGGAGATAATTTTGAGCTTTTTCAATGATATCTTCCTTTAAAAAGTCAGCTGGGGCCAACACAAATTAATTTTTTGGAATGATTTTTGTGCCATATGATAAAGTAACAACTACTTAAGGTAATTTATAAAATTTGTTAAGAAAATTAAATGTTTAATTTTTTTCTGAATATCTTATACCCGCGAGCCTCCTTAAGCACAGTTTTTGTCTGAATTTGGTGTCCATACTTTTCAAATCTGTTCTAAGATGGGCATTTTATAACTATATACGAATGTATATGGAGCATGATTTTTTTCTTTCTATTTTAATATTTGTATATTTGTACCATTTCTTTAATTATATTACCTGCACATTTTTTGGGTCCTATTATAAGTCCAATATGATTTTATATTTACCTGACAAACTATTATAAGCCCTTCCGGAACCTTTTTTTTGCCAACATGTGTCTGTGGATGCATTAATACCTGCTTGTTCATTACCCTCTGTAAAAAAATATTAGATTTGTAGTGCAGTACCTGGAAGTCATGTATTTAAAATCAGATATCCAGCCCTAAAGACATAAACCAAAAGGTAAAACTTAAGCATTAAAAATATACCAAATTGGCTCCAGTGTTGTAGAGCCAAATTGTCCTTTAATTTATACATCAGGACTTAAGCTGAGAATTATCACTGATTTAATATAAAATGTTTTCATAGAAATAAACCTAAACACAAAACTTAACCACAAAATTAAGGTATTAAAGTGATTGTGGCACCTTCATCTTATCGTTAGCTATTTATTCAGTCATTTCATATATACTGAGCCAAAAAAGTTTATATACAATAAAAGAAAAGTTCCTAACTGATTATCTATAAAATATATAAATATAATTGTTTTTTATCCTGCAATTAGCAAACTAATGTACAAATTACAGGTATAAAAGTATATTTTTGCCTAACCAGTTCGTTTTAGGGTCTTCTTCATGGTCCACATTTCAACTAAATGTATGTCAATTTTTTTTAAATGTAGTTTTTGAGTTTTTTCAAGATTTACACAATATATGTACATAGATGGAAAATATATTATTTATTTATACTTGCTAGGAAACAGGAGAACAGCTTGGCAGTTTAACACATACATGTATTGTAGGCATTAACATATACATGTCAATATATAAAATGACATTGGTAAAAGTTGTAAGTCATTGTATCTACAATGAACATGTATATGCAAATGACAGGATCTGGACTATTATTTTTACAAAATTATTGTATTAAATTTTCATTCAAACCTGCATCAATGGTCATGGACTGGAAAGCTTCATCGAGTAAAAACTTCCTTTCTGAAGCATTTGCCTGATACTCCATTATATCCCCAACCTCATTTTCTCTTGATTTTAGGGACTTGTGGTGAGGATAATGCACATTCATGGCAGCAAGTAAATTGTTCAGCTGTGTTTCACCAATACCTGCATGAATCATACCTGTTAATATAAAAAAAAAATACAAAAATATAAAATAACAAGCAATTTAAAACACCAGCAAAATTGTAAGAGTACATATAGCTTAAATTATACCATATTTAGACCATATGTTTATGTACATGTAGGAAATTGAAAAGTAAGCAAAATTAATTTTGTGACAATGCAAGATAGGGAATTATTATGTCTGACCAGGATGAAATTGTATTTTTCAAATTATCACACTACATGCAGCTGATTTTAGTTCTGGTGTGCTAATATTATATACAATAAATCTTGCAAATTCAAAATTTAAGAGGATTTCCATGCTGACAATTAAGATTGACATGTGCATAAAGATACTCTGACATTACCATTATCAAAAAGTGAACTCTTATTCAGTTTCTTGTTGGCTGGCATTAAAAACAGAGGACATTATCAAGTTCACTACCTCATCATTTGCCCTACCCTATTCATTTAATGTGCAATACATGTACTGTGTACCCAATTTTTTTTTTAATAATTCTTGTATATGAATACTATCAAATGACTATTTTGGTTATTAAATTAAATTTCCTCAATTTTACAGTTGATATTTTACTTTAATGCATCATGTAGCATTTTGAAATTAAACAAAAAACAAATATGCTCTTTAAATTTGAATTGTCAGAACTTCAGATAAGGGATCGTTCAATATTTATCAGATGGATGGGCCGGTGCAAAATGGGGCGGGGCAAGAACTTTTTTTAATATATATAGTGGATGGGCTAGAACTTATTTTATTGGAAAAAATGCTCTCAATTTTATCGGTGTGTAGGAAATTTCTTTTGAACGCACAAAAAACATAAGGGACATGGTCTCAACAATAATTTTCAGTTTGGGCTAAATCCAGATAGTCATCTTTTAATTTTTTTATAACTTTTTCAAATCAACATGAATTTTCATGAATCTCTACAATAATTTCATTTATATATTGATCTTACAGAATACCAGGTTGTTTGGTAGTTAAGTGAATTGCTGTCATTCTATGGATTGAATAAATAGGTTAAAAAAAAGCAAATTTTACTGTTTTGGCTAAATCCAGATAGTCATCTTTTAATTTTTTTATAACTTTTTCAAATCAGCATGGATTTTCATAAAACTCTATAATTATTTCATTTATATATTGATCTTACAGAATACCAGGTTGTTTTGGTAGTTTGGTGAATTGCTGTCATTCTATGGATTGAATAAATAGGTTAAAAAAAAGCAAATTTTACAGTTTTGGCTATATCCAGATAGTCATCTTTAATTTTTTTCATAACTTTTCAAAATCAAGTGTCATTTTCATTAAACTCTACAATTGCTTCATTTATATATTGATCTTACAGAATACCAGGTTGTTTGGTAGTTTGGTGTAATGCTGTCATTCTATGGATTTAAAAGAAAGGTTAAAAAAGCTAAAAATTTCAGTTTAGGCTATATCCAGATAGTCATCTTTAATTTGTTTATATCTGTTTCAAATTAACATGGATTTCCATAAAACTCCATAGCTATTTCATTATATATTGATCTTACAGAATACCAGGTTGTTTGGTAGTTTGGTGAATTGGTGTCATTCTTATGGATTTAATAAAAAGATTAAAAAAAGCTTAAATTTTCAGTTTAGGCTAAATCATTGGATAGTCATCTTTAAACTTATTTATAACTTTTTTAAATCAATTTAGATCTTCATATAACTCTACAGCTATCTCATTTATATAATAATCTTACAGAATGCCAGGTTGTTTGGTGTTTAACATTAATACAATCAAATTTACGGAATTAATTAATTGGTGAAAAAGGGTGCATCAAAGTCAAAAACATGTCTGCCTAAATTAATTAAAAAGACCATAATTTCTTTTTTGAAAAGTAGATTACATAAAGGGACATAATGACAATGGTATTTGATCTATATTTAACATGCGGTGTTATTAAGACAATAATTAGTAATTCAGCATATGATAATAGTTTTACTAGTCCAAGAGTTATTGTCTCTTAGTTTAGATTATTTCCTTTATTTTTTAAAATCAATATTGTATCTGAGGATGCAAATATAAAATCAAATATATACATGTATACTCATACTGGTTTTAAAAAAAAACAATAAAATGTATGGTTCTGATACACACATGAATATTTATTATATATAAATGGAATTAACAAGCACATTTTAAATTTTGTATTTACACCAAAGTCTATTTTTTTATTTCAAGACATAAATTTGCAAACTTACAAATAGAAAAAGAAATTTAATATTTTTTGATTGTTTTAAGCTTTAGATGGGCAAGGACTTTTTTTACAGATTTTTTGAGATGGGCAAGGACTTTTTTTCAGAATTTAAAAGGATGGGCAATCACTTTTTTAATGAATCAATATTAAGAATGCAAAGGCCCATCCATCTGATAAATATTGAACGGTCCCTAAGATGTCTTGAAATAACATTAAGTTTCATGTAATGTATCAACCCGTGGCCACTAATAATTCTAATATGGCTAAGCCAGTCTTGGAATTAAGTATTTTCTGGACTTTTCATAGTTTATTACAAACATATATTTATAAATGTATAAATAATCTGCCTCACCAAGTTTGTGTGTTTGTAACATGTTTTCTGCTTTTTATTGATCTGATGAGATATAAAAATAAGCCCTTTTCAACTGTCAGCTTATTCTATTTTGTTCATAAATTGTGCTGAATATGTACAACACTGTCCTAAGAAGGGCACCAGCAAAAAATTTAACCCCTCCATATTCTGTATGCTCTTGTGCCAAGTAAGGTGTCTGTGATTCAGTGCTTCAATTTGATTTAATGCTGTGCAACATATTTATTTTTCATTTATTGCTAAGATTAAACATTTCATAAAATTGTAAGTTTTTTTGTTTGAATTGTTTTACAATTATCATTTGGGGCATTTATAGCTGACTATACTATACATGTATGTGGTATGGGTTTTGCTCATTGTTAAAGGTTGGATGGTGACATTCAGCTGTTAAATTGTATGTATTTGGAGTCTGTTGGTAAAATGGTCTTATTAGCAAACATACCACAACTTTTTTTTTATACATAATACATTCTTCATGTATGCAATGACCAAGCTATATCTTATCAGAATTGAAAGAACATTGGTTTACCTGCAGCTAATTTTGTATTTACATCAAATCTACCAACTCCTCTTTTATTCTTATTTGCATAATGTGTTTTCCCTAATCTAATTTTAGCAACATCTCCACATTCTGAACATTGTACATACAAAATACCAGCAACACCATAAGGTTTAACTCCCAATGAATTTTGTAAGTGTAAGGGCTCTTCACATTTTGAACATTGTTTCAACTGCTGAACAATATAGTCCAGTTCAACCACATATCGACAGTGGTTTAGTGGTAGTAAATCAGAGGGTAGCGGTAAGAAGTCAAAGTCAACATTTATATCATTATCATCATCAATTACTACTTCATGAATATGATCTTCTAAATTAGGTTCAACCTCAAAAGCATCATTTATACATAATTCAGATGTTTCAATTGTTTTCGGTTTGGCATATGAGTGGTCAGGTTCTAACTCTGAGTTTTGATTATGGACCGGGTCAAATGAAGGGCTATTGTGGTGGTCAGGTTCTAATATGTTTTGAGAATCTGAATCAAGTGGTGAAATATTGTGGTGGTCTGATACTGATAGCAATCCACTTCTATGAAACACTAGCCCACTGATCCTTTTGTCTTTCTCGAAATTCTTCTTTTTTGAAAATTTTCCTTGTTTGTTTCTTTTAGGCATTGTTTAGCAGACGATACTATATTTTACGATTGTCGTGATTTTATAACAAAGAATCATCATTCAAGGATTTACAAAATTTCATTGACTAATTCTGAACATACCTTTTACATACTCACCACTTATCTCTTTCTTTGGGTGGATCTACGTGTTGAAAATTAGTAATACAGCTTAAAAATATACCGAAATGAATACAAATTATCACAAACATTGATAGTCATTCTAGTATAGATATAAAAGCTGGTTACTTGTCGAAATATTGAAAGCAAGTTTCTTCCGAGATTCCAAAATGGCGTATCTCGATGTCAACAAACCGTAAAAGAGTCGACTTTGAAGTTTCAAATACCGTCTTCAATTTAATTTCTGTGAATTATGAATCGAAAAAACAGTAACCTAGAACAGAAATAGCTAGTTTTTTATAAATGTTTATTATCAAGAAGAAAGTAAATATTTTGCGACGTTCGAACCGATTACCGTAATGGATGCGCACCAATCAACTCAACGGGCGCGAAAATTTAAACCCGCGAGCCCCCTTAACCACGAAAACTTAACCTTGTTCACTGATCAATGAAATAAGGTCGTGGTCAACTGAAAAACTGTTTGACGGGCATGACGATATTGCAAGGTATGCACATACCAAATATATAGTTATCCTATTACTCATGATAAGAAAGAAGTTAAGAATACTAAAACACTCCCCCCCCCCCCCCCCAAGTAGTCACTGAACCATAAAATTTAGGTCAAGGACAATGAACATACGGAAACTTATATAAGTTAACATAAGGCATCTATATATAAAGTATGATAGGTCCAGGTTTACCAACTTTTGAAATATTAAGCTTTCAATAGGTTAGCGAACTCCATCACCGCCGCCGGATCACTATGTACCTATGTCGCGCTGAAAGTCGCAGGCTTGACAATTAGATGAAGTCTATCAATCTCTATTATAGTTTCACTTTCATCTTGATAGGGCAATTTGTTTGTATACATGTAGAACTACTGTTGTTGTCGCCATATATGTAAGTGGAAGTTATCAATCCATGAAAGTTTTTTTTTACTTACCATTTGCTACAAAGCTTTGGTCTAAAACAATACTTAGACACGAAGTTTTACAAGCTCTGTATGTGCCCTCCTCATAACAATATTTTCTGTGGCTGTCTTTCTTATCTACTAGCATGCGACACCAAGGAGCTGAAATAATAAAATAAGTTTTTGACTGTTGGTCAGATATATACGGAATCCTCTAGTGTTATCCATGTAGTGCCATTAAAAATTTATGCCCGCTAACCTCTACTTTTCTTTTTTTTTTATAATTTTGTTAAATTAAGTTTAAAAAGCTATATCGCACCACGGGTAAATTATCACGTTGTGATTGGTTTAACGCCGTCACGTGGTGACCCCCTTTGAGACCGTAGGGGGTTAGTAAATTTCAAAGGGGTTCATGACGCGTTAATGGTGACGTCACCTGTCAATGTTGTTGTGTCTCATTGTTTATTTTTCAAAAAAAAAGCAGCAGAAAAAGTCCAGCGTGCAATAAATTCGTTATACGGTTAACTACTGACCCCCTACGGACCATAGAGGGTGAATAAAATTCATATTCATATAACTTATGATATTTGACAATCTTATAAAATCAATGTTAGTTTTTCATTGTGTTTGAAAGAAAAAAGGTGACAATGTTAACGTGACGGTACCCAAATTGCACCTATTTTGACAGTTTTTTCACCTACGTTTTTTTTATGATAAAGACAATAATGTCCATTCTGTGTTTATTTTGTAGCCGTATCCTTCTTTATTATATATGTATACCAATTTGATTTTTAATCCATATGGAATCATAGAAAAATTGGTCTAAACTGACCTCCAAACCATCAATGATTCTGAAATGAGGAGTACCCAAATAGACAACTTTCGAGTTCGATGCATTTCCGTCAAAAACTCTGGTTTTAGTGAACGTCATTTGTGCGTTTAGGGGCGTCTTCACTTCCATTCCAATGTTGAGCGAGTGGTTGGAAAACTATAATTCTATATTGTACGAATTATACGACAAATCGAATTCTCAAAATTAACAATCAGCATTGATGTCATTAGGGAATTGTCATTAAGTACCTACAGAACAACCATTATTTCTAGTTTATCCTGCACAATGACAATCACCAAGACGCTTGATGAACGTAAATAGTGCAGGGATACAGGTGACCCCCTATATCTGGTAAATGACGTCATAAAGGCGCGTATAATTGACGAGTTTTTTCCGGTGACGGATGAACTCGAAAGTGGTCTATTGCATCTATGCTTCAATTCGCATCATCAAACGTCGAATAACAGAGCTTTTGCTTAATTTCTTCAAACATTTTGAACAATTGGATATAAGTCCATGGTTACTCTTCATTTTTTTAAATGGGTACTTGTGATATAGTATTTGATAATTTTAAATAAAAAGATGACGTTTTGATGACGTCGCATGGCGACGTTTCAGTACATTTTTGCTTTTTCAGTAAACACTTCATCTATTGATAAATACTGTGAACGTTTTGTACATATCTAAATATTTTCCCCTATGTTGAAAGATGTGCATAGTATCAAATCATAAAAATACAAATTGTGTAGTCTCTAGGAAATCTTGTAATATGTCCGCTGCTATTTTTGCTAAATAGGTGCAATGCATTTGGGTACTGGGTACCGTTATGTTAAATGTATGAAAAATCTGGGAGCTTATTCCCAAGTACTGTTTAAGATCAACATTGTTTGATGCATAAATTCACACATATTATATACAATACTTTTTATGGACACTTTTAAATATCACAGAAACTCTCTCATAAAATCGGGGATGTTATATTGGAGGACACAACTTTTTTTGTATTTTGGATAGGAAACTATCGTCGTGGACAGCAAATTTTTTTATAAAGTTTCACGAAGGACTGAAGGACGCATTTTCATATTTTAGAATTGTCCTTGGCAATATTTCACAGTGTTTCAATATAAAATAGTGTCTGCAAACAATACTTTGTATGAAAATTTGTCCTGAAGATTATTTTATATTGGGATTTTTACAACATGGAACAAAAGTTGGAAAAACGAATAATTTACCCCAGTCTACCATAAGGGAGCTACCATTTGATTTTTATGGGGGGGGAGGGGGGGGGGGGGGGGGGCTAGGCTGAAATTTGAAAAAAAATAGGCAGGACAGGAGTTTTGAGTAAAAAAAAAAGGCAGGATGAGACACTTGCAAAAAAAAAAGTCAGGACGACAATTTAGGTAAAAAAAAGTCAGGATAATTAAAAAAAAAAAAAAAGGCAGGACCGAACAGAGTGAAAAATAAAAAGGCAGGACAGAGATTACAGCTAAAAAAAATGCAGGACAAAATTTTTCATCCTAGCCCCCCCATAAAAATCAAATGGTAGCTCCCTAAAGCAAAAACATAATATACTGCTATGTGTGTATACAGCGTGTATTTATGTTTCACTCCTTAAACTATCATAATATCAATAATGTTTCATTTGACATAATCACAAACTTATTGTACTTTATAGTAAAGACTCTATATGGGGAATATGTTGTTTTCGGTAGTAGATATTTCAAAATAAATAAATTTGGTGTATTTACTGTCTTCTGATTGGCTAAAAGAATTGGCTTTATTTTCAATGTTATCAATTTTTATAGAAACACGCCCACTCTAACGTTGTGTATTCATACGCAAACATCTGTGTACGTTGTTATTGGTATTAATATATATCTTTGAGCATTATTTTTGATAGAAATTTATTTATAATGAATGGCAATAATTTATTTTGAATTTATTGAACCATAAAATTAATTTTTGACTGTTCACATTTAACATAATCCGCTTCGCGGATTATTCAATGTGAAGAGTCAAAAATTAATTTTATGGTTCAATAAATTCAAAATAAATAAAAGCCATTCATTAAATCTCTGTTCAATTTATTCATAAAGACTTTGAGCCTGACATATTGCATGTCACGGTAGACACTAACCTATGATTGTTGAAGACTATCTTTTTACCTATAGATAACCTACATGGGTTTGAATAAATCTACCATTTACAAATAGTGAAATACCTCACGTCTCCTTTCATTCACAATTTCCTACAGAAACAAACAAGTGAATGAACCATGATTGATGGGAATGGTTGAATTATTCCAATAGCGACACACACTATATCATACATGTATCTGTATTAGAGACTCGTGTTTTGTTGTTCCCATTACATTTTACATCCTCGACTTTCAATGTATATACAGACTTTCGTAATACTGTGTATACCTTGAAGTTATTACTATAAGCAAAACATTATTGATTTTATTCTTGGGCCACAATTAAAAGAATTTTGGTTTGTCCAAACCCTACCCAAAGGTTGAGACAGTGGGTAGGTAGGTAGGCATTTTCTTTTTTTTTCGAAAAGAGAAATTGAAGTATCAGGCCTCACGGTCATAAAACTTTCGAGCATGATTTTTGTACTCAGACTCGAAAATCAACCAATCAAATTGCTGGATTTCATGTTTCGAGCACGTGTTTATTAGTCTTCATGCCTATCTGATTAAAAAAAAACTTCTTCAAATCAGGACAATAAAAGAATTTGAGTAGGCAGTTTTTTTCTGGGTAGGTAGCGTTTGTGCAAACAAACCTTTTCTTTTTTATGGCCTTGTTTGATAGATTTTTTTTAATATATGGTCATGTAAATAACTGAAAATAAATTACTTACGTTCTGCAAAAGTCTGTTCTAAGATTGTTAATAACACCAGTAGTACAAATTTATTGGTATCCATATCCGAATCTGTAAAAAGAGGATATTCTTAATTAAATAACTGTTTGTAGCAGTAAAACAAATTGCAGAGAGAGAGTTCAAAATAAGCTTATCAGCTAAGAATGTATTCTACTTTCTAAAAGTAACGGAAGTGTTACAAAAAGCATTTAGACGCAAATTGTATATTGAACGGTTAAAATTAAAAAGGATTTATTTTGCTAAACTCCCAATGGTGAATATCTCATATATATTATATATATATCCCAGTAATTCAAGACGATAAAAAATCACATCAGCATGTTGATTGTTTTCTGAACGCGAAAAAGAAGTTGGTTAAATTCTGCATATTGGATCGACAATAATGAATCGGTTATCAAAATTGAAAAAAAAAATTATCAGTGTTTTTCACATAGGCCGATTCAAGTGTTTGTGTGTGTGGGGGGGGGGGGGGGAGGGGGAGGGGGCGGGGGACCGAAAAAGGACTTCAACGGACCCATTAAGGGAATAGGAGTTCCTTCATAATACAAGTTCAAAATAGAAACAGTAAACAGTAATATTATTTCCACTGGAATAAATATGACAGTCAATGTTCCTAACGGAATAAATGGTATAGAATATTTGTTTCCAACAGGAACATGTATATACTATGACATTATTTATAACAAAGTTTCCAGTTGAACTTCTGTTAGGTGGGACAAATTTACGTTGACACCCATGCAGAGAGCTGAATACCTTCCTGCGCGATCGATGCATCGAGATATAACTTTACCATTTTGAGTGAACGCTGTATACAAACATGAGGGTGGGTAGAAGCCCCCGAGGAAGTGACACTGGGTTCAGTTTTGATACCGCAAGTACCGTCAGGGTTTGTTCACAAAAATTACCCACGTGTATAGTCGTTACCCCAGAATTACTCACGTGTATAGTCGTTACACCTGTCCACAAGAGACCAAAATGACACATACATTATCAACTATAGGTCACCGTACGGCCTTCAACAATAAGCAAAGTCCATACCGCATAGTCAGCTGTAAAAGGCCCCGATATGACAATGTAAAACAATTCAAACGCGAAACTAACGGCCTTATTTATATAAAAAAAATGAACGAAAAACAAATATGTAACACATAAACACCCACAAAACACAAAAACGTTCAGGAAATGTTCCAGGAACGTTTCTGTTTCGTTGTGAGAACGTTCTGATTTAACATTGTAGGAACGTAAAAGTGTGGACTACCAGTTACGTTGTTAGAACGTTATGATATAACGTTATGGAAAACCAACCTGGAACCTAATTAGAACCTTGTATAACCAATCTGGAACCTTAATATAACCTTGTGTAACCAATCAGAAACTTTTATAGAACCTTGTGTAACCAATCTGGAACCTAAATATAATCATCTTTTACCAATCTGGAACCCAAATTTAGCCTAGTCCCAGAAAACATTTGTATGTTGGCACAACAATTGCCCAACGTATCTTCATTCATTGGCTCAACGTTGTTTTTCTCTCCATCTTCCTGAACATGCATGAACATTTTGCCACTGAACGTTTTAGCAAACAACAATCCAGTAATCTTTCTCTCCAGGAATTGTACCCATATTTGAATGAATTAAATCAACACATCCATGTTACCTATTTTTCTTAAAAAAAGAATACAAAGATATGAATACCAATACATAATTTATTTTAGCTAGACAAGAAGCAAATTCTTAAAAGTTTAATTTTATGTATCTACACGTTGCAACATCAGATCTAGAATGAAATTATAAAGAATATTCATGATGTTTCATTTCTGTAAATGTAATTCACTTCATCAGGTTCATACAGTTATTTCCTAGTTCTGTAATTCACTTCTGAGATCAGGTTCATACAATTACTTCCTAGTTCTGTAATTCACTTCATCAGATTCATACAATTATTTCCTTGTTTTGTAATTTCACTTCATTCGGTTCATACAGTTATTTCCTAGTTATATAATTCACTTCATCAGGTTCATACAGTTATTTCCTAGTTCTGTAATTTCACTTCATTAGGTTCATACAGTTATTTCCTAGTTCCGTAATTTCACTTCATTAGGTTCATACAGTTATTTCCTAGTTCTGTAATTTCACTTCATTAGGTTCATACAGTTATTTCCTAGTTCTGTAATTTCACTTCATTCGGTTCATACAGTTATTTCCTAGTTATATAATTCACTTCATCAGGTTCATACAGTTATTTCCTAGTTCTGTAATTGCACTTCATCATGTTCATACACTTACTTCCTAGTTCTGTAATTTCACTTCATTAGGTTTATACAGTTGTTTCCTAGTTTTGTAATCTAACATGGGTTGTATTCACAAGAGTGTTCCTTTTGTTTTCTGCTACACTTTCATTTGGCACTTTTTCTGAATCCGTCTTTTGTTTAATTCTTATCCAGTGTAGCAAATCTTCATAAAAATTATTTCACTGTCCCTGTAATAAAGAAATGAACAAATGAGTACTCAATGTATACTTCTTATGAATATAATAAATCCTAAAAGACTCTTGTTTAAAACTAGAATATATATACAAGGCGATGCCATAGGGATAAGGCACTCATACCACATCTTCCAACATCTATTTAGATTGTTAGACTTCACTGTGCTAGCTAAGTTTAGCCGGAAAATTGAGGGTAGATATGGATACAGGAAACAGAACCATGTAAAAAAATGTTCTAACTAAATGAATAATTCTAGTGAAAAAATACAAAGTCAAATCTAAATACAACAGCATTATCGGTATTATAATATTTAACATTTTAGTTATGCATATATATTTGCAAATTTCGTATCCGATGTGGCATTAAGGATTGCTATTATGTTACTAACTTAAAGTAATTTATTGTGCATTTTGTCCAATTCTTTTAAATTTGTATGACCTAAAAATAATTAAACAACATTCTGAAACAGTATGTAACAAGGAAAATTCGAAAATACATTTTTCCATTGACAAGGGTTATAAATGTAATCTTCACATTTAACAAAGATTTCAAAAATAAAATAAGTTTTATTTGTGGTTAAAAAACATGTATTATTTGTCATTCATAATCATATACGTATATCAGAATTTTTAAAGTAACAATCAACTTACATGTTTCTTTCTCTTTAGATGATGCGATTTTCTCTTTTGTTTTCTTTGTTATCACTGCTTTCTTACAAATACACAACAGGAAATAGTCTCAAACGTGACTATCCCATTACACTTAGATTTCCTATAACCTTAATTACCATAGCAACTATCTTTGAAACTTGTCTAACATCTGGTCAACATCATTCTATAGGTCAACCTTATCAGAATATGCTTGGTTGACATAATGGCTGTATCAAATATCATTATGTATGTAATTGCTAATTATGTTTCACAATTTAAAGTTGAATGAAAAAAGTTATAATAAATAATGAGAATCATGAATTTTAACTTTTAATCGAGCAATCTATATGTTTTAGGAATAAAAAGTTATTTTGTTCTTAATACAGTGTCGGTTTTTTAGTTTTAAAAACTACCAGCATTCGATTTCTGAAACAAAATAAAGGTTTGATTAACATGCAAGAGGGCAAACATCTTACTTGCATTTTTTGCTATTAATTTGCTATTTTTTTATTTTTTGGGAAAGATTTTTTTTTTTTAAAATGAGAAACATTATTCGAACGTTTTAAGAATGTTAGTAAAGAAACGTTAAAAGGTAACTAATATTCAACGTTTCTACAACGTAATATTTGTAACATAACCAAACTGAAACTTCCACACAACGTTAAAACAAAACGTTCCTAGAACGTTGAATTGTAACGTTTCATTTTAACGTTCTCACAACGTTCGTGTGACGTTAAGGTCCGAAATAACCTTACAGGAACCAATCCACAACGTTCTTTGAACGTTATGTGTTTAGTGGGCAAACGGCAACCACTGACCAAGGCTTCTGACTTGGGACAGGCACATACATAAATAATGTGGCGGGGTTAAACATGTCAGCGGGATTCCAACCCTCCCTAACATGGGATAGTGGTATAATAGTACAAGATAACAACGAACTATAAAAATCAGTTGAAAACCCTATAGGAAAAAAACTACTCACCATTAAAGACAGCCGTATTGATGTAAACAAAATGAACACTTAAATTTAAAATAGAAATCAACTACCACGTGATTGTTATTTTCAAAGAACTCTGTTCACGAATGTGGCTATTCGTCGATAACAGCCGGCGTTGCATACCCATTCTATACATTTGAGAAAATATGTGTTTGACTTTTCAAAAAATCATGTTTGATATACTCTATTCAAATATGCAAGAAAAAACATTCCATCAGTTGCGACTTTTCGAGATATAAGTTTAAAATAAGCTTTCGTGTAAAAAAGGAAAATTCTTTACCGACAGAAAAACATTCAAACAGAATGCTATATTTTCATATTAAATATCATAATACCTACAAATAATGTAGTAACATAAAATATAATGTTATGAAATCGTGTGGTTTTACACTTATTATCGGTATAAACTGCATTACATAAACGATTTCAAAGAGCAACGTGAACATATACGGGATGCGGGAAGACACAATACTTTACGATGATCATGTCAAAAAACGATACAGAAACACATAAGAAACGATTTATGATTTCGTGAGCAATAACTTAAATAATTAATTTTAATAAAAAAAAATAAAAGTCTCTGAATAACAACATTATAATAAACACAGCCTACCTTTACAATATTTACACTGCTCTTCGTTACCTTCACCTAAAATAATTCAAATCCTGTTGATTTTATGACGTAATCGCGCCAAAAATCATTGATCCAATAACACTATTTCGCGGAATATTTACATTTTGGGAATTCATACATGTAGGCCATTCCGGATGCGGTAATTTCTTCGACTGCATTGAAGACCTATTGGTGACCTTCTGCTCCTGTCTTTTCTATGGTCGGGTTGTTGTCTCTTTGACACATTCCCCATTTCCATTCTCAATTTCATTGAAATGTATATTATCATATTTTCCAGAAAGAAGAAATTAAACATTTAAAATTTTAAACTATGCAGATTTTACCATCTTAAATTTGTAATGTTTAATTTTAAAAGTGTAAATTAGGTAGAAGAGTTTTTTGAAAGCATCACAGTATCGAGAAAGATTTACGACAAATTATAATTTGCAAAAATAATAAATAACGCAAATTTTCAAGGAATAAAACCACTATTTCATAACACGCTAGCGTTCTATGTTAAATTATATACAAGTTCGAGCATTCATAACTTTTTTGACTTACGTTTAAATAAAGTGGTAGTAATTTCATCTCAAAACTATACAGACTTGTACTAAAAAGTATCATATCCTAAATTGTCATAGCACACGGGTTTCCGAAAATTGGGTAGTACAAAAACTTCTGTACTGAGCAACAGGGCACATAAAAGTCATATGCCCTCCGTCTTAATTTAATATTTCTGTATTTATTTGCAAAAGAAACTGTAATCAAAGGTTCTGGTTATAAAAAATAAACAGAAACCGACCGTGAGAGTGATTTTTAGCCAGTCAAGGGGTTTAAAAAAACAATATTACAGTCACTTCTCATAATTAAATTCTTAATTCCATAAATCATGAATAAACGTTGATAATGTCACCGTCACATGACAAAATGATGTCCAGTGGCGTAGCTAGGTGTTTGTTACGTGTACGCCCGAACCTCGGCGAGGGGTCCGAGTGCCCAAGTCATAGCACCTGTTGGTAGTTGGTTCAACGTGGCGAAGCCCCCCCGTAAGCTAACAGGTTATCAAGAATGAGATATCGTTCCCGTTATTGAAAATTCTCATCAGTAGCAACATACTTAAAGAATTTAAATGGTTTATTTTAATGTTTAGTTTATTCATCGTGTTGATTTGGAATTTAATGGTCATTGGATATAGAGAAAAGTATAAAACAGTTTCTTAAAAATAATGTTCAAAAGGAGCCATGGGGTAATTGTCGTTAAAGAACATAAAATAATTAATGTTCGGAAGGTTTTTTTTCAATTTACGTTCAAAGATTCTGATTCGCATTTTTCTTTTTTGTACTTTTTTTTTACTTTTGTTCCTTTTTAAATTTTTTTTTTAGATCAAGCTCATCTGGTCTACTGTTAACATATTTTGCGACATCTGTTAATGAACGAAATGTCTTTGCATGGACTAACGAATTAAAGCATTAATTAGAAAGCGAATCGTGAAATACAGAATAGGACTTCGTGATCAATTTTACAAAACTGACCAACAGCAATACAATTATACGTCAATTTTCATTAATTAAAAATAACCATACTTACTTAAATTCGAAGTTGTTGATTGTAAAGTATCTGATATTGATTCACAAAGTTAAAGCAACAGGTGTCACCTATATTGTATTTAATGACATGCAATCAGTGCGAGGGTCTTAACCGTTTTGTACACATATGTTCATCATGGTAATATCGTCGTAAAAAATCGTTTACCTAGTAAACTATGACTTTTAAACTACATAGGCGGATCCAGGGGGACCCTTGGGGACCCGGCACCCCCCCTCATCGTGGGAAAAATTTGGTTGATTATATAGGGAATCATTGAAGCATGACTGGAGCGGGCCCCCTCTTAGGTCAGTCAGCGGGCCCCCCTTAGGAAAAGTTCTGGATCCGCCACTGAACTACAAGCAGAAGTTTCCTCTGTAAAATTGTACAGTACTATTACACACGTATGTCCCAAGTTAGAAGAGGGTTAGCGCCATCAAACATGTTTAACAGCGCCACATTCATGTGTCTGTCCCAAGTCAGGAGCCTGTAGTTCAGTGGTTGTCTTTGGTTAAGGTTTATGTACCCTTCTGTACCCATTTTTGTACGAATTTGTTAAACATCAATTGTATCAAAACTACAGATATAATGAATAATAGAGACAGGCCATTTTGAACATATACTAGGGGGAAACTTGATGCAAAGCATTATTATTTACTGTTGCATTGCATTTAATAGAAAAAGAGTACTTTGTGGCAAATAAACCAAGATTTTTATAGAAAATCCACAGCCTTTAATAAAGAGATTTTTGTTATAAAATTTGAAACATAGATTACTCACTTGCTTTTCTATGATGTGCTAGTGTTTATTTTTTACAAAAAGTTTTAACCAACCTGTAAATTCCAAAATACCTCGTGCAGAGTAACTGAAGTCGAGCGCACCCTAAAAGGTGTACTTGATTTGGTCCATATTTTTATTTGTTCTAACCAATAACTACATTAATAAACTTGTTTTAAGGAAATCAATGCTAGCACTGCATGCAATAATCCTATATCTATCGGTCATCAAATTGCCAAACATGATAGAACAAGTATGAAGGCTGTGGATTTTCTATAAAATTTCCATATGTTTAGCATTGAAGCAACACAAGGGTACATAATCCTTAACGTCTGTCATATTTGTTTTTCGTAATATGTTTTATCTTAAATTAGGCCGTCAGTTATCACAATTGAATTGTTTTATATCCTACATTTCATATAATTTTCTAGCCGACTATATGGTATGGGTTTTTCTCATTGTTGAAGCTCGTACGGTTGCCTAAACTTGCTCAAATCCACTTCATCTGAACTTTAGTGGCAATTATACAACATCTCCTTACTTTCATATTGTCCTTTACAATGCAATTGTTTTCCAAGTCAATGACGTGAATTTTGTCTGCGCGAATCATATCGTGAATCTTACAAGTTTCATATAAAACAACATTTTAAAAACATGTATATATTATGGGTTCTCCTTTAAACCCTGAACAATTACCATGGAGAGAGTCTTGCATATGTATTGTAATTTTTACCGTTAAAAGAGGATTAACTTTGAACTTACAAAAAATAATCATAATATAATTGTTGTTAAGTTGGGATTATATCAAAGATGAATATGACCTTTAAATTCCAAGCCGCCTCACAATGTTTCAGGCTATAAACTTCAACAACTGATAAAATTAATCTTCAAACCGACCAGAAGATTACATGATGTCATGCTAAGTGATTCATTCATTTAGTATAAATCATAATCCTAAAATAATAACTTTGTTTTTGATTATAAGACATATTTTTTTTAGAGTAACAAGGAAAAAAAGTCAGACCATGAAAAAAATAAAAGGAATATGTGGAGAAACGTCAATTTCATCTATAATAGTCCTTGGCGATTTAATGAGAGCAAAATGTATGTAAATATATAGCAAATAAAAAGAAATATTCAATGACTGGCGCCACCTGATTTTTACAATTTTAGATTTTCTGCTGCCCTCTTAATTAGAAAAGGAAATTGAAATAGTGGGAAATGAGTGTTTGCTTTTTGTGTAGAAATAGCGAGACATTTGGAGGAAACTGTCCCTGTACAAAATTAAGCAAGATATGTTCTTTACTAAATTAATACTGTTTCGAAAATTCCGGAACCACGGAGTTCTAAAAAATATGCGACTTTTCTATCAAGAAAGCTATGACATCATACGTGGCTACCATTGCATCTATATAAACAATTTCTTCATTTAATTCATATCTATAAAGACACACTATATTGACTATAATAGTATGTATATTGTTATGCTTTGTTGCAGACCGTAACAATGTTAACTCAGTCTGGTGATTGTTTGTCATCTGTAAAACCTACATATCCTTTCATTCGTAATTTTACTATTACATGTATCAAATACTGGTAGAAAAAGACGCAGTGTGAATATTTGAAGCATCAAAACTTGAACTATAAATAACAAACCCCAAATTAAAAAAAAAACATATTGCTTTACACGATGATAATTTTCTTGAAATTAATTTCCTATAATAATGAGGCAGATCAGTTTAAGACCAGACTCGAATTAGGTGTCTTTCTCCTCCCAGACATATACAATCTTTAGTCCTATTTAGCACAATTTCGAGATAATGTTTTGCCATGCTCTTCAAGTTGGTTTTGACTTTCAAACTATTTTGATTCGAGCGCCAGTTTTCAGTTCTTCCTTAGGGGATAGATAACAGTCTTTAAAATATCAACCTTTGGTAGGAACACGAACAGTACTAGACCAATTATAAGTGCAGTGCGGGAGTCGACTTCTTAGACCACTCAGTTACTGAGTTCCCTGGAGAAGGATACCAAAGGGACATTCTAATCATAAGTAAAAAATAAACTTATTTGTATTTCCAGATATCAGAGTTTAAAATATACCCGTTGTTGAAGACCTTTAAATTAGTTCTCCTGGTATATACCTCCCATCAATGTAGACATAAAACCAATACTTGCACCAAATAACCAAGTATAATCAATACTTGTATAACCAATGCTTGTACCAATATCCAAGTATACATATGTCTGTCAACGTATATTTGTTCCGCCTAACAGAAGTTCCACTGGAAACTTTTTTTAAACAATGTCATAATATCTGTTCCTGTTGGAACAAATATTCCATACCATTTATTCCGTTAGGAACATTTACTGTAATATCTATTCCAGTGGAAATTATATTCCAGAATACTTTTTTCCATTTGGAACTTATATTATGAAGGAACTTCTATTCCGTGACATGTCAACGTATATTTGTTCCACCTAACAGAAGTTCCAATGGAAACTTTGTTATAAACAATGTCATAATACCTGTTCCTGTTGGAACAAATATTCTATACCATTTATTCCGTTAGGAACATTTACTGTAATATTTATTCCAGTGGAAATAATATTCCAGAATATTGTTTCCATTTGGAACTTATATTATGAAGGAACTTCTATTCCGTGACACATATACACTCTGAATATACAGGCCATAAAAGGCTATAATAAATACTAAAGACTTTGTAAAGTGGATAGTCGCACGACAACGCCGATGCTCTATATTTAATAAGAAATAAACACAATTTATACATATATATATATATATCTACACATATAATATATAATTCAAACATCAGTATCAAACAAAAACTCTCCAAATAAAAAGCTTACTAAACTTTAACCAGAATTAAAATTTACCAAGAAAATTCGACTGCTCAGACTGACGATGTCGTGCTGAATGATTACATAGGCAATACAATACCGCGAAAATAATTTTGAAGCGGGAAAACATTATACGCCCTCTATGCTACATATGATGAAACACCCAGGAGAAATTAATTTCAATCTAATGCACTGCCCGTTTAAACGAATGAAATTATAATTACTTTATCCTATAATGGTTTACTTTTATAAATTGTAACTTGGATAACGATTTGTCTCATTAGCACTCAAACCACATATTCATGTATCCGTTTTTAAAACAACAAAAAAGTAAGCATACATGTTATTTCTCAATATGTGTTTATCTCTGAATAATGTCATTCTAAATAAATGTTTAAATGGCTCGCAAAATTATTTTGTAATAGCTTAATTAGCAAATTGGTCAGAATTGGAATGTTTGTATAATTTTGATATTTATGATCGTGAAAGATCAAGACATTTAGTACCACTTTTTTAAGATAGACAAACGGATTCTGCGATATTCGATTGTTTTATTCATTGCCCCAGAAAAAGCTAGAGGCATTGCAAAATACTAATGCAATGTTCACGAACCTAACTATCAGGCAATTCATTATATATGGCTTTAAAAATTTATTATTTCATAATTTATTTGTCCCTTTATTGCTCAATGATTGACAGTATTCAAATCATCTTATAAATTTATTAAGAATTGGAACGACGATAGACTGGACCTCCATGAATTTTTCCAGATTTGTTGGGGAATAATTTGTTAGGATATGATGGTTCAATTCTGTTTAAGTCTAGTTTTTTTCAAGACAATGTCGACTAGTCGAGTGGTGCCCTTTACCAATTACTGTACATGTCTTTCCGTCCGTGAAAACCGACTCGATGATTTCGTGGTAGTGTATTTGCCTCGAATACGGAAGGTCGTCGATGAAGTATGAACAAAACTAAAACAATGCCATTGAAACATCGTACAAGCTTCATTGTCACATTTTACAACCTGTCTATAGTGCCAAATACCGAGGCTGCACATTCACATCCGATTTAAAATGGAAAGACCATATTAACAACATATACATCAAAACCAATAGAACAATTGGTTTCCTAAAACGAAACCTGAATTTACGCTCTATTTCTGTAAAGGAACATGCATATAAGGCACTTGTAAAACCTATAACAGAATACGGGAGTCCGGTATGGGATCTATACGACAAAACAGAGATTGACTGACTACAGATGATACAAAGACGAGCAGCAAGATATGTGATGAAAAAACACCATAATCACTCGAGTGCAAGTAAAATGCTAAAACACTTAGAAAGGAGATCTCTGGAACAAAGGTAAAAAGATGCAAGACTCACCATGCTTTCAAAATCGTTAATGCCAAAGTTGCAGTGACAAAGGACGTTCGTCTGATGCCACCTAAACGACTATCAAGAAATTTGCAAGGCAGAAGCTTCCGAATGTTAGCTGCATCAAGTGATTTCCGGAAATATTCCTTCTTTCAACGTACCATCAAATATTGGAACACTCTCCCTTCTGGAGTTGTATCAGAACCGTCAGTTGAGAATTTTTACGCCTCGGTGACAAAGCTGATATAAATTCAAACAATATTTGCGAGGGAAAAGGGGGGTCCGTATGCGCACCGAAGTCATGGCAAAATATTCCGTTTGTTGATTGTGGCCATTATCCGGTAGAAGTAGAAGTAGAATACTTGTCGGCTCGGAGTCAGAATAATTTGTCCAGGTAGAATGCGGTGTCTTCCTTCAAACTGTTTCATTGGCGATAGTCATGGCATCCAAAATGTTTAAACATATGCACACTTGGTTCGTTTCGTCACCTGTTTCATGGAGAGAAAAAACAACAACGAAAAACAACGAAAAGACAAATATATCTTTTACAGTCTATAAAAGATCACTTAGCCTTCACCTAGTTAACAAAAAGTAATAACATAACATGTTTATTTATAGTGCATGATAAAGGGTATCACAGTCATGAGATTTTTAGATAACAAACAGTATAGAAGTAAACAAGTCTGTGTTTATTGATAACTCAGAACTTATTGTGAACGCTGTATTCCTTTGTTTGACCTACACAACAACATGTTGAGCCATTGTTTTAACCTATTTAACTATTTGAATTTATCTTCATTTTTTATATTTACAATAGCTTTATCAACAACTTACATTATGTGGAATACTTACTTAAATGGCAGAGTGAATATTCCTGGACCTATACCATGGCCAATTGTTGGAAACCTTCCGATGTTACTACGAACCAAGAACCCGAACAAACTGTTCTTAGAACTGAGAATGAAGTATGGAGATATTGTCTATTTCACACTTGGATCACAGTCTTTTGTACTTTGTTTCGGATTTAAATTAATACACGATGTCCTGGTAAAATATGGCGATAAAACTAAGTTCAGACCGCTATGGCTACGATCATTCGTGAAGCTGCTTAAAGGACAAGCTAGTAAGTTGTTTAGTATTTTGTGATAAACATTGCAATATGTCTGCTTGGTGTTTCACGCCCAATAGCAAATATTCAATACAATAACATTGAATTTATACCATATGAAACGCCCATCAAACTGTTACATGTACTTAAAAATCTGCAGGTTAAAGTACTTGGTTTATGCAAATCCGTATTTCAGACATTAACCTGTTTCTTTATTTTTTGTTTGGGGGAGGGGGATTCGTGCAATTGATCTTTAGTTTTCTATGAGCTTGCTTGCCTTTTTGTCGTTGTACTATTATTAACATAGCCAATGTCAGTTTGTCTACGACTTCGATATTATTTTTTTTTTACAATAGAACTTTTAATGTTTATCGAGGGTTTGTATGTTTTTGCCCATCATTCTCTATTTTTTATATTTAGCACCGAACTATTCTCTATGCTTCATACTTTAGCACAGAATTATTATTCTTTATTCTTTATATTAATCTCCATTCTTCTTTCGGGTCCTTTTATTCCATTCTATTTCCTTATTTGTTCCGTTGAATTGGCCTATTATTCTCTATTCATTATTTTTTTTGTCCTTTTATTAGGTCTTTCCACTTTACTGTGGAAAGACCTATTGTTTTTCTTCTGATTATTTTTTTTTTCTTCCGCCTAATTTTGTTCTTGCGATAAATATTTGTTTCGCAATATGTCGCTTAGATATTTGGTATATGATATCGAACAGTTTATGCGCTTTTGAAATTTACCCTGCGTCACCAAATACTTTTCTTTGTAGGAGTTATCTCCCCAAACACTGCTTTCCTTGTGTCCACAACTCCTTCGCAACCGTAAAAGATTACGACAAATTTATTTTACAAAAATGCTCGTTATATCCTTTGCATGATTTGTCCTATTTTGACCGAAGCGATATGAACACTCCATATGAGAGTTATTTCCCCTTATGCATTTGATATAAGTGATATGCATTTCTATCTTGTAAACCATAAGTGATAGAGACCTAGGATCTTTTGAGTTGAGGTCCTTGGTCCAAAAAAAATGAAAATGAGATCAAGGTCAAAGGTCAAGGTCATATTCTATTTTTTGAATTTGGCTTATTTTCACTCATTTTCATTAACCTTATAAGATATCGACAAATTATTTTGTATAAATTGTTAGTTGCGACATATTGTAACTTAATAATTTTAGTTGAAAGGGTGCGTAGACAATGAATGGGAGTTTTCGGCCCTATCATATCTAAAATTATGTGTAAAGTGATATAAATTATTAACCATACATATTAGAGACCTAGGGTCTTTTGATTTGAGATCTTCAGTTTGTGACCTTGAAATTGAGGTCAAGGTCATAGGTTTATTTGACGTTCTAGATTTTGACCTTTGCTTTAAATTCATATCTTTACATCATAAAGCCATATGAACTGACATTTTAGACTGATTTTTAATATTTTGATGTCAAAATAGATATTAACTGGTGAAAAGACCTTCAATTATTCTCTGAACAATTGGTTTTTAATTCTATACTGTTCCCTTATTTGTTCTGTATAATTGGCCCATTATTCTCTAATTTTTATATTATTCTCTATTCTTTATTTTTTTTGGTCCTTTTATTTTATACTGTTTCCCTATTTGTTCTCTAGAATTGGCCCATTATTCTCTATTCTGTAGAACTGGCCCATGATTATTCTCTATTTTGTAGAACTGGCCCATTATTCTCTATTCTGTAGAACTGGCCCATTATTCTCTATTCTGTAGAATTGGCTAATTATTCTCTATTCTATAGAACTGGTCCATTATTCTCTATTCTATAGAACTGGTCCATTTTTCTCTATTCTATAGAACTGGCCCATTATTCTCTTTTCTGTAGAATTGGTCCATTATTCACTATTCTATAGAACTGGTCCATTATTCTCTATTTTAACGAACTGGTCCATTATTCTCTATTCTGTAGAACTGGCCCATTATTCTCTATTCTGTAGAACTGGCCCATTATTCTCTATTCTGTAGAACTGGCCCATTATTCTCTATTCTGTAGAACTGGCCCATTATTCTCTATTCTATAGAACTGGTCCATTATTCTCTATTCTTTAGAACTGGCCCATTATTCTCTATTCTGTAGAATAGGTCCATTATTCACTATTCTATAGAACTGGTCCATTATTCTCTATTCTAACGAACTGGTCCATTATTCTCTATTCTGTAGAACTGGCCCATTATTCTCTATTCTATAGAACTGGCCCATTATTCTCTATTCTGTAGAACTGGCCCATTATTCTCTATTCTGTAGAACTGGCCCATTATTCTCTATTCTATAGAACTGGTCCATTATTCTCTATTCTTTAGAACTGGCCCATTATTCTCTATTCTGTAGAATAGGTCCATTATTCACTATTCTATAGAACTGGTCCATTATTCTCTATTCTGTAGAATTGGTCCATTATTCACTATTCTGTAGAACTGGCCCATTATTCTCTATTCTATAGAACTGGTCCATTATTCTCTATTCTTTAGAACTTGCCCATTAGTCTCTATTCTGTAGAACTGGCCCATTATTCTCTATTCTATAGAACAGGCCCATTATTCTCTATTCTATAGAACTGGCCCATTATTCTCTATTCTGTAGAACTTGCCCATTAGTCTCTATTCTGTAGAACTGGCCCATTATTCTCTATTCTATAGAACAGGCCCATTATTCTCTATTCTGTAGAACTGGCCCATTATTCTCTATTCTATAGAACTGGTCCATTATTCTCTATTCTTTAGAACTGGCCCATTATTCTCTATTCTGTAGAATAGGTCCATTATTCACTATTCTATAGAACTGGTCCATTATTCTCTATTCTGTAGAATTGGTCCATTATTCACTATTCTGTAGAACTGGCCCATTATTCTCTATTCTGTAGAACTGGCCCATTATTCTCTATTCTATAGAACTGGTCCATTATTCTCTATTCTATAGAACTGGTCCATTATTCTCTATTCTGTAGAACTGGCCCATTATTCTCTATTCTATAGAACAGGCCCATTATTCTCTATTCTATAGAACAGGCCCATTATTCTCTACTCTGTAGAACTGGCCCATTATTCTCTATTCTTTAGAACTGGCCCATTATTCTCTATTCTGTAGAATAGGTCCATTATTCACTATTCTATAGAACTGGCCCATTATTCTCTATTCTGTAGAACTGGCCCATTATTCTCTATTCTATAGAACTGGTCCATTATTCTCTATTCTATAGAACTGGTCCATTATTCTCTATTCTGTAGAACTGGCCCATTATTCTCTATTCTATAGAACAGGCCCATTATTCTCTATTCTATAGAACAGGCCCATTATTCTCTATTCTGTAGAACTGGCCCATTATTCTCTATTCTTTAGAACTGGCCCATTATTCTCTATTCTGTAGAATAGGTCCATTATTCACTATTCTATAGAACTGGTCCATTATTCTCTATTCTGTAGAATAGGTCCATTATTCACTATTCTGTAGAACTGGCCCATTATTCTCTATTCTATAGAACTGGTCCATTATTCTCTATTCTATAGAACTGGCCCATTATTCTCTATTCTATAGAACTGGTCCATTATTCTCTATTCTATAGAACTGGTCCATTATTCTCTATTCTATAGAACTGGCCCATTATTCTCTATTCTATAGAACTGGAACATTATTCACTATTCTGTAGAACTGGCCCATTATTCTCTATTCTATAGAACTGGTCCATTATTCTCTATTCTTTAGAACTGGCCCATTATTCTCTATTCTATAGAACTGGTCCATTATTCTCTATTCTATAGAACTGGCCCATTATTCTCTATTCTGTAGAATTGGTCCATTATTCACTATTCTGTAGAACTGGCCCATTATTCTCTATTCTATAGAACTGGTCCATTAATCACTATTCTATAGAACTTGCCCATTAGTCTCTATTCTGTAGAATTGGTCCATTATTCACTATTCTGTAGAACTGGTCCATTATTCACTGTTCTATAGAACTGGTCCATTACTATTCTGTAGAACTGGTCCATTACTCACTATTCTATAGAACTGGTCCATTATTCTCTATTCTATAGAACTGACCCATTATTCTCTATTCTGTAGAATTGGAACATTATTCACTATGCTATAGAACTGGGCCATTATTCTCTATTCTGAAGAACTGGCCCATTATTCTCTATTCTGTAGATCTGGCCCATTATTCTCTATTCTGTAGAACTGGCCCATTATTCTAGATATTCTGTAGAACTGGTCCATTATTCACTATTCTATAGAACTATTCCATTATTCTCTAATCTGTAGAACTGGCCCATTATTCTCTATTTGGAGGAACAGGCCCATTATTCTCTATTTGGAGGAACAGGTCCATTATTCTCTATTCTGTAGAACAGGCCCATTATTCTCTATTCTGTAGAACTGGCCCATTAATCTCTATTATGTAGAACTGATCCATTATTCTCTATTCTATAGAACTGGCCCATTATTCTCTATTCTGTAGAACTGGTCCATTATTCTCTATTCTATAGAACTGGTCCATTATTCTCTATTCTATAGAACTGGCCCATTATTCTCTATTCTGTAGAATTGGTCCATTATTCACTATTCTGTAGAATTGGTCCATTATTCTCTATTCTATAGAACTGGTCCATTATTCTCTATTCTTTAGAACTGGCCCATTATTCTCTATTCTATAGAACTGGTCCATTATTCTCTATTCTATAGAACTGGCCCATTATTCTCTATTCTGTAGAATTGGTCCATTATTCACTATTCTGTAGAACTGGCCCATTATTCTCTATTCTGTAGAACTGGTCCATTATTCTCTATTCTATAGAACTGGCCCATTATTCTCTATTCTGTAGAATTGGTCCATTATTCACTATTCTGTAGAATTGGTCCATTATTCTCTATTCTATAGAACTGGTCCATTATTCTCTATTCTTTAGAACTGGCCCATTATTCTCTATTCTATAGAACTGGTCCATTATTCTCTATTCTATAGAACTGGCCCATTATTCTCTATTCTGTAGAATTGGTCCATTATTCACTATTCTGTAGAACTGGCCCATTATTCTCTATTCTGTAGAACTGGCCCATTATTCTCTATTCTATAGAACTGGTCCATTAATCACTATTCTATAGAACTTGCCCATTAGTCTCTATTCTGTAGAATTGGTCCATTATTCACTGTTCTATAGAACTGGTCCATTACTATTCTGTAGAACTGGTCCATTACTCACTATTCTATAGAACTGGTCCATTATTCTCTATTCTATAGAACTGACCCATTATTCTCTATTCTGTAGAATTGGAACATTATTCACTATGCTATAGAACTGGGCCATTATTCTCTATTCTGAAGAACTGGCCCATTATTCTCTATTCTGTAGATCTGGCCCATTATTCTCTATTCTGTAGAACTGGCCCATTATTCTAGATATTCTGTAGAACTGGTCCATTATTCACTATTCTATAGAACTATTCCATTATTCTCTAATCTGTAGAACTGGCCCATTATTCTCTATTTGGAGGAACAGGCCCATTATTCTCTATTTGGAGGAACAGGTCCATTATTCTCTATTCTGTAGAACAGGCCCATTATTCTCTATTCTGTAGAACTGGCCCATTAATCTCTATTATGTAGAACTGATCCATTATTCTCTATTCTATAGAACTGGCCCATTATTCTCTATTCTGTAGAACAGGTCCATTATTCACTATTCTGTAGAACTGGCCCATTATTCTCTATTCTATAGAACTGGTCCATTATTCTCTATTCTGTAGAACTGGCCCATTATTCTCTATTCTGTAGAATTGGTCCATTATTCACTATTCTGTAGAATTGGTCCATTATTCTCTATTCTATAGAACTGGTCCATTATTCTCTATTCTTTAGAACTGGCCCATTATTCTCTATTCTATAGAACTGGTCCATTATTCTCTATTCTATAGAACTGGCCCATTATTCTCTATTCTGTAGAATTGGTCCATTATTCACTATTCTGTAGAACTGGCCCATTATTCTCTATTCTGTAGAACTGGTCCATTATTCTCTATTCTATAGAACTGGCCCATTATTCTCTATTCTGTAGAATTGGTCCATTATTCACTATTCTGTAGAATTGGTCCATTATTCTCTATTCTATAGAACTGGTCCATTATTCTCTATTCTTTAGAACTGGCCCATTATTCTCTATTCTATAGAACTGGTCCATTATTCTCTATTCTATAGAACTGGCCCATTATTCTCTATTATGTAGAATTGGTCCATTATTCACTATTCTGTAGAACTGGCCCATTATTCTCTATTCTGTAGAACTGGCCCATTATTCTCTATTCTATAGAACTGGTCCATTAATCACTATTCTATAGAACTTGCCCATTAGTCTCTATTCTGTAGAATTGGTCCATTATTCACTGTTCTATAGAACTGGTCCATTACTATTCTGTAGAACTGGTCCATTACTCACTATTCTATAGAACTGGTCCATTATTCTCTATTCTATAGAACTGACCCATTATTCTCTATTCTGTAGAATTGGAACATTATTCACTATGCTATAGAACTGGGCCATTATTCTCTATTCTGAAGAACTGGCCCATTATTCTCTATTCTGTAGATCTGGCCCATTATTCTCTATTCTGTAGAACTGGCCCATTATTCTAGATATTCTGTAGAACTGGTCCATTATTCACTATTCTATAGAACTATTCCATTATTCTCTAATCTGTAGAACTGGCCCATTATTCTCTATTTGGAGGAACAGGCCCATTATTCTCTATTTGGAGGAACAGGTCCATTATTCTCTATTCTGTAGAACAGGCCCATTATTCTCTATTCTGTAGAACTGGCCCATTAATCTCTATTATGTAGAACTGATCCATTATTCTCTATTCTATAGAACTGGCCCATTATTCTCTATTCTGTAGAACAGGTCCATTATTCTCTATTCTGTAGAACAGGCCCATTATTCTCTATTCTATAGAACTGGCCTATTTTTTCTCGTTTCGAAGACCCATTCCAGATCCTCCTACTTTATGTTTATGCCGTGTGACATATATACAGGACACATTCCGAAAAACAAACCTTAATGTATTGAGTTAGCTTAAATATCAGTTGATTTTTTTTTAAAAGAAAGACACTTATTTGACAGAGTGAAGGTCTCAGCGGACATTGTACAATATAATATATTATAGAATATAACGGCTGGTGAATTTATAGGTTTTCATTTTTTTTTATCAGTTTTTCAACCAAAAAAAAAAAATTAGTTTTTTTATTGGCATGATAGTTGATATTATTTAATCTAATACATGTGTAAATCTAAATGAATAAAGCTCATTTTAGGTTTAGTGTTTAGCAATGGACAGGAATGGGTAGCTGGACGTAAATTTACTGTGGCAGCATTGAAAGATTTTGGGGTTGGAACAAAATCGATTGAAGAGAGAATTCATGAGGAAACACGATACCTGGTTGATTTTTTCTCCAAAAGTCAAAATTCCTCAATCGATGCTAGCAAACTATTTCCAAAAGTTGCATCGAATGTTGTTTCAAATATAATTTTCGGGGATCGGTTTGTATAAACATTATAGTAATAAAAATTATATTATTTTATATTACTTAAGAAAAAAAAAAAAAAACTTTTTAGCGACCATTTTAATATGATGTGCACAGGGTATAAACTGAACTGACAAAGGGATCCGAAAATTTTATCAGTTAAAATGATGGGATGGGATCTGCAAACAGTACCATTCTATCACTTGGACAACTCTAATATTTGTGCAACCAAAAAAAGTATATGTGAAGTTTCATTGATCAAGACTGAAAATTGAATTGATTACAAAAAAAAAAGTATCAACTATACACCACCTCCCAACCCGATCGCATTTCGTCTACTATTTTTCAGAAAAGAGATGCTATTACTTCATATATTAGAAGCAAAGAAGAACTCACTGCAAGATCACGCATTAAAATGGTACCAGTTTTCAATCCGATCATTTTCTGTTTAAACCTGAACTATGTTTGTATAATGCATGCAAGTTAATTCCTACACTTATCATTTAAGAATTGAATGCTTCTTTTTGTAACTTCATTGGGGTGTAAAAGCGTTGACCGAAGTACATTTTGTATGAAGCGCGGAAGCGCTTCATTCTAAAAATGTGCGCACGGTCAACGCTTTTACAACCCTATGAAGTTACAAAAAGAAGCATTCAATACTTATAATTACATTTTTAAACTAGGATCATGAAAATACGAATTTTATCAATTTTTTATTTAATTCACCTGTGCACTTTATTGTGGCACCTCGTGTTAACATGAATGATAAGTTTTATTGTGTAATGCAATTGCATTGCGTAAGGAATAACACGTGATGTGCAGTTGGCCAATCAGAATAACGTATTATAATGAAACCTACATCTAATGTAATTATTAATATATTAACAACCAGTGTAGCAGACAACATTCTTAGTATTATAGTATTGTACATACAGGTTTCAGTGTACAACACATTTCTGCATACCGTTTATAACAGACTAAATGGGTGGAAATGAGCGAAAATTCGAATTTCACAGTTACCTTTAAAGGCTGGGGTCAAATATTCACGATTTTTGCTGCCGTCCTTGGAGCATTACCGTTAATGATTTGTTAAAAGTCTGATCAAGATCTTGTAAATCGTGAATGGAAATTCAAACTTTTAATAAAATTTGTGAAAACATTTATTTTTATCAAGTCTGATCAAGATCTTGTAAATCGTGAATGGAAATTCAAACTTTTAACAAAATTTGTACAAACATTTTTTTTTTTTATCAAGACAACAATAAGATATTGTTCAGGAAGTGTCCAAATTCAGCCGTTTCCATCCAAAGTTGTCTCAATTATCCTGTTCTCAACCCGATTCCTATCCGAATTGCATCTTTCCCATGGTTAAAAACGACCGAATCTATCCCGACAGCGTCTCATTTCTGCCGAATGCGACCCGACAGACATCAGACAGTGACCAGACAGTAAACCGACGCTGACGAAAGATATCCGTAAGAAAACTGTCACCACATTTGGGATGATCAGGTACTGTCGGAACACAATCCTATCACAGTCTGCTGCACCGCATTGCAAACGGCTTTGTCTGGACACGTATATTGTGTTCTGTAATTGTCGGGACTCATACGAGGGTATTTTTGTCGAATTTCGGATTAATAACGGGACTGTTTCGTCAAAGCAATTTGCATTCGGGATGCAATCTGGACTCAATCGTCAAAAAAAAAAAACAAAAAAAAAAAAACCAGCAATGACAAATCTCTACAGATGATGAAATCTGCCACATGACACATTTTAATCGGAAATAGTCCTGTCAAGGACGGCAGTAAAAATCGTGAATGTGTGACCCCAGCTTAAGACGATTAAGAAACGAATCAACTTTATATTCTATTTAGTATTTCATGCGTAATGTGTAATTTGAATGATGCGTTTCTAAAGTTGGTCAGTATATTGCTCGTAAGTGTTTTCTTTCGAGAAAAAGAAATTCGTGATATGAAAGAGACGTTTTTTTGTTTTTGTTTTTTTTTCGGCCATCTGTTTGTATGGGTTTAAATGTTCGATATCAACAGTAGTATAATGCAGTGAAATATGGTCCGGCTGAGGTGTCGAATCGCACAAAAGATGTGATGGTTGTGGGAAAATAATATCACTTAATTTGGAATTTTTGTTCTTTTTAAATTCCTTTGACATTGTCATAATTTAATTGCGCTGATAATTTACAATTCAGTTCATTCGGCTTCCAGAATATTTGACCCAGATTTAATACCTGTTTAGCATTCGTGAATTGGTTCTTATAAGTTTATGTTTGGCTTTGTGGCTGTTTTGTTCAGGGCGTCACTGATGGGTCTTGTGTATACGAAACGCGCGTCTGACGTATTAAATTATAATCCTGGTACCTTTGAAAGCTATTACACCACTAGGTCGATGCCACTGCTGGTGGAAGTTTCGTCCCGAGGGTATCGCCAGCCCAGTAGTTAGCACTGCGGTATTTACATCAGTATCAGTTATATGGTCATTTTTTTTTTTAATTTCCTGTTACAAGGTTTTGAATTTTTCGAAAGACTGAGGACTTTCTTTATCCCAGAAATAGATTTCCTTAGCCGTATTTGGCACAACTTTTGGGAATTTTTGGTCCTGAATGCTCTTCGATTTGTACTTGTTTGGCTTTGTGACTAAGTCTGTTTTGATGGACGTCACTGGTGGGTCTTGTGTGGACGAAAAGCGTGTCTTGCGTATTAAATTATAATCCTGGTACCTTTGATAACTATTTTGTATTTGTTTTGCTTTATGACTCAGTCTGTTTTGATCTGGGCATCACTGGTGGGTCTTGTGTGGACAAAACGATTGTCTGGCGTATTAAATTTTAATCCTGGTACCTTTAACTATTACATTACAATGTATCTACATTTTCTTTTTACATCTTTCGTATGTTCGAACCTGAAGTCTTGGGTAACGTTGAATTATGTATTCATCAAAAATAATAATTTTCTTTTCTTTTTGAGTATTTTGTTTGGCTGTTTATGTACTGATTTTGTGTCATAGATGGATACCCCGTATCCTTTGTTTCTTTGTTTTTTCTATTTCCACCGACTTTCCTTCATTGCTTTGATGTTATGCCCTGAACATTGAAAATATCTAGACGCCAGTCAAATATTTTATTCTCGCACAAATAACTCTATTACCATTGGCTATACTTATTACATATATTTTAACCAGTTTCATATTTTGATAATATCTCTTCGCATCTATATCGATTATTATAAACTAATTATCTTACTTTACATTCCTAGATTTGACCACGAAGATCCAGATTTCATTAGACTTTTAGAGAACGTGCAGTTTATTATAGAGCAAAATTCGCCTTTCAGGCCTGATAATTTCTTCCCAATTTTAGAAGTTTTTCGTACAAATAATCAGGTAGTTCATATCTTTTAACATTATTTCTTTTGCCGCTTATGAATGTAAATGTTATTATGGAAGTGGCCCTCTAGAGAGAGTTCACACAAAGCGTTTTAATCACTAATACCACCCCTCTTAAAAAAAAACCCTAGAAGATACAAATAGCTTAACGTCAAGACAATAAACAACACATTGGTCAGGAAAAGAAACGTTAACAAATTAGCATAGATAAGAGGCAACAGTAATTTACCGATGTTCAAATCGCATCAATCCATTTAGAAGATATCAAACTAGATAGGAAACAAATCCTTAAAACTTCAGGAATCGCACGCACTCCATTACAAACTTCAGGAATCGTATGCACTCCATTACAAACGAGTCCATGTGTCGACAGGGTAAGCGTTAGCGTGTCCATCTATGTTTAAATTTTAAACCTAACAATCTTTAATTATTTACTGCTTGTTTAATATAAACAAGAAGGTGTGGCATGTGTGCCAATGAGACAATTCTTAATCATACCACAATGTGTAAAAGGTAAATCATTTCACGTCAAAGTACAGCCTTCAAGACAGAGCCTTGGCTCACACCAAACAGCAATCTATAAGACCTCCAAAACTAATAGTGTAAAATAAATATAGATAGATATAGGAAGATGTGGTATGAGTGCCAATGAGACAACTTTCCATCCAAGTCACAATTATAAAAGTAAACCATTATAGGTCAAGGTACGATCTTTAACACGGAGCCCAGGATTACACCGTACAGCAAGCTATAAAAGGCCCCAACAATTACTATTGTGAAACCATTCAAACGGGAAAACCAATGGTCTAGATGAATAGATAATCTATATAAAAAACGATAAACGAGAATCACTTAGGAACCACATAAACACGACAACCACTGAACATCAGATTCCTGACTTGGGACAGATGCAAACAATTGAAGCGGGATATATGTAAATCATGTATCATGTTTTAAGGGTATCTGTAGGACAAAAACTAGACAAAGTCTTCATTGATAACATTCACTCGGCAGTTCTGTAATGATTGCCAAATAAACGAAATAAACCTCTTTTACAGCTTCAAGCTGCTGTCGAACGTTTCAATGAGACGAAGAAGTATATACGAAGACGAATAGATAAACAGAGACTAACTTTCGATCCTTGTGTTATCAGAAATTTTCTTGATCTTTACCTTGCTCAGGAAGGAAAACAGGATTCGAAAATATCAGGTAGAAATTTAACGAATATCAGGTAGCATTTTAACTACTAATATCAGGTAGCAATTTAACGAATATCAGGTAGCATGAGATGCTAATTTTTTACACCATATCCGGATTTCGAATATAAGGATCGAAAAGTATTTGGAAGGCCATTTAATTTACCTCAATTTAGGACAGACTCTTGAATTTCAAAGGGTCAAAATAGGATGAACGGATTATATAAACCGGAGGGAAAATATAATACAAGCCCAAACGAAATGAATATGAACAAGTCTTAATTGAAAACACCGTTCAAACCTACGATTAAGTTGGATAAAAACATCAGTTTAATACGTGTTCATGTTAAACAAATTTTTGGAAAAGGGGTTTAAATACAGTACAAACAACATTTTCAAAAAGACCAAAAATGTAAAAAAGTATATTTTTCACAAAACGCATTGGACTAACCTGTCGAACAACTGATAATCTTAAACACTGCTAACTGCCATTGACGATTTTAAAATGATTTAATCACAAGATGTAACAAAGGGGATCTTTATGTCAATTTAATACCTAATAGAAAACAATAAACTTGCGGCAAATATGGTAAATAACAAACATGAGGTGCTAAAATGTGAACACCACAACCGGATTTCTTATATATATTATATAATTAGTGTTGTCAAAACGGACACTTTTGCCTAACCGGTTACTCGGATAATCGATTAACCGGTTAACCGGTAGTTTTTTTTAAGTTGGTGTTTGAAAGCCTAGTTATCTATAGTACCCTACACATAGATATAAGATGTGGTATGAGTGTCAATGTGACAACCTTCCATCCAAGTCATCAATGTATGCTTTTAGAATTCAAGTTTGTCCTTTGTTGGCATTATAAGGCTTGTCTGTGAGATTCCTGACGAAGGTTGACTTTTAAAAATCAAATACACCTTATCAACTATATCGTTTTTACCAACTTCAGATTGAAAAAAAAGAAACCTTCTTGAACTCGTAGAATTGAATATGTCTGAAACCGATTATTCTTTCCTTTTCTCTTGTTGTCTCCGAACATATTGTTGAGGGTTTCGATTTGAAATGATTACTAAGCATGTCACTCGTACTATCACGCATACATTGAGTACATTCACATTGGTCTACATTTCACAATTTTTGGGTTAGCATTTCGTTTAAAGTTAGACAACGCCTTGCACGACGGAGGTTGCATATTCAGATGTAGGCCTACACAATATTTGATCAAAAACGAAATAATGAAGTAAATCGCAAAATTTAATCGTATTACTGATTTAAAGTTACTGTTAAAAAACATGTAATTATACTAATTATGTTTCCTTAAGATCTTGCCCCGATCTGAGACAAGTTTTAATTAATTTTATGTTTTTGGGATTCAATAGCAATCAATATACTGGACAATTGACCTGTTAAATTTATTACCACGACGACAATTTTTAAATAAAACATAACTATCTAATGATTTCAATACAAATTTATATCAAATCTATTAAAATTGAAAAAGTCCGGTTAACCGGTTTGCGTTTTTGGTATTCGGTATTCGGTCGTTCGACCGGTTAACCGTTGACAACACTAATATATATATTTATCGCTATTTATCCTTTTTTTAATGTGATCTTTTTTTTGTGATAATTTTCCATATCATGCTTTTCGCTTGAGATGGAAAATTGTCGCTAGAAACTGAGGTTCGTGGCGTTGCTAATGGAATTGACATGAAATTGACTACGTCGTTATAGGTAAAAAAGCGATAAACAGATTATCATTGGTCATCTCAACTCGATTGCTTTTCTCGCTTTCGCCGTACAGGCTCAAGCGAGAAAATCAATCCCTATGAGATAATCAACGATAATCTATATATATATATATATATATATATATATATATATATGCACTATGAGTTATAGAGAAATATATTGAGCTTATATCTCTTCTAAATTGTCTGTTCTTACATAAACGTCTTTATTCATATTTTATTTTGGCAGAAAGTTATCTTTTTAACACAATTGTTGACATGTATTTTGCTGGAACCGACACAACATCTGTTGCATTGCAGTGGTGCATGTTGTATATGTTAAAGTTCCCGGGTGTTCAGCACAAATGTCGATCAGAGATACTAGAAGTAAGTTGATGTTGTTTTGTTGTTAATAGATACTTTTTACTGTGGAATCGGCAGATATTCTGTAAGCAGATATTACAATTTCCATATGGCATTCTACGGAAGCGTAGTACATGAACTTTTTTGTATAATTTTTCCTATTTTGATTTAACGAAAATCGTTGCGGTATAATACTCAACTTTGCGAGTTAACGCAAACCTTTATTTTTATCTTAGTTTCTTTTTTTATTTGGGTTTCAATTGAAGCAGCTGTCATCAAATTAATAGGCTGGATATGATAAATCTAATCACGCTTTGACGTTATTGCTGAGGATAAGCAAAATACTAAAAAGAAAAATTACCCTGTTATACGATGGATGCTACTTGTAGAGCATTTGAGATGAGTGACGGTCGCACTTATATGGGGTCGTGTTGCACTGTGTTTAGATTCTATGTAGTGTTTGGGAATAGGTTTGTCATGTCATATTTGTCTTCTTTTTTACATTGCGTTGTCAGTTTCTCTCGATTTATGATTTTAAATGTCGATAGTAACTTCAGTCTCTTTCAATGTTCCTCTCACTTTCTTGTAGCATATAGCCGCAACTGGTTGAAACCGTATTAATAGTTATCAAAGGTGCCAGGATTATAATTAAATACGCCAGACGCGCGTTTCGTCTACATAACACTCATCAGTGACGCTCAAATCAAAATAATTGTAAAGCCAAAACAAGTCCAAAGTTGAAGAGGATTGAAGACCCAACATTCCAAAAGTTTTACCAAATACGGCTAAGGTAACCTATTACTGGGATAAGAAAATTATCCAATTAGGCTTTACATCACGGCCGACACTCGGCTAACCGAGAGTTTGGTCGGTTAATCTATATTGAGTATGCGGCTATATCGGCGGTTGGTCTGTTAATCGGGTTGGCTAAAGTCTGTTAATCAGGTGTTATCGAGAAAATCATTGCAAGGTCAGTATGTTTCATTGTATAACTTTTTAATTATATTCATATCATAAAAACTATTCATGTCTGACAAAACGATTTGGAGAACTGAATCCAGTGGTGTAATTATTTTTTTTCTAGCTTCAATAAATGATCTATAAAATGAAAAGGCGAGTTACTCACCAGTAAATTTATACACATTTTACACACACAAAATGTACACAAAAATGACAAGTTAGTTGAGTTTACTTGCATGCAATATTTTGAACATCGAAAGAAGACAGGCATAATGTTTGTTTACCATATTAACATCAATATGTGAAAAATCTACACGAAAAACTGTATTTTGGTGACATAAATTAATTTTTGATAAAAATGTGGTCTGTTAATGGGTCGGATGTATAAAACTCGGTCTGTTAATTGGTCTGTTAAGAGTTATGAATGACATTACAAGCATAATTTAATTGCTATATGGGGTGTTATCTGAATAAAGGGATAGACTCAAGATTAGTGGCTAGAATATATGGAAACAACACATGAACAATGAAACATAAGTTTAGACAATGGAATCTGAAATTGATAGAAATGGTTTCAAAAAGTGTAATATCAAAGTAATATTAATTTCAAAAGACAATACATACCGGAAATAAACTCCTCATAGATACCAGGATTGAAATTTTATATTTACGCCAGACACGCGTTTTGTCTACGAAAAACTCATCAGTGACGAAAAAAATGTTTAAAAGGCCAAATAAAATACGAAGTTGAAAAGCATTGAGGAAACACAACTAATACTGGCGTCACACATCAGCGTATAGCACTGGCGTGTTCAAAATCATTCACGCTGCCAATACGCTAGTAATTTTGGATGCATTTAACCTGGCAATCATATTTGTAACGTGTGCAAAACGGTGGGCGTACTAGAAACGTATGTTGGCGTATGTTGTGTGTTTTTTATGCTGCATACAAATTTCCTGGGATTGTAGCGTTCATCAAGCGTATTTACTTTCCTTCATTGGCTAGAGGAATAGGGGAGAGTTGATATCTCATAAACATGTTTATCCCCACCGCAATTTTGCGCCTGTCCCAAGTCAGGAGCCTCTAGCCTTTGTTAGTCTTGTGTGATCTAGTATACATATTTTTTAAGGGGCCAGCTGAAGGACGCCTACGGGTGCGGGAGTTTCTCTCTACATTGAAGACCCATTGGTGGCCTTGGCCTGCTCTATGGTCGGGTTGTTGTCGCTTTGACACATTCCCCATTTCCTTTCTCAATTTTACTTTTGTATTTCGACGTACTACAAACTTGAGCAACGCGCTTTGAACGATTGCTAAGCGTTCCTATGGCATGCAACTAACGTATACCGACTTTGTCAATTTTCTCTGTACGTTTGGTGCACGTCGGTCTATACGCCAATGTGTGACGCCGGCATAAGGTGATCTATTCCTGATGTAGAAAATTGGTATTTCAAAGAAAACGCATGGAATTTAACCAGCTGCATTGCAACACATGATAGATTCATAGATGTTACAGACTTTGAACAGACAAAAAAATATAAGGCTGATTGATAACTTGGCGTAAATAATAAATTCGTGCGAATTCGAGCGGCCAATCAGTCCATATAACGCTATATTGAAGTGACACACCCTTCAATGAAATGCAAAGAAATAAAATTAAAATAAAAGTTCTCTTTCTATAAGGATACTGTTGCACCGTATTGTAATTTTTTCGTCAAGAGTACATCTCATTTTTTTTTCAATGTGAAAATATAAACTAAAGGTAGTAAGACTATTGTCGTGGCTAAATAACTCTTAACTGACACGATTTAAATTGTCCAACCCATTAACAGACTGTATTCCCCTAATATTCATTTAAATGTGGTATTACTCAACTTATATAAACATTATGAAATATTTATCAATGACAATTATTTTTTTTAGAACCAAAGTACTATTTTGTGTCCTTTAAATCATATATAAAAATGTTTTTAGCCTTTTATCCAAAATATTGCTATGCGTACAAGCATAAAAACCACATACTTGCGAGACGCCTTTTCGTTTTACTTAAAACTGCGCAGGCTATGCATTTTTTTAACTGGTGGAAAATGTTCTATGATAGATATTATTTTGTCAGACACTTTTCTTTTTTTGATGTGGTTCTCATAATATGGCAAAAATCTGTATATTTAACAGAGTTTAACATTAAATTGTGAGTTTTACTCTTAACAGACGTATAACCAACCCGATTAACAGACCAACCGCCGATATAGCCACATACTCAATATAGATTAACCGACCAAACTCTCGGTTAGCCGAGTGTCGGCCGTGTACATTAAATCTTTCGATCTTGATTTTTGTATAATGTTTTATATCTGTTGTCATCGTTTACTTCTGTTTGTCTTGCGAATTAATCATATATTATGGAGACCCACATATGGGCGTGATGCTTTTCGGTCTGTGCGTCTGTTCGTTTGTCCGTTCGTCCGTCCGTCCGTCTGTCCCGCTTCATGTTAAATTTTTTTGTCATTGCAGTTTTTGATGAAGTTGAAGTCCAATCAACTTAAAACTTTATAAATTAGTTCCCTATGATATAATCTTTCTAATTTTAATGCCAAATTGCAGTTTTTACCCCAAGTTCGCAGTCCACTGATCATATAGAATGAAAGAGCTCGCTTCATGTCGATGTTTGGTCAAGGTAGTTTTCGATGAAGTTGAAGTCCAATCAACTTGAAACTTAGTAAACATGTTTCCTATACTATAATCCTCTTAATTTTAATGCCAAATTACAGTTTTGACCCCAATGTCACGGTCAATTGAATATAAATAATGACAGTACGAGTGGAAAATCTGATACTATGAACACATTCATGTTTCATTCGAATTCGTATGTCTATTGAAGGTAATAGGAGACAGTAGGCTACCACAGCTAAGTGACCGAGAGAACCTATCGTACGTCAATGCTACACTACATGAAATACAACGAATTGCGACAACAAGTATTAAAATATAGCATGTTATTTAAAGCCATATATTTAGTTTTTGGGATAAGTTAATTAGCTAACAAGATATTAATATCAATATGCATCAAGAGTTTGGCCTTAAGTTGTGGAAAACAACCATTCTGATAATAGCCGTACTTTAATTCTAAATTACGTTTATTTCAGGTTTAGCTTTCATAAAAGTCCCCTTTTATCTTATAGCCCTTCACATGGGCTTTCGGTTTTCGATGGTATCTATGAGCATTCCTGATGAAGGTTAACCCACAAATAAAAAGCGCTACGAACGCTTTACATTTATAAAGTGTTATTTTCATTTATCAAGCAAAATTATCAATACCGCTGCTGAAGGACTGTTATTAATCAAGTCTATCATATAATTAGATCTTAATACAGAAAGTTTGTATATCTAATAAAGGTTTATTCCTCCAGTCTGTGTCATCTTCCATATGTCGTATAGCTAAACCCGTAACGCAATACACGTATCGCACCCCTTTTGGAACTCGAGATTGTTTCCCCCACACAGTTTTTATCCGCTTGAAATTTCAGAAGACGACAGTGATGTTAATCAGCTTCGTGCTGCTGGATGAACTCTTGTATATGTCAAAGTATTCAATAAATGCAATCCCTTTTTAGTTACCACATCTCTCTAAAAAAGAAAGATCAAAGACTCGTTATTCCGCTTATCTAGATTAAACCGGTATATCTGAGCACTAAACTCAACCCTCTCAGTTAAAATCTCAATCAGGAGCATAACAAAAGGTAAAACAGTACACAAGTACAAGTTTGCCTTCTTTATGGGTAAGGAGTGCTCCCGCGGCAGTATTAAAAATTATGTCAACTTAAATTTGAAACAACAATTCTTGCGTAATTTGCATAACTACAAATACTCGAATTGGATTGGCCCGTTACATTTATAACTTCTGATTTACACTCAATCTCCGGCGCAGAGTTCATTTCCGTTCCATACATGCTCCGCAAAACTACACTTATATGAGTTTAGTGTTACAAAGTATTGAACGGAACGGATATGTGATCTCTGCGTCGGAGATTGGTTTACACTCCGATAGACTATGTTGCCAAAACTATATTCGTAACCTTAATTCATACCCAATACAGATGCATGGGTTTCAAGCAAAATGAGATTGAAAACAAAATACGTAAATATTATTTCGATTCTAATGAATGATAAAAAAAAATTAATGCATTAACCATCTTGCTTTCCTCAGCTAAAGGGTGTTGTTTTATAATTTTTGCTAGATATTCGGTATTTTCTGGTTTTATCAATCTTGTCATTAAAAGAATTGCCCATTTACCCCTACTTTTCATTCCAGTATTTGATTTTATATAGTTAAAATGTTATCTTTGAAAATCTTATAAAATCCTTGTTATTTTTTCCATCATTTTTGAAAGGAAAACAAGTGCCAATGTTAAAAGCATGAAAAAAGAATTATTTTCCGCCACATTTTCAATGATATATATCTTGAAAACAGGCACGTCTTTTTCTGTTTTTTTTAGTTTCTTGATTTATATTCTATCAACTTATAAAGTCTTTTAGCGAACATCTTAAATAAAGATACATTTCGATAATTTTACTTTAAAAAGAATAAGTTCGCACCAACCTCCCTCTAACATAAAATCCTGGATCCGCCTCTGGTTCTACACTGTACTGGCAAATGTACATCAGAATAAATACTTTTTGAGGATTCCGTTGTTCTTGCTATAAATAACTCTAACCCGTTTCTCCTTTCGTTTGATCCTAACTTTCTGAAAAATCCCTTATTTTGTTCTTTAAGTATTATAGATAAAATGTAAGTTATATGATTTTATACAGAGATTCGATTTAGGATGGTTTAAGACGACTGAAGAAGTTTCTTTTTAGTTGTATAAGAGGGAATAGCTAGAAGAATGCTTGAAAATCGACTGAATGCGAATCAAAGTATACATATAAAAAAAAAGAGACACGTACAACAACACATCAACGACAAAAAACAACCAAAATATATAAAAAGGTCAAAAGACAGCTTAGATTTTAGTTCATACGGTCAGGAACATATACATTTTATGCTGCAAAGCCTCTCAGATTCATTTGCTGTTAGATATACTCATCACGGTCATAATCAACTAAATGGTTATTTGAAAGAAAAAATTTCTGATAATGGCTTTTAGTGAGACAACAACACTGCGACACAAAGTTACAATGTATTTGTATATTAACCTTTTATTTTATATGGTCTTTAAACACTTTGAGAAAATCATTGGTATATGTTATAAAGCCATCTTAGTAAGAATACTTTTTTTCCAATCGGAACTTGTCATGATTATAGTATTGATTTATAATCCTGGTACCTTTTATATCTATATGTACATTGTAGCTCCGATGGCAGTTCCCCATACTACGCTAGAAGACATTTATATTGAGGGAAAATTAATCCCAAAGAAGAGTATACTTCTCTGCGACTTGATGTCCGTACATCTTGATCCTACTGTATGGAACGAACCAGAAATGTTCCGTCCTGAAAGATTTCTTGATGACAAGGGTCATTTTCATAGAAGAGAAAATTTCTGTCCGTTTTCACTGGGTTTGTTATTCGTAATTTGTGTTTGTTTTTTATAATGACATACAACGTATTTTAAAAAGTTTGTCTTTGGTTTTGTAATGTTTAACCTGTTTTTTATTCCATTATAAAAAAAACGAAAATAATGATTCTATAATAGGAAAAATATATTCGAGTGAAACAAAAGTGTTTGTGTTGACTAACCATACTTTAGGTTCAGTTTTATACGAATCTTTTTCTAAATTATTTTACCACAAATACAACTGATACTGGTAAACCATTGTATGAAAGAAAATAGCGAAACTTTAGATGCATGCATTTTCAACTACAGTCAAACCTCCTTAAGAGACCACCTGTATCAAGTATAAAACCTGTGTTAAAAGACCATAAATTTTATATCCCTATGTATTACATTTCATATAAATTGAACCTGTATTAAGAGACCATCTGTCTTAAGATACCAATTTCTTGCTCTCCTTTAAGTGGTCTCTTAAAACAGATGGTTTCATTATTTCAATAAAAAAAAGTATTACTGGTATAACTAGTATGGTTATTCAAATGATACACTTTACATTATCCTCAGTACTTTAATAGGATACAGCAATCCGAAGATTTTATGGTATTTGCTAGAACCGTGTAGCATAGTGAATTTTATCATTATTGCTAAGATAGTTCCAATACATCATGACTGTCATGTTTTGAAGCTGAATCCCCACATGTTCTTTACTTTTCTAAATAAAGGCAACAGTAGTATACCGCTGTTCGAAATTCATAAATCGATAGTGAAAAAAACAAATCCGGGTTACACAATTAAACTGAGGCAAACGTATCAAATATAAGAGAACTACGACACATCAGAAACACAACATTTTAAAATGTAACACACACAGAAACAAACTATAATATAACAATGGCCATTTTCCTGACTTGGTATAGGGCATTTTAAGAATAAAATTGTGGGTCGAACCTTGTTTTGTGGTATGCCAAACTTCCCTCTTTAATGGCAATGTTAATTATAACATTAAAATGACAATATTACATGGCAGGACTACAATACAAATAAATGGGAGAAAATATAGGACAGAGAAACAAACGAGTAATAGCTAGTCAAAGGTTCCAGGTTAAAGATTTAATACACCAGACGCGCGCTACGTCTACACAAGACTAACCAGCTACGCTCAAAGTTTGAAAGCCAAAATTAATACAAAATAGAAGATTACCGAGGACCAAAAGTTCCAAAAAGTTGTGATCAATATGGCCAGGGTTATCCGCCTGGGACAAGAACATCCTTATTATTTAGAATAATTGATACTTTTGCAAACAGTAAATTTTATAAAATGACTATATAATAGATATACATTATTGAATTGAATTGGTGACTAGCTACAGAATAAAAACGGATACATACAAAAATATGAAGCCGTGTTAGCCAAACCCAGTGCAACGCACAAAGTAGAAAATGACGTCACATTTGAATTTCTAAAACGAGTTCCCAAAATTAAGAAAGAATTTGAACGAAATTCAAGATTAGATTAGTATGACTTTTCTAACATTTATTAATAACAGCGAATAGCATTTGGTAATAAAGCTAGTCTGTGAGTAGGGAAAAAAATAAACGACAATCATTTATTGTATAACGTGCTCTTGTCTCTTCTTATATTTCTAGGACCCCGTCAGTGTGTTGGAAAACATTTAGGTGAAGCAGAATTGTTTTTATTTTTTACTTCATTACTTCAACGATTTGACCTAATAAAGGCTAACCCTGATCAAACTTTGTCTACAGAAGGAAAGCAGACGTTCGTAACACTAGAACCACAACCTTTTGAAATGAAATTCGTTATCCGAAATTAGCCATGGTACATGGATTGATCATTCTGCAAACTTTGTTAATTTGATTTACCATTTTAACCATTTTACATGATATAAAACTGAAAGCAGCCACTAATGCAATATGCAGTATATGTGTACGCAAATATTTAGTAAATGAGTTTTATTCTATATTGTACTTACTCACAACGTAGCCTCATTCTCTTCATCCAACTAACTTGAAAGACAAAAACAATAAATGGAACCAATTGTAAACCAAAAAACATTGAACATGAAGTCAAAGTCAAATGAACCATACCAGACAGTTACGTACACCTAACAATTATTAAATAAATATTAATTATATAGAAATTGACCTTTCCATGCACGTATAAAACCGTAACGTACAATGGCGGATCCTGAATTATTTATAAGAGAATCCCAGTCCACACATACTTGTAATATATATATAGGGGGTTGAATCCGCGTTCCGGAAATACTGTTCAGTCCGTATACGATTTTGTTATATACATGTATGTAATCGTAATCACAGGTACTGTCTCTGTTTCGTTTTGCAAGCGCCATTAAAGGATGTAATTTTATGAGCTCCTAATATTTTGCCTCTCGTATCCCCAAACAGAATTATTACATGGCGGAGGACCCTAAATATAATTTCAAAGGACTTTATTTGTGTAAAACTGAACTGAAACCATGTGAACTGACATTTTTTTTCCATAATTTTCACTGAAGTGGGAAAACCACGTGGGTGGTCAAATTTTTTTCTGTGCCCGATATACTGAAAATAGACAGTTTTTCATTGACAATATTTTTATTATGATTTTCTTCAAGTTGCCTTATGTTTGATCACATGAATCCCAGTTTTCTGTACGTGAGATTCATCTCATACAGGCGTATTATTCAAACAATGCGACAGACGAACAAACAAAAAAGTGCAAAGGGAAAAGTATTCAGTCCCCAATCCGGAAATCAACCCGATTAAAAAAGAAACCAGCTCGGTTTAAAGATGAAAGTTTCACCGATTCAGGAGACAAAACTGTTTCGAGTGATGAAAATCGTTTTTACAAAGTCAAACGAATACTTGCTAGGAAAATTATGGACGGAACAATGAGTTATTTAGTTCATTTTATTGGAGAACCGGCTCAAAATGCCCGTTGGCTAAAGGAGTCCGATTTTGACAAGAAAACCCGTGATTTGATAAAACGCTGACTACCTCCACAAATTTTATGAGTCGTTTTGTGTCCGTGAGGTTTACCTCATGATACACCGTTTTTTAAATGTTTTATTCAGTGTTTAATTTTATGGAATGCTCATTTGTACATATTAAACGAATTTTGTTGTAAAATTCAAGACACAATTGCCACTTTGAACAATTTATACTTTAATGCTTGACAAGGATGTTTATTTCGAACCTTTTTGTCCTTGAGTTTTATCTCATGACAAGTTACCCGGATGTTTACAGTGATGCTTTACTGGAACTTTTTGTCCGTGAGATTTATCTCATGACAATTTATTAATCTGTGTACAGCGATGCTTTTCTTGAACTTATTGACCGTGAGATTTATCTCATGACAATGCCCTATGATGATGGTACAACGACTTTTTCTGGCGAACTTTTCATGTTTTTGTCCGTGATATTTATCTCATAACAATCCGTTACTATGATGTCAGATGAAATTCAGTACAGAGCGGAGCCCAATTTCAATGTTATTCAATGAGAACTTTTTTTTTTAAATATACGGACATTAGTTTGTTTGCATATATAATATACATGTACATGGAAACTGCTTATTAACTGCTTAAGATTTTTTTTATTTTGCATATGTTGATATTACTTATCTTTTTAAAATACTTGAACAATTCGTATTATGTATGTTTGCTTGATTTTTCTATTATTCTGATGAAAATAATGAACGATTGTTGATATTGCGTATACATGACATTATGCTAAACACTTGTGCACTTTTATACATGTAGATTTTTTATTTCAATTCCATTTACATAAGTATCAAGTTTGAATTAAATAGTCATTAATATTTGATTTATTTAATTTTGTAACATAATAGCAGAAGGTTGGTACTGCGTTTTCAGATTTGTAATTCAATAATTATTTTCTATGAAGAATAGCGAATTTTGTATGTTTATATTGAACATCGATATTTACTATTTTTGAAATATGTTGATGAGATCGTATGAATATGGTTCATTTTGTATTTAGTGGATTTTTAAGGAAACATGATAGTGATATACAGTTTCATTAGCGAGCGAATTAAGGAAAATGTAGAGAGAATGTTTTTTTTTGTTTTTTGTTGTTTTTTTTTTTTTGCATGGTATAAAGACGGAAATCTGTAGTTAACGTCCTTTTGGAACTTTTGTGAGGAGTGTATTATCTAGGATCTATGTTAGTGATATCGAGATAATTTCAAAAATAAAACCCGTGAATTGTATCTTTCTGATATGTTTTATCTGTTAGCAATTTTATATTTTTTATGAGAGTGTGTGTGCGTAAATGGGTTTGGTGCACCATGATTCTGTGAGAGATAGTTGATATATTTTTTTGAAACTTGCAACTTATGAAATGTGATCATTATAGGACATTTTCACAATATTGTAAGAGTTAGGGGCTCTGTTGAATTTATTACTCAATGATACATGTATCACGAAACAATTTCGGATCTGTAAAAATATATTTAACTACTAACTTTCAAAAGTTGAGATTTCGCAACGTCAGATAATTGTCATTTTTCATGCTGTGTTTTGAGATGGTATATGAGTTGGTGCATATATATTGTAAAGCGAATTCAACCCTGAGAAAAATTTACATTTTTCTTTTGTCGGGGAGATGTAATATATATAGGGGGTTGAATCCGTGTTCCGGAAATACTGTTCAGTCCGTATACGATTTTGTTATATGCATGTATGTAATCGTAATCACAGGTACTGTCTCTTTTTCGTTTTGCAAGCGCCATTAAAGGATGTAATTTTATGAGCTCCTAATATTTTGCCTCTCGTATCCCCACACAGGATTATTACATACTTCTGTGATTCCCTATTTTATCAACCATTTAATAATCATCTCCTTGTATATGCTATATCTCCAAGAGCTTTAATAGTCCGATTCTATGTGTATATAACATAGACTGGCCGACATATGCATATTGATAATGTACACCTTCTTGAGTAATGAAATAGAAGGAGCTACAATTTATCACAAGCTGTACAATATCTTGCTTATTTAAGAAAGTATTTTTCCAAGTTTTTGGTCCAATTATGTTTATTGCATAACTTTAGATCTTGGAAGGCCACTTTTCGTTGTAAAAATAGAGTCGGACAAACTACTAAGATATGAATCCCGTCCTCATCAGTCAATTCACAGCATTTGCAAGTTGGTGCTTACTTTCCCCCAGAATATTTACAATTTTAACTTTGTAGGATATACCGTTTTCCGATTTGATTTTCCTCTGAGTTCAGTATTTTTGTGATTTTACTTTTTATATCCAAGATAGTTGAACGTAGACAGCTCAAAGATAGGTGAGTCGATCAAAAAGTTTGGCAGTTTTGATATAAGTGTTTTAAAGAATATATTTGAGATCTATCAGATTTAAAATTTTTGAGTCCAGAGAACTCTCGAATAGATGTTTTGAATGTAGATATCCATGAAAGCAACCCTTGTTGGAAAGCAGTTATTGCTTTTTAGATTTGTAATATTCATGAGTGTTTGCAGCTTAGAGAGATAATTAATAGTAATATTTTCGCATGAAAGTAGCACTGATAAATGTGAAAGGAGAGTGTCGGGTTTGATCCGTTCGATCCATGCACTTCAGTTTTTATAAGTGATTAGATGGTTCTACTTGCTGTGCTCATTCTAGCATCAATGCTATGGTAGTTTTAATCGATTCAGTTTTGCTGATTTATTAAGAATAACAGCTTTTAGTTTTTTAGGGTGCAGAGTTGCATGTACATGGTCCTATATTGAATGCCAAATGAATGTAGATACCATTGTTTGAAGTTTGGTTAGGTCGCTACTTAAGAATGAAATATCGTCTGTGTTTCAGAATGGTGTGAGGCGATGAACACAAAGGCAGTTTCATTCTGTATATTTGATTTTGGCTACATGATAACAAGAGAGTGCGCATGCTACATCTGCAATCTATTAATATTTGGTTGTGCAGGTATATCTAGATTAGTTCTGACTGAATTCTAATATTAAAATATTAACAGTATTGTTACATCCCTTCTACTTTAAATAAAATAATTACATGACATTTATTTTACCAATTAAAGTCATATATAAAAAAAACAATTAAAGTCATATTCAGCACCTAAGCAATGTAATGTCTAAATGTGAAGTTAAAGTCAAAGATATTGTCATAATGATTGCTTTGCATACATAAAATATATCATAGCGCTTGTTCTTTAATACACGAGGATATAGTTGTTTACATTATTAACACGAGATCGCTTCAGGGATTATTATGCCCTGTACGCACTTGTGATCTACTCGCACACAAAATCCTTAAATCGTGCTGGTGGTTTCACAACTCTTCCTGGTCGTGTTATTATCGGTGTTTCTTTCGCATTTTCGATTTCTTTGCATTTTCACAATGGTCTTGATTGTTTATTTCTCCATGTTCAAACTCGAATTTAATTTCTGTAGGTTCATTATTATCGTGTTCTAGTGCGTGTTTAATTTGTCGACGATTTCTACGTATGGTTCGCGCTCCAACATCAACTTCGTACGATCTGATGTTGACCTGTTGTTTGATAGTCCCTTTCTTCCACTCTTTGTTGAATTTTGATGGTTGTATTTTTAAAGTATCTCTTTTCTTTAACGTTGGTAAATCTTTTGTTCCTTGATTGTAATAGAATTGTTGCTTTTGTTTTTGTTTTGTTAATTCTATTTGTACCTTATTCGGGGCAACCACTTTCGGTCTAAGAAGAGTTGGCAAAAGTGTTCTAGTTTTTCTGTTCATGAGTTTTCAGCTGGACTATTGTCAAAACCCTCTGTTGGTGTATTCCTAAAATCGAGAAATGCTAAATATGGATCCTTTTTGTCAAATTTTGATTTCTTCATTAACCTTTTTACTGTTTGTACTGCTTGTTCCACTTTTCCATTACTTTGAGAATACAATGGAGATGAAGTGTTATGTTTAAAATCCCAGAGTCTGCTAAATTTTCTAAACTCTCCACAGTCAAATTGTGGACCGTTGTCTGTAAAACACACATCGGGTATACCGTGTCTTGCAAACTGAGCTCTGAGTTTTCTGATTACTGTTAGCGCAAGAGTATCCCCAAGATAATCGACTTCCCAGTAGTTAGAATAGTAATCTTCTGTCACTAGATAGTTCTTACTTTGAAATGCCATTAGATCGATTCCTACTTTTGACCATGGAGGACTTGATGTTTCGCATCTCTGTATAAAATCTTTTACTTCGGCATTCATTCCTGACCAATAAAGACTTTCACGTGCTCTACGTAAGCAACATTCTATTGCTATATGTGATGAATAAATCTTTTTAATCATATCAGTTCTTAGAGATTTAGGAATAATAACTCTCTCTCCTTTGAATAAAAGACCATTCTGTAATGTCAGTTCATCTCGAAAGTCGAAATATATTGATACACTTGATGGTACAATCCATTTGTTATTCGGCCATCCTTCCTGAATAACTTCTTTCAGTTCGTGCATTTGTTGATTATTCTTAGTATGTTCTTGAAGTTCAGAAATTCGCTCTTCTATCATGTTAATGCTTTCAATTTCATCTGTTGTATTACTGGTATCGGAAGTCTCTTTTAAGTACGCTCTACTTAAAGTATCGGCCAAATACATCTCCTTTCCTGGTCTATATTGCAGGATAATTTCTTACTTTTGTAAACATAAAGGCATACGTTGTAACCGCCTTTGGTGCAGCAGGGAGTGGCTTTTTCATGATTGATTCGAGAGGTTTATGATCAGATATTACATTTACTATTCTACCATATGTATACGAGTGATATTTTTCAAGTCCGCGAAAATGACTGATTATAGTTCCTTCTCTATCTGAGCATACCTCGTTTCGGTTTCAGTGAGAGTTCTACTCGCATATGCAACTGGTCTTTCTTCCTGCATAACTGCAGCACCAAGTCCAGTTTGTGAAGCATCGCTTTTAACTGTTAGCTGTAGTTAAGGATCATAATATTTTAAAACTGGCTCAGCATGCAGTCACTAGCCTTTTAATTTCTTCAAGTGCTTTATCATGATTTTCAATCCAACAAAATTCGGAGTCCTTCAAAGTTAGCTTTCGAAGTGGCTCGCAAATGTCACTCAGTTTTGGTAAGAACTTGCTTAGATATGTGACAAATCCAATAATTCTTCTTACTCCGGAAACATCGTCAGTTTGGCATATCCATTACGGCTCGAATCTTTTTCTGGATCCGGCTTCAAACCTTCGCTGGTTACTAGATGTCCTATGAATCGAACTTCCTTCCATAACTTCAACTTTTCTTTGTTAAGTTTTAAGTTTTCCGTCCCGACAACGTTCCATTAAAGCCCGAAATATTTATTATCGTTGTCATCAATGGCTTCTTCTTCTGTATCGCCTTCGCCATAGACCTTCCACAGTTTGGTCTTGCCTTCGTTGATATTCTTCTGGTGCAGAAGATAAACCGAACGGCATTCGCAACCATCTGTAGACTAGTGTCAGAACGGTGTGTTGAATGTTGTCAACAACAAGCTTTCTTCATCCAGTTCCACATGCCAAAATCCATTCTTAGCATCAACGACACTAAATACCTATGCTCTACTCATTTCAGGTAGTAAATCATCGATAGTTGGAAGCGGATAATGACTTCTTTTCAACTGCTGGTTTAAATGCTTCGGACCAATGCATATCCGAAGTTTGTCTGGTTTTACGACAGTTACCAAACTTGAAACCACGGCGTTGAAACTGGTTTCATAATTTCTAACTTTGTCAGTCTTTTCAAATCGGAATGAAGCTTCTCTTTTATATGTTTATAGCGACAGGTACTTTTCGTGGCGGATGTACTACAGGATTTGCAGTATTGTCCAATTCTAAATGATATTTTCCTTCCAATTTACCAGTCCCTTCAAATATGACTGCATATTCCTTCATAACTATTTCTTTTGAAAGGGGTTTAGAAAGTGCACCTTGTCTCAATGCCTCAATATTTTCATAATTTACAGTTACCAAATTCATAGCTTGCACTGCTTTGCTACCTAACAACGGAGTCAAATTGCTATCTTTTACTACTACAAATTCTGCCTTAAACTTATCATTGTTCTTTGGATTCACCAATTTTAGAATGCATTTTCCTATCGGTTTTATAGTGGTACTGTTGTACATTGTTAGTATTTAACTTGTTTTCTGTAATTGGTTTATATCAAGCTCTTTCAATGTTCTTGCAGTGATTATAAATGCATGTTGCCCCACTGTCTAATTGAAATCTTGTTAATTTTCTTTTCTCATTTTTGCCTATTATCTTCATAGATGCATATATGTACCTGCTGTGCTTTTCTTTAACAGAGTTACTGTGTTTATTTCAAAATAATCATTACTTTCGTCGGACACTTCAGATATTTCTCGTACTCTGTGTCCTGGGTGACGTCTTTACCTTGATTTTTGATTTACACATACTTTCAAAATGGTTTGATTTACCAAATTTCCTACAATCCTTCCCAAAAGCTGGACATTTAGCCTTGTTAAATTCATGTTTTCTCCCCCAATATTTACATGCAGAGGAAGTTTGTGCGTAAGATGGTTTAGTTTTATGTGTATATTGCTTTTGCTGTTGATAATTAGGATTTCGTTGTTTGTGTTTTACACCATGCACTTCCAAGTCAGAAAAAAATGGGTTTTCTAGTGTTTTTACTTCTGTTTCGGACCTTTTTATACTAGGCGACGTCCGAGCTAGTATCCTGTTTGATCTCCGTAAATTCATGCTACTGGGCGGATGATGTCCTCGGGGACAAAATGTCCACAGGACAATAACAATCTCCCAAGTTTATACTTGAAATCTTAACTTTACATGTACAAAAACGAAGCAACAAAACGTTTGAGTAATTTAAAACCTCTTTCAAAAGATCTGATCCCCACTCTTTCTTTATGTGTGTGACCAATTGAAACCAGATTTCCTATGTATGTAACCAGTGTAACCAGCAATCCCCATGTATGTAACCATTGTAATGATCATTCTCAATGTATGTAACCATTGTAACTCAACTTCCCCATGCATGTAACCATTACAACATGATTTACCATGTATGTAACCATTGTAACTGGACTTCCCATGTATGTAACCATTGTAACCTGTCTTCCCCATGCATGCAACCATTGTAACCAAACTTTCCCATGCATGTAACCATTGTAACCTAATGATCCATGCATGTAACCATTGTAACCCTCATTTTCCATGTATGTAACCATTGTTTCGTGACTTCTCATGCATGTAACCATTGTAACCAGCAATCCCCATGTATGTAACCATTATAACCTGATTCTCCATGTATGCAACCTGTAACCTGACTTTCCCATGCATGTAACTATATATATACTAGTATTGCTACCTGATTTCCCATGCATGTAACAAACTCAACGTCTCCATATACTGTAAATTCAGAAATTATTGCGAAAAATGCGACAGGGTTATAATTGCAATGATTTGAACTCACATTTCTTCATTTTTTATATGAAATTAACAGGATTTTTAACAATATCGCAAAAATTCAAATCGCATTTCAGTCTATAAAAATGACAAAATCGCAATGATAAATGCATACACTAATTTCTGAATTAACGGAATGTAACCTGAGTCTCCAGGTATGTAACCATTGCAACCCTCATTCTCCATGCATGTAACCATTGCAACTGAACTTCCCCTTGCATGTAACCATTGCAACCGAACTTCCCCTTGCATTTAACCATTTTAGCCTGATTTCCCATGCATGTAACCATTATTTCCTATTTATGTAACCTTTGTTATCCCCAATCCATATGTATTTTATCATTGTAACCTGACTTCAACATGCATGTAACCATTGTAATCTAACTTCAATGTATATGTAATCATTGTAATAGCCTTACTCCTACCTACTCCGTTTGCAGCAGATATGGTCAATTATAAAGCTGTTATTGCATATCATTTAGTTATGGTACATGTGTGTTACCAATTTAACTAATTAACCATTGCTTCAATGGGGGTAACAAAACAAGATACATATATTCAGGTTCACATTTTGTGCCATATCTACTCTTTCTACAGATAAAGATGGCTTTTACAATTATTGTGACAAGATACTTTAAATCAGCTGTGTGAATCAGATGTAGATTCCTTAAATTTCTAAAGGACTACTCTAAATTTTACATCAATTATCTTTAAAATTTTACAGAAATATCAAAACCTCTAATCTTTAAATTATTCTGCATTATCAAGTGACGCATCATTGTAAATATAACAGAATTTGATGAGACTGTCAACAAAGTGAGAGGGTTAGCGCTATAAAACCAGGTTTAATCCACCATTTTCTACATTTGAAAATGCCTGTACCAAGTCAGGAATTTGACAGGTCTTGTCCATTCTTTTTTTATGTGTTTTGTCGTTTGATTTTGCCATGTGATTATGGGCTTTCCGACTTGATTTTCCTCTGAGTTCAGTATTTTTGTGATTTTACTTTTTGAAAGATCGACATCATCTCATTAAACTACAAAAAATAACCCAGAAAAGTAGATATAAAACCCTTGTCAAAGTTCCAAGGTTCGAAGAGCCAGAGATATTCCCACAACAAAAAAACTTAGAATAAATCATCAGAATGTTGGATTGTTTTCAATCAACAAATTTGGTGGATTGATATGTCAACAGACAGTTAGTTTTCTAATGAGTTTTCATTGTGTGATTTGTTTTCGTACTCACATGAAGCAGAATTCATACAGAACCTTATCCAAAATAAAACGAATCCAACAAAAATCTTTAATTTCACATTCAGATATATTATAATGATGTTCTTTGAATGCGTGCAATCAGAATCTTTTTTTAGCATGAAAAATATGATACAACCATATATAAATGTCACAAAGTTGAATTCACTGCAAACATTTCCTGACAATGTAAAAACTATCAGTGGTCAGTATAGAGTAATCTAAATAACAGAGCTCTCATAAAACATATTTTGATGAATATGGATATTTTTTAAACAGAAAACTTTATGCATTTAAATAAATCTGGACTTTTTTAAATATTGATTGGTAAAACATATTCTCCTTTCTTTACTTTTTTAAATCAGCACAACAGAATGCTGGACCTACTGACCTACATACTCCCATTAAATTATGGACCCTTCCCTGTTTTTGAATACCTGATGGATTGTTTTATTGTTTGCATACCATAACAATAGTCATTGTGGATTTACAAAATGTTATTGTCAGATTTTGAACATATAACCCATATCCCCTTTTATTCAAGAAATAATTCCTTCATGTCATGCTCTATGCTCATTTTAACATGGGTAGGCATTATATTTGTCAATATTTTACACTGAGCGTTAGCGAGGTGTAAAATGTGGTCAAATATAATGCCTACCCATGTTAAAATGAGCATAGAGCATGACATGAAGGAATTATTTCGATTCTAATAGGACAAGTATAGTATTTTTATAGGTCGAAGCGTACGAAATTACCGTAAAAATGTTTGGCTGTTCCTGTTTCCTCCTGTGCATTGCATTTCATATTTGATAAGTTTAAAAACTACGAGCAGGGTAAATATATGTTGTTTCATAAACATATATAATAAAAGTTTATGTTAGCTGCCTAAATGTATATATTTTAAAGGATAACGATGGAAAATAACGTTAATATAAACAGTAAGTTTGTGCGCATGTGTCAAACATATTTTGTGCTCATTAGAACACATCTTTGTTTACAAAGCGTAATAAGGACGTCATATTAGAATCCATTTTTTATGTCATTGAAAATATATAAATAACTTCTCTTGATAGGTTTCTATTAAGAGGAAAGGTCTAATAATAAGGCACTTTCAAAAATCATTATTTTCATCTTCTTAAAATGAAACGGTGGAGAGCTTTGTAAATATTACATTGAAATAAGTAGCCACAAACAAGCTTAAGATTAAAATTCTAGTAAAGGAATGGTCCCTTATATCTACCTGAGTCAAATCAGTGAACATGAATTTGACACTTGTGCCTTTAACAGTATAATAATAATGTCATTTAGTTGGAAATAGTAAAATTTTAAAAACAAACATGAATGAATAAATAAATAAAACAAAAAAAAAGACATAACACATGTATACAATCTCTTGTCTGAATGTAAGATATAAAGTAAACAAAATCAAACAAACTTATAATGAAACAGCTGGTTCTTTTACCCACCAAGATTTTTATAAAGTTGTCAAGTATAATTTGAAATCAAAATGAAGATATATTTTGTTTTGCATTTTTTCTGGAATTGTCAAAATTGACTTTGAATTAAAAATTGAGGGTAAATAAATTAAAATCTCTGATGCCTTCAAATTTATGAAATGGACAATCGTAAAATAAAAAGGTTAAATAATTGATTAATACAACTGAATACATGATCAGACATATGTTTGATTTTACTTTTGTTTTTACAATAACAGTTCTCCTAATGTCTTTGAAATATATACACTGAATAACTGTCTTTAATAGAAGGCAGGCATACCATTCATAATGATGTTGAATATCGTAAATGATGAAATTGTGACAGAGGCAATGGTTACACTCCCTAGCACATATGATTCAACTTCAACCCATTCTGAAAACAGAACATACAATTATTATCACACAATTTATAGGAAGTTTTTTGGCACTTGTTAAATACCAGTATTGTCAATGAAATTAATGATTCTTTATTTTAAATTAAGTTTTTTTATTATTTAACTTGCATTGCAGCAAAAGCCTCCAATGGTCAAGTTGCCTATTATACGTCATTGTGAACTGGGTAAATATGATATGAAGTTGTACCAAATTAGCTGATAAGTGCTAGCAGATAAGAAATAAATAAGATTTTTCAAAAACCAAGATCTTCTGTAGTAATTCTTATTGTAATTAAGGGGTGGTCATTAAGTATAAATCAGAAGGGGGTCAGTAGTATAATATTGTCAAGAAAGTTTTGTACAAATTCAGGTGAAAATGTTCTTTTGGATATTCTTTTATTAAGAATGTTTAAAACATTCTTCCTCATCATTTGTATGATCTTTGTTGTCTGTAATCTATTGGCTGTTAAAAAGATTTTTTTTCCTCATTTTTTTCTGATACACTATTGGAACATTTAAACAAAAGCCTTGAGATGTGTATGTATGTTGGCATTTGTTTTTGAAGCAGTTCAGTGTTCCTGTTGTAACGTTGTTTTCCTCTTATAGTTGATGTGTTTCTGTGGGTTTGGTTTGTGAAATGGATTTGTTTTGATCAGCAGTATACTACTTTTAGTACATAACTAAATATCCATTAAATTTATAAAGATTTCGTTTTTAATTAACCTACCCTCTGGCAATTCATTGTCTGTACTATCTTTAGAAATCTCTATTCTCAGGAAACCCATGGTTGTATCTGTACCATCAGAACAGGAAATATAAATCTCATATTCAGGGAAGGTATCTGCATTCAAGGTCGCCGAGCTACTCAGATGGATTGTCTGACCTAAAATTCAAAAGTACATCTTTTTCATTGACATTTGCCATTAAAAAACATGACTTTTTGAAAAGTTTGAAAAAGAGAGTAGAGTTTTTGTTCTTTTTTTGGTACTTTTGTTTAGAAATTATCAATTTTTTTGCAGAATAGCAATGGTTTATCATAAATTTCCCATGAAAGTCTTCATAATGAAGTCTGGACCTACTGATGGACATATATACCTTCTAGAAAAAAGACATTTTCTGTTTCTGGATTTGTTTTTGTCATGTTACATGTGATTGGGTCTGGACCTTTAGATGGATCATCAACAGTGAAGGTATATAAAGCTCCAGTAGCTGTTTCTTCAATGTATATCTTCTTGTTGAAATCTGGGAAGGTAGGCGGCTGGAATTCAATTGTATATGCATATTAGTCTATAAAAGTTAGTCAATATTCCAAAATCTTTCTTCTTTTAAATTATCCATTGAGTATGGAGTAAACAAGCATTAAAATAAAAAAAAAACGAAAATGTACTGTCATTGATATCAATGTCTTATGATCCTTTAAATTTAATAACAAAAAACATGATTATTTTCTACATAGACCTTAAAATATAAACAAACAGTACAATATGATGCACATACAATGTAAAATGTGGGACCTAGTTAAATTAATTCATGACACATCACCTTTATAAATTAATGACACAAAATGCAATGAACAGCCAATTATTGATATTAATAACTATACCCCATTAAATGTTGTTATGGTAACAGTTCCAGTAACTCTGTTGTAGCAGGAATCCTCTGCCCACATGACATACAAGTGATACTGGTTTCTTTCTCCAACTATATGCAGAAGATCATCTTTCACATGAACAGATTCTATAAGAAATAATTGTAATCCATTACTGTAAAAGTTAGAGACTAGGCAATCATTTTCATATAGAATTATGACAACAAGCTATATATGAAATTGAAAGAAAAATAATTATGGGCACACTACAACTATAAAATGGCCACATAAAGCATCTGTTTGTAATCTTAATATTGTTCTACTAGTATATTGTCTTAAGTACATTTCTGTCCCGTATGAATTGGTAAATACTATGAAAATTGCTTTGATGGATATTGTATTTAAAAGAAAACTTTATTTTACATGTTAGCCATGTCATATGTAATACTATATCTAGGTTTTAATTTTTTGCATTTTTTATTGTTTTAATTTCAGCAGTGTTTACTTAACCATAAACTTACTAGACCAAGTATCAAAGTAGAAGTACTGATCATTATCATATTCTGGTTGGTAATCAACAAACCAATCAGCATAATCTGTGTCATTGAAGAAAAAATCTATCAGACTGAAATCTATTGGTGAATGGTCTGGTATCGTCTTCTCATAACGTGATAAATTAAAGTAGGGTAGTGTATCTAAAAAAAAAAGAATATTGAATTATCATAATGTCAAAGTTAAATATCTGAAAATGAACATGATTATGAACAGATATTTCAAATAAAAGTATACAATTAAACTTGAAATAGTCGAATGCAAACAAATAATTCCAAATTTGAATAGAACATGCTTTGTAACACTAAAAATATTCAGAAGAAAAATAAAGAATGAAGTTCACAATAATATTATGGGGAAAAAAATCTTTGAAAATTTCATTGAAATTCAGTCTGTCAGTGAGAGAAGCTGCAGATATCAGTAACATCTTTAATTAATTTTTCTAATTTAGTTTAATAACCCTATTCCAGTTAAAAGGCGTAAAAAATCAGTACCTGGATCATCTTCTGTTTTGAGTCAATAATAAATTATAAAAGTTGTTTCCTCTTAAAAAGAGATTGATAATTTCAATGAACAAAACATATGATGTACTAGCTTTAAACATGTTTATACTGGATAATAACATTAAATAGGGTCTTTTAAACTCTAAGGAACATATTCCATGGAGTTCTTACTTTCTATCATGGTACACAATAATGAGTTTTTACTCAAGACAAGAAAACTTTCAATGGGATACTCACCAGTCTATATATAAAGTTTCCTCCCGCATTCAAAACTGATAAAGAAACTCAAACATAAAATCTACAATGCACATTAAACAATAATACCATTAAAATGTAAGGGAGATAATCCATGTAGAACTTACTTTCAACAGTGGTATACTGAATGGCAAACACTTGTTCATACAAAATCTCTTTGGTCCCATTCCAGTTGACCACATCACCATCTTGGGGATCCTCTGTAACAATTTTATAAGTATCTGTAGGACACAGGTTTTCCCTGAGATCTCTGTGTTCAGGATAAGAAGCATTGTACGAGGCATTGCACCAATCATAAGATAAAATCTGAGCTCCACCATCATACCTGAAATAATCTTGTCATATAAACAAGCTCTTCAAATTTATCCTGTAAAATTTCCAAAATATCAGAGCAATTACTCAATTAGTTTTAAACTTTAGTTTTAAAATAATCTAAAAATTAATATCTAAAATCTGCAAAAAATAATTTATAAGAATTTATTACAATCACTGAAATGTTTGATTCCTGGAGGTAACTTGAACAGCATCAAGGGTCAAGGTCAAATTTTGTCATTTGGTACATGTATTCCAATCACATGATGCTTCTACATACAAAGTTGTATATACTTACCATCCAATAAAATCTCTGGCGACTATAGTGATTCTTTGCTCATCTGGTGGGATGAATGTGTTTATCTTGTTAAGGTCAGTATCTGTAACAAAGGAAATCATCTTAATACGTTTTGGCTAATCAAAACTCCTTTACTTTTTTGCTTTTTTTTTTTTAGAAATCAGTCTCTTAATCTTTGGTAACATTTATATAACTGAGATACCTATCGATTTCTTTTATTGACATTATTAATCCACAATGTATTCATTGAAAAGAATTAATTTATTCGTATGATTTAAAAATCATGCATAGTAAATATCATATCTTTTTCACTTTAAAAGATTATTTTTGGAAAGTAAGATACTTGATTTGTAGTAACCTGAATAACTCCCTTGTAGTATTCTGCTACATTAATGCAAAAATGTCTATAGTCAATGATAATTATATTTTTTTAATTTATAGAGAGTTCTATGTATATTGATGCCATAAGAGGGAAAAGAACTAATTATATGGAGCGCATGAGTTGTTTGAGTAAGATTTTCACCTTAATAAAAAACAAGTTGTCCTTTGCATGAATATATGTTAATATGTAGGTAATAATGTTTTTAGAATGTAATTAGCAGTAAATACCTGAGATATTAACAGAATTGGTTCCCACAACTTCTCTGTATCCAGGAACACCAATTGATCTCCATACAATAAATTTAAGAGTTCCAACATTCACTGGATAAAATGTCCATGATGCTATTAGTCCACAACATCGTACAATATCAACTTCACTCTCCATAATATAGGCATTTTCTAATGAAGAAAAAGTACAGATCTTAATTCAATACATTATGCGTTTCCTCTGCCCAACTTTAACTAATCAGGTTGATTTATTGTTGATACTGACTCAGTTCTATTTTCATCTAATTCACTAATGATATTATAAAGGTGATGAAATACAAGAAGAAGATAGAAAAAAAAGTATCTTTTTTTGGGGTAGGTGGGACAAGGAGAGAAAAACTATATCACATTTCAACTAAGAGTTAAAAAAAGTAAGTAGTGATTTCTGTTTTTTACCTCTGTCTCATATGAATTTCAAAAGGTACAAGTATTTGCACAGTCAGCTTCATTGCATATGTTTTGTCTGTGCATGTTAATATACCTGATGTTTTAACTTCCCATTGTTTTGGTTTATCTCATATATAAAACAAATAAAGGTATTATGTGAAATGTAAAATACCTTCTTCAGTGTCATTTACTGGTCCTAATGTTAAATTTCCAATGTCTACATAACTAAAATTTCTGGCCTCACAATCTGTAATTAAAGGCAGTCATACCTTAATATAGTATAACACTAATTTTAATAAAAACTTTATATAATAACTCATCTTCTTGTATTCCCCTTTAAGTGTAAATGAGCAGAAAAGTTTATATTAAAGACATGCCTTTCACACCCTTCCATACATTCAATTTTGGTATAGTCCTCACCTAAAGTCTACCAGTCATTGCTCTCAGTCCCTAAAGTCACATATTTTGCCAGACAAAGGCAATTGCCAATTTTTAACCGAAGACAAAAGAAATGTTGGTGTTCATTTGTTGACTAGGGTACACTGTACATTTAGACTATAGCTGGATATCAACATCCCTCGGTTTTTGGGGTCAAGAAATAGGACACAAAATCGTCATAATTGACGCTTTTTGCACCTGATGACCAACTTTGAGAAAAATGCTGTCACTTAGAGAAAAATAATTGTTGATTCTTTGAGAGCACTTGATGTCTTGATTTTTTATGTCTTTCATCATTTATTTTTTTACTAGTATAGTTTTTTTTCAGATTCTACTTGTCTATCAATTGCCCCTTTGGTATCTTTTCACCATTTTCCCCACACAAATTTAGCATTAATCATGATTCATTGAAAACATTTGTTAATTCTTCCACTGAGGTTGAATGCATATAATCTGTTTGAGAAATATATCCAATGAAATGTGAGTATAACTTACAAGTACAGTATCTATGGTTTCCTTTAAGAAGACAATCTCTTGTCTCAAGTGTATGAGGTTCATCACTCTTCTGACCACACGTGTTGTTATATCCATCTACAGTATTAGATTCTGTATCTGATTCACAATACCGAGTCCTTGTTTGATATCCTCTGTCGCATGTAATGGAACAATCAGACCAATGGGACCATTGTGACCACTGAGGGACTGTAGTAAAAAGAAAATGTTATAGTTATAATGTATTATAGTGGATAAAAGATAATAAATTTGGTATGACAACTATATACCACTGATCACTAATTGTTAAAGTAATTCCACTAGCTGGCATCCATTGTCCAACCTAGATCTATTACAACTGTTCAAACATCCATATTCAAATATATACAAATACCATATTTTAGCAAAATATATATATTAAACAAAGAAGGTAAAACATATCCTAGCAACTTTACCTGACCATATAGGAAAATAGGTATTTAGTCGGATCTTAACACGTACTTGTGATTTGGTTAAAACCGGTTTTGTTCAAAATATACGAAGAAATGTCGAAATGTTCAGGACTTTATTAGGCCAGGATTTTTTAATTTGTTGGTTTACGGATCCGCCGACCCGATTTTGCCGATTTCCAGAATAAAAATAAAATTGACTTTTCATGCTTTTTTATTCCCGCCGACCCTAAGAAATGCATTATCCCTGAAAAATAATTAAAATAATTTTTATTTATGAAATGAAATGCATTAATCACTAACAAAATTGATAACACTTGCTGTTGTGAAAAAATAAAACTTCCAGTTTACGTTTTTAAATATAGACAAATCAATTATCATAATAACTGACCTTGAAATGTCGTTTGCACAAATAATTTTGCGGAACGAAACTTGTGTTTAAAACCAATTACACAATAAGTTCTTTTCCCTTATTTGTCATCAGTCCGTAAGATGCACCATCTCATAGAAATAGACTTGTCCAAATGTGGATAGGTTGAAGGCATCAAGTTGAAGTATTGAATATTAACAAATCATTTGGAATTTTCTTGTTTCATAGATAATAAAAAAATTATCGTCCATTTGGATAAAAAACGGGAATGCGAGACAACAGATTGACCCGATAATCTCGTTTTTCCAATGGACGAGTCTATTAGGTTTTTGACACGTGTGTTGAAACTTATTTTCGTACGACGTTTTTACATTTTTTTTTCTTTATCAGTTTTCGTGCTTGAAGATCATTATTCACCAAGTTTTCTGGAATTGATTAAGAGCTACGCGAATCTATTTTTCTTGTTTCTGAAATGACGATTTAATTTCATCTTTGTCCGTGCACCCTCCTTTTTTTTACTGTAAATTATTAGACAATGTCATGCGATGTTTATAACAGCTGAGCAATAATATTTCATTGAACTAAAATTTAAGAAATGATGATAAAATGGCATAACAAACATATTGTTAGAAAGGTGAAATATATATTGATTTTGCATATTTTTCTGTCTTCAAAGATCTTTTTTTTCTTTTTTTTTTCCCCGACCGACCAACCCGACTTTTTCATGGGGAAAATCCGTAAACCAACAAATTAAAAAACCGTGGCCTTAAATCAGTATTTCGGTAGGATGGTGCAAGCATACGATTTTTATTGCGTCTTACACTTTGAGAAGCGATTAATCTTCAACTACTTTATTCAAATATTGTGTAAAAACGTTAATTTTGAGCTATGAAAGTCAAGTGGCTCAAGTATTTTTCTGAGGAAGTTTTAAAAAATTGCAAAGAAATATTTTTACATTGAGTTAGCTTTCATTAGTCTTAACTATCTATAGATTAACAACTTTTGGTTATATTTATAATTTAGAATCATAATTGAAGGTTGGGGACGATTTCACAGATAATTAACTATATTGATGTGCCATTTGAATGCAAGATTGACATTTCGTTGTATTATGTGCCAATTCAAAAAAGTTATGCGAGTATTCTCTCCCCTTAACAGGTTCATTATTTTATAATTAATTTTAGGTTTCTGATATAATTTTGAATAATTACAAAATGTATATCAATTCAATATAGTTCAGTTTTTGTTATTAGTGTATCAAAAACATTGATGTACGAATATAATTTCATAAATTTGAAACGTTTAAAATGATTACATACCAATATAAAGAACCATTCATCATTTTTGAAAAAGACTATTAACGAAATTTGTATTATTTATCTTCCCTTGGTGATAGATTGATTGGGATATGAACCAGCGTAATATAATGGTAATCACAGAGAGGGACCAGCAAGCAAATTTTAATTGTAGCTTATTCAACGTTAAAACAATTTTCCACTATAAACGAATTTTACTTTATACAAATATAAGGACTTTGTTAGCTAAATCTACAAATTTTATTAGATATTATGATATTCTATTGCAAAAGATTAATATGCTACATATCCTTCAAATAAAAATTCCTTACCAAAAAGTTGTCTTTGAATATTTTAAGTTGATCAAATATAAAGCTGACATCTAATATCTAATTTCTAAAATTATATGAATCGATAAGAAAGAATTTAAATTAGAGGCTGTTTTGATCAGACAAAAACTGTCAGAAACTAAACAGGAATAAAATGTTTTTTCATTGATCTAGATTTATCTCCCATTTATTTTGGGATATTCATTGTATACATAATTCCTATTTCATTTGTCTGAATTAAGTTATGCTTACTTATACATCCATATTCCCAGTACATAGTTCCACAGAAAGATATGTATCTGTTGGTGTAGTAGCTGACTTTAGTCCGTGAACAGGCTTCATCCTCCCAGCCCCAACCACAGCGATAGTATTATTTGTATGTAAACTCCACATCATAGTCTCTACTTGTATAACACCATGTTAAACTGTCATTTATCAATACATCACAATCATAATGGTTATGACACAGAGAATCTGTATGACTTATGCCATTGTGCCAGGTATCTTCTGGTTTATAGAACCAATAGTCATCTGTGTTATAATCCCATGCACATCCATGTGTCCAGTTACTCAGAAGTATATCCAGTGTACCATTAGTGTGGTAAATGTGACATTCAGGGGAGAAGTAATCGTTCCTACATGTTCTACCAGAATCTACAAAATAAATCAATATATAACCAGAGGTGTGTTTAATTGGTCTCTTCTGTACATCTCCAGAATGTCATCTCGTGAAAAATCCAAAAATGAATCTGACATCTTCTAGAGATATTTTGAAGATGAAGCAATAAAACAAAAATTCAATTTGCGGTCGATTTTTTTTTCTTCTTATGCTGGATGACCTAGATGATGTTTGCAATGATTAATTATAAAATTCAGTTATGCAGTTCATTAGGTAGACTTAGCTGTAATAGTGTGCTATGTTTTGGCATTGCTGTAAATATATAATAAGCGTAAAAACAAATAAAATTGATTGTTCATGACATTTTTTCTTTATGCTTTCAGGGTTATAAATATTGGTCTTTAATACTAAATTGAAATTTAGCTAGAAAAGAGTGCCATTTAGTGCCTTATCCTTTTCCTTTCGGGCAGCTGTATTTAAATATGATTTGATTAAAATTTAAAAAAGTAGTAATAAAGGTTTTAAGAGAAAAATCGTTAGGACCACCATTGTTTGACCTAGTACACTTGTGCGCATGTGCGGAAGTGTGAGATTAAATTATGCATCTGAATTTTTCAAAAATGCTAAAAATACCATTGATAACTATATCTAACGTTCTTGTCCAGTTTTTTCCTGTAGAAAAACACATAGAAAGATCTGTTGTAAACTCAATCGTGCTTTGAAAACATACACAGATTTTACGTATTCATCTGTGGTCCATGTTTTACCATCAAGTAGACATCCGGTAATAGGAAAAGTAAAAACGAAAGTGAAGTTATTGACAGCTTTATTTTGCACAAATAAAGAGTCTTAGACAGATATTAATACTCTGATGTTGCACACTGTGATTGGTACACTGTCCATTTAACAGTTAGCGGCAAAACATCGAATTTATGTTAAAAATCAAGTCAAACTGATTACAATAGTTGCCTTTAATAGGACTAAAATCCGGATAAGACAAAAATGTACGGCTGTCATAAATATTTTTTGGAAGCCCTGGATTATATATGGTATATCTAAATAATATTGGTATCCTCCAAACATAACTAATTCCCTGTTGGATAACTTACATTCACAGGTATGTGTGTTACATCTCTCCCATTCTTCTGGTATACTGTCCTCACAATCTTTAGGACTACCAAAATAATTCCATGTGGGGTTGCTACAGTTCCTGTGTCTAACCCTATAACCTCCACCACAAGTACGAGTACAATCATGCCAGTTGTTCCATGTTGTCCAACCTGCATCTCCTGTTAATATATATTTCTTTATAATTTCAAATACTTTAAATTGTAGAGGGATTCTAAAATTACAAGATATCCCTAACAGACTACAAAATAAAATAATTTCTTCCTTCAATTGTACCCTGTAAGTAAATGACTAATATTTTTTTGAACATCATTGATAACTTAATGACTCCATTTTCAATTACCCTCAACTTATGGCTGGTCATGCTATATCTTCAAACATGTGGTCAATAGATTTCAACTGAGATAAAACTTCTATCCCAGTTTCTGACAAAAGATATCATTCATCCAGGACTCAGAACGTCATTGTTGACAATTTACAGTTGAGCATTTTTTCTTATTTTATTTATATAAAAAAAGAAGATGTGGTATGATTGCCAATGAAACAACTCTCCACAAGAGACCAGAATGACACAGGAATTAACAACTGCTTTGTTTGCAGCAGCTTAAAAAATAAACGTTAAACCTATGAACATTTCCCCACATATGCCAGGTCAAAACTTAAAATGAGTATCTACATTAAACTAGTAAGTCTCAGATATAAACGTAATCTATCAACCTCATACTTACTAACACAATGGTAACGTATCCATAAATTGGCTTCTCCTTCAGTACCACACTGACTGGCTACATTGGCATTAGTCACATCGAAGGAACAGTCAGTTTTGTTATCACACATGTCCTTGACCCCGTATGTCAAGTTATGTAAGCAGCCATAATGGGGTTCATAGTTATAGGTAACATTGTCAATTATGATGTAGACCTTTAGAGGTTCTATATAGTCTGGGTATGTATAGGATTCTTCATGTTCAACCATACAGGATATAGAGGCTACCTGGCCTTCTCGTGATGTATACTCATAGTAAGCTGTTGTGTAAAATGAATTTTAATCATATCAAATATTGAAGTTTAGAAAATAATTATTATTCAAAAGTACAAAATTAAGGAATAATTAATAGTAATGCATTTTTTCCTTTAATGACCAATTCAAAATTTGAGAGTATTCTTCTTGGTATGTGAGGAAGAGAACATAAAATGTATCTGCAACTGTTAAATTTAAAATTGATAAAGTCTTCTCTACAAATACAGTTACTAATATAATTAATTTTGGGATGGCAATACATTATCTTTGCACAAAGTGATGCCTAGCAATTTTCACAGAAAAATTCTCAAATCTACTTAACATTTATTCATAAGAATTCCAAGTTTATCCAATTTACATGCAATATGCATAATAATTTGTCTAATAAACATGCAAACAATATCTCCATAGAAATACTTACTTGGATAGAGAACAATGTGCTCAATGAGATCTACAGTCAGTGTAGATACTGTGGTGTCTGTCCCATCATTAGCTGTTATTGTGATCACATACTGACTAACAGTATCATAGTCCAGGTCAGCCCAGCCATACAAATAGATTGTCATATCTGTAAAATACCATAATGAATTAAAGATTCAACTGTATAGGAGAGAAGACGAAAGGTCAATTGAACCAAACACATTGCCATTCTGACCAACACCTTGGATGGTTTCCTTCCAGGCGCGGATCCAGAGGGGGGGTTCCGGGGGTTGGAACCCCCCTTTTTTTTTGGACGATCAATGCATTTGAATGGGGACATGTAATTGACCCCCCCTTTGTCCTGGGTTAGGAACCCCCCTTTTTAAAATGGCTGGATCCACCCCTGCCTTTCTGCTATGAGTGTGACTTTGTGTCATCTGAAATCTAAAAAAAGGTATTGAAGCGACCTATAGACCTTAATTTTTAAAAATTATTAATCTTTCTACAATCAAAGATCTCACACACCTTTCTGTATCTTTGTGTATACATATTTCATTGAGAAAATTCATGAAATCTGTATGCAAATTTAATTCAAGTATTGCACATTGTAATTGTGATTTTAAGGAAAATTCATGAACACAGATATCAAAAAATGATTTATATATCAACAGATTACATTACTTGAGTTTGCTCTCAGAAACCCACAGCATTCATTGATACAGTAATTTATATCTGGCTCCATCATGGTAAAATCCAACATGTGAGCTACCTGATTATGTCCTGATATCTCATTTAAAATTAAAGGAAACAGATGATCCTGTTAAGTTTGCTTAAAAGTGATATCGGAATCAATTTTAAGTGTTACTTTATGATTTAAGGGACAACCCCTCATGTTAAAACTCCTATCTTTTTTGTTTCACTTGTACATGTGTTTTGTGTCTTCATATATTAAGGATATAGTTTTAAAAAGATAAGTAGAATTTCTTGAAAAACTTATATTTTCATCTCTTACACTTCTGTACATATGCCTTCCCAATTCAGGAAGCTTGTTATGGGTTGCCATTGTTCATATCTTTAACCTTTCATAATTTTTTTTGTTCATTGCAGATCTTTATAAATAGCTGTATATCTGCATTTATTTTTCAACTAGTTCATGCAGACTGAAAGTGTATGATATCTGGTATAGACTTGTTGAAAACTACTGGTCTTTTCTATTGTCAGTGTGCTGTCATAGTGATGTATATCCCACTTTATCCTTTTTTGGGAACTGAGCCTAGAGCCTTATTAAACTTTTTAATATATGACCTCAAACACAATATAATACTTGCTTTCCATATAGAAGAAGTTGGTGGATGGACTAACTGTCATATCCCAAGTGATGACGTCCTCATCTGGATCTGTGAGGTTAAACGTATATACCTCTCCTCCCCATTGTAATTCTGATATGTTTACTGCTCCTGGCAAGTCATCAAAAACTGGAGGCTGGGAAAAGAACAACATATCTGATTAAAAGCATCCAAACATCAAGAAAATATGACATCTCCTTCTAATTAAAGTCATATGAAACCTCAAATTAAAAAAAATCATGCATATGTTTTTTATAACTAAATGCATAGTTTTCATTACACAACTTATGTACATCAACTTTTTTTTGAGGAAAATTCCTTAATTTGTTCACTTTTAGAAGAAGTTTAATAATTTTTAATTTCTTGCTTCTGCAATTCGCTGATATATTTCCTGTATGAATAGTGACCTTAGCGTGACCCTCCTTGTGAAAATGCGGTGATTGCAATACGCATTGATCAGTCGTTTAAATAAACAATTATCTGATTGTTCATGTTAAACAAGTGTTGATTGTTTACTATAAGGTGACAATCGGTAAACTTTCGGCTTAAAAACAGATTTTAATGAGCTGCCATATTTGTTAAAACATAACAGACAGAGAGAAAAAAAATGACGATTATACAATATATTTTCGTAATTAATGAAAAAATTGTGCACAGAGAACTAAGTTTATGATATATACATGCATTGGTTCAAGAATTGGATAAACATTATTTTTCACCAATGACTCGTTTCATATGACTTTAAATTTCAAACATGTTTGTCAAAAATGCAGCAGCTAATTTGACAGTCTGGTGGGACGCATGCATGCCTCAATTGACGAAGGCCCTGTTTCAGTTCCAATCAGGGTGTAATCAAAAAGTTTAAATGCTGTTCTGTGTTTTGTAACAGAAATATTCCACAGCCTTTCTCATAACAGTGACTATACATCAACAATCAGTTAATAACACAGAAATGATATGCAAAAACGCTTTAATGAAGCAACAGAAAATCTAATGAATAATTAAATGCTCTTGTCAACATTGCATATAAAGGATATCTTCTCAGTTTTATTTTGTTTTGAAAACAAAACCTACCCAGTTGTATGTTGTTATGGTAACTGTCCCTGTTACTTTGTTATAGCACGAATCTTCAGCCCACACTGTGTATTTGTAGTAGTGGAACTTTTGTCCAACTTCATGAAACAATTTGGTCTTTACATGTATGCTTTCTGAAATCCAATTAAGTTTTTAATTTTTATAAAATAAGGTTTTTTTTCATGGTATTTCATTATAGCAGATGCAATCTTATTCACAAGAATCTTTATATTTTTTACAGTGTCCTTTGGTCTATTTGTAATTCTTTTAATGGAGATGACAGTGGTTGTTATACCATTAAGCAAAACAATGCTGTACCGGTAATTAAATATAAAATCAGGTCTGATTTTTTCTGATAATTTGGAGTTCTTATGAATATCAAGTTGTATGACTAAAGCAAAACTTCGTGGTTGAAACTTGATGTTCAGGTTCAACTTATATCAGTGTTTTGCTATGTCATCCATCAGCACATTTGTCAGTTCCCCATTCAGAACACATTATTTTTCTAAATATAAGTTAATTAAAGCACAAGTAATCTTGGTTACATCATTTTTCATTCATATTCTTTAAATCAGATCATAGAGGAAGTAGTCATGACCGACAATGTCACATACCTTTACTTGATTATGTCACATACCTTTATTTGACTATGTCACATACCTTTACTTGATTATGTCACATACCTTTAGTTGAGTCATAATAGAAGTACTCATGGTTGTCAAACATGCCTTCAGCATTTTGCCAAAAGTCAGCATAATCATTATCAGTAAAATACAGGTCAATAACATGCTCATCAATGGCTGTGTAATCTGGTATTGAAACACTGTATATAGGCATAGTATAGGTTGGGTTTTTGTCTACAATAGATAAACAATAAAAAGATGTAAAAATAACTGTAAGTTCTGTATTTTAATGTTCTAAGAGGAGCATAACACTTTCTATTACAAAGAGGAATGCTCATTTTCAATAGAATGTACAGTGCAGTGCACAACACTTTCTATACAAAATACATTGTTATGCAACTCTAAAAAACCTTATAATGCAGCAGGGATCTCCATGACCTGTTTTATGATGGCAGCTAGCCATCATGAAAATATCATCCGTCAACGTCAAATCTCCACACCATTGTTAAATTATCTTCTGCCTTGGTCAAATGATACCCGCCATTGCCAAAATTTGTTTTCATTTTTTTTCTGCTGCCCCTATTTTGGTTAGCAATCATAACCAATTAACTCTTGGGTTATTGTATTATAATCCAAAAGGTACTCCTTTTACTTCTTTGGTAGGAGACTAATAAGTTATTTTTATTCATGAAAAATTGAACACAATATCTGTAAATTACAACTGTTTTAACTAAGGGTGGACTTCCTATATGCACACACAGACATGGGCCTGATATTAATGAATCCCTTCTTTGATATTTGAAATATATCAATGGGTTGCAATTTTCACCACAGTGAAAACCCCATCCCTCTTTTGAACTTACTTGTAGTTGTGACATAACGAATGGCATATACTTTATCCTTGATTGGTGTTAATTCTGTAGTATTCCACTCTACAAGATTTCCATCCACAGGTTCAGTAGTTGTCATTTTGTAAGTATCAGTAGGACATAAATTCTTTCTCCAGTCAATATGGTCATCAGTGGAAGGGTCATAAGTAGAATCACAATTATCATAACCAATGATGTTATTGCCATAATCATATCTACAATAGGTTAAATAATTCTTACTACATGTACTCTGATAGCCAATACAACCAGGAGTACTATATATATATGACCACAGTTTTAAAAGTACTTATATGGAAGTAGATCTGATTTTTCAGATAATATGACTTTTGTATTTTGTAACAATTTATAGTTTATAAGATAACATACTTATATTAATTAAATTTCATCATTTAATAGAACAAAATAATAACAAATTGTTCTATAGTGTAAATAAAACAACAGTAAACAAGAATGTGTCCATAGTACACGAATGCCCCACTCGCACTATCATTTTCTATGTTCAGTGGACCGTGAAATTGGGGTCAAAACTTTAATTTGGAATTAAAATTAGAAAGATCATATCATAGCTAACATGTGTACTAAGTTTCAAGTTGATGTAACTTTAACTTCATCAAAAACTACCTTGACCAAAAACTTTAACCTGAACTTCACACTATTATTTTCTATGTTCAGTGGACCATGAAATTGGGGTCAAAACTATAATTTGGCATTAAAATTAGAAAGATCATATCATGGGGAACAAGTGTACTAAGTTTCAAGTTGATTGCACTTCAACTTCTTCAAAAACTACTTTGACCAAAAACTTTAACCTGAAGCGGACGGACGAACAGAGGCACAGACTGACGGACGGACAGACGAACGGAGTCACAGACCAGAAAACATAATGCCCCTCTACTATTGTAGGTGGGGCATAAAAAGGTCAAAATCAGCACAATTAAACTTTTACGAATAGGTGATACAAAGCTGTTGATCACTGCCTCTTTTCCCAGGGAAGTCATATGCATGGTATCATTGTACAGATTAACTGAATTCAACAACAAAATAAGTGTGTCAAGTTTGTAATTTTTTCATTAAATTAATATGTTTTCTATGTTTAGCATATAGATGAAGACCAGCAATAAAAGTGCAGTTTCTTTGCTTTTATTGTGGTTTTTGATGTTTATGTTCTGATTTTGTGTCATGAATGGTTTCCCCAATCTTTGTTTTTCTATATTAGATATAATTAAAACATACACTCCAATAAAATCTCCTGGAATTATAGTTATCTGTGAAGACAGTGGTTGGTTAAATACCCTGTACCCAACACCTGTAAAATTAAGTAAATAAAATTCAACAAAAGAATAACAAGCATTTACACATATTATTAATATAATTGTATGGTAAATGGTATTGGCCCTTGGTACTTGTAATACATAAAGTCAAGGAAGAAAATTAGTTATATTACAGTTGTTATGAATTCGTTTGATGTGTTTGAGCTTTTGATATTGCCATTTGATTAAAGACTTTGTGTTTTCTTATTTTCCTGGGAGTTTAGTATTTTATTATTTAATTTTTAGTACAGTAATTATACTTTGTTCACCATTTTACCACAAATAAAGGGTACTGAAAAGAATAATTTGTAATGCAAGATTAATAACTGTGACTTAAGAAAATGCTTCATAGATTTAATGCTAGATAAATTTATTTCAATTAATTTTACTGGAAAAGTAATCTTAACAACAACTCAAGAAACTGTACTTAATTTGTTACATCTGTAGTATTTAAAATGTATAATAGAAAGCACAAACTGTCGGATTTTCATAGCTTTATTTTGTTTTTGAACTCTTAAATAACATTAAATAGTTTCATTTCATTTCATTTTTTTTTTTTTTCTTTTTGAGAAAAAATTTATTTGTATGTATAATTATTTGCACAATAATCATGCTGGGAAAGAAAACACTTACAATGTATTTTTAAGAGTAAAAATCTAAAGGGGAATGGAGATTATGTATTCCAATAATGAACTTACACATTAAAAATACAGTAATTTGTTATATAGATTTTTACCTTTCGAAGTTGAAAATGATGTGTAAACTTCCAAATGTTATAAATTTGTTGAAATAATTTACATACCTGGCACATATTCTTTTACAGAACCAACCACTTCATATAGATGATTTTCTCCCGGATGTCTAGTTTTCCTCCATACAATAAACTTGATCCATCCTGTGTTCTTGGCCATTATTTTCCACTGACTGATCTTCCCACAGCATGATATCTCATCAATGTCACTCAATAGGAGATAAGCATTTCCTTAAAGTGAAAAAAAGTCTCTGAAATTTTGTCAATTATTTTCATATTTATAACTTTACTACCCTTTTATGATTTAAATTAATATATTGTTGACATATGGCATATGTATGTTATGCGTTAACACTGAAGACAATTATAATACGACCAGTCTAAAAATTCAAAGCTCTTACTTCTTTATTCTATTTCACAAAACCAGCACTTGAACAAGTATTGTACTTAAAAATGAAAATGGCAATTGCTCAAAATACTTTTTCACTTGATTATTCTCAGTCAATAGGAAATCATGAAAAATGCAAATTACATCTGTAATTGAACTATTTGAAACTTCAATTACAGTCCACCATAGTCTTTAAATGAACTTCTTTATTAATAAATCAGATGCACACTATAAAATGTCTCCACTGTTTTGCTGTAACATGAAGTTTTTAACACAAGTTTCACATAAATAAAGGCAACAGTAGTATACCGCTGTTCAAAACTCATAAATCGAAAGAGAAAAAAAAAACGGGTTACAAACTAAAACTGAGGGAAACGCATTAAATATAAGAGAACAACGACACAACATAAACTTAACATCAGCACAGTTCTATGATAATGAGGTCATGGTCATATGAACCAGGGAACACAGACATGTACACCTTAACATCATGCAATCAATACACTAAATGTAGTTGACCTGCATGCTGCTCATAGTAATCAATAATCTTATAAAAATTATGAAAATATATCATTGACCAATAAACCATGAAACATATTAACTGACATTTTAATGCAATTCGTTTATAACAATAATTTTAATTGGACGTTGAAAAATATTATGAAGGCCTGGAGTAAAGTCCTTGTTCTATTAGTCCAGAACTGAGAAAGACATCATTTTGAATAAAGATTGTTTTGGTATGTAATTTCTCACAAAATAAACATGAAAGTGACATTTTGAGCCTTAAAATCTTCCTTTTGTCAACGTTGATACCATTCCGAAGAGTAAGGTATAAATATGTCCAGTGTTTATATTTCCCAACAGTTTCACAGACTTTTAATTCATGTAAATTTATGCCTAAATATTTATTAAATTGTATTTTAATATGCTGCGTGTTACTATGTAAACTTAATTTGCGACAGTAAAATCTATGTTAAACAAAGGCCAAGATTAAAATACAATACAGTTATCTTCTTATTAGTAATTTCAATAAGAAATCCAATAATTACAAACGACCACTGTGAATAATTCAGGCCAAGTTTTGTACATATTGATAAAATTTTCCATAGACAAAAGTTCACTATGACAGCATAGGTCAATGAACAATGAAAATAGCCTGCATTCTTCTTAAGTTAAGTAAGAATAATACAAACCTGCTAATGTTTCTGTTTGGTAAGAACCTAAGCTACTACTTAGAGTGGAGTAGGTATTGTATGTTGTACCAACACCACAATCTGAAATAAAATTGTATATTTACCAAAAATTCTGTATTAATCATTTTTAAACATACCCTTTCTACACAAAGTTTCCTCAGTGTTGTATTCCTACATAGCAAAACACATAACTTTTTTGCCTTAAAAGATTTAGTTATAACTATCTGTACTGTGGATTCATTATTATTCGTTGGATACCACTTTTCTTTGATTTTGTGTATACAGGTGAACTTCCGTAGCTATTTAGTGTGGGGTATAATACTGTGCCACTGACTCGATGAGGGGCAAGAGATTCAAGTAAGACACAGATATAGTTATGTATTTATGCATTCAAAATATGTATAAGAGGAAAATTTTATACCAAATTTTCCAGCTTAAATTGTAAAATATCAATGAAATAATAACATTCTACACCATTTGGCTACCTTAAGTGTAGTATGTAACTATACAAGTGTTGACCATTACACCAGATCTATTACTTAAATAGAAACTTACAGCAGGAAAAGTGTTGCGATTGGTTGTCATGAATCTTTTATATAAGCATATAACCCAATATGTTCAGGCTAAAATTTGAATGAATTGAACAAATGTACAAAAATAGGTAAAGTCAGAAACTAAATAACTTAAAATAATACAGGAAAAATTTCTACCATATGTAAATTAAGATGGGAATTACAAAGTTGATATACTCACAGGGACAGAAATCATGTACACCCTTCAAAGGACAATCTCTTGTCTCTGTATTGTGCAATTCTGAACCTGGCTGGTTACATCTTTGTCTGTAGCCATCTTTGGTGTCAAATTCATTATCACACAACCTTTGTCTAGTCTGTTGTCCTCTCCCACAAGAAACAGAACAACCTGTCCATTCAGACCAGTAGGCCCACTGTGGTACTGAAAACACAAAAGACAACACCATGATGTAGTAATATTCCACTGTTGAACAAATTGTTATCTACATGCAAAATTAAAACTGTTATTTTTTTCCCCCCAATGTGATTTTCCAATATTATGAATTATCACTAGGATTTAACTTCAAGATCAATAATCATAACAAAATTTAATGAAATGCATGTTTTATACAGATTTGCAAATCAATTGACTGAAAATCAAAATAATAATTCATAATCAAATCAATTCTAGCAACACCAAGACAATTACTGGTAGCTTTCCTCAAGTAAGTGAATTGTCAGGGTGCACATATCATGATTGGAAAAGCATGACTTAAGATGAAGGTAAATATACAATTTCCAAATGCTTACTTGTACAGTTGTACTCCCAATACACAATACCACAGTATGACAGGTATAGATGGTTCTTCACTAAGGTATTCCTTACTTACTTGTACAGTTGTACTCCCAATACACAATACCACAGTATGACAGGTATGGATGGTTCTTCACTAGGGTATTCCTTACTTACTTGTACAGTTGTACTCCCAATACACAATACCACAGTATGACAGGTATAGATGGTTCTTCACTAAGGTATTCCTTACTTACTTGTACAGTTGTACTCCCAATACACAATACCACAGTATGACAGGTATGGATGGTTCTTCACTAGGGTATTCCTTACTTACTTGTACAGTAATACTCCCAATACACAATACCACAGTATGACAGGTATAGATGGTTCTTCACTAAGGTATTCCTTACTTACTTGTACAGTTGTACTCCCAATACACAATACCACAGTATGACAGGTATCGATGGTTCATCACTAAGGTATTCCTTACTTACTTGTACAGTTGTACTCCCAATACACAATACCACAGTATGACAGGTATGGATGGTTCTTCACTAAGGTATTCCTCACTTACTCCTACAGTTGTACTTCCAATACATAATACCACAGTATGACAGGTATAGATGGTTCTTCACTAAGGTATTCCTTACTTACTTGTACAGTTGTACTCCCTATACAAAATATCACAGTATGACAGGTATCGATGGTTCATCACTGAGGTATTTGTTACTTACTTGTACAGTTGTACTCCCAATAAACAATACCACAGTATGACAGGTATCGATGGTTCATCACTGAGGTATTAGTACGCTCACATTCTGTCCATCCTGTCTCACCACACATGTAAGTATCGGTAAAGTTATGATAAGATTCATGGGCATAGTCTGTACTACAGAATACAATATTATCATCACTGACCATCTCCACACAATCATAGTGGTCATTACAGTAACCTTGGAAGATTGATGTAACATCATGCCACACGTCCTTGGTGTTATAGTTCCAGGCACAACCATATGTATAGTTAGCATGTAATATTGTCACATATCCTTTGGTATCGTAGCTGTTACATACAGGTTCAAAGTTAAATAATCTACAGGTATCACCAGAATCTAAAAGAAGTAGTGTTATTTTTAGATGAAATTATTGCTTTCATTTTTATTCTATACCTCAGATTAATCATTAACATCATCAATCAAGACAATAACATTTAAACAATAACTACTAGTAATTCATTGACTGAAATATAAGCCAAACGCTTAACGATTAATCTTGAATGCTGTCGATTTCACCAAAAACTTACCACCAAGATTGATCGTAAGTTTACTGAATTGTTCATGACTTACGATCAATCTTAGTCTTAAGTATTTTTGTGAAAGCGACTCCTGTGCTGTATAATACTATGTCACATGTTCTAGCAAGTTTATATCAAGAAATATATACTGGAAAAGATCCAAATTAAGAAACGGAAAGTCCTTTATAAAATAGCAAAACCTCTCACTTGTATGACAGTCATATTGCCTTTAAGGTTATACTTATGTAAGCACTGCTTTCTGAAAATTTTGATCTTAGCGTCACTGATGAGTCTTATGAAGACGAAAGGCGGGTCTGGCGTATTAAATTATACTACAACACACCCGTGAAATCGCGGGCATTCAGAGCGTAGTTTAAAGTATGTAAAGTGTTGTTGGACGAATTTTGTAAAATACTGAATGACTGGAGAATTTCAGCAAAAGTATCATAAGTCATAGGTTATTGGGGACAGAAAAATGTTTTTTTTTTATCCCTCCACCTTTATTTTCAAAGTTCCTAATTTTTGGTTTTCTATCAATTTCAATATGAACATACATTTAGTATGTTATGAACATTTAAGTAAGGAGCCTGTAATTCAGTGGTTGTCGTTTGTTTATGTGTTAAATATTTGTTTTTCGTTCATTTTTGTACATAAATAAGGCTGCTAGCTTTCTCGTTTGCATTGTTTTACATTGTCATTTCAAGGCCTTTTGAAGCTGAGTATGCGGTATGGGCTTTGCTCTTTGTTGAAGGCCGTACGGTGACCTATAGTTGTTAATTTCTGTGTCAATTTGGTCTGTTGTGGAGAGTTGTCTCAACATGGCAATCATACCACATCTTCTTTTTTTTGTAATCAATGAATTTTGTAAAAGATTTAATGACTGGAGAATTTCAGAAAAGGTATCAAAAGTTCACATGAATAATTTTAGCTCTTATCTGTATATTATGAACATTCATTACTATATAAATAAAGTGTATTTACTTTCAATTCTAAGTTTACTAATCGATCCATGGTGGTCATTGATATAGTATACATGTACAGACCCTCTCTATTTAATAAACTATGTGACCGCCGTGGATAGTTAACTTGAAAATGATAGCAGATAAAATTCTGAAAATACACGTAGTATATGTATGTTCAAAGTATACAGAAAAACGCAAACCGGAAGTCTAATCGACTTAAAATTTCGTCCAATGACGGGACAATATCCGGATGCCTTTTTTCTCGTTTTTCTCTCAAAATAACTAAATCTGAATAATCATATGAATGGATGACAAATGCGACTATGCACTGTACCTATAGGACACAGAGGCGTGTTGATTACTTTATTGTGGAAAGAAGAGAAGCGACACACAAAATAAGGTCTTCTCGTTTAATAGTATAGAAGCCTGGTACCTTTGATAACTATTAACATGGACAGTGTCATAGCTATCAAGGTTACACTTATGATAGAATATCTTAACTTAACGACTTACATGGACAATCGTGTAAGTTACATCTCTGCATGTCATAATGTATGTCATCTTCATACACTTCTCTTTTACTGTGATAATTTGGAGTTGGATTTGTGAAGTTCCGTTCTCTACGTCTCCATCCACCACTACACGTCCTATCACATTCACCCCATTCACCCCAGGTAGTCCAACCACCATCCTCTGTTAATAAAGTAATAAAGTAGCACATTAGACCAATTGTCAAGTATTATTCTGAATTCAGCACACCTCTCAATCATCAGGAAAAAAACACAAATTATTTTATTTTCAAGTTTGTTTACAATACAATAAGTTTGATGTCTTATAAAACATCTAGTAAAAATCTATCACTTTTTTTAAACTGCTGTGTAAACTTCAGACTTAGTTCAACCTGATGCTTAGTACTTAAGCTAATCTTGATTTCTGTTTTACTAAGTTTCCTGATTTCATGCTTTAGGATGGTGACTTTTTTATATCTGATTTGGATTTAAGTGTTGCTGTTTTACTGATATATAATCCAAATCTATATTTTAGACTACTTACTAATACAGTGATGGATGGTATATAAACCAGCAATACCACTGTCCCCAGTACCACAGGAACTTTGAATGTTTGAATTGGTTACATTAAATGCACACTGTGTCCGATTGTCACATTTATCTTGGACTCCATGAGCATCACTATGGTTACATTCATGGTTGTAAAACATATAATGTACAGAGTCGATAACAATGTATGGATCTGTAGGTGGACTGTACCCAGGGTAGGTCTCGTATGCTTCATTCTCTTCTACACAAGACAATGAGAGTTCCAGCCATTCAGTAGTGTTAGTATAGTAATACACTGCAAAGGAACAAAAATGTAGGTTGTAGCTCATCTATATGACACAAGACTGTACATCTGCAGTTGAAGAAATTTTAATTTAAAAAAATAAAGTTACATGGTCTTTTCAGAGAGCTTGATTTTCTTGTGTCATCACTTAATTTTTGGAAAGCAAGATTTTTCTGTCTAATCCCACAGAAAGACAAGTTTTATAATTTTCTATCTGCTTGTACCTTTTAAAAGGCAACTTAACCTTGTTGCTGTCCAAAGCTAACGATACAAAATGTGCAGTCTAAGGTTTCTTTTTCCTTGTAAGTTACCTAAGCTGTATTTGGGAAAACCTTTCTGAATGTTTAGCCCTAATTGCTCTCTAACTTAATACTTCATTAATTGTTTTTTAAACTTGTTTCATTCAAGCATAACTGATGAGGAAACACACTTCTACCTTTTTCTTCATGGCTGTCCTCTCAACCAATTTTAACCACAAATGCTTATAGCAGTACTTACTAAATTAAGTTTATAGTCTTCCTTACCTTCTGGAAGTCCTTCCTCTGTAATATTTCTTCTAATCATAAATGTGACATTACTTATTCCATAATCTGTTCCATCAAAGCATGACAGATGAATCAGATATTCATCGCTGACAGCTTTATTCAAAGAGGCAGAATTATGTAGAGTAATGGTTTCTCCTAGAACAATTAAAGAGTAAAGATGTTGAATTCTTTACAATGAAACATAATTATATACAGTAATAATATATATCTATCTAAATAAGTAAGAGTTTCAAAAGGCAGACCTATGCAACTGCTATTTACGTTTAAATAACTATTATATTGCTAATCAATACTTGCCATCAAAATAAAACATAAGCAATATTCACAATTCAAATAGAACATATGTATAGTTGCTAAATATCTATTATTTGCTAAAGTATTGCCATCAAGTTGAACATATTTGAAGTTACCAGGCAAAACTTACCATTGAGATAGAACATATTTGAAGTTGATGGCTCTGTACTAGATATATCACAACTAATTGGATCACCACCATTGGAATAATCTATGTATTCAAAAGTATATAATCCTCCTGTTTGGATATCATCTATATATACACTCTCTGGCAGGTTTGGGAAATCTGGAGGCTACAGACAAAATAAATAATATGGAATGATACATTTTAAACACAATTCAAAATTAATATTCTAAAGTTGGAGAAAGAAAACGACAAATAATGTTAGATACCAAGGAATAAGACTTCATTTTCCATTTCAATTGGGTTCGGTTATTCTGTTTGCATATCAATTTAAAGTAATATAGGAAGGTATACTTTATAAGCACTAAGGTGTTATTGTCCAATTTGTATGTAGTACTTGCAAATGGATGTTCAATGTAAGCATAATTTTATTAATACTTTCATTTTTTCCTCACGTGCATGACATTGGCCCGAGTGACACTTTTCTGCTATTTGATTGTTTGTTGTTTGTTTTCCATTTAGTTTCTATACATTTTCATTACATGATCCAAACAATGCACTATCAAGCTAGTATTTATATTCTGTATTGCAGTGAACTTGTGTTATAAACAGTTCCCTTCCTATGTATCTATGGTAACTTACCACATTATATGTTGTTATAGTAACAGTTCCTGTTACCCTGTTGTAGCAGGAATCTTCAGCCCAAACAACAAATGTATGTTCCACCTCATGTGTACCCACAGTATGAGGCAACATGGCTTTTACATGGATAGAATCTGCAGTTAAAATTTTTTTCACTGATTTGTGTACACTAAATAAGCTATTTTCAAGATTATAATACTTGTACATATGTTCAAATATTTTAAGTCGGTATCACTATACATTACCATAAACAATGGTAAATTAACACCAAACATTTTCCTCAATTCATGAACATTTGATAAATATGGGTTATTTTTGAGTAAAAAATGCATAATTTTTTAGGATACTTATAAAATACAGAAATTACCGGTTATTTAACAAAAAAAAAATTGTGTTTATCTTTTATAACAAAAAAGTTATGTCTTTCTTTCGAAAAAGAAATTACGGCGACAAATCTGAATTTTGAGCATATATACAAAATTTCGACCTCATTTTACTCAAAAAGAAGCACATGAAGGTATATTTTTTATTATATATTTGATTTAATCAGGTAAAAAATAGCCTATATGCAAATTTTCACGAACTTGTAAATACAGGATCAAAACTGTATCGTATGCCCTTAAACATCAATGATATTACTTTTTGCTATTTTCTTTCAGTTTTCTATCTTATTTTTATAACCATGCATGTTGATATAAAAATCATCAGGATAAAAGTACTAAACTTTATTACAAGAAAAACTTTCACGCTCAGTTTTTTATTGGGTTTGTGTTGCTTAGTCTTTAGTTTTCTATGTTGTGTTATGCGTACTATTGTTTGTCTTTTTGTCTTTTTCTTTTCCAGCCATATGCATGGCATTGTCAGTTCGGTTTAAGAGTTTGAAAGTCCCTCTGGTATCATTTGCCCCTCTTTCACTAACGTAACATACCTGCTTGTGTATCAAGATAAAAATAGTCATCAGAATCGTACTCCGGCTGAATATCCAGGAATCTATCACCATAGTCTGAGTCATTGAAGTAGAAGTTCATAACAAACATATCTATAGCCCTGTGATCCTCTACTCTAATATTGAGTTCAGTCATCACAAACTCTGGTCCTGTGTCTGAAAATAAAATGATTTCATGGCTTAATTAATCTGATAACTAAATTACATAATAATAAACCACGTTTAAACTTATAATTAAACTTACTGGAGTAGGGATTTATGACTGGAAGGAAAATCATCAATGCTCTTCAACTTTTTACTTGTTTGGCTTTATAAAGATTTTGATATGAGCATTACTGATGAGTTATATGTAGACTAAACGTCCGTCTGGCGTACTAAATTATAATCCTGGTACCTTTGATAACTAAATACAATGTACTAATTAATAATTTACATAAGCATACATATTTGATTTCATGGTTTTGCTTAAGTCAGCATATGTTCCTTTAGAATATTTGAACTTCTTGGTAATGGTTTCCCCATTCCAGGCAAAATCCATGAAAATTGAATTTCTACAAGTTATAATGAATCCAATGTAACTTACTTTTCTTTTTCTGACATTTCAAACATACTATTTCAAGTTGTTTGGCCTTGGAAAATTTACAAGCAGATGCTGTTTTAGCTTACTGATTCACATTAGAGTGAAATCATTTAGAAAATTGAATATTGATTGATATAATATTGTACAAATTAATAATTAATAAAAACTATGGAAATGAACACAAAAAAAATATCAAACTAATTACTTGTAGTAGTGGTAAATTCAATGGCATAAATAGTATCAGAGACTGGTGTTCCTGCCCATTCTACAATATCACCATCCATGGGATCTTCAATGGTTGTTTTATATGTCATATCTGGACAATAATTTATACGATAGTCTATATTATCATCAGTAGAAGGATTAAAAGATGAATCACAGGAATCTAGTCCAATAATGTTTCCTCCATCATCAAAACTGTCAAATAAAATTATAAGACAAATCATAAACAAAATATACAGTAACAATTCATTGGGGCTGTTCAGAAAACATTCACTTTATTATACAATATTGAGTCAAATGAGAAGTCAATTTCATTTATTTGTACAGTAGTATTTAAGAATATGTATATATATTTATTGGGACTAAAAGATGGATGGGACAATTGGCTGGACAGTTGCAATTGCTTTAAGCAGATGATAGATGACGACAGATATGTTTCAATGAAATAGTCACCCCCTTTCCCTAAAATGGGACCTACAGATTTTTCTTATCAATTGGTTTGTATTACATGAGCAACCCCATAGGTGTCACATGTGGAACAGAAACTGCTCACCCATCTGGAGCACCTGGTATCACCCCTAGTATCAGGTACAGTTCTGATATCACCCCTAGTATCAGGTACAGTTCTGATATCACCCCTAGTATCAGGTACAGTTCTGACATCACCCCTAGTATCAGGTACAGTTCTGATATCACCCCTAGTATCAGGTACAGTTCTGATATCACCCCTAGTATCAGGTACAGGTCTGATATCACCCCTAGTATCAGGTACAGTTCTTGTTGTCACCCCTAGTATCAGGTACAGTTCTTGTTGTCACCCCTAGTATCAGGTACAGTTCTGATATCACCCCTAGTATCAGGTACAGTTCTGATATCACCCCTAGTATCAGGTACAGTTCTTGTTGTCACCCCTAGTATCAGGTACAGTTCTGATATCACCCCTAGTATCAGGTACAGTTCTGATATCACCCCTAGTATCAGGTACAGTTCTGATATCACCCCTAGTATCAGGTACAGTTCTTATATCACCCCTAGTATCAGGTACAGTTCTTGATGTCAGTCTCTAGTTTTTTATGTAGTGTTTTATATTGTGTTTGTCTCTTTTAGCCATGACGATGTCAGTATATTTTAAACTAATGAGTTTGAATATTTCCCTTTAGTATGGTTCGACTCTTTTTTATGCAGGTCTCCACTCCTATAGTGGTACACTTATCAGGACTGTTTATTTAATACATACATTCCTATGCGATCCCCAGCTACAACAGCAATACGCTCTTCAACAGGTGGTGTGTATGTAAAAACTTTGTTCAAATCAGCACCTAAAAAGAATTTGAAGATAAAATTGCTGTTCAAAAGTCGCTAATTTTTAAGTACAATTGGAATGATTGGTATTCTCCAACTCTTAGCAGACTTTCATCCCATTTTTGTTTTATAATCAGTGTGTGGTGCACTAAATCTCAGCTTTCTCTTATTAGTCAAAATTCTATGAGGTAAAGTTGTCCAAAGCCATGCACTACTTTCTACAGTTACTGAAATAAAAGTCCGATTTTATTTGAAGACATAATGTTATAATCATGATAGAATATAAAATTGAGAAAGGAAATGCGGAATGTGTCATAGCGACAACAACCCGACCATAGAGCAGACAACAGCCGAAGGCCACCAATGGGTCTTCAATGTAGCGAGAATTCCCGTACCCGTAGGTGTCCTTCAGCTGGCCCCTAAAAATATGTATACTAGTACAGAGATAATGGACGTCATACTAAACTCCGAATTATACACAAGAAACTAAAATAAAAAATCATACAAGACTAACAAAGGCCAGATACATACATATTAAGCAAAATAAAAGTAATTTGAAATCAGTAAAAGTGCAGACTATAATTGATAACTAAAAGTGAGGTTATATCAACAGAAATACCTAGTAATAAAAACCAATTGCAAGTAACCACAATTACCTGTAATTTCTACTGTGTTAATACCAACAACTTTTCTCAAATCTTTGTAGTCATATACTCCTGCTTGGTTCCACTTCTCTCTACTCCATTCTACTGGTCTCCATACAATAAATTTCAGGGTACCAGTATTAACTGGGTATATCGTCCAGTCTTTTATCAAACCACAGCAAGTGATGATATGGATGTCGCTTTCCAGAAGGAGTGCGTTTCCTATAAAAAAAAAATCATTCTTAGATATTTATTTTTTAATTCTATCAAAGCACAGAAAAATCTGTGTAAACCAAAAACATATTAAAACTGAACTCTTGAATCTGGAATCAGTAAAAATATCTAACCTGTAAAAACTGAACAGTCACATGCAATCAAAACAAAATCTGTAGTTTCAAATTTAAAATGTTTGATGAAGACAGAGTTCACTACAAAAATTCGTACAAATTTGACATATTTATCACCTCTGATAGCATGAACAAATTTCTGAAAACAATATTTGCAAACTTAAATTTTTCCAATAATATTTAAGTGTGTTAATTTATTTTATGCAGCACTTCCTAGTATGTCATGTACCGGGGTATGTACAATGAACATAAAATGCATCCTCAACATCTAGATTACCTGGTATTATATCAGCAACAGGAGACAAAGTTGACACATCCTGGTAGTTATAGGTGTTCTCTTCACAATCTACAAAAATGTAATCTAATTAAAAGCAATCCATACGGAACATGCACATTTTTAAAGGAAATGTTGTATGGGGAGACGGTTTGGCTGCACTTATATAATACATAAAACATTCATGATGAGATTTAGGACTTCTTTCGATTTACTAACAAAATTGTATGGCGGGTTGGTTATGATCAAACATACTATCAAACTCTGCTCTCCAAGATAAATATTTTTTTCTAAACCCATTTGTCAAAAGTGTTTGAGTGTTAAGAGAAAATAAAGAAAAAATCTTGTTAGTATTGTTGAGGTGAAAAATGGGTTATAATGAAATAAAATTTTCAGTATCCTCTGCTAACAACCCTGGGTCAATTTCAAGACCCTCATTAGCTCTCTTTGATTAGTAATCTTTCCAATTTGGAAAATGTCATGTTCTAGTCTATTAGGTCATCTGAATATGAAGAATTTTATCAACAGAGGCAATAGCAATCATACTCGAAGATCTGGCATATCTCAACTATAATCTGGTTCCCTTTTACCATCAAAATGTAGCATCATTTTTTTTTTCTTCAAATTAATAACTGTAAACCTACATGTACAAAAAGGTTGTGTACCATCCATGATACAGTCTCTATTTTCACTACTCTGTAGTTCTGAATTCTCCTGAGCACATGTCTGGAAATATCCATCTGCTGTTGTTACTTCATTCTTACATGTCCTTGTCCTTAACTGATCCCCTCTTCCACAGGTAACTGAACAGGACGACCATTCACTCCATTGAGCCCACTGCGGTACTACAAAGTTAAATAGTGTGATGTTTCACTATAGATGTATACCTGTCATTGCCTGTAAGACTGTCAGGCAAAAGGCTGTATTCTTCATTTAGTTTATTTGGTAATGAAAATGGAACTTGCACAACACATTTTAAACCTTACAGTTAATTATGTGAATGGGAATACTATTTCCCATAAATGACCCATAATTATGCAAAAAAAAACAACAAATATGAGCAGCCTGTTTTGCAACCTGAATGTAGTTATTTTTCTTTCAAATTGATATGAACAACACTTTGAAATAGACATTTTTAAAAATAAGAAATGTAGTATGATTATAATGAGACAACGCACAAAAGAGACCAAATGACACAGAAATTACCAACTAGTCTGCTATAAAAGACCCCAAAATGACAAATGTAAAACAATTCAAACAAGAAAACTAATGGCATAGTTTATTTACATTTGTAATGAATACCGGTAAACTATGTTTTTTCAATCATTGCAGAATGAGGATATTTTGAGTTGACCAATATTCTCAAATGCAGTCTGCAGCAATGGGAAAATCCATGTTTTGCTATTTGAATTGAAAAAAGTTATTCAGATCAGACAAAAAAAAAGAAATGTTGGCACAAACAAACTAGAGGCTCCAATAAGCCAGTGTCACTCATCTGATATTTTTGTTTATAATTGATGCATAAACTAATGCAACCGTTATACTTTTGCATTAATTTCAGAGTTATAAGCCAAAAACTGTATTTTACCCCTATGTTCTATTTTTAGCCATGTTGGTTGGCAGGCGGGGTCAACAAACACATATTTAAAACTAAATACCCTAATGATGATTGTGGCCAAGTTTGGTCAAATTTGTCTCAGTAGTTTAAGAGGAGAAGATTTTTGTAATAGATTACAAAAATTTACGAAAAATTGTTAAAAATTGACTTTAAATGGCAATTGCTCCTTAAGGGTTCAATTGACAATTTTGTTTATGTTCACTTATTTGTAGATCTTATTTTGCTGAACAGTATTGCTGTTATATACCTTATATCTCTATCTATAATAAGGCCAATTAAAATTAATTGATAGATTTTCATCCCCGCCCGCCCCGATTTTTGTTATTTTGAAAAATTTACGATTTCTGGATTTTGTTCATTTCCCTTACTGGTAATGGTCAATAATTTGGTTTCATTCGAACTTCCTTTTTTAAATTTTTTAAGAGATAGATTACCAGAAGGGCATGAAATATTCGGGTTACGAGTATTAAATAGGCTGTGTCCAAGAACACAAATCGCGGTATGTCACAAATTGGAAATTTCTTTTATCAGAAAATTGTGAATTTATTTAATAATACATTGATTTTGTGTAAGCAAATTTGGGTTGTGAATGATTTCCAAAGTGCAAAGAATCATGGAACAAATTGGTAGAAAAAATATAACTGAATTAAAGAAATTGACAAAAGCATGAACTTGTTAGATCTATGACCATCGCTTAGAGAGCAAAATAAATTTGAAGTTGGTAGTCAAGCTGATTAGAAAATTTCTCCATGGTTTTACTGTTTACTGAAAATAGGTTTCTAAAGTAGCAATTGCATGTAGAACAGTCGTTGCAAATCAGAGATGTTTATTCAAGAATTATGAAAAATATGTACCATTCTTTCAACATGTTTACACATTTAGATGGTATAAGTTACATTTTGTAATTATAACACTTGCATATATATGAAGTTCATGCCACAAGAAGGTTTCAAATTAAATAAAATCCTCCCACCCGCCCAATTTTTTTCAAAACTTTGGATGAAAATCTACTAATTAATTTTAGTTGGCCTAATATTAAAGATAATTAAAAATAAACAGCTGCGCCATGAGCACACGATACGCCCGTTGCATTTTTCAAGACTAAAATTCAATAACGTCAATGTCATATCAGAAATTTATAAAAAAAACTTAAGGGAGCTTATCTTAATAGATATAAATCAGTCACCAAAGTTTAATGAAAACTACTCAAAGCACTTTAAGGATATTGTCTAAAAACTGGAAAATCACCCTCTTTATGAATAAAATCCCATAACTCGGAAACATAAAGTCTAAAATTTACAAAAATCAAAGAGAGCTCATATCAATAGATATAAACAATTCACAAAAGTTTTATGAAAACTGCTCAAAGCTGATGATTTATGAGTTATTGTCGAAAAACTGGAAAATCCCCCTTATTTTGATGAATAAAACCCTGAAACTCGGAAATGTAAAATCACAAATTTATAAAAAACAAAAGGGAGCTCACATCAATAGATATCAACAATTCACGAAAGTTTCAAGCAAATTGGTTAAAGCGTTTTTGAGTTAATATCCTATATGTCCGGACAAACAGACAGACAGACAAACGGAAGGACAGAGGGTTTGACGAACGAACAGACGCACAGATCGAAAAACATAATGCCCCTTAGTTGGGCTAAAAATTAAATAAACTCATCATAGATATCAGGATTAAGTTTTGTATTTACGCCAGACGCGCGTTTCATCTACAAAAGACTCATTAGTGACTCACGAATCCAAAAAAGTTTAAAAGGCCAAATAAACTATAAAGTACGAAGTTGAAGAGCATTGAGGACCAAAATTCCTAAAAGTTTTGCAAAATACAGCTAAGGTTATCTATTCCTGAGGTAGAAAAAAATCTATATGAAATCTTTATTCAATTTTTTTCTTAAATATTCGAATAAACGTTCCTCTTATGAAATTAAGTATAATAAACGCATAATTGTTTATCGTCCATCTTTGATATATTTTTTTTAATTGTGGCCAGATCGACTTTAAATATGTGCTGGATTGACTTGGGCTGGAACGAATTGGGGCTGAATTAACCAGAAACCTTTCACTCTCAACAGACGACACAGCTGGTACAATAAATATTTATCTTATATGGTTTTATATGGATGACATTCAACTGTAGTCCAGTCAAACTAAGATTTAACCTCAAACTAAGCAACAGAAAATGTTTTAGTTTTAATCTATACCATTATGCCATTTATATACACAGAAAAAAATCCCATAAAATCTAACTTGACATGCTTGAGGAAAACTCAAAATCAGCATTTTTTATTTCCTATGGAAATTAACATTGGAGGGGGAGATAACTCTTGCAAAAATGAGTCTTTTTTGGTCAGTTTTTGGTTGTTTTTCTTGAAATTTATGTAAAGTATGATACTTTGATTGGGTTATAAGTTTGTATTTGACTAAATTATATAATCTTCTGCTCATGAAATGTACAAAACCGTATATTATGGGTAGTTTTATTTTTTCGTGCCTTTTTCATCAAAGAAATTGCAAATTTGAAGCTTTGTGACCATTTTGAAAATATAATGTGAAAAATTGGTATTGTTTATATCTATTTATTATAATTTTTCAGCAACTTACTTATCTAAAGAAACTTTAAACCACAAAAAAAAGAATATATGCTTAATTATTTTGATTAAATTTGAGATTCTTTACCTTGACATGTTGAAAAATTCAATAAATGGTCAACTAATGAATTACGAAATCTAGATCATAGCTTGATAAAAGATATGAAAACACCTTTAGAGTTGTTTGTTATACTCTAAAGACCGCTAAAAAATCAAGAATGAATACGTTCTGGTGAATAGAAGCTGTAAAGGTATGATTTTGTATCAATTTTTATTGATATTTCTGCCTTTTTTGCAAGAGTTATCTCCCTTTTCAATGCAAATCTCCATAGGAATAATAAATGGTGATTTTTTTTAGTCTTCCTTAAGTTAGATTTTATGGGACTTTTTTCTGTGTATATTTGGTGTATAATGCTAAAGATTAAAACTTAAAAATCTTCTGTTGCAACTACTTTTTGGTTAGGGTCAAATTTATGCTAGATTGACTGGACTACTGTTACTCGGCTATATATACTGTTATAATATTTATACTATTTAAACATTGTGAATAAGCTGTTGTCACAGCACTTTCAATGTTACTGTTTGGACTAACTCTTCTTAACTATCAGAATTATTATCTACAACATCATTTGGTTGGATTTCAACTTCTTTAAGTTTATCAGATATCAGATCCTGTTTTGTTGAAGAGCTCTGAATAAAATCAGTTATCAAAACTTTCTTTTTCGTCCAATTGTTAAAATTCTACAGGGGTTAAGAAATCCACTAGCTCGACGCCCGGGACTAGAGCATGTTCACCTCAGACAATCAAAACTTGTAACCAATTTTTGCCCAACGGACTGGTTACAAAAAATTCTTGGCGATTCCAAAACACAAAGTGGAAAATCCCTTCATCTCTATTCTAACTTAGCCAATCAAGTTCAATTACGTCATTAGGGATTTCAAGAGTTTGAACTAATTTTGTATGTTTTAAAAATTGAACAAATGACTCTGGGTGGACCGGTATCATATATTGATTGCAAGTCCAGTACTATCATTATCGATTTCTCCATACTTAGCGTATTGTACAATGGAATGGTCGAGCTGAGACTTTCAATTAACGGTACTGGGGGTATGATGCATTGATTGATATGAACTGTTACTTAGTAAGAATGATTTAATAAGCCTTTCAGAAATACATATTAACATAGAATTCTAAATTAATGATCAATTAAAAAAAAAAAGTAAAATGAAAATTCCTCAGAACCACTGACACACGTGTGAGCATGTGCGCAGGTGCGAGATTTAATTTTGCATCCGAATTCTTCAAAAATATGCGAACATTATCATGGATAACTCTATCTAAACGTTTATTTCAAGAATTTTCAAGAGAAATTATGTGGAAAGAACTACATAAACTGAAAACTTTGACAGTGTTCACAGAGTTTTGTGTCCATCTTTGGTCCATGTTTTACCATTGACAAGTCAACATTCGGTAATAGGCAAAATAATTTTTGAAAAACAAAGTACAGTTCTGACAGCGTGATATTGCATTAACAAAGAGTTTAAGGCAGATTTTATTTCACTAGTTTTTAATATTTTGTATGTGGACTGTCAATTTAACAGTTTATGTCAGAACATCAAAGTTATATCAAAAGTCTTCTGAAGTTTAGTATCGTTTAATGTAAATTATTCAGGCATTGTGATGATGCCAAAATTTTAAAAATGATTGCCTTTGTGACTATTAAAGTCTTACAGGATTGAAATTTCAATCAGGAGAAAATATCGAGCTGACTCAAACATTTGTTAAAAGTTCAGGCTATCAGGTTTGATTTGCTGGTCTAGCTAGCAGTTCTTTCATCAGGACTAGTAAATCCTGCTTACCAATAATTCCTGGGCTGTAACAAAAAAATTTAACCCATGTTCAAGGTAAATTTTGTTCAAAACAGGAGCGCTAAACATGCTAAAACAATGATAATAATTTTCTTCTAAACAATATTTTAGATAAAATTGAAAAAACAAATCATTTATTTGGCATATGAAGGATTTTAACCACACAATTTTATAAAACCATTTATTACATTGGATGCAATGAATTACATTGATTTCTCAGTGAAATAAAAACCGATATTTTCACATGTGAAATAAAAGTGGTTATTTCACTCCTCTGACACACAACAATCATGACAATAGGCATTGTCAAGACGTTGTCGATAAGTCAAATCAAAACAAATTGTCAATGCATAAAAAAAGATCTAGTTCCTTCCATTTTCTACTTTAAATTCATAAATTTTGCAAATGTAATAAAAAGAATAACTAATCAAAGAATTCAAATATTGAAAAATATTCAACTCGTGATGAACAATTCTCCAAAATCAAATTTCTCTGGCAAACTGCAAAAATGGAAACTGCCAGTGGAAACCCTGATCCCAATCCTTCCTGTTACTAAATATATAGGGCCTGTGGTACCAATAACCAGGTTGCTATCCCTTTGGAGCTCTATCAAGTGCTGTGTAATTACAGTATGAATATAAGCATCTGTTTTGCATTAATCAGATATCAGTAAATGAAAACTGGTTCATAAAGGTACAAATTGAACAAACATATGTTTGGGAGAAAGAAGCAGTTTGATATTCTTTGCACATCAATAATCCAATAATTATATTTACAAACAAAGCAAAAGCAAGTTGAAAATCTGTGATACTCCAAAAAAGTACAATAGTTCTATAGATTGGTAAATTCTAATGTTGCTAAAACTTACTGTGACAGGTATAACCCCAATACAATGCTCCACAGATAGAATAGTACTGCTCAGGCTTGTATGACGGCAACTGTTTATTACAAGTGTACCAGCCTTTATCATGACACACATATGTTTCAGTGTAATCAAACTCTGTTATGGAAGATGTGTTTGTGTAGCAAGTGGCTAAGCTACTCTCTAAAATTGGAACTTCACATTTCCAATAATTGGTACAGTAACTGGAAACAGTAGTCATAAGATTCCTCCAAGGATTAGCATGATTATAGGACCATTCACATCCATAGCTCCATGTACCTTTAGTAATCTCAAGGGATCCATTAGTATCAAAACTTGTGCAAACTGGTTGCCAGTTGTCATTTTTACAGGTGCCTCCTGTATCTGTAATCATATTAGAAATGATACATTATTAACTATAAGAATGATTGAAACTTATACAACGAGCTCTCTCAAACATGGTCTTTACCAAAATTCAGAAACTGAAACACATGCTACGTACTTATTTCAAATTTTCATGGAAAATCATTGATACTTCAAATCCCAGGAGAATATACAGATAACCTTGAATCTAAACCTAGGTCAATACATAATCGGTCCATGAAACAAACAGCTAATCTCGAAACAGAATCAGTCTTTCTCTTAATTAGGTCTTTCCACTTTTCTGTGGAAAGACCTATTGTATTTGTTCTGATTATTAGGTCTTTCCACTTTTCTGTGGAAAGACCTATTGTATTTGTTCTGATTATTATTATTATTATTATTATTATTTTTTTTTTTTTTTTTTTTTTCTTCCGCCAAATTTTGTTCTTGCGATAAATGTTTGTTTCGCAATATGTCGCTTAGATATTTCTCATATGGTATCGTATAGTTTATGCGCTTTTAAATTTCACCCTGCTAAGGCGAACCATTTTCTTTGTAAGAGTTATCTCCCCTTTCACTGTTTATCATCAGAGTGCATCTCCTCCGTAACCGTAGAAAAATGCGACAAATTTATTTTATAAAATTGCTCGTTATATCCTTCGCATGATTTGTCCTATTTTAACCGAAGCGATATGAACACTCCTTATGAGAGTTATTCCCCCTTTTGCATTTGATATTAGTAATATGCATTTCTAACTGGTAAACCATAGGTAATAGAGACCTAGGGTCTTTTGATTTAAGGTCCTTGGTCCAAAAAAATGAAAATTAGGTCAAGGTCAAAGGTCAAGGTCATATTCTAAATTTTGATTTTGGCTTATTTTCACTCATTTTCATTAACCTTATCAGATATCGACAAATTATTTTTACTAAATTGTTAGTTGCGACATGTCGTAACATAATAATTTTGGTTGAAAGGGTGCGTAGACAATAAATGGGAGTTTTAGCCCCTACCACATCTAAAATTATGCGTAAAGTGATATTACTTATTAACCATACATATAAGAGACCTAGGGTCTTTTGATTTGAGACCCTCAGTTTGTGACCTTGAAATTGAGGTCAAGGTCATAGGTAAATTTGGCGTTTTAGATTATGACCTTTGGTTAAAATTCATATCTATACATCATAAAGCCATAGGAACTGACATTTTAGACTGATTTTTAATATTTTAATATCAAAATAGATATTTACTGGTGGAAAGACCTTCAATTGTTCTCTGAACAATTGGTTTTTAATTATTATTATTTTTTTTTTCTTCCGCCAAATTTTGTTCTTGCGTTAAATGTTTCTTTCGCAATATGTCGCTTAGATATTTCTCATATGGTATCGTATAGTTTATGCGCTTTTAAATTTCACCCTGCTAAGGCGAACCATTTTCTTTGTAAGAGTTATCTCCCCTTTCACTGTTTATCATCAGAGTGCATCTCCTCCGTAACCGTAGAAAAATGCGACAAATTTATTTTATAAAATTGCTCGTTATATCCTTCGCATGATTTGTCCTATTTTAACCGAAGCGATATGAACACTCCATATGAGAGTTATTCCCCCTTTTGCATTTGATATTAGTAATATGCATTTCTAACTGGTAAACCATAGGTAATAGAGACCTAGGGTCTTTTGATTTAAGGTCCTTGGTCCAAAAAAATGAAAATTAGGTCAAGGTCAAAGGTCAAGGTCATATTATAAATTTTGATTTTGGCTTATTTTCACTTTTCTTCAAAAACCGTATAACATATCGACATGTTATTTTTACTAAATTGTTAGTTACGACATGTCGTAACTTCATAGATTTGGTTGAAAGGGTGCGTAGTCAATAAATAGGAGTTTAAGCCCCTTTCATATCTAAAATTATGCGTAAAGTGATATAACTCATTATCCATACATATTAGAGACCTAGGGTTTTTTGATTTGAGGTCCTTGGTTTGTGACCTTGAAAATGAGGTCAAGGTCATAGATAAATTTGACGTTCTAGATTATGACCTTTGCTTAAAATTCATATCTATACATCATAAAGCCATAGGAACTGACATTTTAGACTGATTTTTAATATTTTTAATATCAAAATAGATATTTACTGGTGGAAAGACCTTCAATTGTTCTCTGAACAATTGGTTTTTAATTCTAATCATTTTTACTTTCACCAACAGGTTGAAAAAAAGTTATAATCAACATGTGGTTTGCTTATCTCTGTTCTTTATGGATAATAAGGCCAAATAAAAAAAGATGTGTGTTTCCTATTACCCTACCCTCCCTAATTTTTAAACTCAAAAATAGCCTACCCTAAAGTTTCTTTTGTCATTTTTCAATAAGCACTGTTAAAGTCAGAACGTTTTCAAAGATGTAATAGGAAACACACATATTAATTTGTTTGGCCTAACTTTAAATTATGATGTCATATTATCTTGCTTTCACCTGAATTTACTATTGAGACATCAAAATAAATTGGCAACCATGATCGAGTAATTACATCACATAATCATATCAAATGAACACATCTTTTTGCAGCTCATTGGAAAAAAAAGATAAATTTGATTAAATATCATAAGAGAAACAGATATTCCACCAACAAGCCTCCCACGATACAATATTTTTTTACATTTGAAAGTCAAAATTTTAAAATTGAAAAGTACTTAGGGGCGAAATATTATATCACACTTGTTGCAGTGGTAAAATCTATATTTAGATTTCCTCTTTTCTAACTTACATGTACAACTGTTGGTGTTACATTCTTGTGATTGATATTCTCTGTTGTCCTTACAGATTTGGTTTTTACTATGATCATTAGGAGATGGATTGGTACAAGTTCTGGTACGAATCTGAATACCACCATCACATGATCTGTCACAATCTCCCCAGTCTGACCAAGATGTCCAAGCCCCATCCTCTGTAATATAGGTTAATTTAATCAATCTAGACCAAAACAAATATAAAGAAATTATTTACAACATTTTTAAAGGGACCAAATTTCTAGTCCCAGAAAACATAGGATCTCTGTGTGGTACATTCTACTTTTAATCAAATTTTCATTGTGATGCAATAAAAGAACAGAGTTCAAATATCCCCTGCAATGCACATATATATTTTATCTATGCAAGGGCAGTTGTGACAATATGGACCTTGTCTTTAAACTTTAGTTTTTGTTGTTTGGTCATAGGAAACACGTCTTACATGAACAACATTTTTATCAAAGAGAGTGTAAACAAAAAGGTGTTTCCAGACATTAATTGTACCACTCTGAATAAAGATATGCATCTAAATGGTGTAATGGTTAGTGCATCCGACTACTAACACAAAGGTTCTTGGTTCAATCCCCGTTCTGGGGAGAAAACTTGAGGGACTGAATTTTTGGCACTACCTTGACACCATTTGCAAGTATGGTCTTGAGAAACAATGATAGTCCATCGGAAGGGGACGATAAATGGCTGACCTGTGTTAAGAGAGAGCAATGTCTCTTGCACGTAAAAGACACCCTTGTAGATTTTGAAAAAAAGCATGCTAAAATCGCTACTAGGCAGCACTCCCACCCGCAAAGTGGAAAGAGATTAATATAAGTTGCAATAACTTGTTTCCCAATCCATTATAAATAAATATATGTTTAAACTAATCTGAATTACACATATATAATATATATATATATAGTATATAAATATGTAAATATTTAACACGTATAACAAAAAAACATTTTTTTTATTTTCTTTAAATTTTTTTATAGATATAAAAGAAATTAAGGGTAGATAGCAAATACAGTTTCCAATATAAGTAATATTTCCAAGGGGCATAACTCTGTTAAAATTTTTGATCGTCACCGATTTTCATAGGTGTCCATCTTGGATTGTACAATAGCAGAACATGGGTGCCTTTCGCCATCTTGGATTGTACAATGGCAGTTCAAAATCTGTGTAGATCTTTACAAAAATGTGCAAATTTTGAGAGAAGAATGTAATTCATTTGTAAGATCTTTAATCGAAATGAAGAAAATCATTTCTTTTATCATGTTCTATGACTAATGTTTACATATACAGAATATTTTGTTTGATTCAACGTTTTCAACTTTGAAATGCAGGGTGAGGTAACTCAAAACACCTTTATAAAGTTATTGTTTTATGGATTAACTTATATAGTTTTGTTGCAAAAATACAAATTATGAGACCCTAATTTTTGTTTTTGTTTTATGAAAGTATATAATTAGAGCTATCTTCTCTTATTTTTTATTAAAATTCTATAGCTTAGATTTCTTTCAATAACACAAAACTGGGTATTCCAGACAATTTTGCTCGTGCAGCTTAGTGTTCAAGTTTGTAGTAAAAGAAACTTCGGAAAAAAAACCCCACTTCAGTTAATCAAAATAATGAATCAAATGTTAAAACCGTATGTTTCATCCTGTCTATATTGTTTATCTTCATATTATCATTTTCATTAAAGCAATAATTTGCGAGCCACAAAGGAAAATATTATAAAAACCAATTTCGACCTAATTTTTTCATAAGAAACATTCATTGAATGTTTTAAGTAGTTGCATAAAAACTACATAAAGTAATATTTCCTTACCAATCAAGAACAGTTAATCGAGAAATTTAAAAATCTAATGTGACCCCCATTTGTCTGCCTGTCATACTTAATTATTTTCTACTGGAAACCCCGTTGAAATTATGATACATGTACTTACTAATGCAGATATACGTAAAATATAAGCCCCCCTGTCCATTAGTCCCACAAGAACTTCCAACATTGGCATTTGTCACTGGAAATGAACAAGATGTCTTATTTTCACACTGATCAGCGACTCCACGAATATCAGTATGATTACAATCTCTGTAAGTATATCGAACATCAAGGATTTTGATGTAAGGGTCTGGAGGAGAAACAAAATCAGTGTATGTGTAGTATGTCGTCTTCTCTCCATCACAGGATATCGAAGCTGTGTTCCCTTCCAGCTGATCATAGTAATATATTGCTGAAACATAATCATTAAATATTTTATTCTCTAAAAAATCTCATTATAGATATATAATATGCTCAAGGCAAAACCTTTGGGAGCCAAATCTATTAAATCTCTTGGAACATTTAAACCAAAAGGGTCATATTGAACAATAATTTGTAAGGATTCCGTGGAACCCAGTGTCTTCTCTACTTTTGCTGTTTTCTATGTTTTTAGTGTGATAGGGGAATGCACATAATAGATTAACAGTTAATGAAAAGTAAATGTTCGTTTGAAATGTATGAAAAACATTATGCTTGTAAAAAATGAATACATAAAATTGAGAATGATGATGGGGAATATGTCAAAAACACAACAACCCAACTAAAGAGCAGACAACAGACGAAGGTCACCAATGGGTCTTCAATGCAGCGAGAAAATTCCGCACCCAGAGGTGGTCCTCAGCTGGCCCTAAATAAAATTGTGTACTAGTTCATTGAAAATGGACGTCACACTAACTCCAAAACATATAAATGAACCAAAATTAAAAACATACAAGACTAACACAAAGGCCAGAGGCTGCTGACTTGGGACAGGCGCAAAAATGCAGCAGGGCTAAACATGTTTTGTGATATCTGAACCCATTTTTGATACAGTATGCAATCAAATCTATGGATTTATAGAAGAGCTAGTTGAAAAATAAATTTTTTGAATGAACAAATGATAAAGAAAATAATTTTTACGTTTTCCTCTAGATACTATCAGTATATTTTGATTGTAAGAAGCTTCTGTCCAAGGTGAAAATCCAGGATGGTTTATGAATCCAATAAATGTTTTAAAAACTTAAACTGCAGACTGTATGTATTGGTAACTGGAAGAAAACTAGGTCCATTTATAAGGAATATACGGAAAAACAGGAAATAATTTTTTACAAAATGTCTTTTAGATACTAGCTTCTGATCACAAACAAGCTTCTGTCCAAGTTTGGTAGAAGGGTTAATTTTTTTAATTCGACGGACAACGACAATGGAAGAAGTACGCCATGTGATGAGAAAAGCTCACTTGTCCCATTGGGCCAGGTGAGCTAATAAAGTAAACCACAAAGAGATCAATTAAAAGAAAAGTTTAAATCAGCTTAAAATTTAATAGTATGATCTATGACTTTATATTCAAATACTTACTCATAGGTATACGAGTTTGTCTCAGTATATTGACATAGATGTAACCATATCTTGTATTACTGCCATCGTTAGCTTTCATCTTTATTTCGTAGGAACTGGCCAATGTATCTGTATTTAATATTGCTCCATCTTTCTGCATCACAGTATGATCTACAAAAATGCATATATATAATCTACTAGGAAGACATTATAAATGTATGGTGGTGATGTTGAGGAGTAAGCTGATCCTTAGATGTCTTGATTATGACTGCAATGCAAAACTTAACCAGAAACATTAATGCCTAAAACGAAGATCAAAGTCACCTAATTTCATTGCACAGTTCTTTGTATTTAACAAAAAGTAAAACTTGGTAAAATAACCTTTCCTTATATTATGACGATGAAAGTATAAAGGAACAGTTATGGACCTTCATGCTAAACTGAAACTATAGGCTCTAAGGGGCCTGTGTCTCTCACCTGATATTTCTATTTACAATTGCTGCATGAAAAAATGCAACCGTTATACATTTGCTATAATTTCAGAGATATAAGCTAAAAATTGCATTTTACCCTAAGTTCTATTTTTAGCCCTGTCAGCCATGTTGGTTGCATTTGGCCAGCTTGGTCATCGGAAACAATTTTTTAACCAGATACCCTTATAATGATTATGTCCAAGTTTGGTTAAATTTGTCTCTGTAGTTTCAGAGGAGAATTTTTTTTGTAAGATTACAAAAATTTGTTAAAAATTTACAACAAAGGACAATAACTCCTTAAGGGGTCAAACGACCGATTTGGTCAGGATGACTTATTTGTAAATCTAACTTTACTGAACATTATTGTTGTTTACAGTTTATCTCTATCTATAATAATATTCAAGATAATAACCAAAAACCGAAAAATTTCCTAAAATTACAAAGTCAGGGGAAGCAACCCAACAAGGGGTGTTCGATTTGTCTGAAAATTTCAGCGCAGATAGATCTTGACCTGATAAACAATTTTACCCATATTCAGATTTGCTCTTACTGCTTTGGTTCCAGAGATATAAGCCAGTCTACATTTTACCCCTATGTTCTATTTTTAGCCATTGCATTAATCTTGATTAGTTGGCATTATCATCACTGATCAGATACATTTTTTTAACTAGATACCCTAATGATGATTGTGGCCAAATTTGGTTAAATCTGGCTCAGTAGTTCCAGAGAAGAATTTTGTAAAAGTTAACGGATGAAGGGCGACAGACGCCAAGTGATGAGAAAAGCTCACTTGGCCCATTTGGCTAAAAAAAGATGCACCTAATTTTAGTTTGAACTTTCAATACAAAGATTACCCCTCTTAATCATTATGTTACAACTTACTCTTGAAATGTATGCCTTAAATGAATGTCATTGATCTAAAATAATATGGATGTTTGAGAGATAACTCAACTGAATAAACAGCTGCGCCATGAGCGCATGATACGCCCGACGTCTTGTGTTGAAGTTTTATGCAATAATCATAGTTTCTGAGAAGTTTTAAGCAATAACCATATATTGTTTTTGAGACACGATGGGACATGTGAAAGCCCCAACCCTGTTTTTTTTTTACAAAAAACTAAATATCACTAATATAAAATTTTAAATCAAACCAAAAAGTTTACAGATCTTTAGATTAATATAACAAAGAAGTGTGTAAAGTTTTAAGCAATAATCATAAATTATTTTTGAGATACAGCGTGACATGTAAAAAAAACCCTCCCCTGTTTAACAAAATACTCAATAACTCCAAAATAAAGTTTTGAATCATCACCTAAAGGTATACAGATCTTTAGATTAATATAACAAAGAAGTGTGTAAAGTTTTTAGCAATAATCATAAATTGTTTTTGAGATACGGCACCACATGTAAAAAAACTCTCCCCCTTTTTTACAAAATACTCAATAACTCAAAAATGAAATTTTGAATCATCACCAAAAAGTATACAGATCTTTAGATTAATATAACAAAGACATGTGTAAAGTTTTAAGCAATAATCATAAATCGTCTTTGAGATATGGTGCGACATGTAAAAAAAACCTCCCCCTTTTTTACAAAATACTCAATAACTCAAAAATAAAATTTTGAATCATCACCAAAAAGTATACAGATATTAAGATTAATATAACTAAGATACAGCGAAACATGTAAAAAAAACCTCCCCTGTTTAACAAAATACTCAATAACTCCAAAATAAAGTTTTGAATCATCACCTAAAAGTATACAGATCTTTAGATTAATATAACAAAGAAGTGTGTAAAGTTTTTAGCAATAATCATAAATTGTTTTTGAGATACCGCACAACATGTAAAAAAACCCTCCCCCTTTTTTACAAAATACTCAATAACTCAAAAATAAAATTTTGAATCATCACCAAAAAGTATACAAATATTAAGATTAATATAACTTAGAAGTGTTTAAAGTTTTAAGCCATAATCAAGAATCGTTTTTGAGATACGGTGCGACATGTGAAAAAAACACACCCCTGTTTTAGTTACAAAGTGCCGTAACTCAAAAAGTTTTAATCTTATTTTCACCAAAAAGTATACAGATCATTTGACCATCATAAAAAACAACTATTTTAAAGTTTCATGAAATTTGGATAAGTCGTTCTCAAGTTACGGTGCGACATGTTTACGCCGGACAGACAGACGGACGGACAGACAGACAGACAGACGGACAGACACCGGACATTTGTATACCATAATACGTCCCGTCAAAATTTTGACGGGCGTATAAAAACTAGATATAGACAATGCCCCTATCCTCCTTTTTTGCTCTCCTATATATCAGAAGTATAGTTCCACATATTCTAGATTTGACAAACAGTGATGTTGGCATACATCATGAAATTGATATGTGTCTGGAAGACACCACCGATGCCCCCACTTAATCATAATGACATAACTGTAGCAGGAGCATGATCTCTTTATGCTGCTAGTACACAAAAAATTCTAGCAACCTGTCATTTTCAGAATTTTTTAAAGAAATCAAATTATGTGGCCACCTACACCTCCCTTATGATTATGAACATCCTTCAAAGCTGTATCTCCAAAACCATGATCTCTTTATACAGCGTACCAAAAAAATGACTAAGACCAACTACCCTTCTTTTTCAGAATATTTGGAAAATTCAAATTCCTGCGGCCATGCCCACTTTCATTATGTGTATGAACATCCTACAAAATATTAAGTTGTACTACTAAAACTGAAGAGGGAGATAGCTGGACAAACAATATATCCTAATCGATAGAGATGGACACACAGACAGACAAATGGACAGACAGACAGACAGGGGAAAATTAATATGCCCCCGACATTTTGTCACAGGGGCTTAAAAAGATTATTCCACCAAAATCTGTAATTTCTAAAATATCTGGGCCATTACCTGTTGAAGGTTGAAAAACAATAGACAGGTAAGAAGGTTTAACCCATCCCACACCACTATGATTAGACCAAAAGATAACATATAGAAATGAGAATGGAAATGGGGAATATGTCAAAGAGACAATGAGCAAAGAACAACCGAAGGTCACCAATGGGTCTTCAACACTGTGAGAAAGTCCTGCACCCAGAGGAGTGAATAATTAACGATAAGGAATGAAAAATAATCTCTTTTATCATAAATTTTGGTATTGAGTTTCCCGTTAATGATAAATATAAATAAAACATCGAGGAAAGGTCAGTGTTCATTCATTATCAGTATTAGCGTGATCTAACTTTAGTTCAACAGGATAAATTTCTTTAGTATACATACTGAAGTCGCCATTATTGAGAGCTAATATACCATCTATACATCTAAAAGTATTGTTAAATTTAATTGTATCAGATATTGTTTTGGTACATTGCATATGTACACAAGTGAAACTGCGAGCTACCGCAGCAAGTGGATAATATTAATTGTGTAAAAATATGCAAGTGTTCGGTAAACAGGAAGTTGTCGAGTGATGAATCTGAAAACGCATCACACGGTATAGCTGACTTATATTAACCCTTAAACCAAATTTCAGAAATCCTTGTATTGTAGTTCCTGAGAAAAATGTGACGAAAAATTTTCAACTTGGCTATCATGTGTAAAATCAAACAAGTGTTCGGTAAGCAGGAAGTTGTTGAGTGATGAATCTGAAAACGCATCACACGGTATAGCTGACTTATATCAAGCCTGAAACAAAATTTCAGAAATCCTGGTAGTGAAGTTCCTGAGAAAAATGTGACGAAAAATATTTATGGGACGGACGGACTAACTGACAGACTGACGGACTGACGGACTGATGGACTGACGGACTGACGGAAGGACAGACAGAGGTAAAACAGTATACCCCCTTTTTTTTCAAAGCGGTGGTATAATTATACCATCAATTTAAGATTGAATTTATATCTGTTACCTTACGGAAATACTAAGGATTGTGTGTGTATATTATAAACATACCATCCAGATAAAATATATCTGTACTTGGTGTAATTCTAAAGATACTATGTGTATATACATCTCCTTCTGGATCATTAATAGCAAAAGTGTAAACTTCGCCACCTGTTCTGTTCTCAGATAGTTCTACTGTGGCAGGTAAATCTGGAAATTCTGGAGCCTGAAAACATTAACAGCAATGAATATAATACGTCAGATCTATATATTTTTTTTTCTATTTATATAATGATTTAAATATTGGTGACAATTTATATATGTGTTATTTTCCTATGGCTCCTGCTTTAAAGTTCATTACATTGTAGTTTGGTTTAGTTTACCTGTTCATTGAGAAACACAAATTTCAAATTTAACATAATATAATCATTAAGTCAAGTTAGTAGCAACCCTTAATTCAATCTTACGGGACTAAGTCTATATGACTTAAAAAAATACTAAAACCTACCATACTATGTGGAATAGTTTCACCCATTGAAATTTTGCTAACAAGAATGTGTCCATAGAACACGGATGACCAACCAGCTCTATCATTTTCTATGTTCAGTGGACGGTGAAATTGCGGTAAAACCTTAAAATTAGACAGATCATAGCATTGGGAATATGTATACTAAGTTTCAAGTTCATTGGACTTCAAATTCAGTAAAAACTTCCTCCCCAAAAACTTTAATCTAAGGTGGGCACTATAATTGTCTGTGTTCACTGGACCATGAAATTAGTGTAAAAAATCTAATTTTGCATCAAAATCATATCATAGAGAACAAAGTGTACTAAGTTTCATATTGATTGGACTTTAACTTCATCAAAAACTACCTTGGCCAAAGACTTTAACCTGAAGCAGAACAGATGGACAGACAGACAGACAAACAAACAAACAGAAACACAGATGGAAAACATAATGCACCTAGCACCCTATGTGAAGGGGGGTGGGATTGGTCCTGACCCCAAAATCCTGGGCTTAAAAACATGAAATCCTGAGGTCCAGAATTTTAAAAAAAAATTCCAAACATCCCGAAATCTCAAAAACAGAAATCCAGGATCCTGAAAGGGTAAATCCTGAAATCCCAAGCTAAAAAAAACGTCCCGAAAAAGGTCCTTCCCCCCCACCCACCCTCTATGTGGCCATTCAATCACATAAAACTTATTCAATATAGTTTTTTTGTACTGGAATACCATTCATGCAGAACTTACCTCATTATATGTTGATATAGTAACAGTTCCTGTCGCTCTGTTATAACAAGAATCTTGTGTAGATATAGTCACTATATAACTATGCCAAGTTGTTCCTACTTCATGAGGAAACGTTGACTTTACACGTAAATATCCTAAAAACATAAATCCATTAAAATGTTCAGTTTTTTGTGTTTTTAAAATGAATCTATTTCAAAACAGTTAATGCTAGGTAAAAAATGCTGTTCAGGAGAGTATTTTGGCTAGAATAAAAATTATAAAAGGTACAAAATAAATAAAAGGGAACTCAAAGGAAAATTCAAAACTTAAGTCTGAAATTTCAGGGCAGATAGATCTCAACCTGATTAACATGTTTATCTATTGACAGATTTGCACTACATGCTTTCGTTTCAGAGATATAGGCCAAAACTGTATTTTACCACAATGTTCTATTTTTAGCCATGTGGACCATGTTGGTTGGCAGGCTGGGTCATTGGACACATTAAATAAACTAAATACCCTAGGCTAATGATGATTGTGGCCAAGTTTGGTTAAATATGTCTGAGTAGTTTCAGAGGAGATGATTTTTGTATAACATTACAAAATTTAAGAAATGATTGGTAAAAATTGACTATAAAGGGAATTACTCCTTAAAGGGTCAATTTACAATTTTGATCATTTGACTCATTTGTAGATCTTATTTTGCTGAACATTATTGCTGTTTACAGTTTATCTCTATCTATAAAAATATTCAAGACAACAACCAAAAACTGCAAAATATCCTTAAAACTACTTAATTACTAATTCAGGGGCAGCAACCCAACAACAGTTGTCTGATTCATCTGAAAATTTCAGGGAAGATAGATCTCACAACCATTTTTACCCCATCAGATTTTCTGTATGATTTAGTTTCAGAGATATAAGCCAAAAACTGAATTTTACAACCATGTTCTATTTTTACCCATGTCTGCCATGTTGGTGGGCAGGAGGGGCCCAGGGACAAATTAAATAAACTAAATACCCTAATGATGATTGTGGCCAAGTGTGGTTAAATTTGTCTCAGTAGTTTCAGAGGAGAAAATTTTGGTAAAAGTTTAAATGGATGACAACGAGGACGGAGGACGGATGCAAAAGGATGAGAAAATGTTACCTGGCATTACAAAATGTAACACAAATAGGTGTGGGTCAAAGGAATGAAATATTTTCACTCATATAGGTTATTTTCTAAGACTTGATCACAGGTTTAATTCTTTATTAAACTGTCAAATTTATATCAATGCTGATTCAATGGTTTTACAGCAAGAACAACATAAAATGTCATAGAGAGAGTCAAAAGATACCAAAAATACATTCCGACTCATTTAGTCATAAGTTGTTAATGAACTGACAATACCATGACTAACTAGAGGCTCTCAAGAGGCTGTGTCGCTCACATGTATTTACTGATGCTTTGGAAATCATGTAAAATAAGGTTAAAATCATAATTAATAGTATTAGATATAAGTTATTATTAAATTCTATAATGACATCTAAGATTAATCATAATAACAAATAAATTGCTTCGCTAATTAGCACAGCTGGATATGACCGCAGATGTCCAACAATGAAAAGTTAGGGCCACAATGGACACAATATTCACACTTGATACAGGTCTGAATTTGGATTGTAATTACATTTTTAAAACAAATAGGTTTCTGACATAAAATAACTGAAGTCAAAGAACTTCAAATTGGTTATTTGATTTGAATTTATATTTAATTTTTACTTTTGTACATTAAAACATGATGTTGTGAATTGGCACCTCTCCCTTTTCCCTTATTCCAAAAAATAATTCTTCCCCTCAAGATATGGTCAGTATTTCAATTCAAATTTCTATTTCAAATGCCAGCGTTGTCAGTTTATTTTCGATCTATAACTTTGATTGTCCCTCTTGTATCTTTCCTCTTTTCTACAATTATCCTGGTTTAAACATTTCATAACAACAGTTGACTGACTTTTTTGTATGAATATGTCTATAACTCAGTGACATGGAAGAACTAAAGTAAGCAAGTACTAAACTCCTCAACATCGCTGTTTAAAGAGTTTCTGCAAAGAAAGTTATTGAACAAAACATACGAAAAACAGAATGCGAGTTAAATTTCTCTTGTAATTTAACACTGTTTTTATTAAACATTTACTAAGTTTACGTCATTGAACAAAACGTGTGAAACTTAAGAGACATGTATTGTCGAAATGCGCATCTGGTGCAGAAAAATTGGTATCGTTTATTTTATTACTAACCACTGGGTCGATGCCTCTGCTGGTGGACTGTTAGTCTCCGAGGGTATCATCAGCCCAGTAGTCAGTACTTCGGTACTGGCATGAAAATACGGATTTTTTTTGTGTTATTTAAATTTGCTGTTACAAAATGTTAGAAATTATTATAAATTAAGGAATGTATCTCCCTCATGCAAAGCTCTGGTTCCTCTTACAGATTTGACTATACTTTTTGGACCTTTTGGATTATAGCTCTTCATCTTTTATATAAGCTTTGGATTTCAAATATTTTGTCCACGAGCATCACTGAAGAGACATGTTTTGTTGAAATGCGCATCTGGTGCAGGAAAATTGGTACCGTCAATTTTATTAAGGCAGATTTTTGGAAAAAAATACCAAAGAGGCAAAACTTCAGTGAGGCATTTGGTTGAATAATATATCCATAATGCCGGAGTTTCACCATCTAAAAATTTACAATTTACTGTGTGCTATTGAAAAAATGCTGAAAGTAAGCATTCCATGACGCTAAAATCTGTAACCATGCGTTACGAATACACACCCTGGATATAAGTCCAGCAGTCACATTTACATGTAGTTGTCAATTTGATCCCTATGACTTGTCCTTAAAATGGTACATAATGGAAGACCAGCCCTTGCATCATTACCTCATTTTTGTATTTGTTTTTTTTCAGTCATGATCACCGTCACTGACAGAAAAAAATATACAGCAAGAATGTGTTCATAGTATTCAGGTGCCCAACTCGCACTATCTTTTTCTATGTTCAGTTGACCATTATACGGATAAAAACTTTAATTTCGAAATATAATAATAAGAAAGATAATACCTTTCAATTTTGTTGGAATTCTACTTCATCAAAAACTACCTTGACCAAAAACTTTAACCTGAAGCGGCCACTTTCATTTTCTATATTCAGTGGATCGTAAAATTGAGATCAAAACTCTAATTCAGCATGACGACTAGAAAGATCATGTGATATCATAGGGAACATGTGTACAAAGTTTTAAGTTGATATGTTCAACTTCATCAAAAACTACCTTAATTGACCAACACTATAACCTAAAGCGGACAGACGACCAGACGAACGGAGAGGCAGACCTAAAACATAATGCCCCTAGGATTGGCATATCAATAAATTAAAAAAAGAGAATGATGGCTGAAGTCAGGGTGTTTCTTATGCGAGTTACAAGCCCGTTCATTAACCTTTAAAAAAGGAAAATGTTATTCCATTACTAGTATATTCTCAAAACACACCCAACTCTTTGCATTTCTTTCCCAAAACCAACCAAAACAAAAACATGGGTTTTATATTTAAAACAAAACCAACCTTTTTTATATAGATAATGAAACATTAGCCTGCGTTTTATGATACTTTTGATCAGCTGAACTTTATGTGAATGCATTTTTTAACACTATAATCACTGTCTTTAGAAATGATGATGAACGAAAATGTTCTAACGTCGTTTGCTCTATGTTTAGAGGGGGACATCACGAAACTCTATTCTAAGTTATTTGTACATTTTTATAATTTCAAAGCAGCAGCATGCCAAGACCCCTACTGTCATAGCCAGGTGTCCGACACTAATTGAAAGTATTACTTTAAGCTAAGATATTCCGTTTTTCCTATCCAGTTAAATTGTTGACTTTTTTGACACATATATATATATAATGCATGTTTTTTATTCTTTTTTTTATATTTTGAAGTTTATTACTTACAAAAATGGAATTTTCAGAAGCGATATTTCAGTGTCAGAAAAGGGTCAGAATGCAGGATTTATCCAAAATTTTTTCGGGGCCTTAAGCCCTGCCGACTAACCGCCTCTCTGAGGCGGGGTGAATCGCTTCGCAACTCATATAATTTTCTGCAGTACCAATATGAATTTGGGTGCTACACCTCTGAGTATGGATCATTGTAAAGCATATCATAGTAAGTATATATACCCCATGATGAATCAAAATAGAAGTATGGATCACTGTAAGGCATATCATAGTAAGTATATATACCTCATGATGAATCAAAATAGAAGTATGGATCACTGTAAGGCATATCATAGTAAGTATATATACCTCATGATGAATCAAAATAGAAGTATGGATCACTGTAAGGCATATCATAGTAAGTATATATACCTCATGATGAATCAAAATAGAAGTATGGATCACTGTTAGGCATATCATAGTAAGTATATATACCTCATGATGAATCAAAATAGAAGTATGGATCACTGTAAGGCATATCATAGTAAGTATACATACCTCATGATGAATCAAAATAGAAGTATGGATCATTGTAAGGCATTTCATAGTAAGTATACATACCTCGTGATGTATCAAAATAGAAGTATGGATCACTGGAAGGCATATCATAGTAAGTATACATACCTTGTGATGAATCAAAATAGAAGTATGGATCACTGTAAGGCATTTCATAGTAAGTATACATACCTCGTGATGTATCAAAATAGAAGTATGGATCACTGTAAGGCATATCATAGTAAGTATACTTACCGCTTGATGATTCAAAATGGAAGTATTGATCACTGTAAGGCATATCATAGTAAGTATACATACCTTGTGATGTATCAAAATAGAAGTATGGATCACTGTCAGGCATTTCATAGTAAGTATAGATACCTCGTGAAGTATCAAAATAGAAGTATGGATCACTGTAAGGCATATCATAGTAAGTATAGATACCTTGTGATGAATCAAAATAGAAGTATGGGTCACTGTAAGGCATTTCATAGTAAGTATACATACCTCGTGATGTATCAAAATAGAAGTATGGATCACTGTAAGGCATATCATAGTAAGTATAGATACCTTGTGATGAATCAAAATAGAAGTATGGGTCACTGTTAGGCATATCATAGTAAGTATACATACCTTGTGATGAATCAAAATAGAAGTATGGATCACTGTAAGGCATATCATAGTAAGTATAGATACCTTGTGATGCATCAAAATAGAAGTATGGATCACTGTAAGGCATATCATAGTAAGTATACATACCTCGTGATGAATCAAAATAAAAGTATGGATCACTGTAGGGCATTTCATAGTAAGTATACATACCTCGTGATGTATCAAAATAGAAGTATGGATCACTGTAAGGCATATCATAGTAAGTATAGATACCTTGTTATGAATCAAAATAGAAGTATGGGTCACTGTAAGGCATATCATAGTAAGTATACATACATTGTGATGAATCAAAATAGAAGAATGAATCACTGTAAGGCATATCATAGTAAGTATACATACCTTGTGATGTATTAAAATAGAAGTATGGATCACTGTAAGGCATATCATAGTAAGTATACATACCTTGTGACGAATCAAAATAGAAGTATGGATCACCGTTAGGCATTTCATAGTAAGTATAGATACCTTGTAATGCATCAAAATAGAAGTATGGATCACTGTAAGGCATATCATAGTAAGTATACATACCTTGTGACGAATCAAAATAGAAGTATGGATCACTGTTAGGCATTTCATAGTAAGTATACATACCTCGTGATGTATCAAAATAGAAGTATGGATCATTGTAAGGCATATCATAGAAAGTATAAAAATCTCCATCATCATCATCAGTAAAATAGAAATAGCTAGCTGTTGTATCTATAGCTCTGTCATCTGTTCTATAGGTCCTTGTATTTGTTGACCAATACGGTGCTCTATCTGCGAAAAGAAAACACAAACTATGTATTCAAAAAATTTGAAATACTTTATTTGATAATATTAACCTTCGTAATTGTTGTCTACTATTCAGGTCAATATTTGTTGTTTAGTTGCTGTCCCACTGATGTTATATTATCCAATGTTCTTTTCCTCTTCTTTAAACATTTTGAAAAAGACCTATGTCATTTGTTTTATATTCCCAACTGATAAATTAAGCATTTTTCATCTCAAACTAGAGACTTTAAAGAGTATATGTGGACTCAGTCTTACTAATCATCTTTGCTATATAAAATTCCTCTGTATTATAATTTTAAAGATTAAAAGCAAATATCGTAAAAATTGTTATTTACAGGCAAACGCTCCTTTAACATGTTAAAAATTCAACTAACCATTTTATGTGTAAAAAGTCAATTAGCCAATAACTATTTGAAGATATTGTCTTGCTGTTTCTTTTTGTCATATTAAATTTCTCACTTTCTAGTATAGTTTTCAAGATAATAGGCAAAAAGACTGCCAAATAAAATTATGAATATTTTCATTTACTGGCAATTACTATGATAGGAATCTAATTAGTGATTTATACCAAGATAATTTATTTGTAGATCCTTTCTTGCTGATTATTTTCATAATTTGAGGTTTCTATCTTAAAATCAAAATTATTAAGATAATAGACCATAAATGCAAAAAAATTGATAAAAAATTGTTTTTTAAGGGCAATAACTAATATCATGTATACATTTAAATGTAAATAGACAGTATGTAGATCTTAACACTATGAACATTTCTACACAGTAAAATTTTCTCTATCTATAACAATTTTCAAGACAATTGACAAAACTTGCATTTTATCTCTATGTTCTATTTTTAGCCATGTTAGCCATTTTGGTTGTGATCATCAGACACATTTTTTTAATGTTTGCTTCCAATTAGCCCAATACAACCACAGACAAAGATGACAGAGACTGATGGAAGCTATGAAAATTAAGACTCTCTGTAATTCTTCCAAGTCATCCTCTTTAATTCTACTATACTTACTTGGAGTTGTAATATACTGGACAGCAAATACTTTTTCTGTAATCACAGTTGGACTTGTGCTAAAGTCTACTTCATTACCAACACTAAAGGAGTTCTTTGTTGTCACCAATGTACGTGTAGGACAAAGATTTTGTCTGTAGTCATGGTGACTGTCAGTTGATGGATTGTAGGATGAATCACAGGTTTCATAGGGTATAACATTGTTTGGATCCCACCTGATTAAAATTTAAATATATTAATAAGAGTGCACACACTGAGATTTCTCATCTGCTTTACAGATAATAACATGTTCCCCTTTTAGTCATTACATACACCAAATATAGTTGACCTATTGCTGATAGTATCTGATAAAAGGACCAAACTAAGTAAAATCTAACATGTACAAATGAACCATGATAATGAAGTCAAAGTCAGATGATACTTGCTGAATAGACATGTGCCCCTTACAATCAATCTCAAACCAAGTATAGTTTGAGATATGGACGTAATTATCTAGCAAAAACCTTGATCGGTGATCAATTAAATGAGGTAAAGGTCAGGTGAACCCTGTTTGACAGATGTGTAGACGTGCAATGATCCCATATACAAGATATTATGTTCCTATTACTTAATTAGTCATAAAAACTGAAAAAAATTGCATGGTTATACACTTAAGCAGCTGCTTATAATAAGCATAGCATCCCTATGTTGTGCATTCATGGACTTTTGTCTCAGATGAAACACAATCTAGTAAGAATTGTTCAGTTAAATCTGTCAAAGCCTGATACTGATTAACCAATTATGTATCACCAATCTTTATCAAGATTACCCAACTATTTCTTTGATGTGTCATCAATGACTATAAATATCAGCCAATCATGTGTCACCAGTAACAATATATCAACCAATTAAACAGTTTATATAAAGTAAAAATTCATAATGGGTTCCATGTGTAATGTTGACTGTAAAAAGTTTGTTCTGATGATGATATATCTAACTTTTTTCTTCAGATGCTATTGCTTGATCTTGAAAATTAGCTGCTTTCCAAATTTTATTTCCAAACTATATATAAATCAATGAAGGTTTGTGAATTTATTATGTGAAAAAGAATGGAATCTCAGAATGTCTGAAAATGTTAGATCCCAAAAAATCCATCTATCAGTAAATTACTGAAAAAGAAAAAACTTAAGTCTACTAAATTTTCCCAATTTTGCTTCAGACATTATCTAAAACAATTCTGCAAAAATTTCATTAAATTTTATGAAGGTTTGACAAAGTAATTGAGGTGCACCAAACTTTAACTCCAGACTGTATCTGTATCTACTTGTTACATTAATTTGTTGAACCTGCTAAAATCTAAGCCTTTTAGACAGTAAAATGCGAAAAATAATGTTCATTATTTTGTTTAAGGACAAGTCTTTTGATCATAAATTTTAAAGTCTATTAAAGCTTCTGTCCAACTAAAGCCAAATTACATAAAGGTTTGACAAAGTTATTGAAATTGATTGATGACTGAAACACTTTAACCTTAGACTGAAGCTACAAGTTAACTGCAAAGAAACTACACTAATTATCAGTAAAAAAAGAACAAGAGTGCACACGCTGAAATGTCTCGCCTTCTATATTAATCATTGATATTATGTTGATAGTCCTAAGTATAAAGCTAAGCTTTATTACAACTGTCACATAAACTTAACATTAACCAAGATAACTAAACAAAGACCAATGAACCTTGAAAAAGAGGTCCAGGTCAGATGAACCATGCTAGGCAGACAGGTACAGCTAACAATGCTTCTATACAACATATATAGTTGACACATTACTTATAGTTTAAGAAAAATAGACCAAAACACAAAAACTTAACACTGTGCAATGAACCGTGAAAACGAGGTCACGGTTAAATAAAACCTGCTCGACTGACATAAAGATCATAAAATATTTCCATACACAAAATATAGTTGACCTATGGCATATAGCATTAGATAAAAAGACCAAAACTCAAAAACTTAACTTTGACCACTGAACCATGAAAATGAGGTCAAGGTCACATGACATCTGCCCACTAGACATGTACACTTAACAATCATTCCATACAACAAATATAGTTAACCTATTGCATATGGTATGAGAAAAACAGACCAAAACACAACCAGGTGCTCCGCAGGGCGCAGCTTTATACGACCGCAGAGGTCGAACCCTGAACAGTTGGGGCAAGTATGGACAAAACATTCAAGCGTGATACAGCTCTGAATTTGGATTGTGATCAAATTTTTGACATTACATGGGTTTTTTTTACACAAAACAAATGTCAAGATTTTACAAATCAATTAAAGATTTCTTCTTCAAACTTTTTAAATCTAAAATTAAATAGTTGACACAGCATAGGTTTCCGACACAGAATGAATGTGGTCTAATGAACTTAAAAGTTTTTTTTTTGCCTTTGAGCAATTCACTATGCTGTTGAATATTAATCCTCTCAAAAAAATGTTTGAAGAAATTTTCTTTTTATTTATGAAATCTGAAATGAGAAAAATTTAAACCCCCCCTTTTTTTCACATCCCCAATTTCCCTTTTTCCAAAACTGATATCAATTCAAATTTCTAATGGAGTTTGCAACAATAACTACTCTTTTAAATACATCATAAAACATTAAAATGTAAAATAAAGTGCTTGTTATCACTGAATGGTAAAGATTGGTTGGTAGTAAAAGTGAATATACATTGTTTATTGTATAAAACAATAAAAAAAACTTCACCAGCAACATTTTATATTGGCAAATTTCCAATGAAGTTATTTACATGAAGTTATTGGCAAATAAAAATAGAAAATGACATCATAGTCATGTCTGGCAAATGTCCAACATACATTATCTAAAAACATTTTAGATAAGATAAGGAAAAAAAGCTTCATCAGCAACATTTTATATTGGCAAATTTCCAATGAAGTTATTTACATAAAGTTATTGGCAAATAAAAATAGAAAATGACATCATAGTCATGTCTGGCAAATTTCCAACATATATTATCAACTACTATTCTATACAAAGAAAGATAACTCCAATTGAAAATTAATTGCTATTGCACAATATTGTGCAATTAGATATTTCTTGCTATTGTACAATACTGTGCAATTGAAAATTTCTTGCTATTGCACAATACTTGATATGGAATCCTGATTTGGACCAACTTGTAAACTGGGCCCATAATCAAAAATCAAAGTACATATTTAGATAAAGCATATCAAATAAGCCCAAGAATTTAATTTTTGTTAAAGTCAAACTTAGTTTAATTTTGGACCCTTTGGACCTTAATGTAGACCAATTTGAAAACTGGACCAAAAATTAAGAATCTACATACACAGTTAGATTTGGCATATCAAAGAACCCATTTATTCAATTTTTTATGAAAACAAACAAAGTTTAATTTTGGACCCCCATTTGGACCAACTTGAAAACTAGGCCAATAATTAAAAATCTAAGTACATTTTTAAATTCAGCATATCAAAGAACCCCAAGGATTCAATTTTTGTTAAAATCAAACTAAGTTTAATTTTGGACCCTTTGGACCTTAATGTAGACCAATTTGAAAACGGGACCAAAAATTAAGAATCTACATACATAGTTAGATTCGGCATATAAAAGAACCCCAGTTATTCAATTTTTGATGAAATCACACAAAGTTCCATTTTGGACCCTTTGGACCCCTTATTCCTAAACTGTTGGGACCAAAACTCCCAAAATCAAACCCAACCTTCCTTTTATGGTCATAAACCTTGTGTTTAAATTTCATAGATTTCTATTTACTTATACTAAAGTTATGGTGCAAAAACCAAAAATAATGCTTATTTGGGCCCCTTTTTGGCCCCTAATTCACAAAACTGTTGTGACCTCAACTCCAAAAATCAATCCCAACCTTCCTTTTGTGGTCATAAACCTTGTGTTTAAATTTCATTGATTTCTATTAACTTATACTAAAGTTATTGTGCGAAAACCAAGAATAATGCTTATTTTGGCCCTTAATTCCTAAACTGTTGGAACCAAAACTCCCAAAATCAATCCCAACCTTCCTTTTGTGGTCATAAACCTTGTGTCAAAATTTCATAGATTTCTATTCACTTAAACTAAAGTTATAGTGCGAAAACCAAGAAAACGCTTATTTGGGCCCTTTTTGGCCCCTAATTCCTAAAATGTTGGGACCAAAACTCCCAAAATCAATCCCAACCTTCCTTTTGTGGTCATAAACCTTGTGTTAAAATTTCATTGATTTCTATTCACTTTTACTAAAGTTAGAGTGCGAAAACTAAAAGTATTAGGACGACGACGACGACGCAGGACGACGACGCCAACGTGATAGCAATATAGGACCAAAAAATTAAAATTTTTGCGGTCGTATAAAAATTAAACTATAACCACTGAACCATGAAAATGAGGTCAAGGTCAGATGACACCTGCCAGTTGGACATGTACACCTTACAGTCCTTCCATACACCGAATATACTAGCCCTATTGCTTATAGTATCTGAGATATGGACTTGACCACCAAAACTTAACCTTATTCACTGATCCATGAAATGAGGTCGAGGTCAAGTGAAAACTGTCTGACAGACACGAGGACCTTGCAAGGTACGCACATATCAAATATAGTTATCCTATTACTTATAATAAGAGAGAATTCAACATTACAAAAAATTTGAACTTTTTTTTCAAGTGGTCACTGAACCATGAAAATGAGGTCAAGGACATTGGACATGTGACTGACGGAAACTTCATAACATGAGGCACCTATATACAAAGTATGAAGCATCCAGGTCTTCCACCTTCTAAAATATAAAGCTTTTAAGAAGTGAGCTAACGCCGCCGCCGTAGCCACGCCGTAGCCGCCGCCGCTGCCGGATCACTATCCCTATGTCGAGCTTTCTGCAACAAAAGTTGCAGGCTCGACAAAAACGAAAGTAATTCAATTTTCCAAATTTTGCTCTTGGTCATAAAAAAGCTTCTGCCCAAATTTCATTAAATTCAAAAAGGTTTGACAAAGTCATTGATGTCTAAAGAAAACCTGAACAACACCCTGAACCTAAATGTTGATGACACTGGTGACGGAATCTATGATCGGCCTGTCTAGCTTTCGCAACATAAACGTTGCAGGCTCAACAAAAGAGAAACATAAAGAATACAATTAATTAAATGTTGTATTTCTCATTTTTACACAACAACATAGCAATCTTATCAAGGATATTGTTATTTTAGTGAGGAATGTGAAAGAAATGACCAGGGTGTGAAATATTCTTAATTAAATGACCTCCATTGTAACAGTTATTTCATTGAAACTCTGGAGTCATTATATAACCTTATAATTTATATAAGTATTTTGTTAAGAAGAAAACTATTTATATATCAATCAGTCTTACTACTAGTTTCATATAATATATCCCATAACATAAATTAAACATACCATCCAATCATGTCTCCATCAGTAATAGCTATTCTTTGGTTACTAGGTACCTCGTACGTATAAACATCATGAAGCATGGAAGCTACAATGAAAGATATGTTTTAAAAGCTAACATCCATTAAAACATCATTTAAAGGTCAGCAATATTGGGTTTTTCTTTACAAGTCATTCTTACCATGATATTGGAACAGTTTATATTATTGTATATAGAATTTATCATTAATCATGGAGTACTCAAAGCATGAATTTAGGTGTTAAAACAAAATTCATGAGGTCGAGAGCTGAAACAAAGATCAAGTATCAAGTTAAATATTTTCTCAAAACTAGTATTCATACTAATATTAATGGAAACATGTCCCATTCAATTCATCTTGCAATGACTTAAAGACCATAATTCATTGGGCAACAGAAATGTATTCTACTTTGCCACAAAAACATGGAATCATGAGATTTATAATCTTTTATCAGAGATTCACTGGTATTTGTGAATTAGGTGTAGGGGGGAATATAGATTTGCAAGAACAACAGGAATGACCATACTTGTAAAAACAAGCTTGAAGCCATTTTTTAGAGTCGAAATTTGAGATTAAAGTCCATAATACTGTTATTTTCATGAAATTTACAAAGTCCAAAGCCTGTATATTTCTGCAAAATTAAGGGATAGTTAACCAAATGTAAACTCAATGAACAACTCATCATAGACAACTTACATAACTATAAATCAGCTCAATATATGAAATCTTTTAGAAAAAACATCTGCAACTGTTATTTACCAAAATTTTCAAAGTCCAAAGTCAGTAATTTTAGCAAAATTCAGCAGAACCGAACCAATCGTATACTTTATTTGTAACTCCTCATAGTAGAATCAAATACTAAAAATCTTCTCAATAAGTGAAAGCGTCTAGAAAAAAGTCTGTATAACTGTTGCAGAATGACAAAATATCACATAGTTGTTCAGATCACAAGTACCTGTTTTTGAACTACCAAACTTCTAGGAACAATTGTGTCTAATATGCATTTAAAGGTATATTGAACTTTCCAGCACAATTCAGGACAAGGTATAGTTTTGACATTGAATAACTACCAATTTATTTGAACCTAAGACAATTAAGGTCATTAATGCTTGTTATTGCAGAATTTAACATAGAAATTGATTGGGCTATGAATTAGTGGTTTTATTCCTAAGGAATGCTACTTGAAAACTGGTAGGAAAGTAATTTGACATCAAAGAATCATACCACATCTCCTTATTTCCGAATGAATCCTTATTTATAATAAACTTACTATTGTCAACATTAAATGTATTAAATCCAACAATTTCCCTTTTATTTTCAAAATCTTCTCCAGATTTCCTCCACACAATGAAGTATAACCACCCTAAATCAACTGGATAGAACTCCCAGTAATGTATCACTCCACAGCATCTTACTATATGTACTGGACTTTCTAAGATATAGGTGTTTCCTGTGCAATAAATAGATAACAACATTTTAAACTAACATGAATTGCCTCTCATTTCTGATGTGTTCTATTAGAAAGTCAGTAACCTTGTGAAATATTTGCCAATTTTTTAAAATCAATTATTGCAATCAGTTTTGTTTGCTTATTTGTAGATCTTATTTGTGGCTCTAAGTTATTAATAATTTGTTTAAGGATATCTTGCTACTCTAAAACAAAACAGGTTTTCAAGCTGATCAATGTTATCTGCTATTAGCAACCTGCATAAAATTCATAACATTTGGTTGAGGCAAACAAAAGAACGGAAACAAAAAAATCAGAATTTTTTTTCATATGTAACAAAATCATACTTTCAAATGAAATACAAAAAAAATTTGATACTTTTCACCCAATATGCAAATAAAAAAGGGGTTTCTTAACCCAATTTTTTTTTAACTTGAAACTGTTTATAAATGCAACACACACAACATTGCACATACCTGACTCTGTATTGGATATGTAATTAGAGAAAGAACTGATTTCTTTGTAATTATATTTATTACTTTCACAATCTACAAAGAAATAAAAAAAAACTTCAATAATTTTGTTCTTTTCTATCTTTAAAAGATTTTCTTTTTCACTTTAAACTTTTTCTGAGGTTTTCTAAAACTTTAATTACGATTGTTTTATTATTAATGCTTGATTTTATTTACATTCCAAATTGTCCTACATGATAAAATATTTTGTTAAACACAATGAAATATATATATTTTCTAGCATAAAAAAATGTATCTTAATAGCTGAAACACAATAGAATAGTTTTTAAAGATTGCAATTTTCCAAATGAAAAGTCGGCAGAAAGAACGGTAAATGACTCACTGCACACATTTTACTCTGTCTGAGTGTATTGGTTATCACCATCATGTATGAGTTTCAAAAAATGTGGAGGACGAAAACTAAAGTTTAAGTGCAAAAATGAAATCAAAGAGCTGATAGCTCTGAGGTGGAAGAAGGTGAATAAAAGGTAACCTGAATACCACAAAAGCAGTCCCACTTACCAAGGCTGCTTTGTTCCATTATCGTTATGATGTATTTTTTTTTCTTCAAACAAGAAAAGGTCATATATATAAGTACATGGATTTCCCATCCTTACTATCATTTTCTATGTTCAGTGGACTGTGAAAATTAGGTAAAATCTTTAAATTAGCAGTAAAATTAAGAAGATCATATCATAAGGAACACATGTGCACTAAGTTTCAAGTTGATTGGATTTCAACTTCATCAAAAACTACCTCGACCATAAACTTTATAACCAGAAGCAGGACGAACGGACAGACCAGAAAACATAATGCCCATAAATGGAGCATAAAAATAGTAAGGCTTGTTACATACCCGCCAACTTTTGAAAGTTCCAATATAGGGGTTTTTAGTGCACAACAACAATTTTAAGGTTACAATTTTAAGCGAAGTATTTTGCACGATCTGGATTGTCTAGAAATAGTGTCATATTTGTATGATGAACTTACATGCCTTGTTCTTAAGTCTGTTTGCATGATTCTAGTTGTTAAATCGGTAGAAGAGATGAAGCTAGCAGATCAGTGTTTATTTTCTTGCGTAAGAATATTAGATGCGTGTTGAAATTTCCAATTTTGAATTATGCACACAAAGATGGACCTTTAACAGGTTGGGAACAACACTCCAAATGAGGGGTAACCTTATTGGAAGAACATTACAACCCACTGTAAAAAATGAGCACATTTTTATTCATATTATTTGATGAAACTTTCCCCCAAGAACTAAGCATCTATTAAGTACTAAATGGTCAAAATATGTCAAAATAATTTTCTGTTGTTTCTAAACTTATATCTTCTTTATTAACTTGACCCCTCATTTAGAAAAGTTGTTCCAAATATAAGAATTTTCCCACTTTTGAGTTAAATAAAAATCTTAAAAATGTTCTTTTTTTTTCAACAGTAAAATGACCCCTTGTTTTAGGAACAGTCCCTTATTTAAGGGACATCACTCATAATTGGAAAGGGGAGGGGGGGGGGGCCCCAACCTGAATACAAAAATAAAATATGTTACAACCAGTATTATGTCAATAAATTAGTGAAAACTAATACTATTTACTATCTTTATCATGTTTATGGTAGTACAGTAGACTCCGGACAATCGGATACCCAAAATGTCAGCTAAAAATATCCGATTACCCGAAATATTCAATTAGACGATGAATGTATATTCAATTAATATTCTACAATAATAAGTAGATATATTGCTTAATATGTGAAAGGGCTGGAGGATTGATGGAGTGATTTTTATCAGTTACATCACCACGATGTTTGCGAGAAAAATTATCAGCTGATTATCATCATAGCTAATGATTAAATTTGTTTCCTCTTGCAGTTTTTAAATCCTATATTTATTAAAATCAATCAAATGTCCTGAAATATTTATGTAAATTATTATCTTCCATCCATAGTTTGTCTTTACTTGTTAAGTAAACAAATTATTTACATTTTCACACAGGTAAACTAATTTGGCTATAAATAGATCAAAGCATGTCTGAGTAGAATCTCTTATCTAAAATCGTAATTGTTATAATTTTATTTCTTTAAATAATCAAATTTAAATTTATGAAAATAATCATGATTGATAAAATAGTATTGCATAAAGTTTACGCTTTCAGAGACTATTTATGTTTAGGTCATGGTTCTACAGGCTTCTTCACATATTTGTAAACAAACCAATATGGCCGCCACACGTGATTACCTTTGCACATGTGAAAAAAATATTTCTGACAAAAGTCAGATTTCTCTTGTCAAAAGGGATTTATATTTATATTGCAATAAATTATTCAGTTTCAATTATATTTCTTATTCTATGAGCATTTAGAGTTTAATCAAATTCTCCCAACAGTAATGTACTGCTCTTGTCAACTGAGTCTTGAATAATTTTATAAATAGATTCAAACCATTTGAAGTAGAAAGGCATCTAATTCACATGACAAGGAAAACAATGAATAAAGACACCAATTTAATAAGAAATAGATCCTTTTTATTTATTAAAAACAAAATCTTCTTTTGCGCAAGATTGCAAATTCATAACTTCAAGGGCGAACTTGTAAACAGGGCAAGTTGTCCCGATACCAAATTCACGCATGCATACTACAAATATCTACAGTAAAAACATCCGGTTACAAGTAAACAAATAACGTTCATGGATTTCATGTGGATGAGATGAAATCTATTAATTTACATAAATTAAAAGGTCATATTTACAATAGTGATTGTTTTTTAATCCAAATTTACAAATTAAATGATTCAGATGCTTAATCATGTGTAAAAATCGGTGTCAGGAATCTTAAGTTGTTATGAAATTGTAATACACAGAAACGAATGCGGCATACGGAGGCTCAATGAGTTTAAAGTCGGTCCCATAGGTCTTCAGAAGACTTGACGTCTTCTTCCACCAAAAAGGATGGATAAAAGGACAGATGGAATGACAGACATAAAGGCTGAAGGACTGTCAAGGGTAACACTTAAAGCCCACATATTGCCTATGGCAGAGCCTTACAAATAAAATTCACTTCTATTACTTTTGGTCTCTATTAGAGAGTTGTTTCAATGTCAATCATTCCACCTCTTCTAACTTTTTACCAAATTATTTATTTTACCAACTTTACAAAAGATTATTTAAAATATTGAGTAAAAAACAAGTGACCCAAACGATAAATTAATGGTCTTAAGATATTCAGGATGTTTGATAAAAGTGTCAATGAGTTCGAACAGCTGCTGACGAGAAACCTGTTTCGTTCAATGTTAACATTGACAAGATATTTCATTCTGTCCATCAAGATGAAGTATCAGCTTTTAACCCTCAAACACAAGGAGACAGATTGACATATGTACTTGTTGCAATTCCTATATTCATAATATAATATTGTTAACACTTACTTCAAACACAATTGAATATTTAGTGCTGTGTGTAACAATTGAAATATTTCTTTGGTTTTATTATTATAAAGATTAAAGTAATTCCTACAATAAGCAGCTGTTATTTCATACTTAACATTTACCTTTTAAATATGACTTACATGTGCAGTATGGGTGTGTTCCATTGAACAGACAGTCTCTAGATTCCAAACTCTGCAATTCTGATCCTGTTTGAGCACATGTTCTTAATGTTCCATCTCTGGTTGTGTATTCATTTTCACATGATCTGGTCCTTGCTTGAGTTCCTTGTCCACATGTGACTGAACATGACGACCATTCTGACCATGAGGCCCATTGTGGTGCTGAAAAATTAATCAAAGGTTAACATGAGAAATATATTTTAGCTATCATGAAATATACAATAAGTGAACATAATAAATACATTGCAGCTGTACATGAGAAATATATCATAGGTGTACATGAGAAATATATAAAAGGTGACCATGAGATGTATATACTAGGTTGGCATGAGAAATAAATAATAGGTGTACATGAGAAATATATTGTAGTTGTTCATAAGATATATATCAAAGGTGTACAAGAGAAATATATTAAAGGTGACCATGAGATGCATATAACAGGTTGACATGAGAAATATATCATAGGTGTACATGAGAAATATATCATAGTTGTACATGAGAAATATATCATAGTTGTATATGAGCAATATATCATAGGTGTACATGAGAAATATATCATAGGTGTATATGAGCAATATATCATAGGTGTACATGAGAAATATAGAATAGGAGTATATGAGAAATATATTACAAGTGTGCATGAGAAATTTATCATAAGTCTACAAGAGAAATATATGACAGGTAAAGATAAGATATATATCATAGGTGAACATGAGAAATATAATTATAGTTAAAGATGATCAATATACCATTATTGCGTTATAATAACATCAAAATCTATATTGTGCACATGACAAATGTAATATAGGTAAATGTGACAAACATTTAACATAGGTGCAAATATATTCATATAAAATAATAATTCATAAACCTTAACTTGAAAAAGGGAAGAAAATGTCAGCTTACTGTTATTAACCCAAATCAAGAGTGATTTTTTCCTGAACAAAATAATACTTTAAAACTTACTTATACAAGAGTATTCCCAATGGAGTTTGCCACAGATGGAGTAGGATTGAAGATGGTTCCTTGATGTAGATGTTGTTGAACAAGAATACCACCCATACTGATAACACCAGTAAGTGTCTGTGTATTTGTAATAACTTCCCCAGTAAGTACTGACAGAAGTACAGCTTCCAATGTTTCCATCATTAACAACTGGATTACACTTCACATAATTACTACAATGTCCTGATAAAGCTGACAATACATTTTGACTGGATGGTGTATTTGTATTATACATCCAACCACAGCCCTCTGTCCATGAAGCACTTGTTATAGAAACCCTTCCATATGTATTATAATCATAGCAATAGGCTTCAAAATTCTCATTTCTACAAGCAGTACCAGAATCTGAAAAAGTTCAAAATAATATTAAAGTTTCAGTAAATTAAATAGTTTGTGCCTTTCAAATTAGTCAATGTCGTAAAGTTGGGGATAAATTTCATATTTTATTACAAAAATATACTCTAAAGTTGTTTATTTTAATGAACTGGCATTTCTACATTTCACAGACCAACGCTATTTGAGAGGTGTAATTTTCTCGGTTATCTTGGGTTTTTTCTGAATATTTATAAGGCCACAGTTTTTTAATTTGTAGGTTTACGGATTTTCCCCATGAAAAAGTCGGGTCGGTCGGTCAGAAAAAAAAAGAAAAAAAAATATCTTTCAAGACACAAAAATATGCACAAAAAAAATGTATTTCACCTTTCTAACAATATGTTTGGTATGCTATTTTTTTTATCATTTCTTAAAATTTTAGTTTTCATCAAATATTATTGCTAAGCTGTCATAACCATCACATGACATCGTCTAATAACTTCCCGTGAAAAAGGGGGGTTGTGTCCACGGAAAAAGACGAAATTAAATCGTCATTTCACAAACAAGAAAGAAAAAAAAGATCTGTGTAGCTCTTAATCAATTTCAGGAAACTTGGTGAATATTGATCTTCAAGCACGAAAACTGATAAAGAAAAAAATTGCAAAAACGTTGTACCAAAATAAGTTTCAACACACGTGTCAAAAACGTAGTAGACTCGTCCACTGGAAAAACAAGGATATTGGGTTCGTTAGTTGTCATACATTCCTGTTTTTTTATATCCAAATGGACAAAATGTTTTTATTATCAATGACACAAGAAAATTCCAAATGATTTGTTTATATTTAGTACTTTAACTTGACGTCTCCACATTTGGTCAAGTTCATTTTCCATTTTTCCATGAAATGATGACAAATAAGGGAAACGAATTTATTGTGTAATGGTGAACACAGGTTTTGTTCCGCAAAATTATTTGTGCAAACGACATTTCAAGGTCAGTTATGATTTTGTCTATATCTAGATACGTAGATTGGAAGTTTTATTTTTTCACAACAGAAAGTGTTATCAATTCTATTAGTGTTTAATGCATATCATTTAATAAAAAAAGAAAATTTTATTTATTTTTCATGGACAATTGTTAGGGTCCGTGGGAATAAAAAAACATGAAAAGTCAATTTTATTTTTATTCTGCAAATCAGCAAAATCGGGTCGGTGGATCTGTAAACCAACAAATTAAAAAATCCTGGCCTATGATCAAATCTATCATAATTTTATTTAAAGATAAAACTCTAATGAATATTTAGTGTGAAATAGCAACTACAAGTAACTTCAAGCAAATATCTTGGAAATTTTTTATTTTTCTAACATTTTAATTCATTTTTCCTTTGTAAATTTCATATGAAATATTTGCTCTCAATTTTTTTCAACTTTTTCCTACAATATTGCTTTGCATGGTTTTGTTTAAAGTGTTTGGCTTTCAAGTCAAGCTAAAATGTACTTATTGAAGTCAAATTTTGTATTGTGTTGATTTATTCATAAGCAGGCAAATAAGGACGTACATGTGCAATGTTGTGTATTACATCGTTGTTTCTCATAATCTCTACTGTTTCGACAAACTTTGTTTTTACTGTGGTAATTTGGTGAAGGGTTAGTACATGATCTGGTTCTCTGTTGATATCCACCAGCACAAGTTCTGTCACAGTCACCCCATGCTGACCAAGTGGTCCATGCTCCATCTCCTGGAAACAATAGTTGTATAAATAAATTACAAGAATCAGCAACCTATTGAATCATTTCTCAACTCATTTATTACAAAAAAAATCTCCCCAATGTGCTCAGTCGATTATATCATTTGATGTTAGTATAATGCATGTACAGTTTCTATATAGTTCTTCCTAATTTGGAAGACGCTTTTGAGTGCACGTAAAAGTGTCCTCCAAACTAAAAAGAAACTATATAGAAACTGTTCAAATAAGGAAGAAACTATATAGAAACTGTTCAAATAAGGAAGAAACTATATAGAAACTGTTTAAATAAGGAAGAAACTATATAGAAACTGTTCAAATAAGGAAGAAACTATATAGAAACTGTACACTGACATAATACTTACCGGGTACATTTCTATGTATTGCACACTGATTTATTTTAAAACACATTTTATTTATACACTTATAATCAGAATAGTTTACATTTTTTAAGATAAAGAAGATTACAAAAATAGTAGATTAAGTCTGAATTTAGTAATTCCATTTGCATTGTATATATTAGATTCATTTTCTGTTCAATGTTACATAATTACATATCCTATAGCAAAGTAAACATAGACAATTATGATGTCATTTACCTGATACCATTGTACCTCAGGGATTCTCATTTTTTTGTACTTCAGGGATTCTCATTTTTTTGTACTTCAGGGATTCTAATTTTTTTGTACTTCAGGGATTCTCATTTTTTTGTACTTCAGGGATTCTCATTCTTTTGTACTTCAGGGATTCTCATTTTTATACTTTGTCCTGAAGATTCCAATCTAATGGGTAAAACATGTCGACCAATAAAAAATGCAGTTCACCTAAGTGCGGTAGTCATTTTAGCGGTATACAATTTTGTTATCTGTCGACCCTGCATACCATCTGGTATATCCACTTAAGGAGATTCTACCAGCACAAAACATAGGAGGTGTCGGTTTAGAAGTTCTTTATATATTTCATATTCATTTTATATTCATAAATAAATAAAATAAGTGAAACTGCAAGCTACTGCTCACTGATGATACCGGCAGCTGCAACTCAGGATAATTTAAATAGTGTAAAAATATGTAAGTGTTCGGTAAACAGGTAGTTATTGAGTGATGAATCTGAAAACGCATCACATGGTATAGCTGACTTAAATAAAACCCTGAAACCAAAGCAGTTGGGGCAATAAGGCCCTTACTTGCCAAGTCTTGGCCCAAATATTACTGCAAATTTACAAGTTATCATACATATTCTTAAATTTGTCATAACTAGACTAAGGTGACAAGGCTTTCAGAAAATAAAAACAAATTTTATATTAAACAAGCTACCATGGCAACAAACCATGACGAAATTTGTATATTTTGTAAAATTTCTTGAATTTCCTTGTTTTTCATCAAGTTCTAAGTATAATTTAGATTTGCAAAGTATTTGTGAACCCAAGAAACAACTTAATATTTGCTAAGATTATGTCAATAGATATAATAAAGCTTCTCTTAAATTATTTTGTTCTTTGGCTGTGTACAATGTTTCTGTAATGGAAATAACTATGGAAAATTACACAAATTCTGTATTTTTATCGTTTTCATGAAAACAGTCACGTAACATATTATGATGTAATTGTGATGTCATCAGATAAACAATCTTATGTTTTTCATTTATATTTCTTCATTCTATGCATTGCCAAACATTATGTGCCAATCTGAAATAGCTGTAAAACATTTTATTTTCTTGGGCTAAAACCTGGCCTTAATGCCCCTACTCCTTTCAGAAATCCTTATGATGTAGTTCCTGAGAAAGATGTGACAAAAAATATTCATGGGACGGATGGACGGAGGGATGGACAGATGAACAGACGCATGGACAGAGAGAGGTAAAACAGTATACACCCTCTCTTTTAAAGCGGGGCTATAAATACAATTTTGACTAATAAATGATGAAGACTTACGGACGCAATGCCATGTAATAAACAATCCAGCTACTCCATTATCTCACCAATTATATGGCTGACCACAGGAACTACCAACATTGGCATTAGTTACATTAAATGTACATTCTGTTTCATTGGCACAGAGGCCTTCTATACCATATCTATCTGTACTTTTACACCAGTAGTAGACATATTGTACTTCATCAATAACAATGTATGGTTCATCTGGCTTCACATAATCTGTATAACTATCAAGTCCTGATTGGATCTCATTGTCACATGATAAAGTAGCTACATCACCCTCAGCATAAGTATTGTAGTAGTATACTAAAATAATAGATTAAATAAACATAGTATGAAAATAATTGTGTATGCAAAGATCTATCTAGTATTTACACAAGTATAGAACATTGATTCATAGCTGTATATAGTGAAGTCCATTGCTTTTAGAGGATTTTACTTAGGCCAAAGATATTTTTTCAATCAGAGGATTGAGGGGAAAAAAAGGCAGTTTCAGTGAACATTTTGTTTTCCATGTTTTTTTTGCTCATACTAAAACTTAGTTAACAAAATAAACTAGATATCATTGAGATGAGAGCCATCTCTGTGGGCCCCGCTGTGAATAATGTGCATTAAAAAATTGTATCTTTACCATAGGACATGGGTTTGTCAACTGAAATCAAAGTTTTTGACCTTGACCTTTGACCTAGGAAGTTGTAAATAAATTATGACACATCCTTTGGTGTTGGTTTATAAACATGTCAAGTATAAACTTTGAAATGATAACGGTTCTCAAGATATAGAGCGGACACTATCTTTACCATAGAACATGGGGTTGTCAACTGAAACCAAAGTTTTTGACCTTGACCTTTGACCTAGGAAGTTGCACATGAATTATGACACACCCTTTGGTGTTGGTTTATATACATGTCAAGTATAAACTTTGAAATGATAACGGTTCTCAAGATATAGAGCGGACACGATCTTTACCATAGGACATGGGGTTGTCAACTGAAACCAAAGTTTTTGACCTTGACCTTTGACCTAGGAAGTTGTACATAAATTATGACATACCCTCTGATATTGGTTTATATACATTTCAGGTATAAACTTTAAAATGATAACGGTTCTCAAGATATAGAGCGGACACAATCTTTACCATATTACATGGGGTTGTCAACTGAAACCAAAGTTTTTGACCTTGAACTTTGCCCTAGGCAGTCGTTCATAAATTATGACACACCCTCTGGTGTTGGTTCATATACATGTCAAGTATAAACTTTGAAATCATAACAGTTCTCAAGATATAGAGTGGACATGATCTTCACCACAGGACACAGGGTTGTCAACTGAAACCAAAGTTTTTTAATCTTGACCTTTGACCTAGGAAGTTGTACATACATCATGACACGCCCTCTGGTGGTGGTTAATAAACATGTAAAGTATAAAGTATGAAATCATAATGGTTCTCTAGATATGGAGCGGACACAAACAGTTACGGACGGACGGACGGACGGACGAACGGAGGGACGGACGGACAGACAGACTGATCACTATAGGGCGACCCGCCTTTGGCGGGGCCCTAATTATTGACTCAGATATACATGTATTTCTTGCTTCTTTGATATTTTTAACGTATGGCAAAACTGCAATAGTCTAGTTAAAATGGCAATATTTATACATCTATACTATTCAAAAACATTTAAAGTCAATAAACTAGGACTGAAGGTGCAGGGCCAAATGAATTCCATGGAAATTAGAAATTCTAATGCTTCTAAAACTAAATACCAAATACCAATGATCAATCATGATTAAGTTGAAGGTCAAAAATAATAGTAGGTCTAAACATTAAGATGAATATACTAATAAAGAATTGTCTGCATCATGTAGTGGCAAGCCACACATGTTATTGGTTGTCTTTGAAAATTCATATTACCTAAAAGGGCATTTACTTGAGAACACCAGAGTACAAAAAACGTTTTGAAGCTTCTTTTCAGACCATGATAATTATTATTGATTCTTACATTGTGGTTCTCCTATTTCTGTTTCATTTCTGCGAATATTCAATGTAAATGTAGCTTCTGTATAATCCGTACCATCTGTACAAGCAATAGTGATGTCATAGCTATCTCCAGTTAGTGTAGATCCACTATTCAGCATCAGAGAATATCCTAATAAATTACAAAAGTATTATTAGTACTCTTTCATAAGGCTTTTAACATATATAGTTAAGCTATTTTTTCTGTACTTCATATAATAGTGTTATTAACTGGCTGTTTCTGTATTGGCCCTGATTTGATCCTGGGGTAGCTGTTATGACTCCAACAGCCAGTTTGTAAAACTTTTTAAAAATAATTCTTCCATTGAACTAAGAAACTTACAAGTACAGAAAATCACATTTGAACTTGTCTTTTTTTAAAGTCATGATCATTTGTTTGTCAATATTGATGAAGTTTATGATTTCTTGTCCAAGAAGTAATAATTGTCTTTTGACAAATGTTTGTAAACAAGAGGCTCTCAAGAGCCTGAATCGCTCACCTGAATTTTTTTGGTTTAATCTCTCATCAATGATTATTTTGGCTTTTCAATTTATTTAAATGTTCTTTGAATCGTCCTATTTTCTTCAAAAGCAAAAAAAAATCATTTTCTCCTATGTTCTATTTTAGCCATAGGAGCTATGTTTCTTGACATACAAGGAAATGAAATATAAAATTTATACTAGATACTCTGAAACTCTGAAACTCATTTAGCCTAAGTTTGGCTGAAATTGATACAGCAGTTTCATAAGAGAAGATTTTTTAAAGTAAGTCAACATGGTGAACAAATTGTGAAAAAAGTCTTTAAAGGGCAATAACTCCTAAAGAGGTCAATTGACAATTTTGGTCAAATTGACTTATTTGTAGATCTTACTTTGCTGATCATATTTGCTGTTTACAGTTTATCTTTATCTATAATAATATTCAAGATAATGACCAAAAACTGCAACATTTCCTTAAAATTACCAATTAAGTGGCAGCAACCCAACAATTGGATGTTTGATTCATCTGAAAATTTCAGGGCTGATAGATATTGACCTAATGAACATTTTTACTCCATGTCAGATTTGCTCTTAATGCTTTCGTTTTTGAGATATAAGCCAAAAACTGCATTTGACCCCTATGTTCTATTTTAAGTAACGGCGGCCATGTTTTTTGACGGATCAAAAATCAAAGCACATACTTGGTGCAGGATAATCTAAGGAACAACCATGCTAAGTTTTAACCAAATCCATTCAGTAGTTTCAGAGGAGAAGATTTTTTAAAGTTAGCAAATATGATGAACAAATTGTGAAAAATTGTCATAAAAGGACAATAACCCCTTAAGGGGTCAATTGACAATTTTGGTCATATTAACTTATTTGTAGATCTTACTTTGCTGATCTTTTTTGCTGTTTACAGTTTATCTTTATCTATAACAATATTCAAGATAATGACCAAAAACTGCAAAATTTCCTTAAAATTACCAATTAAGTGGCAGCAACCCAACAATGGTTTGTTTGATTCATCTGAAAATTTCAGGGCTGATAGATCTTGACCTAATGAACATTTTTACCGCATGTCAGATTTGCTCCAAATGCTTTCGTTTTTGAGATATAAGCCAAAAACTGCATTTGACCCCTATGTTCTATTTTAAGTAACGGCGGCCATGTTTTTTGACGGATCAAAAATCGAAGCGCACATTTTGTGCAGGATATACTAAGGAACAATCATGTTAAGTTTCATTCAAATCCATTCAGTAGTTTCAGAGGAGAAGATGTTTGAAAAATTGTTAACGACGACAGACGACGACGACGACGACGACGACGACGGACGCCAAGTGATGAGAAAAGCTCACATGGCCTTTTAGGCCAGGTGAGCTAAAAAAATGATGCAAATGACATAAATCAAAATAAGAATGTGTCCCAAGTACACGGATGACCCATCTGCACTATCATTTTCTATGTTCAGTAGACTGTGATAATGAAATAAAATCTCTAATTTGGCCTTAAAATTAGAAAGATCACATCATAGGGAAAATGTTAACTAAGTTTCAAGTTGATTGGACTTCAACTTCATCAAAAACTACCATGACCAAAAACTTTAACCTGAAGCAGAACAGACAAACGGACGAACGGACAGACGAACAGATGCACAGACCAGAAAACATAATGCCCATAAATGGGGCATAAAAATATGAAATATTCTTACCACTGACATAAAACAAAGAGGTTGAAGGACTAGTTGTCTGTAGTTTGCATGTTGTATCATCTCCTGAAGGATCAGTAACAGTGAATGTATACAGGGTACCAGTATCAACATCATCAACAGTTACAGATGCAGGCAAGTCTGGATAATCTGGTCCCTAGAACAAAACATTTAACAAACATATTTGCAAGGGCATAACTCTTTTAACAATAGTTAATCTGCACTGATTATATTTTTGAACCAAAAGTAATTAGCTACAAGAGTGCACACACTTAAATGTTCTTTACCAATCATTGATACTATGTCAATGTATGTTGATTGTCCTAAATATAAAGCTTTATTACAACTGTTACGTATACTTAACATTAACCAAGAAAACTAAACATTGACCAATGAACCATGAAAATGAGGTCAAGGTCAGATGAACCTTGTCAGACAGACAAGTAAAGCTAACAATTCTTCCATACAACAAATATAGTTGACATATTGCTTAAAGTTTAAGAAAAACAGACTAAAACACAAAAACTTAACACTCAGCAATGAATCGTGAAAATGAGGTCAAGGTTAAATTAAACTTGCGCGACTGACATTTAGATCATTAAATATTTCCATACACCAAATATAGTTGACCTATTGCATATAGTATTAGATAAAAAGACCAAAACTAAAAAACTTAACTTTGACCACTGAACTATGAAAATGAGGTCAAGGTCAGATGACACCTGCCTGCTAGACATGTACACCTTACAATCATTCCATACACCAAATAAAGTAGACCTATTGCATATGGTATAAGAATAATAGACAAAAACACAAAAACTTAACTATGAACACTGAACCATGAAAATGAGGTCAAGGTCAGATGACACCTGACAGTCGGACATGTACACCTTACAATACTTCCATACACCGAATATACAAGACCTATTGCTTATAGTATCTGAGATATGGACTTGACCACAAAAACTTATAACCTTGTTCACTGTCCATGAAATGAGGTTGAGGTCAAGTGAAAACTGTCTTACAGGCATGAGGACCTTGCAAGGTACACACATACCAAATATAGTTATCCTATTACTTATAATAAGAGAGAATTTAACATTACAAAAAATCTTAACTTTTTTTTCAATTAGTCAGCGAACCATGAAAATGAGATCAAGGACATTGGACTTGTGACTAACGGAAACTTCATAACATGAGGCATCTATATATAAAGTATGTAGCATCCAGGTCTTCCACCTTCTTAAATATAAAGCTTTTAAGAAGTTAGCTAACACCGCCGACAGATCACTATCCCTATGTTATGCTTTCTGCGACAAAACTCGCAGGCTCGACAAAAAACCAAAATCTGCACAATTACAATGATGAACAAAAAGGTGAGTGATGCCTTGTAAAGACATTGACAGGGTGTTGCAACTATGTTTATGTATCTCATGGAAAATTTCAAAAACTTCATGCATACCACATTATATGTTGTTATGGTTACAGTTCCTGAAACACTGTTGTAGCAGGAATCCTGAGCCTTGACTGTGAATGTGCTCACTTTCTGGTGAGTGCCCACATAATGATACAGGCTTGTTTTTACATGGACAGACTCTGAAACAGATGATATTCTTTGATTATTTATTTAAGTAATACTTAATTCAACATAAAGAAACATTGGATGTAGTGTATATATCAATGCCTTCTTTTACTCTAGAAAGCCCTGTACTATAGGGTTTTGGTTCATTTATGTTTAGGGTTCTGTTAAGGATGTTATATTAATTTTAGGTTAGGTAAAGTTAAGCTCTGTAAGGTTGAGACCCCTAAATTAAATAAGGTACATATGACATTGTGTCAAAATCTTACTGAAATTTCAAAAAAATTATTAAATCTTTCTGGAAAAGTTTTCTGTTTGCAACAAAGCAATTCCATATGGATGAAAAGTTAAAACCATCTAAAAAAAATCAGTAACTTGTTCAAAGAAATCATAAGAGTCAGATTGGCGACAACAGAAAAACAGTTCAGTATAATTCCTGTTGACATAGTAAATCAAAATGTTAATTTACAATTTTGACTAAATATTGACTATATACAGGAATAATATTTAGTGAGTTTGTACAAAAGACAAGTGACTATAAAGTACATTTGTCTTAATTGCTAGGCAGATCATATAATCAATAATTACATGTATTTACTCTCTTTTAAGTAGATTAGATACAAATAAAATCATGTAATAGAAGAATGTTTCAATAGGACAGAGATGCCAACAACTTGTAAATATGGCAAATTCAGCAACATAAGTTCAAACTTCATCGGTGTTTGGTGGTAATAAGAATTGAGTATAAGTTTAAAAAACATTTGTTCAGGCAAACTAGAGTTTGAGATCAAAGAAAAATTTCAGGATAGACATATGGACATGCAGACGGACAAGAGTACATCCTTAATGACATAAAAACATGCAGACGGACAAGAGTACATCCTTAATGACATAAAAAATGTGTTTGTTTCTATATTATTAACAATATGTAATATATATAAAGGATAATTGTTTATCTGAGAAGCACACAGAATTATTATTTCTATGCCTAAAGGCAAGTGTTTACTCTAAACTAATTTTCTGTTATCCTACCTTCATTTGAGTCAAAGTAGAAGTATGAGTGTCCATCATCTGGTACAATCAACCTATAGAAATCTCCATAGTCAGCATCAGTAAAGTAGAAATCCATTATACTGCTATCTATAGGGGTGTGGTCTGGTATGGAGGCTGTGTACGTGGGCATTGTAAACGTTGGTAATGTATCTAAAACATCAACAAAATAGTTACATTATTGCTTAAGTTAAAGATGTGCTCAAAAACCACCTATAACTTTAGCAATGTAAGATTCATTGAAAATACTATTGTTTGCTGCTTATAGACAGTTAATTATTTCTGGATTTAAAACTTACATAATTAATGAGGGTAATAATGAAGTATCTTCATGACGAAAAAATACACACTTTCTTTTAGACGATAAAAAATTTACTGATTTTGATGAATCACGTTATATTTTTTCCAAACAGTAAAGTAACGATAGTTATTTGAGACCTCTGACAAATCAAAATAAAGATATTTAGACAAAAAACTTACTAGACGTTGTTTCATACTGCACAGCATACACTCTTCCTGATAAAAGTGTACTGGACCAGTCTTCTGTGTTCCCAACAGCTGGATAAGATATTGTTTTCTTGTAAGTATTTGTAGGACAATAATTTGGAATATAATTCTTCTGACTTGTGTCTCCAGATACTGAGGGATTAAATGTTGAATCACAGACTTCATAAGAAATTATGTTTCTACCTCCATCATATCTACAGTAAAGAAGAATACATATTAATTTACATTTGTTTATCTCTTTTCAATTTCGTTTGGATGCAGTGGAACGTGTCGTGTTTGTAGTGATGCCCATATATTTTACAGTATTTTTTTTCCTTGTGAGAAAGCTGTCTACATATTCCATTACATTAACTTCTTTTCTTTTTTAATAACAATATTTAACTTCTATGCGATTTGGTCTCTTGTCATGTGAGTGGTTAGTACATTCTCTTATTCTTATATGTGTTTTAAATAGATGAGCATGCCTAAAATAATAGTTTTCACATAAATCAATGCATCACAAAAAGTCACTTTCACTATATAATTTGTCAATTACTAATTAATAAAAAGGTTTCTCTAACTGGTTTTAAAATATGTTTGAATCTAAATTTACAGTGTTAGCAAATTGATTGTAGCTCAGGTCAATGAGACAATTGACCAAACAACCCTTGAAAATAAAATCTAGAGTCCCCATTACTGTTGTTTATATGCATACAATGTGGCAAACTTTAAATAGCACTAGGTCTACAAAGTTGTAAAATAATTAATCAGGCAATCAAAGATCTATCTTCAACAACAAAAATCTAAAATAACAAGAACCATTACAAAAGAGGGACGAAAGACACCAGAGGGACAGTCAAACTCATAAATCGAAAACAAACTGACAACGCCATGGCTTAAAATGAAAAAGACAAACAGAAAAACAATAGTACACATGGCACAACATAGAAAACTAAAGAATAAGAAACACAAACCCCTACAAGACAACCAATAAAGGAGGTTACTAAGACAGGAAAAGCTAAAATAAAACTAAATCTGTTTATATGAAATTCAGATCATGCTGATGTATACTTTTTAAACTGGCTTTTGCAATACTTTTTTTGCACTTGTCCCATACGAGAGCTCATAACCGAAATTGGAATTGTAATGTTCCGAAAACAATTATAAACTTTTGTAAATTCTTTAAAGAACAGTCTACCTTTGTATTTTTTGCATTTGAGCTTTAGGAATTGCCAGTTAGTTTATTTATAAATATGAATGATAGGAATTCTATGTTAACTTTACAACAATCATCTTTCCTTCTTCATCGCTGGTAGTTGAATATTTGAAGCCAAGAGGGTTTTTATCTAATTCTTTCTAGACAAGCAGATATTAAAAAAGGTCTACTCACACATATATATGTATAAATATACATATGTATGTATAATTATAGTTCACTTTAAATACAGTATTGGATGAAATGTTTAAGTTAAAAAAAACATCATGTATTATTCCATATTATTATTATTTTAGTAGGTTTTTCTATATGAATTGGATTTTAAATAAAAAAGCATATTCACCTGGAGAAAAGTGTTATTCACCGTGCTGAACATCACACGCTTTTACATTTAACGTTATGGTTAAATGCTTGATGTAAAATTGGTTGAGATAAATATTTGTCATTAAATACATTGTTTTCTCTTTAGATATGGAATAAAACAATTACTGTCTTTTGTTTCGGTAAATATGTGGTTTAATTGACTTTTGAAAAACTGATATTCACTTCGGCCCTCTTATATTGTTTCCTAATTTTATACATACATTCCTATCATATCTCCTGCAGTAATAGCTATACGTTCTGAATTCGATGGCTTATATCCCTTCTTCTTATTTAAATCACTTCCTGTAAGACAAGCACATACTAATAAATGTTTAAGATATTGATGACAAGCATTCTGAGAGTATTATAATAACATGGCATTACATATTCCCCTATCAGTTAAAAATCCATAGTACTGGAACAAAAAAAGTGATCATTTGAACATTTAATTGTATGGTGCAAACTATATAACAAATATCAGGTCTATATCTTCAAGCATTAAAAGTGTAGAAAACTGATTATTTGAGTGAATCTTTCAAGTCCATTACTCTGTGAAAAATCATCAAACTCGAACAAAATTTCAATTTGATCTGTAACTTAGTATCATGATAAAGCTATATACCCATTATCAAATCAATCAATATTTCCAAGCATGATGAACTAAGGTGCAGAAAACTGATTACTTGAGTGAATTTATTTGAGTCCAATGACCATAACTCTGGATTAAATCATCAGACCAGAACAAAATTGGAGCTCGATCTGTAATTTGTCAGAATAAAACTATATACAAAATATCAAATCAATATCTTCAAGCACCAAGAAAAAAGTGTGGAAACTGATTTGCCAGGCTTTTTTTATATTGACAGACAGACAGACAAGACAGTGTGGTTGAAAGCTGTTTCCACCACTGGCCACCTTAATTTAGCCTTAGATCATTTTAAATGCAGATGTTTCCCGGATTTATTATTAAAGAATTTGAGTGTTATTTTAATAAAAATCTGCTCTATCTTCAAATCGCTCATAAAGTTGTTTTCTCGAGTGACAATATAGAAAATATAGAATGATTCAAATTTGCCTGCACTGTTTAATTATAGGAAAAGATATATATTATACGATGTTAAATTTCATAAATCTGTCCAGAACCAACAAATCAAAGTAAAGAACACAATACTGTAAGAACTGCATATACACCAAGAGTAACAAAAACACATTAATTTCCTTTAATTATATGTTTCTGAGTATTAATTTTCATCAATTTATTTGATGGCTGGCAATTACAATATTACATTGTGTTAAAGGGAAACTCCGCAAAAAAATGAAAAATTGATATTTTGTTCTTGAAGCATAATAAACCACATGTTCATCAATAAAAAAGTTTAATTCTGTATGTAAAGAGATCAAAATCGATTTTTGAAATTAATTATCAGTTCTTGGAAATCGCCATCTTGTCGGCATGTCCGATATAAAATGTCACGTGACTTCTGGTGATATCTATAAACCACAAAGAACAAACAGATTCGGGGATTACCGACCGTGCGTTATTATCAATCAATCGGGTATTGCCGTAAACGTCGTATACAGTGTTAAAATGTCTTGCTAAGTGTAGGGTTGTTCTGTCAAACAAGGTTGTGACAAAAGTGTACATAGTTTTCCCGATCCCACAACACAAGAAAGACATACAATGCATGGTTGTGCAGCCTTAAAGTAATCAGTGGCGGATTCAGAGGGGGGCGTAGAGGGCGTACGCCCCCCTTTGCTGGCACTTTTTTTTTTTATAAAATGATTCATTATCAGACTAGACTTCGTGAATTTTGCTGTGTATTTAATTTTAATGCGACAGTTCTCCACTTATAAAGATATTTTTCGCTCGTATTCACTGTAATATATTATTGATTATGTCAAACTTATGTGATTCGCTACGGTTGAGTTGACAAGTACGTCGAAAAAAAACGTCACTCAGTCATTTTGAAATTCAGATTACAGTAACACATGTTTAGGATAAGAATGACCAGTGGCGGATCCAGCCATTTTAAAAGGGGTTCCCAACACAGAGTAAAAAGGGGGGGGGGCGAAAATTAAAACTTCGCCCCCACTTTCCAAAATCCTGTATCCGCCCCTGGTAATCGCAAAAAGTTTCATCTATAGCAAGCTTAAGTTGGTGTGTGACGACCATTTTGAACAACCTTCTTTCGAGGGAGATTGGTAATTATATTCTTTTAATAACAAAATAACCTAGCAGTGCTGATAGCTATAGTTATCAAATCCTTATATGATAAGATCTCGTTGATAAACAAATATATAGATTTGATGAGGAAGAAAAGTTTCAATTATAAGAAAGACAAAATTAATACAGTGTTTGTTATGCGTTTACTTTACTACATTGGTTAGAGGTATAGGGGGAGGGTTGAGATCTCACAAACATGTTTAACCCCGCCGCATTTTTGCGCCTGTCCCAAGTCAGGAGCCTCTGGCCTTTGTTAGTCTTGTATTATTTTAATTTTAGTTTCTTGTGTACAATTTGGAAATTAGTATGGCGTTCATTATCACTGGACTAGTATATTTTTGTTTAGGGGTCAGCTGAGGGACGCCTCCGGGTGCGGGAATTTCTCGCTACATTGAAGACCTGTTGGTGACCCTCTGCTGTTGTTTTTTATTTGGTCGGGTTGTTGTCTCTTTGACACATTCCCCATTTCCATTCTCAATTTTATTCTTGTAACAATCAATGATATACCAAAGATTCATTAGTATGCCTCATTTATTTAAAGTACATTGATTTATATCAAGAATATTTCCGTATATAGACAAGGTAATTTTTCAAATTAATAAAGTTATACTGTTATAAATAAAAAAAAAAATAATTATGTTATTCAACGGCTAATGACAAGGAGCGATGTTAGGAAGAGCTATAGCTTGGACATAATATGTTGATATACAAATGCAATATAATATTTCCACTGCCATGTTATAGAAACATAAACATCGAAATATCGGACATTTCAATTTCTTTATTAAAAGAGTTGGTTTTTTTAACTAATCTTTGAATGATATACGGAATCAATTCAGAACGGTCATTTGTAAAGACACTTTACAGTAAAATGTGTGACCCTATCTGGTATATTCGGTGAAAAATGTATAGGTTTTGTTTCTTTTTTAAATTTTTTTTTCGTTATCTTATTAAATATAAAGTTTGGCTTCCTCCCGAATTGACAAAAGGTATATGTCAGAATTATTGTTAGATGTAATGTCAGAGTGACAAATTCAGCTAGGTATTCCAAGGACGTATATTCGATACATGTCCCTGCGTATTCCAGTGACATCCTGTGGACTAAAATTCGTATGACACAATTAAACAATACAGGTTCATGCATGGTCTCTTTATTGATGTACCCGGTGTGCACAGGTAACATTTATTGAACCACATATTTGTGTCTGATAATAAGTTTAAAAAAATTCATAAACATGATCTTTGAAATTTAAAAAAATTAGATAATGTTTTGTCATGATTATGGAACCTTTTTGTGAGAAAAAAAATCTTCATGCAAATACAAGCTTTTGTCGATTGACAAAGATGCAGATATACAGTAATGCAACACTTATAGTCACTTGAAGATAAGCTGAGAATCCCTTCTATGTCTGTCCGTTTTTTTTTGTGTGTCTTATGTCCCCTATATCTTTATAAGGATTAGGATGACACGGGAATTTGTCATTGTATTAAAATTAAGAAGTGTAGATAGAGTGGCATATTGAAAACAATATATAACCGAATAGAGAAAAAATAAAGAGAATGATCGACGAAAATGGGAACTAGTGACTGAAAGAAGCGGATATATAACTTAAAAATAATTAAGTTTTCCATTTGTTATATCGTAGTGTTGCTGTGTTTCTTTATTAATGATTGTGTAAACTGTATAAAAAATCTTCATACCCGTTTAGTTACTGCCTATAGACGTTTGATTATTGTTACGATATATATATATATATATATATAGAGAGAGAGAGAGAGAGAGAGAGAGAGAGAGAGAGAGAGAGAGAGAGAGAGAGAGAGAGAGAGAGAGAGAGAACCTTTCATACATCTTAAAGAAAAACGACATAAGAATCCTGTAATACTAGCTACTCAATATGGTTGTATTGGAATACAGATTGACAACCAGGCATGGTCCGAGATCATGTAATATTTGCCACATGACGCTCATATTTCTTTCCACCATCATCATTTTATTCATTAAATATTGCTGTAAACATCGATGTTTAACACCCAAACAAAATGGGAGTAGTATATACCTTCAGAGCTTCTTCGTGGTATATATTTGTGAAATAGATAATTACTTTTTTGAGAGAACACTCACCAAACCAAAACGAACGATATAACCATGCAGGCATCTAGTTTTCGTCAGACACAAGATAAATAATCACTCTTAAAAACGTATATATGCATGCAGTTTCAAATATCAAGAACAATTAGCGGTCAATGTCTATAGGTCACTGTTAAGTCCGTTTACAAACTGTTTAGAGTCAGACATGCCACTTGTACATTCTTGGAAGCGTTTATGTACCACATTCGACGATGGGAACTCTTCTCTGATGGTGTTGAAAACATAAGCTTATATGGTAATTCTGGTTATCTGTATACAAGTGGTTGGCCTCGTCTGTTCCAACAATCATATTAACGCTACTAGTCTGCTGTTCCTGGCAGAGAGAACCTCTGGAACTCATCCTCAATGGCACATATACGTCAGAAAACTTACAAGTATACAAGTAAAGATTGTTTCAAGAACAACGAGGTTGGGACGAATTAATCTATATAAAATCGTCAATAGCAGTAATGCATTACTAAGATATGCCTTTTATTACAACTTCTGTACTACTAATTTGGATAATTGACCGCTATCCTGTTCAACATTGCACACCATTATCATGCATAGAATATAAAACAAACTTGTAAAAAAAATCCTCAAACAAAATAATGTATTAGATAAGATTTATAATATATGTATATCCATTAATGAAATAAACGATAATTAGCATTCTTTTCACAAATAATTTAGTTAGTGATTGTCAGATTAACTTAAATAAGTAAGAACGAAATGTTAAAAAGAAAAACAATCATGCTAGTTGCACTGTTGTATTTTTTTCAATTAAACACTTAAAAATTGCGAAAAAAATGCGATACTTAGCATTTAAAAATCGCCAGATTGAAACACAAGTTAAAAAATTCCGGTAAAGTAAATCAGATGTGCAATAATTTTTATTTGGGAAACGCAACATTTAATTTTTAAGGTTCTTACAACTTAATATTTTAATTTTATGCTAATTGCATAGAACGTTATCGAACATTGTTCCATTTTTATGTTGCATACACTTCCGAAATTAAAAATTTATTTTCAATAAATTTATACAATTAAATTATTGTTTCTCTATTGTCATCGATGTATTTAACTCGCTATCATCTGTGCGCTTTTAATTACGTAGTATTGTGAGAAGAAATTAAGACTTTAACAGATTTTATTTTTTCCCAGGATTCAACAAATCGGGCTAAAACGTCACAACCCACTCTCGTAGGTCAAGCAAAAAAGTTAAAAATACTTGATTTTCTCCGTTATTAGAAGAAATATGAATATAAAACTTTGTGATTGTGTTTTTTGTGTTAAGACGAACATATTAAGATGATAAGTAAAAAATCGCGGAATTTCTCTTTAAAACAAACATAATATTATACCAAATTTGATTAGCAGCACCATACAGATGTTTCAAAAATTATTCATTGGCAGGTCAATGTGCACAAAACAAAACAACAAAAGACAATAATTACATTTTTCAGATAGTAATTACCCCATGAAATGCAATTTCACATGCAAATAAACTATGATAAATCATTTTATTAAAGCATACTTGAAAATATTTATACTACCTAAAAGGTAGAAAAATGACTAAAACCAACTCAGACTGACTTTAAAACTGAAATCTGTACCGTTAGTACATAAGACAAAACCTACCAGTAACTGTAACTTTATTGATGCCTACAATGGTACGCTTCCTTTCCTCTCCAGCTTTCCCTGTTGGTCGCCAAACAATAAATATCAATTCACCAGTATTCTTAGGATAAATCTCCCATTTATGAATAAGCCCACAACATCGTACAACATGGATGTCACTTTCTAGTATGATCCCATTTCCTATCGAGAAAAATTTAATATCATTAACAGAATAAAGTTATAAAAAAATCGGTAAATAATTCTCCAAATAGAATAAATAAATACTTCAAGTCAGGTACCGGTATATTTCTTAACATTGTATGTACTGTATATTAACATGTACACACAATTTTAAGACAATCAAAGACTATGCTCAGCCACTTAACTTTGGTGGTTACAGAGAACTGGTAATTAACACTTACAATTAATAAGCTTTAAAATTGTTGTGGTTTTAGATCTGTAAATATCAGTTAAATTGACTGATCTCCTTTTCAAACTGATTGTGACATTTTGACTGAGTATATACATTGATACACTAAGTCCCGACATACCAAGTCTCCCTCCTTTTGAAGTTCTGGTGATAATTTGCTATTCTTAACCTGTTGAAACTTTTCTTATTAAAAATCATGACATCGGTAAAATCTGTCACATTATTTTGATATCGTCTTAATGCTAATTATATATAAATATTGATTGAACTCCACTTAACTAAATCTATTGATATTTTGTGTATTAATTATTTACCTGACTCTGCATCTGTACTATGTGACATGCTATCTATTTCTTTATAACGATCTGGTTTCTCTGTACAGTCTGTCAAAAGAATAAAAAAAATAATAACAAAGTAATAACTATTACTCAGAACATCTTTGTCATATCGAGAAAAAATAATGTGTCCTGTTTTTGTCAATTACAATATTAAATACTATTTTGCAATAAGATGATTTAGTATTGTCCTGAATGGACTAGAACATTGTTTGTGCTTGAATACTGGACATGGTAATAGCCCATTCATTGTACATGGTAAAAGTTAATAAAGTGTTATTTTTTTTTTAATATAAAACGACCAAACGCTTTTCATACATTATGTAACAAGCATTATCACTACCATCAGATATTTTCGATTGATATTGCATAGCTACACTTTGCCTTCGTTCTCCAAATAGTTTTATATATATATATTTATGTTCATGACATTCTGTAAATCCTTAAACAATAACTAGCATCTAGTAAATTAAAACTATACTTTTCCTGTAAAAATGTAACGAAAACCCAAAGTATCAAAAACAAAGACAATTTAATGAATTTTGAAATAAAACTTGGGTAGCAACTTATACACAAAATAAAACATGCAAAAATATTTCTTCATTAAACAATACATACATGTGCAATATGGCTGTGTTCCTAGCAACAAACATTCTCTTGTTTCTTCATCATGAAGTTCTGAATTACTTTGTGCGCAATGTACATAATATCCATCATTTGTTGATTTTGCGTTATTACATGATCTTGATCTTTTCTGTGTTCCACTGCCGCATGATGTGGAACAGCCTGACCATGATCCCCAAATACTCCATTGAGGTACTGAAAATAAGTGTTATATATAGTATTCAAATGTTATTATTTTCATTTAATGACTATCTAAATAGCTCAGTAATTAGCATTTCTGTGTTGATATCAATTATCATTTATATTGTCATGTCTATGATTTTACAAAAAATGTAAATTTTTAGAATACTTCGGATATCTTTTCGACTCAGTACTCTTTTTTTATTTGATTTGTCCTTTTACAATTTTGAGTATCGCACAAATTTATAAGCCTGCATGGTATATGTTATGTTTTTTAGCATACAGTTAGCTTTTAATTTACAAATAATTAGGAAGTTGTTAGTAAAACAGACATTAAATACACGTAAAATATTGGCATCAACTTATTGTTTTATGTTCAACGGTCCAGTAGTTAAAAAAAATCATGCATACTCAGGACAAGAACAATTAAATAATCAATACAAAGCGTAGAGTCCGAAAAGTAGAGTCGATCTGCATGAACGGGCGGAACTTTTAACTGCTATTGGAAAATGAGTATTTGGTAGTGTTAACAGTAATTTTGACTTGCAACAAGTCTCTTACAGACATCTCCTAGAGCTTAGATAAGAGTTATTCCAAATACATGTTATATACCAGTAGAGGAAGTTTATATTGATACCCTTATACACTAAGACTTACTTGTACATTCGTAGTTCCAGTATAGTATGCCACAGATTGAAGTTGTGCGAACAGAGTAATACACTATTCGTGCTCTAGAAACCGTTCTCTGTTTAGTGCACCACCATCCGCCTGACCAGAAACCACACCTGTAATAATCTTTTGTTTGTTTTTATTGTGAATAATATTATAACACAATATAGACTGCTGAAACCGAACATGCACTGTGTGACATGCTTTATATTTCTTTATAACGATATAGTGTCTCCGATCAGTCTTTAAATAAAATAACAGTGTAACAAGTCTCAATATTACTCATGACAGAGTAACAAGTCTCAATATTACTCATAACAGGGTAACAAGTCTCAATATTACTCAGAACATAATTATAATATCGAAAACAGGTTCGTTATGGCAATGACAATCTTAAATACAATGTACAGTTTTGCAATCACGTAGACACGTCCACGTCATCTCGCTGTTTTAGTTAGATGTATTTCTATTTAGAAATTTTTAATTGATGTTTATATTAAATGTTTCATGTTCTGTCCGACTCGGCTTCTGTTAAAATCATTATTTATTTAGGTGGACGATACTCATTTTATTACTAGATTTATGATGTCTGTGGTAGAGACGGCAATGTTTTCTTAACCGTCTCATGACTTGGTGCACGTGTTAATTTTTCAATCTTTGTCAGGTTTATTCAGTCAGTTGCATTGATAGTTAGTAGCAGTATAGAAGTGCAAAATTCAGAAGATAATGTTTTTGTAAAAGTTTACGGACGACGACGACGACGGACGACAAGTTATTAGAAAAATAAAAGAGATAATGTTTGGAAAATTGTTGGCAAGATACACATTTTTAGCAAAGTTTCTCGACAGATACAGCTAGTAAATCCGCGCTTGAAAAGATTAAATAACAAGATACAATGCAGAAAACGTTTTTTACAATCGGTTATAACTTTGTAATTTGTCCTCCATCCTAGCCTTGTGTCTTTTCTTCTCATGTTGATCTCAATATTGTGGTTAAGGAATTTTATATTGACATTAATTTTTTTCTAGATCAACTTTAATTTTAACAAGACACAAGGCTTCATCAGGCACATCTTCAATTTTTTGGGGTTACTCAATATGCAACTTGGGCAGGCAACATAACGTTACATATTTCGTTTTGGGCTATGATATTTTATTTTGGCCAAATATAATATCGTTTCCCCAAAACATTTCTGAGTAGTTAGGGTGCCTACGTGCCTTAACGAGGAATAGTCTCATCTTGATTGCTCAACAGCTCTATTTCACGTCGGTCTATGCCCACAAAGATTTACTCTTATGCGGTACCACGTGGAAAATCAAGTAAGGCTATACCGCTCGGGAACGGCTTGCTAAAGTACTCTGAGACAAGTAGACTGGTAGTCGTACACACACGTGTATGCAAATACCCCTATGGTGACGCATTTCTGTAAAAGATATGTGGCTAGCTCAGGCACAGTATTTTAGCGGCAAATTATCCTTAATTATCTGAGAACACACTATCATTTTATGTACATACTGTGTGTTTTGTGTCAACTGCAAGTAGCATGTAATTTGTTTTGTTCTTGATTTACAATATGACAGAACTGAGTGAATTACATGATACTAGAGAAAAAATATCCTCAAGCATTCACACAGTGTGCCGCGCACACTGCTCGGATAGTTAAGTATAATGTTGGCGTCAGTTAGTTTACATTCATCGCTTTTTATTCACTGACGCCAAGGAAGTTTTCTGTAACATAACGTGTTGCCCTTAAGCCCAAATATTTGTATAATAAAAATAATTATTTTATTATGTTTTATATTTTTTCAGTACTCAAACAAATCAGACTGGGCATCTTGAAATACTTCCTGCTGGACGTTTAAGGCTTTATATCAACAATAACTACTTTCGTAATTATGGTATATTGTCTGTGACCGTTCTTATAGACGGTCATTAAAAGTTATCAATTATCTGCCGTCAAGGTTAATTTATATTTATTTGTACATCTCTAATCATTGTTCACGCCTGTAATTCTCTTATCAAAGGTCTATTAAGGTCAACGCATTGAGGTTTTATTAGTTAATTGGCTTTGGTCTGCTGTGTCGGTATTAACTTTGGATCATACGCTTGATGTGTATTTATTATGTTTGAAACATGTTGTATAAATTGTATCAATAAGATAAGTTTAGCATGATAAATAGTTTTTATAGTTTGCTCTTATAATGTACTGTAGTCTGTTGCACCACTGTCCTAGGTTAGGGGATGGTTGCACGCTCAATTCAGGAATATTACACTCAGTCTTTGCATTCATTTTATGTTTTGGGGCTTTTGATTTTGCCATTTAATTTTTTTTTTTAGTTTTAAATTAAAACAAAATTCTGTATTTTTGTTATTTTCCTTTTTTTTGTATAACCATGTAAAATTCTGAAACAATCAGAATTCATATTTGTCTTCCATAAAGGAGGATAATAAACATTCGTAAATCAATTGAAACGGGGTTAAAAAAAATTGTAACAAAGAATAAAAAACAGTCAAATTCAAACAATATTACTTAACCAAGCAAGTGAAGAACAATTATTTTTATGATTTTACTTCTTGCAATATATTCTTGGCTTGGTACAGACGTTTTATTAAGTTAATATAGTTTAGATCCATCTATGTCATATTGAACATGTTGAGGTGTAATGTCAGTTTTGAATTAAAGTTGTTAAGCAACCCATTCATTTTTTTTTGTCGAACCCAACCCAACCCAACCCAAAACTTAAGGTGATATTTGGTGTTTTGGAAAGGATACACATATTCTGCTTCATATGTGGCAACAGTTCCATTATTTGGTATAATTGTTAATTATTACAATATAGGCCATTCACAAATCTTATCTTTTCTTTGCATTTTCATATGAACTTATCTTAGTTTCTAGCGATATTTTTTTATGTCACCCGACTCCGCTGAGAAAGGATAATATCAGTCAGTTTGATCAAAGGCAAATTTCGTTAAAAAGCGATAAATGGATTGTGTTGTTGAAGCTTAGTATATTGATTTAAAGATTTAATATGCCCAAATTCAAAAATACTTCAGATCGGAAAAGCATGTGAACAAAACAAGAGTGCACACGCTGAAATGTCTCGCCTTCTTTATTAATCATTGATATTATGTTGATAGTCCTAAATATAAAGCTTTATTAAAACTGTCAAATAAACTTTACATTAACCAAGATAACTAAACATTGACCAATGAACCATGAAAATGAGGTCAAGGTCAGATGAACCATGCCAGGCAGACATGTACAGCTAACAATTCTTCCATACAACAAATATAGTTGACCTATTGCTTATAGTTTAAGAAAAACAAACCAAAACACAAAGAGTCAACACTGAGCAATGAACCGTCAAAAATGAGGTCAAGGTCAAATAAAACCTGCGCTACTGACATATAGATCATTAAATATTTCCATACACCAAATATAGTTGATTTATGGCATATAGTATTAGATAAAAACACCAAATCTCAAAAACTTTACTTTGACCACTGAACCATGAAAATGAGGTCAAGGTCAGATGACATCTGCCCGCTAGACATGTACACCTTACAATCATTCCATACAACAATTAAAATAGACCTACTGCATAAAGTATGAGAAAAACAGACCAAGACACAAAAATTGAACTATAACCACTGAACCATGAAAATGAGGTCAAGGTCAGATGACACCTGCCGGTTGGACATGTACACCTTACAGTCCTTCCATACACCGAATATACTAGACCTATTGCTTATAGTATCTCAGATATGGACTTGACCACCAAAACTTAACCTTGTTCACTGATCCATGAAATGAGGTCGAGGTCAAGTAAAAACTGTCTAATGGGCATGAGGACCTTGCAAGGTACGCAAATACCAAATATAGTTATCCTATTACTTATAATATGAGAGAATTTAACATTACAAAAAATCTGAACTTTTTTTTCAAGTGCTCACTGAACCATGAAAGGACATTGCACATGTGACTGACGGAAACTTCGTAACATGAGGCATCTATATACAAAGTATGAAGCATCCAGGTCTTCCACCTTCTAAAATATAAAGCTTCAAAGCCGCCGCCGCTGGATCACTATCCCTATGTCGAGCTTTCTGCAACAAAAGTTGCAGGCTCGACAAAAAATCTATGTGTTGGATACTGATTGTTTTTGGTATTTTAATTGTTAATTATACTTACCAGGATTCATAGTTCTGTAAATATGAATAGGCATAATAGTAAGAATGTTGAGTATAATAATCTACGAAGCAGTCTTGTGCCATGTTGCTACCAGTAATCTGTACACTGCAGTCGTAATGATTATTGCAATAATTCTGCATGGTTGATAATTCATTATAGGTAGATGTGTAGGTATTGTATGTATACCTATCACAACCTTGTGTCCATGTTGCACCAGTCATGGTTATATACCCCTTCGTATTGTGGACATAACATGTTGGTTGAAAGTAACTATTTCTGCAGGTACTTCCAGACTCTACAATACAACAATAAAGATTTACCAATCAAAATTTTAACATGAATAGCGGAAAAATTCACGCTGTCAAAAGGCAATATTTTTAACCGATATTTCTTTGAAATCACGATGTTCAACTATAGAAGAAAACATCGTAGGAGTCAGTAATTGTTTTGAAACGACGGTTTTGTATTTACGCTTAGAATCGACCGACGATTAAAATGCTACCCGTAAGCGATATTGTTAGCCTAAATGGAGGTGTATGACAGTTTCCATAAATATCTACTTATGATTGACGGGGGAGCACCTGAGATCACCCCCAGTTTAATTGTTTTTTTTGTTGTTGCTTAGCCTTTCATTTTCTATGTAGTGTCTTGTGTAATATTATTTGTCAGTTTGTCTTTTTTTTCATAGCGTTGTAGAGCTTTATTTTTTTTTTTTGAAATTTTATTCTTTAATTCAGTTTGATTGACTTATATTTGATTTCAACATTAAGATATTTAAAAAGTCAAGTATCGCGTTTTAAAGTTGAAACTTTATTTGTTTCCAGTGGTGGAAATCTCGTATAACACTTAGTGCAATGCTAGAATCTATCGGTATTGCTATTTATGTATAAATAGAGCAAAATGAGTACATTAACTCTGTGACCCAAATAATGATTTTTCTGCTTTTCATCATGAGTTTTCATTGGTCAAAACTTATTTGCAATTAAAGAAATGTTCATCATTTTCTCCTTGTATTTGTTCTTGTATACTTACTTGTACATGTTCCTGTGTTACACCTTCGTTGTTCGTAATCCCGACTATCTCTGCAAGTACTGTCAGAACCAAAGTAATTACTTGATGGATTGGTACAGGTACGTGTACGTGTCTGGTATCCTCCACCACATGTACGTGTACACGATCCATAACCTGACCAAGTTGTCCATGCTCCTTCACCTAAAATAAGAAATATGCCAGAAGACTATTGTTTTGTTTTCATTTTGTATATCATTTATTCATAGTTTACTCAAATGTATTTGTTTTACTATACAGTACTATCAACCTTATGAAATCTTTCACTTTTTTTTTTTATTTTTATAGATCTGTTTTGTATATATGTAGTACACGAAGGTGCGATAGAAACGCTGAAGTGCAATATTGTTTTGCGACTCAAAAAGATGGTCCGTACGCTGATTTGTGATTTTCTATATGGTTATTTTTAAATCTACAGAATTGCATTATTTTGAGAAGTATATTTCATTCGTAGTAAGTTTATTCATTGGCATTCATTATTGTCGATATATGTCATTACTTACAGTTACATAATAAATTAGAGAAATCGTCCTCTTTGATTTTCTGCATGTGGTCATAAATCTGCGTTTACATTTATTTTTATTTTGTTTTTCTAATGAGCTCCCCGTTTACCATTGCATCATAAAAAGGAAGTATAAAAACAAAGCTGTTGTATGATTGCCAATAAAACAACTCTCCACAAGAGACCAATTGACACATAAATTAACAACTATAGGTGACCGTACCACCTTCAACAAGGAGCAAATCCCATACTGCACTCTGCGTACTCGTACGTACTTAGAGAATGACTCACTTCATCGTACGTACAAACTGAATCTTTTGAGAAATTAGAAATAAACATTAAAGAAGGTTAGTTTTCGCCTCTGCACTAATCACATCCTGTTTACCGTAGACTTAAAAGTGTATAATCCCCTTCTTAACTTAAACACCCGAACAACTACTTCTGCATCGACACAACAAGTATCGAATATATGTAGCTGTCGTCCGTCTTACTTCGGCAATATCACCATCGTTCTTTGGCGTTATCACCGTCTCACTTCGACGTTTTCACCATCGTACTTAGGCGTCATCACCATCGTACTTCGGCGTTATCACCATCGTTATTCGGCGTTATCATCATCTCACTTCGGGGTAGTCACCAATGTACTTCGGCGCACTCACCATCGTACGTCGGCGTTATCATTTTCACACTTCGACGTTATCACTATTGCACTATTGGTGTTATCATTATCGTAATTCGGCGTTATCATCATCGCACTTCGGCGTTAGCAGAATCTCACTTCAGCTTTATCACGTACTTCGGCGTTATCACCATCTCACTTTGGCGTTGTGACCATTGTATGTTGGCGTTATCACCATCGTACTTCGGTGTTATCACCATCGCACTTCAACCTTATCCCCATCTCACATCAGCATTTTTAAGTACTTCGGTGTTATTACCATCGAACGTCGGCGTTATCAATATCATACTTCGGTGACAAATCTAATTACTGTTGCTCGAAATTTATCTGTTGAAAAGAATATACGTTTGGGCAGAGACCAGGAAGAAATTTTGCTTACCATTGGACATTTTTTAAATCACGAAAATATCACGCCCAAATTATCTGAAATCTCCTGGACACAAGTATTAAATATTGACATATATATAGGTCATTGTTTCTGTCAAAAACAAAATACTATGTTTTCGATCCAGAGTATGTTTTATCTACTACAGATGTTCATTTCAAAGAATTACGCAATGCATTTTTGCAAGACTTTTAATAAAGAATTGTAGTACTATTCAACAACTATATAAATGTAATAAGACTTCAATATATTTATCCTTGTCATTGATATTCAACATAGTTTTTGCACATTTCGAGTATTTTTTAGGATTAAAACACAGGTTACACCTAAGGTAAATGCTCGTAAATGTGGTACCATTTATTCGCGCAATGAAATGCCTGTGAAATTTCAAATTTGCGCAAAGATATTATAATATCATATTTTTAGGTATATTTTCTTTTACATTGTTACATGTGTATTGTCTATATTGAATGTTTTTTTGTTCCGAAAATTTCTATATCTATACTACTTAACGGGAGGGATTGTTTTTTTGCTATATCTATACTACTTAACGGGAGGGATGTTTTTTTGTTCCGAAAATTTCTATATCTATACTACTTAACGGGAGGGATTGTACCTGATTTTCATATGATGAAGACATAATCTTTCAATCAGTTTAATTGAGGTCTGGAGCTGGCATGTCAGTTAACTGCTAGTAGTCTGTTGTTATTTATGTATTATTGTCATTTTATTTATTTTCTTTTGTTACATCTTTTGACATCAGACTCGGACTTCTCTTGAACTGAATTTTAATGTGCGTATTGTTATTCTTTTACTTTTCTACATTGGCTAGAGGTATAGGGGGAGGGTTGAGATCTCATAAACATGTTTAACCCCGCCGCAATTTTGCGCCTGTCCCAAGTCAGGAGCCTCTGGCCTTTGTTAGTCTTGTATGATTTTAATTTTTAGTTTCTTGTGTATAATTCGGAGTTTAGTATGACGTCCATTATCACTGTACTATTATGCATATTTTAGGGGCCAGCTGAAGGACACCTACGGGTGCGGGAATTCTCGCTACATTGAAGACCCATTGGTTGCCTTCGGCTGTTGTTTGCTCTATGGTCGGGTGGTTGTCGCTTTGACATATTCGCCATTTCCTTTCTCAATTTTACTTATGTGATATATGTCGTCATGAGCCCTATTTGGTTTATAAAACATTATATTCAATTGTTTTGCTATCCTTTATATACTTACGAACGCAGTGATACTGGATTTTCAGACCTCCCACTCCACCATTTCCACAGGAACTACCAACCAGTGTATTGGTCAAAACGAAATCACATGCTGTTTGGTTGTCACACTTGTTTTTGATACCATGGTTGTTTGTATGAGAACAGTCGTCATATGTAAACAGTGTATCATCCACTACAATGTATGGGTCTGCAGGTGTTACAAATCCTGAATAGGAGGCATATGATACCTTTTCGGAATTACACGACAGTGACATAGCGTCACCTTCCTTTGCATGACTATAATAGTAATCTGTAGAAGAAACAATTACTCTCGGAATTATAATTTATTAAGTCAAGCAAAATAACATTTTATAGTAAAATCCAGTTTTACCATTTACAAGTCGTTTTTCATAGAAAATGAAATGTATATTAATGTTCGACATATTTTGACGATCAACGCATATTTGTTCAGCCCTTAAAGTTCCTAAAAGTTAAAACAGTCATTTGTGCGGTCCGTTTATACTCTTCCTGGTAAATTTTGATATTAAACGAATGTATGTTGTTTCATATATCAAAACAATTGTCATTGTTGTCATAATGCACCTTAGTATATATTAAACATTGTTAAAATATAGCAAATATGTTGGTACAATTAAATAAGCTGGTAAGAGGTGACACAATAAAGTCCACAAAATGAGGTAAATAAAGGCAACAGTAGTATACCGCTGTTCGAAATTCATTAATCGATTGAGAAAAAAACGAATCCGGGTTACAAACTAAAACTTAGGGTAACACATCAACTATAAGAGAAGAATAACGGCACAACAGAAACACAACATTAAAATCCTACACACACAGAAACGAACTTTAATATAACAATGGTCATTTTCCTGACTTGGTACAGGACATTTTAAGAAAAAAAAATGGTGGGTTGAACCTGGTTTTGTGACATGCCAAACCAGCCGCTTTTATAGCAATGTTAAATATGACATTAAAATGACAACATTTCATAATAGGACTACAATAAAAATTAATGGGAGAACAAATAGGACAGAGCAACACACGAATAATAGCTAACAAAAGGTGCCAGGTTTAAAATCTAACACGCCAGACGCGCGTTTCGTCCACACAAACCTAACCAGTGACGCTTTGATGAAAAAAGTTAGAGCATAGAGGAACAAAAGTTCCCAAAAAATGTGCTCAATACGGCTAAAGTTTTCCGCCTTGGATAAGAACATCCTTTTTATTTAGAATAATTCATACTTTTGCAAACAGTATTTTTTTTTATAAAATGACTATATAATAGATATAAATGATAAAACCGGTGACAAACTACAAAATAAAACCGGATAGATAAATAACCTAAACCAGCACATACAAATTCTCAGCCGCATAAGCTAAATTGATTAACGCACAAATTTAAGTGACGTCACATTTGAATTTCTAAAGATTTTCCCAAAAATAGGATATAATTCAAGATTAGGTTTGTAATGTTGGTATATAATTTATTAATAACAATGAAAATTACAATACTAATTAATATCAAACTGGGTAGTAATTGGATAATTAATTTATTATCTAGCCATGTTGGTATTTCTTCTAAATCAAACTGTAAACCAAACATATCATATAAATTTAGTTGAACCAAACTAAAATCTAATAAATGAACTGGATGATTAATTATCTTAACCATAACGAGTTATTCTTCTGAGTTAGGAACCCACTTATGACGTATACCTTTATGGAACTCAAAAACAGAACTTGAGGAGGAAATGTTGCTTAAACTGATATACTTGTATTTCTTTTAAGATTAGTTTAAGGAAGCTAAATATGTTTTATTCAGTGTCAAGCTGTAGAGTTACACCTTTTAAGTACAATGTAGTTACGACGAATTAACGTCCTCGTTTAAAAGTTCAAATTTTTCCTACAAATCCTATTAAAAATCAATTCATTGTCCAAACAATTAATTGATTCGGCAATATTTGAGTATAAAAAAAATAACGTCTTATTAAAATAAATTCGTATATCATCATAAAAATGCCCAACGGAGTAGGGCAATAAGGCTCTAATTTGGCCCAAATATTACTGAAAATTTTAAAGTTATCATACATATTCTAAATTATACTAATATACAAGATTTTTAGAAAATAAAAGCGAATTTCACATTGATGGAGTTTCCATGGCAACAAACCATGACAAATTTGTATATATTGCAAAAATTCTTGATTTTCCTTGTTTGTCATCAAATTTTTAGTATGATTTAGATCGGTAAAGTGTATGCGCACCAAAGAGACAACTTTATATTTTGTGAGATTATTTCAATAGTCATAATAAAGCGTCTCTTTTATTATTTCGTTTTTTTTTTGTTGCGCACGATGTTTTCACAACGGAAACAATAATGAAAAACTGCATAAATTCTGTATTTTTCATCGTTTTAGAGAAAACGGTAGATACTATGATTTGATTATGATGTGACTTTTGACGTCATCAGATAAAAATCTTTATGTTTTTCATTTTTATTTCTTGACCCATTGCATTTCCAAACATAATGTGCAAATTTAAAATAGTTGTCAAACCGGTCCTTAATGCTCTTACTCCTTTCAGAAATTTCTACTGTTTTAATAGACTGGTTGATGATTTTCTGATTCGGGTATAGTAAAAAAACTAGGGTTGTTTTTTCAAAAGTATGATTGTTTTTGTTACGTTCAAGAGATTATGTGTATGATCACATTTTCAAATCAGAATAACGTCAATAATCATTATTTCGCTATTGTTTACACATGTTTTACAATCGCAAGGACCGATAAAGATCAAATCACCAGCAAACATCATTATATTGCATGATATAAACCTAGGTCACTGTGTACTTGGGCCAAATAACGAAACCGACAAATAAATCAATTTTCAAGTTAATTGTCCTGTCATTAAATCTTTGTTTCAAAAAAAATATACTATATCGTACACATTAAGGTTAGTTTTCTAGTTGAATACATCCGATTAAATTCTCTCTGTTCGACGGTCAATAGATTTTAAAGGTTTATGTTAAATGATATTAATATTTCCTTTTTAAATGCTTGTCAGTACTTTTGCACGTACAATTCTTATTCAGATCCATGATCAAATCAAGTTGCATAAATACAGACACTTTAGTTAGAGTTCAATACACGCGATAGAATTTCAAAATAAAATATCTTTCGCACATTTTTTTTCGAAAGGTTGCACATATCTATTATTTAAACTAAGTAGTAACAATCTGGCATTGTAATATCTTTCAACTATTTTGACAATCTATCTAATATGCACTAACAGTTTAAGACCACTAGGACTTAGATTATTCATTTCAAAGCCATATTTTAATAGGGAACATAATATGTTTTTTATAACAATATTATTTAATTATAATCGATTTATGACTTCTATATAGCGGTAAACTCATGTTGCCTTTATTTTTTGACTTGTAACATATCAAAATGATTTTAAGAATAAAATTGTCAAACAAGTTTGCAGTTTATCACACATGAAATTTTACTTCGATCCTTTACAACATCTTGTAAATATTACTATACTTTTTATGAGTCTTTTGATGTGTTGTCTTTGATTTCCGTACTCAGATGAAATCTTAAAATACCGAAAATCTATGCAATCATAATATATTCCCAAGCATTATAGACATTTAATCTTTGTGACCTCATTTCATGCACCAGCGTCCAACAGTTTCAGTATGCGCTTTTGCTTCATTTCGCGTCCGTCATCTGTTGGTCGTCTCCATTACAAAGAGCATCTCCATTCAAACTATAGGACTAAATTTAACAAATCTTGGCCACAATTATCATTGGGGTATGCAGTTTTAAAATTATGACCAATTGAGCCTTCCGACAAGACTAAAAATAGAAAATCTTGGTAAAATGCAAGAATTGTCCATTATCTTGAAAACAACTATCTGACAGTGACAACAATGTTCAAAATAATAAGATCTACCTTCCATTAATTAACATCAAAACGGTCAGACGACTTCATTAGTAACTTTACCCTAATGACAAATTTTACCATTTTTGCGTATTGTATTGAATATTACGGTACGAGTAAAGAGACATAGGCTTTATGCTACAAAAAAGGATAGCTAGACAATTTACAGATAAGTCCCATGGCTGAAATCGAATTGCCTATTATTCTAAAAACTGTCTCGGAATTTTTATATCTTTATATCAAAAGCGGACAACAGAAATTCAAAAAAAATATATATATATATAGAAGACTACACTTCTAACTAACGGGGGAAAGAGAAATGTGGATAGCATTAACAAAAATTGAAGAATGTGTTTGAGGACAAGAATACTTCACACAAGCTTTACAATTTAACAGGTTAAAAAAAGTCACACCTTTATAACTTTGAATAAGACATTGCCCAAATTCGCAATGTTTCGGTATGTTTTGGTTCTCGACAATGTGCATCAGTTTCATAACATTAAATGAGGAAAACTTATTTAAGAGTGCAGAAACGAAATATGGAACGGACGGAAGGAAGGTCAATGGTAAAACTTAAAAGCTAAATCTTTTTTCGTTATTTTTTATTTTGTCATGCTGTTGTAAGTAAATGTTCGTCTAATATAAGTTATATGGTTCGCTACAGACCCCCTACGGATCCATAGAAGGTTAGTAAAATGCATAGGGGGTGAGGCCGGAGGCCGAGTCCCCTATGGATTTTATTCACCCTCTATGGATCCGTAGGGGATCAGTAGTTAACCGTATAGCGAATTTATCGGAGCTATACTTTTTCTGATGCGTTTTGTTGAAAAATAAACAATGAAACACAACATTATTAATAGATGACGTCACCATTAACGCGTTATGAACCCCCTGTGAAATTTACTAACTCCCTACGGTATCATAGGGGGTCACCACGTGACGGCGTTAAACCAATCACAACATGATAATTTACCCACGGTGCGATAATGAGTTTTGAATGCCTCTTTGTGACATGTTTTCACCGTACGGTCCTCCATAATGAGAAAAAACTCAAAAGATACAAATATATCTCATAATTTGACAAAACGACCGGGATACAACTCAAAGAAAAATCAACGACCAAACACTTCATGAGAAAAAATTCTTACAGACAGCCACAAAGCTAGTTTGGATTAGGCACATACAAAATGTTTCCATTTCCCACAATATCGTAACCTACTCATATGGCGTTAACATAACTCAGTTAATACGCAACGCTCGTGCATGGTCACACTATATAGACTTCTTTGTCAGGGATGTACACCTTACACAAAACAGCTATGAGAAAGAAAGCCTGCAATTGACAGTATATTTACGGAAACCATCACTAGATAGTGGACCGATATTCAATGTCAGTGTCGGAACTCATTAACGACATATTTTCACGGTCGTTTTGATGGATGTGCTCAATTTCCAATTGATATTATTTTACTTAGTGTGAATTACCATGGCGGGTGATTCATGCTTCGCAAGAGACAAACCTGGAAACTTTGTAAATTTTGGAAAAAAAGACAATTGTTTATTTTTAACATAATGTGATATTAATGTATAATAATAAGTAACAAAGACCTGTTAAAATAGTTAAACATGTAACATGCTTTGTTTGATCTAATCACGGTATTCCATGACCAACTTTGGAAAACTGTACAAACAATTAATTTAGTACTCTAATTGGTATTTGGTGTTTTTCACCCAAACCCGAAGTACTGAAAGTAAAAATATTCTATCTATTTCGTAAACAAAACAGTATTTGAGAATGGCAAGAAGAACCCGCTCCCCTCCTGAAACAAAACCGAGAACTATAACAAAAGTTTCATTTTATCTATTGTCGTTAATTGTTATTTAAGCTTATACTTATTAAATGTTTTTATCTTTCATAGTTGGTGGTTAGTACGTACCTTTGACCCATTCTTTATTTATCATGAATACAAGTATTACATTTTGGTAAAGGTTGATATTATAGTAAACAGGAAAATCACCGACAATATTTTTACGATTAGTTTTAACCTTTTCATTCATTATTTTGGTTTTAATACAAAATTCGTGCAAAAGCTTCATGTCGAAATATTGTTAGTATTTGGTTGTGATCATTTCTTTAGTTCTTTACATAACTTTACTTTTTACTTACTTTGGGCAAAGGATATTTTAAAAACTAAACACAAAATCCAAGGCAAAATTTTGAACTTCATTTTGAACTCATTTTGGTTCGAATGCCCCGTAATTGATAAAATTTAAAAGTGAATTTTGAGATTAAATACAATAACTTTAGTTGGACTCAGTTCATTATAAGACTAGGATATTGACAATCAACCTTAAGGAATGGTACGTTCCAAAAGAATCATATATCACATTTACATAATATCTCATCCATGTATAAACGGTCATGTCATGTAAAGTAATATACCCAAAACTAAATCAAATTTTAACTGTTATTATCAATAAAGTATTTAAACATTTAAAATGCGAAAAGGAATTTTATGTTCGATTTATTAAAAATACCTGATTATAATGTTATTTGATTAAAACAAAGTAAAATCACAAAAATACTGAACTCCGAGGAAAATTCAAAACGGAAATTCCCTAATAATCAAATAGCAAAAATCAAAGGATAAAACACACCAAACGAATGGACAACAACTGTCATATTCCTGACTTGGTACAGGCATTTTCAAATGTAGAAAATGGTGGATTGAACCTGGTTTGTAGCGCTAAACCTCACTTGTACGACATTGAATATTCAGGCTTTATATTGAGGATATTAAGCATCGATTTTGACTGATTGCAAATACATGGCGAGTTCAATGTCTTGCCACACAATTGTAGGTATAACGCTAATGTCCAGGTTAAAGTAAATAGTACCATTTAAGGACATGATTCCAAAATGAAGATAACTGGTCATGAAAAGAATTTTCCCGCAAAATTTGGCATACTTATTTAGTAACGTAGTCTACTGTGGTTTTGGAAATCATGTAAAATAATGTTAAAGTCACAAAATATCGAACTCTGGAGGAAATTTTAAACGAAAAGTCCTCCATAAAATGGTAAAATCATAAGCCTAAACACATCAAATGTTATACTCCTGACTTGGAACAGGCATTTTCTCATATTGAAAATTGTGGATTAAACCTGGTTTTATAGCCAATATTTTAAATGGATAACCTTAAAGGGACACTAGCTGTCAAATTCATATTCACCGATTTGACTCAAATTCTCATATTTGTTTGATAACAATGTAAAACATTTGTCCAAAGTACAAAATTCAAAAATAAACAATTGATATGGCATGGGCTCGAGAATATTTAACTTCGTTTCGTGTGTATTTTAGTCTAGACGCAATCTAATTAACTATCGCGTTGACCTCCGATGGTAATAAAAAAAAACAATATAAACAGAACTATAGATAGAAATAGAAAGTTAACTCCTACAATTGTAATTTTCTAGATCTGTTTAATTCTATATCATAGATTAAAAATATATGTTAATCATCGTTTAACCTGTAGAAGAATGATGTTTTGTGGATCGAAACAGTCAATCAAATAAGATACCTCAGTTTGGATAATTCATCATCAAGGTTTCTTAGCATATTTTGACAAAATTGAACCATACTGGTCGCTAAAAGCGATTTATTATTTAATATTTCACTTTCATTAATAATTGAACATAAATAAAATCATATTTTGAATTGCTATATATCTCGTAGCTAGCGCCCCTTTTAATATTTGAAAAGTATATATTGCCAAAGCTAGGAAAGGAATGAAAGCTTTGCATGAGGGAGATAGATTCCTTAATTTTGAATAAGTTTCCAAAATTGGTAGATGTGCAGTTTATAAAAACGAAATCTGCAGCATTTTGAGTTTTTCTTTGTTAATATTAGCCTAATTTATTGCAAAATTTTGTTAAAATACGTTCTACATCTAAAACATACCTGTCTGTGTATGTTTCCAAATTTTACTCAATATTACCCACAAGAATTCTACAAGCAGAGTGTGATTTCTAAGTCTCACATAAACTTTGTATTGTCTTGACTTGTATTGTTAATGTTTGCTAACTCTCCTTTTCAATTGGAAATCAGTGCAGCTCCTCAACTACTCACTCTGATGTTCTCCCTTTTTGTCACTAAATCTTCTTGTCAAGTCACTAATGTGACAGAGCAGTAAACTCAATGTATGGAGAGGCAGTAAAGAACATCGATTTTGCTTGAAAGTATATTATCAACGCAATATAATAACGTATAACATAATAATAGAACAACAGAAACAAAAGTTAAAGTGATGACAACAACGGTGAAAAAGAAAGCGGCATTAACAGTGGCATTAACAAACTGTCTATTAATCCTTAACAATACTAAAATCAAACAGGACAAAGAAAATCTCCCATACTAAAACAGGATACCTTAACTTTATGAAAAATATACATGAACGAGGCTTCAAGAAGTTGAAGTAAACCTTTTTCAAAAGATCTGACCACCACTTTTTTTTACCTTTAGAATTATTAACACTTAATTTTTTTAAGCAGTTGTGTCAACCAGACGTGGATTCGTAAAATTTCAAAAGAACTACAGTTACTCCAAAATTTTCAATCACAATCTTTTAAATTTGACAGGAGTATCAAATCTTTAATTTTTCTACACTTTACACTATTACTCTACATTGTCAATTGAAAGATCGACTACACTGTCTCATTAAACAGAGCTTTATCTACTGGAAAAGTAAATATTAAATCCCTGTCTAAGGACCAAGGTCTAAAAAACGGGAACATTCTCACAACAAATACACTTAAATTTAATCATCAGAATGTTGGACTGTTCAGTCAACAAATTTGGTGGATTGATATTTCAGCAGCACAGTCAATATTCCAATGGGTTTTCATTGTGTGATTTGTTTTTGTACTGACATAAAGCCGAATTCATACTGAGCCTTCTTAAAGACAAAAAGACAAAACATCTAATAAAGGTCTTTAATATTACTTTCAGATTTATTAATGATTTTCTGTCTCTTCTGTTCAGAAATTTTTTTAACATGAAAAATATGAAACAAGCATATAATGACACAAGTTCAATTCACTGCAAACATTACCTGATAATGTAAAAATTATCAGTGGTCAGTTTAAAGTATCTTAATAACACAGTTCTCGTTATACATGTTAGGGGAAAATGGATATTTTCAAGCAGAACACTATATGCATTGAAAGAACTCTGAACCTTTTTCAATTTTGATTCCTAAATATATTCTCCTTTCTCAATCTATTTTAAAAAAATCAGCACAACAGAATGCTGGACCCCCTGACACTCTTACTCCCATTTAATTCTGGCCCTTGCCTGTATTTGAATACATGATGGATTGTTTTATTATTTGAATACCATGAAAATAGCCATTGTGTAACCACAAAATGTTATTGTGAGATTTAGAAAATATAACCTACATCCTCTTTTATATTTTAATGGGGTTATTTCATTGACATACTCAACTTTTTTCTTATACTTGTCATAAATGGAATAACTTCTCCAAAACAAAATAGATATTGGTCTTTCTTGAACAAATTACTTAGCAGTATACTAATGTCAGCCTGTTGGAAATAATATGGTTTAAAAAACTAACATGAACTGAAAAAATCAAACAACAAAATAACAACATAAACAACACATGTATTACAATCTCTTGTCTGAATACAATAAATAAAATAAACAGATTAAACAACTAATTATGAAACTGCTGGTTCTTTTTTCTCACTGAGATATTAATAAAGTTGGTGTGTATAAACATATTTTGCTTTGCATTTTTCTGGAGTTTTCAAATTTCATTTCGAATAAAAAATTTATATATCTAGTGTATATAAGCTTTCAAATTTAAGAAATGTACAATAAAAAAAAGGTAAGAGGATATACACAATTTACTATAGCAATTTGTAATGAATTAATTATCTCTTCAGTGGATTTTAAAGGTTAAATGATTGATTAATACAACTGCATACATCAGACATATATTTGTTGTTACTTTCGTTTTTTTACAATAACTGTTCTCCTATGTCACTTAAATGTATACGCTGAATAACTGTCTTTAATAGAAGGCCGGCATTCCATTCATTACAATGTTGAATATCGTAAATGATGAAATTGTGACAGAGGCAATGGTTACACTCCCTAATACATATGATTCAACTTCAACCCATTCTGAAAACAGAACATACAAATATATATTAGCAAACACAATTATAGGATGCTTTCTATGGCACTAATCATAGACCTACTTTGACAATGAAGTTGATGATTCTTTATTTTCAATTAAATTGGTATTTTTAATGTAATCAACTAATATTTAACTTGCATCCAGTTGTCAAGTTGCGTATACTATTTCGTCATTATCTGGGTTAATATGATATGAAGTGATACCAAATTAGCCGATATTAAAGTCTTAGCAGATAAGAAATAAATAAGATTTTCAAAAATCAAGATATTCTATAGTAGTTTGTATTGTATTTAAGGTGTGGTCATTAATGTAAATCAGAAGAAGGTCAGTAGTTATAACATTGTCAAGTAGGATTAGTGCAAATTCATGTTGGAATTGTCGATACCATAAGAACTTTAAAAAAAAATCTTCCCCAACATTTGCATGATCAGTTCTTTATCTTATGGCATTTAAAAACAACACTTATTTAAAAGATTGTTTTGTTAACATCACATCGTTCATTTGAATAAACAAGACACCATAGGAACATTTAAACTGAAGCCTTGTTGAATTAGTTTTATTGAGATGTGTATAAAATATCAATTACATGTATGTTTTGTTTTAATAAACCTACCCTCTGGCAATTCATTGTCTGTACTATCTTTAGAAATCTCTACTCTCAGAAAACCCAAGGTTGTATCTGTACCATCAGAACAGGATATGTAAATCTCATATTCAGGGAAGGTGTCAGCATTTAAGGTTGCAGAGCTACTGAGATGAATAGTCTGACCTGAAATTCAATTGTACATCTTTTCACTGACATTTGCAATTAAAACAGGACTTTTTGAAAAGTTTGAAAAGAGAGTTGAGTTTTCAGAGTTATTTTTTTGGTACTTTTGTTTAGAAATAATCAATTCTTTGTAGAATACCAATGGTTTATCATAAAATTCCCCATGAAAGTTTTCATAATTAACAATATAAATTGTTTGTCAGAAAAATAATTTGGACAAAAATAAACAAATTTTAAAAAAGAGTTTAGACCTACTGATGGACATACCTTCTAGATAAAAGACATTTTCTGTTTCTGGATTTGTTTTTGTCATGTTACATGTGATTGGGTCTGGACCTTTAGATGGATCATCAACAGTGAAGGTATATAAAGCTCCAGTAGCTGTTTCTTCAATGTATATCTTCTTGTTGAAATCTGGGAAGGTAGGCGGCTGGAATTCAATTGTATATGCATATTAGTTTATAAAAGTTAGTCAACATTTCAAAATCTTTTTTCTTTATAAATCTGAATTTAAAGTTAATTTCATGATATTTGAGAATGGAGTAAACGTGCATAAAAATAAAAGAAGACAAGAGGCTGTCACAACGACAGTAAACCGGATTTTTTAACATTTATTTGTGTCCTGGCAATATCACAAGAACCATTACTGATGAATGGTGAAAGTGAAAATCGTCAATATCAAATTTGACCTCCATTTTGTCATCAGTATCAACATATTAAAATTTGAAAAGCTTAGATTGAATGGTTCATGAGTAAATGCAACAACGTGAATGGAAACGCCATTTTACGATCTTTCAAGAACCTTAACTCCTGAACGGTAAAAGTCAAAATCGTCATTATTGAACTTGACCTCTATTTTGTCATCAGTAACAACATATTAAAATTTCAAAAGCTTTGGTTGAATGGTTCATGAGAAAATGCACGGACACGACGGGAAACACCATTTTTCAATCTTTCAAGAACCATAACTCCTGAACGGTAAAAGTCAAAATCGTCATTATTGAACTTGACCTCCATTTTGTCATCAGTAACAGCATATTAAAATTTCAAAAGCTTTGATAAAACAGTTCATGCATAAATGCACGGACACGACGGGAAACTCCATTTTTCAATCTTTCAAGAACCATAACTCCTGAACGGTAAAAGTCAAAATCGTCATTATTAAACTTGACCTCCATTCTGTCATCAGTAACAACATACTAAAATTTGGGAAGCTTTGGTAGAACAGTTCATGCGTAAATGCACGGACACGACTGGAAACTCCATTTTTCAATCTTTCAAGAACCATAACTCCTGAACGGTAAAAGTCAAAATCGCCATTATTGAACTTGACCTTCGTATAGTTGTCAGTAATAATATATTAAAATTTTAAAAGCTTTGGTTGAACGGTTCATGAGTTAATGCACGGACAACATTTGATTGCCGCCCGCCCGCCCGCCCGACAGCCAAACCGCCCGCCCGTCCGCCCGCCGTACATCCCCAAATCAATAACCGACATTTTTCTCACAAAATCCGGTTAAAAATGTATTCTTATTAATGTCAATGTATTATTATCCTTTGAATCTTATAACAAAAACATGATGATTTTCTACATAGACCTTAGAATATAAACAAACAGTACAATATGATGCACATACAATGTTAAATGTGGGACCTAGTTAAATTAATTCATGACACAACATCTTCATAAATTAACAGTGCTAATTGCAAAGAATAGCCAATTATTGATAAAGCTTTACCCCATTAAATGTTGTTATGGTAACAGTTCCAGTAACTCTGTTGTAGCAGGAATCCTCAGCCCACATGACATACAAGTGATACTGGTTTCTTTCTCCAACTATATGCAGAAGATCATCTTTCACATGAACAGATTCTATAAGAAATAATTGTAATCCGTTACTGTAAAAGTTAGAGACTAGGTAATCATTTTCAAATAGAATTATGACAACAAGCTATATTTGAAATTGAAAGAAACATATTTATGGGCACACTACAACTATAAAATGCTCACATAAAGCATATGTTTGTAATCTTTATATTGTTCTACTAGTATATTGTCTGAAGGACATTTCTGTCCAGTATAAATTGGTAAATGCTATGAACATTGCTTTTATGGATATTGTATTTAAAAGAAAACTTTATTTTACATGTTAGCCATGCCATATGCTAAATAAAGGCAATAGTAGTATACCGCTGTTCAAAACTCATAAATCCATGGACAAAAAACAAAATGGGGTAACAAACTAAAACTGAGCGAAACGAATTAAATATAAGAGGAGAACAACGACACAACATTAAAATGTAACACACACAGAAACGGACTAAGCATTAGACAAAATCCTATGAAAATAACAAATATAACATCAAAACCAAATACATGAATTTGGGATAGATAAGTACCGTGACACGTCTTATAGTAATGTGAATTCACACTTAAAAATAAGAGAAAACAAACGACACAACGGAAACACAACGTTAAAATGTAACACACACAGAAACGAACTATAATATAACAATGGCCATATTCCTGACTTGGTACAGGACATTTTTAAAGGAAAAAATGGTGAGTTGAACCTGGTTTTGTGGCATGCCAAACCTCCCTCTTTTATGGTCATGTGAAATATAACATTAAAATGACAACACAACATTACAGGACTACAATATAAATAAATAGGAGAACACAATTGGCAAAGAAACACACGAATAATAGCTAACAAAAGGCAACAAGTTTAAAATTTTAATACGCCAGAAGTGCATTTTGTCCACACACGACTTACTAGTGACGCCCAGATACAAAAGTTTGAAAGCCGAAACAAGTACAAAGTTGAACAGCATCGAGGACCAAAAGTTAAAAAAAGTTGTGCCAAAAACGGCCAGGGTTTTCTGTTAGGTACCAGAACATCCCTATTATTTAGAATAATTTATACTTTTGCAAACAGTAAATTTTATAAAATGACTATACAAAAGATATATGATAAAACTGACGTATTAACTAATTACTGGAAACAACCAAAATACATTACATAACCCGACAAAATGCAACACCAAAAAATAGACACATCTGAATAAGTTAAAACCTCAAGGCCAAGTGACGTCATATTTGAAATTGTAAAAAATGACAAAAAAATGACGTCACATTTGAATTTGTAAAACAGATCATAAAAATTGGAAAATGACGTCACATTTGAATGAATAAGATAGAATTAGGATTGATTTAAGATTATATTTGAACTTAATACTGATATTACATTTAATAACAATGCACATTTCAATACTTATTAATAGCAAACTAAGGTAGCAATGAACTATATTATATAGCTATGTCCGGTTTGTTTGGAATCTAACTTCAAACATAAAACATCGTACAGATTACGTTAAACAAAATGAAATCTAATAAATGAAGGCGGTGATTAATTTTCTTTACCATAACACATGAATATAATAGAAAAGAAGTCAACACATTTGACAAAATCCGAAGAGAATTACAAATATAACATTAAACATTTAAACTAAATACATGAATTTGGGATAGATAAGTACTGTAACACGTCTTATAGTAATGCGAATTCACACTCAGCAAAACAGTCATAATCGGGAATAAGTCACATTTGGTAATTAAAAGATAAGATGAGGTAATGATAAACCAAAATCTACCATGTGGTAAAAATGTCCTTAGCTAGTTTGGTCAAAGACACATTGTATGGATCCACCAATTCGTGATGGTGTCCATAAAATTTACAGAGTGTCAATTTTAATCTGTCCTCCTCATAACTTTGTTGGAGCAGTTTCTGTGTAAGGAGCACACTCCTGTATATGAAGTCCGTATAGTGTGAACAAGCACGAGAATAACGTATCAATTGTGATATGTAAACACCATACGAAGGCCGGAAGGGGCAAAGGGTATGTTACTGCTGAGAAATGGGAAATGATAATTGAGAAGTTGAAATCATCCCGTTTATCATAGATTTTCGTGTGAAGTCGTCCATCTGCGTCAATATTGAGGAAAAGATCAAGGTATGAAGCAGTCCTTCTAGTATCAGTAGTATCCTTAATTTCAAAATATATCTAGGTTTTATTTTTTGCATTTTTTATTGTTTTAATTTCAGCAGTGTTTACTCAACCATCAACTTACTAGACCAAGTATCAAAGTAGAAATACTGATCATTATCATATTCTGGCTGGTAATCAACAAACCAATCAGCATAATCTGTGTCATTGAAGAAAAAATCTATCAGACTGAAATCTATTGGTGAATGGTCTGGTATTGTCTTCTCATAACGTGATAAATTAAAGTAGGGTAGTGTATCTGAAAAAAAGAATAAAAGGTATTAAAGACCAAACAGCCTATTGTTTATGCGCATCAGCTAACGCAACTTGGTAGTGACATAAAAGCTCTATGACATTGTTTCTAGCAATGAAAAAACGTCAAATTATAACGTCCTATTTCGCGTTTTTCACGGATTCCAACATGGTGTACGCTACGTAGGTACGCTACGTCTCCCAAGAAAAGAGGAACTATTATGCGTCGCACTACTTTAATATCCTGTGGAAATTTAACACAAATGGACACATAAGATACTATACTATATTTAACCTTCGTTCTAATAAAAATAATAAAATATAAATTTTGATCTCGACTTTTTGCATTGCGCTGTTCTGCATTTCATTTTTTTTTTTATTCTTTCACATGTGTAGATTTTGTCTGATATTTGCGTCGATCTGCATTTCATTTTTTTTTCTTCTTCACTTGCGTAGATTTTGTCTTTCGTTTGCGCCAATTGTGTACAGGTTAGGTGACAATTATTTTTCTGCCCGATTTGTTGGCATTATGTGTTCTGGTCTGTGCATCCGTTTGTTCGTCAGTCTGTCCCGCTTCAGGTTAAAGTTTTTGGTTACAGTTTTTGATCAAGGTAGTTTTTGACGAACTTGAAGTCCTATCAACTTAAAACTTAGTAAACATGTTCCTTATGCAATGATCCTTCTAATTTTAATGTCAATTTTTCAAAAATTAAAAAAATTGAGTATTCACAAGGTTAGGCCGATAATCAATTATTCCTAAAAGTTTTGACATACTGGCAACATGTGCATGTAACTGATGTCTGGATGATTCTCGTAAACTAATGTCCGATCTTGCAATGAAGTTAAAATTTATTTATACTACTTATTTGACAAAATCTTGTTTGTCATTTGTTTCATTTCAAATTGTCTTAAGGAGAAATGATAAATATATCGTCCAATCTCACTGAAACTTACAGCTAATTTCCTACTGTATGTAGATCAACACTTTGGTTTGCCTGCCTGCTTTGTTTGTATATTTTGTATAATTATATTTTGATAACGTCCAATTCAATTAAATAGCATATACACAGGTTTACATACCTATATATAAAGATGTCAATCTTAATTACAGAGCTTGAGTAAACATTAATACAAACAAAGCAAGGAAGCCAACCAAAGTTTTACCCTACATGCATTAGGAAATAAGCTGTAAGGCAAAAAATATTAATAAAACTAATACTCAGCGAATGTGAATTAAAATCCAAATTTTCGGTGTTTAAAACTAAATTGTTGTTAATTTAACTTATGACAAAAACAATTGCTCCAAGAATAATATCTTACATAAAATCGCTCCCTTTCATTTAGCTACAACTGTGACCGGAAAGATTGAAAACAAATTTCGATTTTCAATGCCGGAAACAACCTTTTCTTTGTTTTAATTTCCAAAATGAGCAATTTAGATTTATTATATTTAAAATTTATCCTGTTGGAGAAATCTTACTTTGTAGTTTTCAACGGAAAATTATTTCTAAATTAATTTTTGAATCAAACACTTTTTGTATTTTATATTTACTGTCTCGTTTATTGAAAACACATGAGGTAGTAATAAAAGGATTGTATTTTAAGATAGATGTATAACGTTTTAGAATCAAAACTTTCATTCATATATTATACCTATCATTTTAATTTCCTTATATCTTGAATAGTCAAAAATAATGAATTCACAAACTCGATGCAATAATTTCTAAACGTTCGTCTTAGTCGGGAAAAATAATGGTATACAGAACTCTGTCCATGCTTTTGTATGTCCGTCTTTCAACAGTACCGAATGAGTTCGTTACGGCAAACTTCTGAAATTGACGCGAAAAAGAACCATGCACAAAAAAAGTCATCTAGTCTGGTATAGTCAAATACTCTGTAAATAAACCAGTGCCATTTTTCATTTCTTTTTTTATTTTCAATAATTTTGCTTATGTGGAACATAGGACAAAAATAGACTTTCAATACAAAAGCGGCGTGAAAGGTTATTTAAAACAATTTTCATTCCGACGGACGGTGTTTCTGAAGGTTTATATTGTGTGGCAACAACATCATAAAGAAGTGAAACTGATACATGCATAATCTCTAGTATTACCGGATAATAAAGTACTAGGTGAATATAGTTGTTATTCTTGGAAATTTAAATGTGGGTTTCAAACGTCCAATTTGCGATTTCTTTTTTCAAATAGTGCGCCAGCCAGGAAAGTTTGTACTATGACGTCAGATGCAATGTTCTGAAGAAAGACAACTCTTACATATGGCACTTTCCTTCTTTAAATTTTTATGAAGAAATCACTGGTAGATATTTTTTAATACTGGAAACGTTTTTCAGTTTTACGTTTAATTTTTGGCGGGAATGAAATAAATCATATTTTTAAAGATCAAATAAATATGAGCCTTAAACTCTTGAACCTGTATTTGAAAGATACAAATCTACTGTTTAACGTGAATCAAGAATTATGCTTGTAGGTTTGATATAAAGCATTTTTTTGAGAGTTTAGATAGCAAGTAAATATTATGTTAATATTCGGGAAAACACAAAACTGAGGTTGCTATAGTGACAAAACTAAGTCGGTGACCCCCAATTTTTTTCATCATATTTTGTTCCTCAAATCATGCAACACCTTCACACAAAATTTAAAGGAAAAATCACTGATAGAAATGAATAGGCTGTTTGGTCTTTAAATTATCATAGTGTCAATTTCATTAAAATTCAGTCTGTCAGTGAGATAAGCTGTAGATATCAGTCAGTAACCTCTTTAATCAATATTTCTAATTAAGTTTAATAACCCTATTCCAGTAAAAAGGCGTATAAAAATTCAGGGACTGCATCATCTTCTGTTTTGGGTCAATATTTAAATATAAAAGTTATTTCCTCTTACACAGAGATTAATAATTTCTAGAATGGCAAACATGAGTTCACAATAATGAGTTACAATACTCAAGAGAAGAAAATATTCAAAGGGATAATCACCAGTATATATATAAAGCTTTCTTGCCCTTCAAAACTGATAAAGAAACTCAAACATAAAATCTACAATGCACTAACTTTAAACAATAATAACATTAAAATATTAAAAGATAATCCATGTACAACTTACTTTCAACAGTGGTATACTGAATGGCAAACACTTGTTCATATAAAATCTCTTTGGTCCCATTCCAGTTGACCACATCACCATCTTGAGGATCCTCTGTAACAATTTTATAAGTATCTGTAGGACATAAGTTTTCTCTGAGATCTCTGTGTTCAGGATAAGAAGCATTGTATGAGGCATTACACCAATCATAAGATAAAATCTGAGCTCCACCATCATACCTGAAATAATCTTGTCAGATAAACAAGCTCTTCAAATTCATCCTGCAAATTTTCCAAAATACCAGAGCAATTACTCAATAAGTTTTAAACTTTAGTTTTAAAATCATCTAAAAGTTAATATCTAAAATCTTCAAAAAATCCTTTACAAGAATTTGTTACAATCACTGAAATGTTTGATTCCTGGAGGTAACTTCATCAAGGGTCAAGGTCAGATTGACCTGATTTTGTCATTTGGTATATGTATTCCAATCACATGATGCTTCTGCATACAAAGTTGTATATACTTACCATCCAATAAAATCTCTGGCGACTATAGTGATTCTTTGCTCATCTGGTGGGATGAATGTGTTTATCTTGTTAAGGTCAGTATCTGTAACAAAGGAAATCATCTTAATACAGTTTGGCTAATCAAAACCTCCTATACTTTTTTTAGAAAACAGTCTCTTAATCTTTGGTAACATGTATATAACTGAGATACCTATCGATTTCTTTTATTAACATTATTAATCCACAATGTATTCATTAAAAAGAATTAATTTAAAATGCAAAATTCGAATGATTTTAAAATGATGGCTAGTAAATATCATATATCTTTTTCACTTTAAAAGATTATTTTTGGAAAGTAAGATACTTGATTTGTAATAACTTGAATAACTCAGTTGTAATATTCTGCTACATAAATGCCAAAAGGTCTAGTCAATGATAACTATATTTTTTTAATTTATGGAGAGGTCTATGTATATTGATGCCATAAGAGTGGAAAGAATAGTTATATGGAGCGCATGAATTACTTGAGTAAGATTTTCACCTTAATAAAAATAAGTTGTCCTTTGCATGAATATATGTTAATATGTATGTAATAATGTTCTTTGGCCATTGTTACATTATAGTTCGATTCTTTGTGTGTTACATTTCGGTGTTGTGACTCTGTTGTGTCGTTGTTCTCTTATATTTGATACGTTTCCCTCAGTTTGAGTTTGTAACCCGGATTTGATTTTCTCTATCGATTTATGAATTTTGAACAGCGGTATACTACTGTTGCCTTTATTTAGAATGTAATTAGTAGTAAATACCTGAGATATTAACAGAATTGGTTCCCACAACTTTTCTGTATCCAGGAACACCAATTGATCTCCACACAATAAATTTAAGAGTTCCAACATTCACTGGATAAAATGTCCATGATGCTATTAGTCCACAACATCGTACAATATCAACTTCACTCTCCATAATATAGGCATTTTCTAATGAAGAAAAAGTAAAGGTCTTAATTCAATACGTATGTGTTTCCTCTGCCCAACTTTAACTAATCAGGTTGATTTATTGTTGATACTGACTGTTCTATTTTCTTTTAATTCACTAATGATATCATAAAGGTGATGAAATACAAGAAGAAGATAGAAAAAAAAGTATCTTTTTTTGGGGTAGGTGGGACAAGGAGAGAACAATTATATCACATTTCAACTAAGAGTTAAAAAAAAAGTAAGTAGTAATTTCTTTTTTTTACCTCTCTCTCATATGAATTTCAAAAGGTACAAGTATTTGCACAGTCAGCTTCATTGCATATGTTTTGTCCGTGCATGTTAATATACCTGATGTTTTAACTTCCCATTGTTTTGGTTTATCTCATTTATAAAACAAATAAAGGTATTATGTGAAATGTAAAATACCTTCTTCAGTGTCATTTACTGGTCCTAATGTTAAATTTCCAATGTCTACATAACTAAAATTCCTGGCCTCACAATCTGTAATTAAAGGCAGTCATACATTAATATAGTATAACACTAATTTTTAATAAAAACTTTATATAATAACTCATCTTCTTGTATTCCCCTATAAGTGTAAAAGAGCAGAATAGGTTTATATTAAAGACATGCCTTTCACAGCCTTCCATACATTAAATTTTGGTATAGTCCTCACCAGTCCTTAAGTCTACCAGTCATTGCTTTCAGTCCATAGAGTCACATATTTTGCCAGGCAAAGGCAATTGCCAATTTTTAACCAAAGAAAAAAGAAGTGTTGGTGTTCATTTGTTGACTAGGGTACACTGTACAGCTAGAATATAGCTGGATATCAACATCCCTTGGTTTTTGGGGTCAAGAAATAGGACACAAAATCTTCATAATTGACGCTTTTTGCACCTGATGACCAACTTTGAGAAAAATGCTGTCACTTAGAGGAAAAATAATTGTTGATTCTTTGAGAGCACTTCATGTCTTGATTTTTTATGTCTTTCATCATTTATTTTTTTACCAGTATAGTTTTTTTCAGATTCTACTTGTCTATCAATTGCCCCTTTGGTATCTTTTCACCATTTTCCCCACACAAACTTAGCATTAATCATGATTCATTGAAAACATTTGTTTATTCTTCCACTGAGATTTAATGCATATAATCTGTTTGAGAAATATCCAATGAAATTTGAGTATAACTTACAAGTACAGTATCTATGGTTTCCTTTAAGAAGACAATCTCTTGTCTCCAGTGTATGAGGTTCATCACTCTTCTGTCCACAGGTGTTGTTATATCCATCTACAGTATTAGACTCTGTATCAGATTCACAATACCGAGTCCTTGTTTGGTATCCTCGGTCGCATGTAATGGAACAATCAGACCAATGGGACCATTGTGACCACTGAGGGACTGTAGTAAAAAGAAAATTGTTTTAGTTACAATGTGTTATAGTGGATAAAAGATAATAAATTTGGTATGACAACTATACACCACTGACAAATTGCATTAATTGTTAAAGTAATTCAACTGGCATCCATTATCCAACCTAGATCTATTACAACTGTTCAAACATCCATATACAAATACAAATACCATATTCTAGCAACATATATATATTAAACAAAGAAGGTAAAACATATCCTTCAAATAAAAATACCTTACCAAAAAGTTGTCTTTGAATATTTTAAGTTGATCAAATATAAAGCTGACATCTAATATCTTATTTCTAAAATTATATGAATCGATAAGGAAAGAATTTAAATTAGAGGCTGTTTTGATCAGACATAAACTGTCAGAAACTAAACAGGAATAAAATGTTTTTTCATTGATCTAGATTTATCTCCCATTTATTTTGGGATATTCATTGTATACATAATTCCTATTTCATTTGTCTGAATTAAGTTATGCTTACTTATACATCCATATTCCCAGTACATTGTTCCACAGAAAGATATGTATCTGTTGGTGTAGTAGCTGACTTTAGTCCGTGAACAAGCTTCATCCTCCCAGCCCCAACCACAGCGATAGTATTCCTTGTATGTAAATTCCACATCATAGTCTCTACTTGTATAACACCATGTTAAACTGTCATTAATCAACACATCACAATCATAATGGTTATGACACAATGAATCTGTATGACTGATCCCATTGTGCCAGGTATCTTCTGGTTTATAGAACCAATAGTCATCTGTGTTATAATCCCATGCACATCCGTGTGTCCAGTTACTCAGAAGTATATCCAGTGAACCATTAGTGTGGTAAATATGACACTCTGGGGAGAAGTAATCATTTCTACATGTTCTACCAGAATCTACAAAATAAATCAATATATAACCAGAGGTGTGTTTAATTGGTCTCTTCTGTACATCTCCAGAATGTCTTCTGGTGAAGAATCCAAAATATGAGTCTGACATCTTCTAGAGATATTTTGAAGATGAAGCAATAAAACATAGTTCAATTTGCGGTTGATTTTTTGATTTTTTTTTTATGTTGGATGACCTAGATGATGTTTGCAATGATTAATTATAAAATTCAGTTATGCAGTTCATTAGGTAGACTAAGCTGTTATAGTGTGCTATGTTTTGGCATTGCTGTAAATATATAATAAGTGTAAAAACAAATAAAATTGATTTGCATGACATTTTTTCTTTATGCTTTCCGGGTTATAAATATTGGTCATTAATCCTAATTTGAAATTTAGCTAGAAAAGAGTTCCATTTAGGGCCTTATCCTTTTCCTTTTGGGCAGCAGTATTTAAATATGATTTGATTAAAATTTAAAAAAGTAATAATAAAGGTTTTAAAAGAAAAATCGTTAGGTCCACCATTGTTTGACCTAGTACACTCATGTGCATATGCACGGATGCGAGATTAAATTATGCATCTGAATTTTTCAAAAATGCTAAATATACCATTGATAACTATATCTAACGGTCGAGTCTTTTCCTGTAGAAAAACACATAGAAAGATCTGTTTTAAACTCAATCGTGCTTTAAAAACATACACAGATTTTACGTATTCGTCTGTGGTCCATGTTTTACCATCAAGTAGACATCCCGTAATAGGAAAAGTAAAAACAAACAAAAGTGAAGTTATTGACAGCGTTATTTTGCACAAATAAAGAGTCTTAGACAGATATTAATACTCTGATGTTGCACACTGTAATTTGTGCACTGTCAATTTAACAGTTAGCGGCAAAACATCGAACTTATGTTAAAAATCAAGTCAAACTGATATCTATAGTTGCCTTTTATAGGACTAAAATCCGGATAAGACAAAAATGTACGGCTGTCATAAATATTTTTTGGAAGCCCTGGATTATATATGGTATATCTAAATAATATTGGTATCCTCCAAACATAATTAATTCCCTGTTGGATAACTTACATTCACAGGTATGTGTGTTACATCTCTCCCATTCTTCTGGTATACTGTCCTCACAATCTTTAGGACTACCAAAATAATTCCATGTGGGGTTGCTACAGTTCCTGTGTCTAACCCTATAACCTCCACCACAAGTACGAGTACAATCATGCCAGTTGTTCCATGTTGTCCAACCTGCATCTCCTGTTAATATATATTTCTTTATAATTTCAAATACTTTAAATTGTACAGGGATTCTGAAATCATCCAACCTTTTTCTACAAGATATCCCAAACAGACTACAAAATAAAATAATTTCTTCCTTCAATTGTACCCTGTAAGTAAATGACTAATATTTTTTTGAACATCATTGATAACTTAATGACTCCATTTTCAATTACCCTCAACTTATGGCTGGTCATGCTATATCTTCAAACATGTGATCAATAGATTTCAACTGAGATAAAACTTCTATCCCAGTTTCTGACAAAAGATAGCATTCATCCAAGACTCAGAACGTCATTATTGACAATTTACAGTTGAGCATTTTTTCTTATTTTATTTATATAAAAAAAGAAGATGTGGTATGATTGCCAATGAGACAACTCTCCACAAGAGACCAGAATGACACAGAAATAAACAACTGCTTTGTTTGCAGCAGCTTAAAAAATAAACATTAAACCTATGAACATTTCCCCACATATGCCAGGTAAAAACTTAAAATGAGTATCTACATTAAACTAGTAAGTCTCAGATATAAACGTAATCTATCAACCTCATACTTACTAACACAATGGTAACGTATCCATAAATTGGCTTCTCCTTCAGTACCACACTGACTGGCTACATTGGCATTAGTCACATCGAAGGAACAGTCAGTTTTGTTATCACACATGTCCTTGACCCCATATGTCAAGTTATGTAGGCAGCCATAATGTGGTTCGTAGTTATAGGTAACATTGTCAATTATGATGTAGACCTTTAGAGGTTCTATATAGTCTGGGTATGTATAGGATTCTTCATGTTCAACCATACAGGATATAGAGGCTACCTGGCCTTCTCGTGATGTATACTCATAGTAAGCTGTTGTGTAAAATAAAATTTAATCATATCAATATTGAAGTTTAGAAAATAATTATTATTCAAAAGTACAAAATTAAGGAATAATTAATAGTAATGCATGTTTTTCCTTTAATGACCAATTCAAAATTTGAGAGTATTCTTCCTGGTATGTGAGGAAGAGAACATAAAATGTATCTGCAATTGTTAAATTTAAAATTAATAAAGTCATCTCTACAAATACAGTTACTAATATAATTAATTTTGGGATGGCAATACGTTGTCTTTGCACAAAGTGCTGCCTAGCAATTTTTGCAGAAAAATTCTCACATCTACTTAACATTTATTCATAAGAATTTCAAGTTTATCCAATTTACATGCAATATTCATAATAATTTGTCTAATAAACATGCAAACAATATCTCCATAGAAATACTTACTTGGATAGAGAACAATGTGCTCAATGAGATCTACAGTCAGTGTAGATACTGTGGTGTCTGTCCCATCGTTCGCTGTTATTGTGATCACATACTGACTAACAGTATCATAGTCCAGGTCAGCCCAGCCATACAAATAGATTGTCATATCTGTAAAATACCATAATGAATTAAAGATTCAACTGTATAGGAGAGAAGACGAAAGGTCAATTGAACCAAACACATCGCCATTCTGACCAACACCTTGGATGGTCTCCTTCCTGCTATGAGTGTGACTTTGTGTCACCTGAAATTTAGAAAAAGGTATTAAAGTGACCTATAGACCTTAATTTTTAAAAATTATTAATCTTTCTACAATCAAAGATCTCACACACCTTTCTGTATCTTTGTGTATACATATTTCATTAAGAAAATTCATGAAATCTGTATGCAAATTTAATTCAAGTATCGCACATTGTAATTGTGATTTTAAGGAAAATTCATGAACACAGATATCAAAAAATGATTGATATATATCAACAGATTACATTACTTGAGTTTGCTCTCAGAAACCCACAGCATTCATTGATACAGTACTTTATATCTTGCTCCATTATGGTAAAATCCAACATGTGAGCTACCTGATTATGTCCTGATATCTCATTTAAAATTAAAGGACACAGATTCAATGATAAAGATGATCCTGTTATGTTTGCTTGAAAGTGATATCGGAATCAATTTTAAGTGTGACTTTATGATTTAAGGGACAACCCTAATGTTAAAACCCCTATCTTTTTTGTTTCACTTGTACATATGTTTTGTGTCTTCATATATCAAGGATATAGTTTTAAAAAGATAAGTAGAATTTCTTGAAAAACTTATATTTTCATCCCTTACACTCCTGTACATATGCCTTTCCAATTCAGGAAGCTTGTTATGGGTTGCCATTGTTCATATCTTTAACCTTTCATAATTTGTTTTTGTTCATAGCAGATCTTTATAAGTAGCTGTAAATCTGCATTTATTTTTCAACTAGTTCATGCAGACTGAAAGTGTATGATATCTGGTATAGACTTGTTGAAAACTACTGGTCTTTTCTATAGTCAGTGTGCTGTTAGGTTGCTGTAATAGTGATGTATATCCCACTTTATCCTATTTGTGAACTGAGCCTAGAGCCTTAGTAAACCTTTAAATATATGACATCAAACACAATATAATACTTGCTTTCCATATAGAAGAAGTTGGTGGATGGACTAACTGTCATATCCCAAGTGATGACGTCCTCGTCTGGATCTGTGAGGTTAAATGTATATACCTCTCCTCCCCATTGTAATTCTGATATGTTTACTGCTCCTGGCAAGTCATTAAAAACTGGAGGCTGGAAAAAGAACAACATATCTGATTAAAAACATCCAAACATCAAGAAAATATGACATCTCCTTCTAATTAAAGTCATATGAAACCTCAAATTAAAAAAAATCATGCATATGTTTTTCATAACTAAATGGATAGTTTTCATTACACAACTTATGTATATAAACTTTTTTCTGAGGAAAATTCTTTAATTTGTCCACATTTAGAAGAAGTTTACTAATTTTTAATTTCTTGCTTCCGCAATTCGCCGATATATTTTCCGTATGCATAGTGACCTCAGCGTGACCCTCCTCGTGAAAATGCGGTGTTTGCAATACGCATTGATCTGTCATAAAAATAAACAATTATCTGATTGTACATGTTAAACAAGTGCTAAATACCCATGCTTTTTGTTGATTGTTTACTATAAGTTGACAATCGGTAAACATCGGCTTAAAATCGGATTTTAATAAGCTGCCATATTTGTTAAAACATAACAGACAGAGAGAAAAAAATTGACGATTATACAATATATTTTCGTAATTAATTATAAAATCGTGCACAGAGGACTAAGTTTATGATATATACATGCATTGGTTCAAGAATTGGATAAACATTATTTTTCACCAATGACTCGTTTCATATGACTTTAAATTTCAAACATGTTTGTCAAAAATGCAGCCGCTAATTTGACAGTCTGGTGGGACGCATGCATGTCTCAATTGACGAAGGCCCTGTTTCAGTTCCAATCAGGGTGTAATCAAAAAGTTTAAATGCTGTTTTGTGTTTTGTAACAGAAATATTCCACAGCCTTTCCCATAACAGTGAATATACATCAACAATCAGTTAATAACACAAAAGTTATATGCAAAAACACTTTAATGAAGCAACAGAAAATCTAATGAATAATTAAATGCTCTTGTGAACATTGCATATAAAGGATATCTTCTCAGTTGTATTTTGTTTTGAAAACAAAACCTACCCAGTTGTATGTTGTTATGGTAACTGTCCCTGTTACTTTGTTATAGCACGAATCTTCAGCCCACACTGTGTATTTGTAGTAGTGGAACTTTTGTCCAACTTCATGAAACAATTTGGTCTTTACATGTATGCTTTCTGAAATCCAATTAAGTTTTTAATCTTTATGAAATAAGCTTTTTTTTCATAATATTTCATTATAGCAGATGTAATCTTATTCACAAGAATCTTTATATTTTTTATCGTGTCCTTTGGTTTATTTGTAATTTTTTTAATGAAGATGACAGTGGTTGTTATACCATTAAGCAAAACAATGCTGTACCGGTAATTATATAAAATCAGGTCGGATTTTTTTCTGATAATTTGGGGTTCTTATGAATATCAAGTTGTATGACTAAAGAGAAACTTCGAGGCTGAAACTTGATGTTCAGGTTCAACTTATATCAATGTTTTGTTATGTCATCTATTAGCACATTTGTCAGTTCCCCATTCAGAACACATTATTTTTGTTAATATAAGTTAAAGCACAAGTAATCTTGGTTACATCATCTTTCCAGGTATCTTCATATTCTTTAAATCAGATCATAGAGGAAGTAGTCATGACCGACAATGTCACATACCTTTACTTGACTATGTCACATACCTTTAGTTGAGTCATAATAGAAGTAATCATGGTTGTCAAACATGCCTTCAGCATTTTGCCAAAAGTCAGCATAATCATTATCAGTGAAATACAGGTCAATAACATGCTCATCAATGGCTGTGTAATCTGGTATTGATACACTGTATATAGGCATAGTATAGGTTGGGTTTTTGTCTACAATAGATAAACAATCAAAAGATTTAAAAATAACTGTAAGTTCTGTATTTTAATGTTCTAAGAGGAGCATAACACTTTCTATTACAAAGAGGAATGTTCATTTTCAATAGAATGTACAGTGCAGTGAACAACACTTTCTATACAAAATACATTGTTATGAAATTCTAACAAGAATGTGTCCATAGTACACGGATGACCCACTCGCACTATCATTTTCTATGTTCAGTGGACCATGAAGTTGGGGTCAAAACTATAATTTGGCATTAAAATTAGAAAGATCATATCATGGGGAACATGTGTACTAAGTTTCAAGTTGATTGGACTTCAACTTCTTCAAAAACTACCTTGACCAAAAACTTTAACCTGAAGCGAACGGACGGACGCACAGACGGACGCACAGACGAACGGAGGCACAGACCAGAAAACATAATGCCCCTCTACTATCGTAGGTGGGGCATAAAAACATTATAATGCAGCAGGGATCTCCATGACCGGTTTTATGATGGCAGCTAGCCATCATGAAAATATCATCCGCCAACGTCAAATATCCAAACCATTGTTAAATTATCTTCTGCCATCGTCAAATGATACCCGCCATTGCCAAAATTTGTTTTCATTTTTTTTCTGCTGCCCCTATTTTGGTTAGTAATCATAACCAATTAACTCTTGGGTTATTGTATTATAATCCAAAAGGTACTCCTTTTACTTCTTTGGTAGGAGACTAATAAGTGATTTTTATTCATGAAAAATTGAACACAATATCTGTAAACTACAACTGTTTTAACTAAGGGTCATGGTCACTTCCTATATGAAGGCACACACAGACATGGGCCTGATATTAATGAATCCCTTCTTTGATATTTGAAATATATCAATGGGTTGCAATTTTCACCACAGTGAAAACCCCATCCCTCTTTTGAACTTACTTGTAGTTGTGACATAACGAATGGCATATACTTTATCCTTGATAGGTGTTAATTCTGTAGTATTCCACTCTACAAGATTTCCATCCACAGGTTCAGTAGTTGTCATTTTGTAAGTATCAGTAGGACATAAATTCTTTCTCCAGTCAATATGGTCATCAGTGGAAGGGTCATAAGTAGAATCACAATTATCATAACCAATGATATTATTACCATAATCATATCTACAATAGGTTAAATAATTCTTACTACATGTACTCTGATTAGCCAATACAACCAGGAGTATTATATATATGACCACAGTTTTAAAAGTACTTATATGGAAGTAGATCTCATTTTTCAGATAATATGATTTTTGTATTTTGTAACAATTTGTAGTTTATAAGATAACATACTTATATCAATTAAATTTCATCATTTTACAAGAACAAAATAATAACAAATTGTTCTATAGTGTAAATAAAACAACAGTAAAAAAGGTCAAAATCAGCACAATTACTCTTTTATGAGAAGGTGATACAAAGCAGTTGATCACTGCCTCTTTTCTCAGGGAAGTCATATTCATGGTATCATTGTACAGATTAACTGAATTAAACAACAAAATAATTGTGTCAAGTTTGTAATTTATTCAATAAATTAATATGTTTTCTATGTTTAGCATATAGATGAAGACCAGCAATAAAAGTGCAGTTTCTTTGCTTTTATTGTGGTTTTTGCTGTACATATACTGATTTTGTGTCATGGAAGGTTTCCCCAATCTTTGTTTTTCTATATTAGATATAATTAAAACATACACTCCAATAAAATCTCCAGGAATTATAGTTATCTGTGAAGACAGTGGTTGGTTAAATACTCTGTACCCAACACCTGTAAAATTAAGTAAATAAAATTCAACAGAAAAATAACAAGCATTTACACATATTATTAATATGTATGTATTAGTATGGTAAATGGTATTGGCCCTTGGTACTTGTAATACATAAAGTCAAGGAAGAAAATTAGTAATATTACAGTTGTTATGAATTCGTTTGATGTGTTTGAGCTTTTGATATTACCATTTGATTAAAGACTTTGTGTTTTCTTATTTTCTTGGGAGTTTAGTATTTTATTATTTAATTTTTAGTACAGTAATTATACTTTGTTCACCATTTTACCGCAAATAAAGGGTACTGAAAAGAATAATTTGTAATGCAAGATTAATACCTGTGACTTAAGAAAATGCTTCATAGATTTAATGCTAGATAAATTTATTTCAATTAATTTTACTGGAAAAGTAATCTTAACAACAACTCAAGAAACTGTACTTAATTTGTTACATCTGTAGTATTTAAAATGTATAATAGAAAGCACAAACTGTCGGATTTTCATAGCTTTATTTTGTTTTTGAACTCTTAAATAACATTAAATAGTTTCATTTCATTTCAGTTTTTTTTTTTTCTTTTTGAGAAAAAAATTATTTGTATGTATAATTATTTGCACAATAATCATGCTGGGAAAGAAAACACTTACAATGTATTTTCTAGAGTAAAAATCTAAAGGGGAATGGAGATGTTGTATTCCAATACACTTGAACTTACACATTAAAAATACAGTCATTTGTTATATAGATTTTTACCTTTCGAAGTTGAAAATGATGTGTAAACTTCCAAATGTTATAAATTTGTTGAAATAATTTACATACCTGGCACATATTCTTTTACAGAACCAACCACTTCATATAGATGATTTTCTCCCGGATGTCTAGTTTTCCTCCATACAATAAACTTGATCCATCCTGTGTTCTTGGCCATTATTTTCCACTGACTGATCTTCCCACAGCATGATATCTCATCAATATCACTCAATAGGAGATAAGCATTTCCTTAAAGTGAAAAAAAAAATCTCTGAAATTCTACAACCAGTTTTATCAATTGTTTTCCTATTTAAAACTTTACTACCCTTTTATGATTTAAATTAATATATTGTTGACAGCGGTACCAGAAATGGCATATGTAGGTTTATAAATATGCGTTAACACTGAAGACAATTATAATACGACCAGTCTACAAATTCAAAGCAATTACTTTATTCTATTTCACAAAACCAGCACTTGAACGAGTATTGTACTTAAAAATGAAAATGGCAATTGCTAAAAAAATACTTTTTCACTTGATTATTCTCAGTCAATAGGAAATCATGAAAAATGCAAAATACACCTGTAATTGAACTATTTGAAACTTCAACAGTCCACCATAGTCTTTAACTGAACTTGTTATTTATTAATTAATCAGATGCACACTCTGAAATGTCTCCACTGTTTTACTGTAACATGAAGTTTTTAACACAAGTATCACATAAATAAAGGCAACAGTAGGATACCGCTGTACGAAACTCATAAATCGATAGAGAAAAAAAAATCTGGGTTACAAACTAAAACTGAGGGAAACGCATTAAATATAAAAGGAGAACAACGACACAACATAAACTTAACATCAGTTCTATGATAATGAGGTCATGGTCATATGAACCAGGGAACACAGACATGTACACCTTAACATCATGCAATCAATACACTAAATGTAGTTGACCTGCATGCTGCTCATAGTATTCAATAATCTTATAAAAATTATGAAAATATATCATTGACCAATGAACCATGAAACATATTAACTGACATTCTAATGCAATTCGTTTATAACGATAATTTTAATTGGACGTTGAAAAATATTATGAAGGCCTGGAGTAAAGTCCACGTTCTATTAGTCCAGAACTAAGAAAGACACCATTTTAAATAAAGATTATTTTGGTATGTAATTTCTCACAAAATAAACATGAAAGTCACATTTTGAGCCTTAAAATCTTCCTTTTGTCAACGTTGATACCATTCCGAAGAGTAAGGTATAAATATGTCCAGTGTTTATGTTTGCCAACAGTTTCGCGGACTTTTAATTCATGTAAATTTATGCCAAAATATTCATTAAATAGTATTTTAATGTGCTGCGCGTCGCTATGTAAACTTAATTTGCGACAGTAAAATCTATGTTTAACGAAGGCCAAGATTAAAATACAATTCAGTTATCTCCTAATTAGTAATTTCATTAAGAAGTCCAAAAATTACAAAGGACCCCTGCGAATAATTCAGGCCAAGTTTTGTACATATTGATAAAATTGTCCATAGACAAAAGTTCACTATGACAGCATAAGTCATGAACAATGAAAATAGCCTGCATTCTTCTTAAGTTAAGTAAGAATAATACAAACCTGCTAATGTTTCTGTTTGGTAAGAACCTAAGCTACTACTTAGAGTGGAGTAGGTATTGTATGTTGTACCAACACCACAATCTGAAAAAAAATTGTATATTTACCAAAAATTCTGTATTAATCATTTTTAAACCTACCTTTTCTACACAAAGTTTCCTCAGTGTTTTATTCCTACATAGCCAAAACATATAACTTTTTTGCCTTAAAAGATTTAGTTATAACTATCTGTACTGTGGATTCATTATTATTCGTTGGATACCACTTTTGTTTGATTTTGTGGATACAGGTGAACTTCCGTAGCTATTTTGTGTGGGGTATAATACTGTGCCACTGACTCGGTGAGAGGCAAGAGATTCAAGTAAGACACAGATATAGTTATGTATTTATGCATTTCAAAATATGTATAAGAGGAAAATTTTATACTGAATTTTCCAGCTTAATTGTAAAATATCAATTAAATAATAACATTCTACACCATTTGGCTACCTTAAGTGTAGTATGTAACTATACAAGTGTTGACCATTACACCAGATCTATTACTTAAATAGAAACTTACAGTAGGAAAGGTGTTGCAATTGGTTGTCATGAATCTTTTATATAAGCATATAACCCAATATGTTCAGGCTAAAATTTGAATGAACTGAACAAATGTACAACAATAAGTAAAGGCAGAAACTAAATAACTTAAAATAATACAGGAAAAATCTCTATCATGTGAAAACTAAGATGGGAATTACAAAGTTGATATACTCACAAGGACAGAAATCATGTACACCCTTCAAAGGACAGTCTCTTGTCTCAATATGGTGTAATTCTGAACCTGGCTGGTTACATCTTTGTCTGTAGCCATCTTTGGTGTCAAATTCATTATCACACAACCTTTGTCGAGTCTGTTGTCCTCTCCCACATGAAACAGAACAACCTGTCCATTCAGACCAGTATGCCCACTGTGGTACTGCAAACAGAATAAAAAGACTATTTGTAGTCAAGTACCATTTCACTACATAACCAATTTTGTTATTTATATTAAAAATTTAAACAGAAAACACCAAATTATTTGTTACAAAACCAAGACAAATAGCCATCCTCAAGTAAAAGTAAATTTTTCAGGGTGCATATTGTGATTTGAAAAGATTAATTTCACGATAGAATTTTTTGTATAAAATTCCCCATACTTACTTGTACAGTTGTATTCCCAATAGACAATACCACAGTATGACAGGTATCGATGGTTCATCATTGAGGTATTAGTACGTTCACATTCTGTCCATCCTGTCTCACCACACATGTAGGTATCAGTAAAGTTATGATAAGATTCATGGGCATAATCTGTGCTACAGAATACAATGTTATCATCACTGACCATCTCCACACAGTCATAATGGTCATTACAGTAACCTTGGAAGATTGATGTAACATCATGCCACACGTCCTTGGTGTTATAGTTCCAGGCACAACCATACGTATAGTTAGCATGTAATATTGTCACATATCCCTTAGTATCATAACTGTTACATACAGGTTCAAAGTTGAATAATCTACAGGTATCACCAGAATCTAAAAGAAGTAGTTTTATTTTCAGCTGATACAATTGCTATTATTTCTATTTTAAACCGCATTAACCTCAGCACATCAGCATTAATATCAATTAAGACAATAAAAATTTAGCAACACTATACATTGGCTGAAATATAAGCCAAATCTTATCAATTCATCTAATGTGAGGCTTAATCATTTGAATCGAGAAAATAATTAAATAATCTAATAATTGATATTGTACTGTATACTTATACTATGTTACATGTGCTAGCTAGCAAGATTATAATGAAATATTGGCCGGAAAAATATTCAACATAAGTAAAGACATGGAAAGTCCTTTATAAAATGGCAAACCTCTCAATTATATGACAGTCACAGTCATAGTGTTTAATTATATGACAGTCACAGTCATAGTGTTTATTAGAATATTTTAGAAACAATAATCACATATATTTGTTTACATATGTGACTATATATATAGTGCAGGATATTCCAGAAACATTAAATGTGAATATACTTACATGGACAGTCGTGTAAGTTACATCTCTGCATGTCGTAATGGATGTCATCCTCATACACTTCTCTTTTACTGTGATAATTTGGAGTTGGATTTGTAAAGTTCCTTTCTCTGCGTCTCCATCCTCCACTGCATGTCCTATCACAGTCACCCCATTCACCCCAGGTAGTCCAGCCGCCATCCTCTATTAACAAAGTAATACATTAGACCAATTGTCACCACACATCTCCATCTTCAGGAAAAAACACTCATTTTAGATTCAAGTATGTTCACAATTACTTTGATGTTCTCGCAGCTCCAATTTGAATACCCATGAGTAAAACTCTGTCATTTTTCAAAACCTGCTGTGAACATTTGAAGCTTAGTATATCATGTTGTTTAGTCGTACAGTTAATCTTGACTTTCTTATTCAGCAGGTTGACAATTTTGAATAAAATTCATGTTCTATTACAGATGCTTTAAGAAACTTACTGTCACTACAACCTTTTTATAGTTCCAGTGCATGCATGAATATCATAGGTTTTTGTTACTATCTGACTTGAAAAAGTCTGGATTTCAATCAATTTGAGGCTATTGACAACTTATCTCTGTTTAATAAATAGTTTCCTGAGTTCATGCTTTTGTGTGGTGACTTGTATTCTGATTTAAGTGTTGCTATTTTACTGACATATAACCCATATTTGTTTTGTGACGATGCTTTAGGTACCTTCAAAATACATTAAACTGTATAGATAAAATAGACTACTTACTAATATATAGTGATCGATGGTATATAAACCAGCAATACCTTTTAGACTACTTACTAATACAGTGATGGATGGTGTATAAACCAGCAATACCACTGTCCCCAGTACCACAGGAACTTTGAATGTTTGAATTGGTTACATTAAATGCACACTGTGTCCGATTGTCACATTTATCTTGGACTCCATGGGCATCAATATGGTTACATTCATGGTTGTAAAACATATAATGTACAGAATCGATAACAATGTATGGATCTGTAGGTGGATTGTACCCAGGGTATGTCTCATAGGCTTCATTTTCCTCTACACATGACAATGAGAGTTCCAGCCATTCTGTAGTGTTAGTATAGTAATACACTGCAAAAGAAGAAAAATGTAGGTTTCAAAGTATTTATTTAAAATGAATACAAGACTGTACATTGATCTGCAGTTTAAGAAGAGTGTGATTTGTTTTGTAATTTAAGTTACATTGTCTCTTTAAGAGCTTGATTTTTGTGTGTCATCACTTGGTTTTTGGACAGCATGATTGTTGTCTAATACCACTCAAAGGCAAGTTTACTAAATTTTTATCAGCTTGTCCCTTAAAGGGCAACTAAATGTTGTTTCTGTCCAAAGCTAACAAAATAAAAGCTTCAATCTAAGATTTATTTTCCATGTTTATTGCTAAACATGTGTTTGACAAAACATATCTGAATTTTTAGCCCTTATTGCTCTCCTACTTGATACTTTATCAAGCCTTTCAACCTCTAAGATTCAAGCATCACCGATACTTTTGTAGAGGAAACACTATTCTGGCATACAAAAATACAAGCCAGATATTTTTTTCATTACATTGTGGAAGTCTTGATCACAACTTATAACTTCCTTACTGTATTGTCTGTACATACTTAAGCATATTTATCTTCCTTACCTTCTGGTAATCCTTCCTCTGTAATGTTTCTTCTAATCATAAATGTGACATTACTTATTCCGTAATCTGTTCCATCAAAGCATGACAGATGAATCAGATATTCATCACTAACAGCTTTATTCAAAGAGGCAGAATTATGTAGAGTGATGGTTTCTCCTACAAACAAGAGCAAAACATGGAAGATATTGATCTCTTTTCAAAAAGATATAATTATACAGTAATAATATCTATCTTAACAAGTAATAAATTCAAAAGGTAGAACTATGCAACTACTATTTACATTCAAATAACTATTCTATTGGTAATCAATACTTGCCATCAAGATAAAACATAAATTCTGTTGATAAGCAATATTTGCCATCAAGATGGAACATATTTATGTATAGTTGCTAAGCAATACATACTATCAAGATGGAACATAATATGTGTATTTGCGCTATCTAAGTATTGCCATCAATATAGAACATATTTGAAGTTGCTTAGCAATACTTACCATCAAGATACAACATATTTGTAGTTGCTTAGCAATACTTACCATCAAGATAGACCATATTTGTAGTTGCTTAGCAATACTTACCATCAAGATAGACCATATTTGTAGTTGCTTAGCAATACTTACCATCAAGATAGACCATATTTGTATCTGCTAAGCAATACTTACCATCAAGATAGACCATATTTGTAGTTGCTTAGCAATACTTACCATCAAGATAGACCATATTTGTATTTGCTTATCAAGATAGACCATATTTGTAGTTGTTTAGCAATACTTACCATCAAGATATACCATATTTGAAGTTGCTTAGCAATACTTACCATCGAGATAGAACATATTTGTAGTTGCTTAGCAATACTTACCATCAAGATAGACCATATTTGTAGTTGCTTAGCAATACTTACCATCAAGATATACCATATTTGTATTTGCTTAGCAATACTTACCATCAAGATAGACCATATTTGTAGTTGCTTAGCAATACTTACCATCAAGATAGACCATATTTGTAGTTGCTTAGCAATTCTTACCATCAAGATAGACCATATTTGTAGTTGCTAAGCAATACTTACCATCAAGATAGACCATATATGTAGTTGCTTAGCAATACTTACTATCAAGATATACCATATTTGTAATTGCTAAGCAATAGTTACCATCAAGATATACCATATTTGTAGTTGCTAAGCAATACTTACCATCAAGATAGACCATATTTGTAGTTGCTAAACAATACTTACCATCAAGATATACCATATTTGTAGTTGCTAAGCAATACTTATCATCAAGATAGACCATATTTGTAGTTGCTTAGCAATACTTACCATCGAGATAGACCATATTTGTAGTTGCTTAGCAATACTTACCATCAATATAGACCATATTTGTAGTTGCTTAGCAATACTTACCATCAATATAGACCATATTTGTAGTTGCTTAGCAATACTTACCATCGAGATAGAACATATTTGAAGTTGCTGGCTCTGTACTAGATATATCACAACTAATTGGATCACCACCATTAGAATAATCTATATATTCAAAAGTATATAACCCTCCTGTTTGGATATCATCAATATATACACTCTCTGGCAGATTTGGGAAATCTGGAGGCTACATACAAAAAATGCGTTCTCAACTAAAATTTCAAATTCTCATGTACAGTTTTTGTCATACATTCCGTGAAATAACTAGGAAATAGCATATGTCAATGAAAAGATGCTAATTTTGAATAATTTGTCAAAGTATTTCTCAATTTTTTAATTGCTTTCATATTTTGTATAAGGTAGCATCTTTTTATAGTACATATGCTGTCTGTTTGATTTTAGATGCTTCCAGCATTAAAATTTGATGTAGATGCTGCTGTTAAAATAATAATGTACTGGAGCATCTTACTTTTACTAGGATGCTAGTTTTGCATATATTTTTTTTTAAATATTTTTTTATTTTTTGGGGATGCTGGATTTCCTATTTATTGAAATGCTGGCATCCCGTTTTATTGGGATGCTGGCATCCAGTCATATTGGGATGCTGGCATCCCGTTTTACTGAGATGCTGTCATCCCGTTATTTTGGGATGCTGGCATCCCGTTTTATTGGGATGCTGGCATCCAGTCATATTGGGATGCTGGCATCCCGTTATATTGAGATGCTGGCATCCCGTTATATTGGGATGCTGGCATCCCGAAAAAGCTGGATGCTGGCATCCAAAACTGTAGGAGTGCAGACATCGCAAAATATCCGAATGCAGTAATCCTAAAAGTTCTGTTTGATATACTGTTGGCCGAATTTCTATAGATGTACTCCAATGCATAATTTTGTGTAATGCAAAAAATAAAACAACAACAAAAATCCGTTCGTTGTTTTCCTCCCAACATGTTATCTAATGACGTCAGGGATATTATGACGTAAGAGGTGCTTTACCATCATGCGTAGAGATTCATGCAGAGACAGTAAACATGATAAGAAATCAAATCTCAAGAATTACTTATACCGATGTAAATATTTTTTGAAAAGTAATTAAAACAGGTAACCCTTTTAATATTCTCTTATTTATTAGTTTTTCTAATGTTTTTAATACTGAAAGTGCTTGCACTATTTTTCTACGCTAATTGCGGCAAATCCCACCCGCATGACGTCATGTAAAAAGAATGTTTAAAATCGGCGAAATGGACGCAAGGGGAAGGACGAAAAACACTTCTTTGGCCAGTATGCCGCAATTTATTATCATTTTGATATAACAGAAACATATACGCAATAGAACGCTACTCATACAGGTAAGACACAGTAGATTTTCTTATATTTTACATGCACTTCGTAGTCAGAGATTTCTCAGATTTAGCCATTCGTAAGGAATATCCTACTCAACTCTACAACTGTATGTCTGTAATGGTTTCATATACATATTATCAGATGTCGAATTTTTCTATAGGAGACGATTTGACTTGTGCCCGTCCGAGATTTATACTCTGACGTCCTACGCTCATGGGCCTACATGTAGCTTGTCTTGCAAAATAGCTGTTTGAAGTCCGAGCAATATCTTGATACGCCCAAGTGGATACGCCAGCCGGATAATATAATTCTGATTACTTCCAGAGGGAAAATTACAGGCTTAAATGGTTTGGCAACAATGATTAATGTCAGTCGCCGGATTCTCCCATGTCGTCGGGGAGGGTGCACTTCGATCCGTTTGTGGTAGCCAATGGTGATTCCAGAACTTTCTATAAATGGGATTTGGGGGGGGGGGGCACTGACTGCCATAACAAAGGGACCCGCTAAAGTCATCTTTTAGTGTTTACCTGTATAATAAACCAAATGTTTTCACACGAAAAAGGAGGGGGGCTGGATCCGCCTATGGTAGCGATGAGCCTCCAAGACAGACATACTTCAATATGACTATGAGAGTTTTTACCTTTTTTTTTTACATCGAGTCTATGAGAGAGAAATTATGACTGTAACAGTGCTTAGTGCCAAATTACCAAAAAACTTGAAGGAAGACTATGTCTATATTAGGGTAGGTATGGAAATAGGAAATACACATATATTTTTTTTTATTTTGCCTTATGGAAATATGTACTTTTTCATGATGTTATGAATAGTTTTGACAAAAAATATATGATCGACATAAACCCCACCGAGACGATTAACCACCATCAATATGGCCATGGCCAGTAAAAATATTGGGTCCGCAAAATTAATTTGTTTACCCCTATAGACAACCTATAAGAAAACCATTAAAATGCATCACTGGTAAGAGTCCTTTGAGTTCAAGAAAAATAAAGTATGAAAAACTTAATTTCAGATTAATTTTCGGTCTAGAAAATTGAATGTGTTGATTGCCTTTTTTGCAAGGGTCTAAGACCAGTTAACTTGTGCCCGTCCGAGATTACTCTGAGTCTTGACTTCCTACGCTCATGGGCCTAGCTTGTCTTGCAAAACAGCCGTTTGAAGTCCGAGTAATATCTGAGTAATGGTATGATTGCTAATGAGACAACTCTCCACCGGACTGAGACCAAATAATATAGCACTAATATGACTAAGCAGTTTACAATTAAATGTCAGCATATGGCCTCAAACAATGAACAAAACTCATACTGCATAGTCATATATGAATTAGATTGAATGTAAAATTTGAAATACTATGTTTTAAAAGAAAGAAACGCTTATCCTACATAACAGATTTGCCGATTTCAAAATAAATTAACTCTAATATATATACATTTTGTACTTAGCTCACTGGCAAGAATTAATAATAATAGGTTACATGTATAGTTTTATGGGTCAAGCTAGTCTTACAAATATGCCTCGGAGTCATCTTTTCATAAATGATTTTAAGCTGATATTTTCGTGATTTATTTCTTTTTTTTTAAACGAAGCTCGGTGGAAGCTTGATAATAAAAGCAATGCATATATATAGCAAATTTGCAAAATGAATGAAAAGAAAATACGAAAATTAAGGAAAATGTAAATATCGCTACAAGAGTTTTGTGTTCCAGGACTAGGCTAAAATTAAAAAAAAAACACACACACAAATTAAAAAAATCCCTTAGATGGGAATTAAATTTCACGAAAGTCGCTAACAACATGTAGGATGTATTTCTAAAAAAAAACCACTTTTCTCCCTTTCATAATGTACAGTATAGACCTGGATGTTGTTCCATAAAAAAAAACCAATTGAACTAGTGGTTCATATGTCAAATGTATGTGTTTTGAATATTAACAACAGGCATATATTGGTGTGGAAAACTTAATTTAAAAGAAGTTTAAATGAAGGTTTTCTTCGAATAATAATGCGTTTTCTCGTTCCCTAGTGTTGTGATGTTACAACGAAAATTTATTGTTGAAAATCTTTCATATAATTATTATTTCTCTTTTCAGCATTTGTAAAGAAGTGGCTTCACCTTTCTGGTTACTATTCATGTGTTGTGTATTAATGTATCGCAACACTTTATAGTTATTGGACAGGTTAAACTCAGACGACGAATCATCCAAACAGCACCAGATCATTTGTGATTCCAGCTGATTTCAGATTACCAGCAATACATGATAGTAGAAAGTTTGAAAGTTCCAGTTCGTGTAACTGATTTGATTAAATGATTAACAAATACCGGTATTGAAATATTAAAATACAGAAAAAAGATATAAGTTTAATAATGATTGTAATAAAGAAAATGTAAGTTTTGTTAATAAAATGAAAGGCTCAAGTACTAGAAGATCCTGACATGATGTACTGACTCATTGGAAGATGTACTAGTATACAGCAAGTCCAGAGATACTGACAATATCCAGTATGTACAGATCATAGACACTGTGCACTAGTATCAATAATAGATTATTTTTAAATATTGCATTATGGTACACGTTTTATTGTATACAGGCAATTGCGGGAAACAAATCTCCTTAATTTATACATTGGATGCCAATGGGGTTTCTCATAGACACAAAACAAAAATTATTATGCAGGTTTAAATATAACGCACCTCATATTTAGCATTTTAATAAAGGTACAGTCACCAATCCGTTTTGTAGAGTGTTTGTCCTGAATGACTTAGTTAATCAGACATTCCCAAGGTTGATGGTCATTGGGCAAATTCATTTGATTGATAAAATGCCATTCAAAATGAGCAGCATTTTTTTTTAATTTTGTCCAGTTGATTTCTGAAAGCCTTGGGAACTACTAAACTTGATATGATTTCAGCTGGCAATTGCATTAAGCTTATTTAAAAAAAAAATTCTATGAACATTCGAAACATGAGCATATCAGATTTGAAAATTATAGTCCTGATGTCATCATGCCAGAATCCCTATATTTTGGTATGGTATGTCAGCATCCAGATATATTGAGATGCTAGCATCCTGATATTTTGGGATGCCAGCATCCAGATATTTTGGGATGCCAGCATCCGGATATTTTGGGATGCCAGCATCCAGATATATTGAGATGCCAGCATCCCGATATTTTGGGATGCCAGCATCCGGATATTTTGGGATGCCAGCATCCGGATATTTTGGGATGCCAGCATCCAGATATATTGGGATGCCAGCATCCGGATATTTTAAGATGCCAGCATCCAGATATATTGGGATGCCAGCATCCGGATATTTTGAGATGCCAGCATCCAGATATATTGGGATGCCAGCATCCGGATATTTTGGGATGCCAGCATCCAGATATATTGGAATGCCAGCATCCGGATATTTTGGGATGCCAGCATCCAGATACGTTGGGATGTCAGTTTCCGGATATGTTGGGATGCCAGAATCTATAAATAATTGGAAGCCAGCATCCAAACGTTGAGGTATTCAATATGAAATTAAAAGAATTACATCAGCATCTATCAAAGGTGAAGATGCAATTTTAATCTTTTTCGTCATTATCCGCAGACACTTTTTTGAAATATGCTATGTACAGAAATAAGAAGTGCTTTTTATACAAAACAATTTCACAACTACAAAAGTTATTAATATAATCGAGAGAGCATCCATAATCTTTAAGACCCAATAAAATTCATTATGTAGCATCTACTATTCATAGAAATAAATGAATCAGTATAATTTTTGGTAAAATGAGCATATATTGATACTTAAACAAATGCAATATAGTAGAAATATTCCGAATATGAAACATGGCCGTAACGTTTTCTCTGGACATTGAAAAATTTAGTAGAATACAACATAATTTTACCTTAAAAATTCAAAAATTGTCAAAAAATTCTCTTTAAGCATATGAGAATTACAAATTTTAGTTGAGAACACATTAAAATAAATAATATAAAATGATACATTTTAAACACAATTCAAAATTAATATTCTAAAGTTGGAGAAAGAGAATGACATAAAATGTTAGATACCAAGGAATAGGACTTCATATTCCATTTTAGATGAGTTTGGTTATTCTGTTTGCATGTCAATTTAAAGTAATATAGGAAGGTATACTTTATAAGCACTAAGGTGTTATTGTCCAATTTGTATGTAGTACTTGCTAATGGATGTTCAATGTAAGCATCATTTTATTAATACTTTCATTTTTTCCTCACGTGCATGACATTGGCCAGAGTGACAATTTTCTGCTATTTGATTGTTTGTTGTTTGTTTCACATTTAGTTTCTATACATTTTCATTGCATGATCCAAACAATGCACTATCAAGCTAGTATTTATATTCTGTATTGCAGTGAACTTGTGTTATAAACAGTTCCCTTCCTATGTATCTATGGTAACTTACCACATTATATGTTGTTATAGTAACAGTTCCTGTTACCCTGTTGTAGCAGGAATCTTCAGCCCAAACAACAAATGTATGTTCCACCTCATGTGTACCCACAGTATGAGGCAACATGGCTTTTACATGGATAGAATCTGCAGTTAAAAATATTTTCACTGATTTGTGTTAACTAAATAAGCTATTTTCAAGATTATAATACTTGTACATATGTTCAAATATTTTAAGTCAGTATCACTATACATTACCATAAACAATGGTAAATTAACACCAAACATCGGTGAAAACGATGTTTGAAGACAAGATTGGGTCATCAGACACCTTTTACTTTCGTTGGTCTTTTTGTTTTTTGTCTTTGACCTGTCAGATTTTTCTACTTTGTAAGAGTTTCAATGTCCCTTTGTATCTTTTGCCTCTTGTTAATATTTCAGAAGCAGTATCTCCAGTGTTGAAATTTTCTAAAGTTGTGTTGATCTAACTCAGCTCATCATCATAGTTCAGCTAGGAGCATTTGATTTTGTTCTTTAACATCAATGATATTACTTTTTGCTATTTTCTTTCAGTTTTCTATCTTATTTTTATAACCATGCATGTTTTGAAATAAAAAATCATCAGGATAAAAGTACTAAATTTTATTACTAGAAAAACTTTCACGCTCAGTTTTTTATTGGGTTTGTGTTGGTTAGTCTTTAGTTTTCTATGTTGTGTTATGTGTACTATTGTTTGTCTTTTTCTTTTCCAGCCATATGCATGGCATTGTCAGTTCGGTTTAAGAGTTTGAAAGTCCCTCTGGTATCATTTGCCCCTCTTTCACTAACGTAACATACCTGCTTGTGTATCAAGATAAAAATAGTCATCAGAATCGTACTCTGGCTGAATATCCAGGAATCTATCACCATAGTCTGAGTCATTGAAGTAGAAGTTCATAACAAACATATCTATAGCCCTGTGATCCTCTACTCTAACATTGAGTTCAGTCATCACAAACTCTGGTTCTGTGTCTGAAAATAAAATGATTTCATGGCTTAATTAATCTGATAACTAAATTACATAATAATAAACCACGTTTAAACTTATAATTAAACTTACTGGAGTAGGGATTTATGACTGGAAGGAAAATCATCAATGCTCTTCAACTTTTTACTTGTTTGGCTTTATAAAGATTTTGATATGAGCATCACTGATGAGTCATATGTAGACTAAACGCCCGTCTGGCTTACTAAATTATAATCCTGGTACCTTTGATAACTAAATACAATGTACTAATTAATAATTTACATAAGCATACATATTTGATTTCATGGTTTTGCTTAAGTCAACATATGTTCCTTTAGAATATTTGAACTTCTTGGTAATGGTTTCCCCATTCCAGGCAAAATCCATGAAAATTGAATTTCTACAAGTTATAATGAATCCAATGTAACTTACTTTTCTTTTTCTGACATTTCAAGTTGTTTGGCCTGGGAAAATTTACAAGCAGATGCTGTTTTAGCTTACTGATTCACATTAGAGTGAAATCATTTAGAAAATTGAATATTGATTGATATAATATTGTACAAATTAATAATTAATAAAAACTATGGAAATGAACACAAAAAAAATATCAAACTAATTACTTGTAGTAGTGGTAAATTCAATGGCATAAATAGTATCAGAGACTGGTGTTCCTGCCCATTCTACAATATCACCATCCATGGGATCTTCAATGGTTGTTTTATATGTCATATCTGGACAATAATTTATACGATAGTCTATATTATCATCAGTAGAAGGATTAAAAGATGAATCACAGGAATCTAGTCCAATAATGTTTCCTCCATCATCAAAACTGTCAAATAAAATTATAAGACAAATCATAAACAAAATATACAGTAACACTTCATTGGGGCTGTTCAGAAAACATTCACTTTATTATACAATATTGAGTCAAATGAGAAGTCAATTTCATTTATTTGTACAGTAGTATTTCAGAATATGTATATTGGGACTAAAAGATGGATGGGACAATTGGCTGGACAGTGGGAATACACACTGCAATTGCTTTAAGCAGATGATAGATGACGACAGATATGTTTCAATGAAATAGTCACCCCCTTTCCCTAAAATGGGACCTATAGATTTTTCTTATCAATTGGTTTGTATTACATGAGCAACCCCATAGGTGTCACATGTGGAACAGAAACTGCTCACCCATCTGGAGCACCTGGTATCACCCCTAGTATCAGGAACAGTTCTGATATCACCCCTAGTATCAGGTACAGTTCTGATATCACCCCTAGTATCAGGTACAGTTCTGACATCACCCCAAGTATCAGGTACAGTTCTGATATCACCCCTAGTATCAGGTACAGGTCTGATATCACCCCTAGTATCAGGTACAGGTCTGATATCACCCCTAGTATCAGGTACAGGTCTTGTTGTCACCCCTAGTATCAGGTACAGTTCTTGTTGTCACCCCTAGTATTAGGTACAGTTCTGATATCACCCCTAGTATCAGGTACAGTTCTGATATCACCCCTAGTATCAGGTACAGTTCTTGTTGTCACCTCTAGTATCAGGCACAGTTCTGATATCACCCCTAGTATCAGGTACAGTTCTGATATCACCCCTAGTATCAGGTACAGTTCTGATATCACCCCTAGTATCAGGTACAGTTCTGATATCACCCCTAGTATCAGGTACAGTTCTGACATCACCCCTAGTATCAGGTACAGTTCTTGATGTCAGTCTCTAGTTTTTTATGTAGTGTTTTATATTGTGTTTGTCTCTTTTAGCCATGACGATGTCAGTATATTTTAAACTAATGAGTTTGAATATTTCCCTTTAGTATCTTTCGACTCTTTTTTATGCAGGTCTCCACTCCTATAGTGGTACACTTATCAGGACTGTTTATTTAATACATACATTCCTATGCGATCCCCAGCTACAACAGCAATACGCTCTTCAACAGGTGGTGTGTATGTAAACACTTTGTTCAAATCAGCACCTAAAAAGAATTTGAAGATAAAATTGCTGTTCAAAAGTCGCTAATTTTTAAGTACAATTGGAATGATTGGTATTCTCCAACTCTTAGCAGACTTTCATCCCATTTTTGTTTTATAATCAGTGTGTGGTGCACTAAATCTCAGCTTTCTCTTATTAGTCAAAATTCTATGAGGTAAAGTTGTCCAAAGCCATGCACTACTTTCTACAGTTACTGAAATAAAAGTCCGATTTTATTTGAAGACATAATGTTATAATCATGATAGAATATAAAATTGAGAAAGGAAATGGGGAATGTGTCATAGCGACAACAACCCGACCATAGAGCAGACAACAGCCGAAGGCCACCAATGGGTCTTCAATGTAGCGAGAATTCCCGTACCCGTAGGTGTCCTTCAGCTGGCCCCTAAAAATATGTATACTAGTACAGAGATAATGGACGTCATACTAAACTCCGAATTATACACAAGAAACTAAAATAAAAAATCATACAAGACTAACAAAGGCCAGATACATACATATTAAGCAAAATAAAAGTAATTTGAAATCAGTAAAAGTGCAGACTATAATTGATAACTAAAAGTGAGGTTATATCAACAGAAATACCTAGTAATAAAAACCAATTGCAAGTAACCACAATTACCTGTAATTTCTACTGTGTTAATACCAACAACTTTTCTTAAATCTTTGTAGTCATATACTCCTGCTTGGTTCCACTTCTCTCTACTCCATTCTACTGGTCTCCATACAATAAATTTCAGGGTACCAGTATTAACTGGGTATATCGTCCAGTCTTTTATCAAACCACAGCAAGTGATGATATGGATGTCGCTTTCCAGAAGGAGTGCGTTTCCTATAAAAAAAAATCATTCTTAGATATTTATTTTTTAATTCTATCAAAGCACAGAAAAATCTGTGTAAACCAAAAACATATTAAAACTGAACTCTTGAATCTGGAATCAGTAAAAATATCTAACCTGTAAAAACTGAACAGTCACATGCAATCAAAACAAAATCTGTAGTTTCAAATTTAAAATGTTTGATGAAGACAGAGTTCACTACAAAAATTCGTACAAATTTGACATATTTATCACGTCTGATAGCATGTACAAATTTCTGAAAACAATATTTGCAAACTTAAATTTTTCCAATAATATTTAAGTGTGTTAATTTATTTTATGCAGCATTTCCTAGTATGTCATGTACCGGGGTATGTACAATGAACATAAAATGCATCCTCAACATCTAGATTACCTGGTATTATATCAGCAACAGGAGACAAAGTTGACACATCCTGGTAGTTATAGGTGTTCTCTTCACAATCTACAAAAATGTAATCCAATTAAAAGCAATCCATACGGAGCATGCACATTTTTAAAGGAAATGTTGTATGGGGAGACGGTTTGGCTGCACTTATATAATACATAAAACATTCATGATGAGATTTAGAACTTCTTTCGATCTACTAACAAAATTGTATGGCGGGTTGGTTATGATCAAACATACTATCAAACTCTGCTCTCAAAGATAAATATTTTTTTCTTAACCCATTTGTCAAAAGTGTTTGAGTGTTAAGAGAAAATAAAGAAAAAATCTTGTTAGTATTGGTGAGGTGAAAAATGGGTTATAATGAAATAAAATTTTCATTATCTTCTGCTAACAACCCTGGGTCAATTTCAAGACCCTCATTAGCTCTCTTTGATTAGTAATCTTTCCAATGCGGAAAATGTCATGTTCTAGTCTATTAGGTCATCTGAATATGAAGAATTTTATCAACAGAGGCAATAGACATCATACTCGAAGATCTGGCATATCTCAACTATAATCTGGTTCCCTTTTACCATCAAAATGTAGCATCATTTTTTTTTCTTCAAATTAATGACTGTAAACCTACATGTACAAAAAGGTTGTGTACCATCCATGATACAGTCTCTATTTTCACTACTCTGTAGTTCTGAATTCTCCTGAGCACATGTCTGGAAATATCCATCTGCTGTTGTTACTTCATTCTTACATGTCCTTGTCCTTAACTGATCCCCTTTTCCACAGGTAACTGAACAGGACGACCATTCACTCCATTGAGCCCACTGCGGTACTACAAAGTTAAATAGTGTGATGTTTCACTATAGATGTATACCTGTCATTGCCTGTAAGACTGTCAGGCAAAAGGCTGTATTCTTCATTTAGTTTATTTGGTAATGAAAATGGAACTTGCACAACACATTTTAAACATTACAGTTAATTATGTGAATGGGAATACTATTTCCCATAAATGACCCATAATTATGCAAAAAAACAACAAATATGAGCAGCCTTTTTTGCAACCTGAATGTAGTTATTTTTCTTCCAAATTGATATAAACAACACTTTGAAATAGACATTTTTAAAAATAAGAAAATGTAGTATGATTATAATGAGACAACGCACCAAAAGAGACCAAATGACACAGAAATTACCAACTAGTCTGCTATAAAAGACCCCAAAATGACAAATGTAAAACAATTCAAACAAGAAAACTAATGGCATAGTTTATGTACATTTGTAATGAATATCGGTAAACTATGTTTTTTCAATCATTGCAGAATGAGGATATTTTGAGTTGACCAATATTCTCAAATGCAGTCTGCAGCAATGGGAAAATCCATGTTTTGCTATTGGAATTGAAAAAAGTTATTCAGACTAGACAAAAAAAAAAGAAATGTTGGCACAAACAAACTAGAGGCTCCAATAAGCCAGTGTCATTCATCTGATATTTTTGTTTATAATTGATGCATAAACTAATGCAACCGTTATACTTTTGTATTAATTTCAGAGTTATAAGCCAAAAACTGTATTTTTTTACCCCTATGTTCTATTTTCAGCCATGTTGGTTGGCAGGCGGGGTCAACAAACACATATTTAAAACTAAATACCCTAATGATGATTGTGGCCAAGTTTGGTCAAATTTGTCTCAGTAGTTTAAGAGAAGATTTTTGTAATAGATTACAAAAATTTACGAAAAATTGTTAAAAATTGACTTTAAATGGCAATTGCTCCTTAAGGGTTCAATTGACAATTTTGTTCATGTTCACTTATTTGTAGATCTTATTTTGCTGAACAGTATTGCTGTTATATACCTTATATCTCTATCTATAATAAGGCCAATTAAAATTAATTGATAGATTTTCATCCACGCCCGCCCCGATTTTTATTATTTTGAAAAATTTATGATTTCTGGATTTTGTTCATTTCCGTTACCGGTAACAGTCAATAATTTGGTTTCATTCGAACTTCCTTTTTTTAAATTTTTTAAGAGATAGATTACCAGAAGGGCATGGAATATTCGGGTTACAAGTATTAAATACGCTGTGTCCAAGAACGCAAATCGCGGTATGTCACAAATTGGAAATTTCTTTCATCAGAAAATTGTGAATTTATTTAATAATACATTGATTTTGTGTAAGCAAATTTGGGCTGTGAATGATTTCCAAAGTGCAAAGAATCATGGAACAAATTGGTAGAAAAAATATAACTGAATTAAAGAAATTGACAAAAGCACGAACTTGTTAGATCCATGACCGTATATCGAGTTCAAAGAGTCAGCATTGTGTACTAAAAAACCCTTAGATTTACCTATGGCTATTATTTTTGTTTAAAAACACAAAATACCATTAAAAGAGTTTTTAAACAACTTCATGTTTTACAATGTAATTATATATGCATCATTCTTACATAACTTGAGAATCTCAAAAGCGCCAACTTTACTATTCCCAACACTTGTTTGAGTTTTCATTTCATTCATAATACTTGTGTTGCATACCATTGCATTTGCATAAGTTTACGGGGACTACAAACCATCGCTTAGAGAGCAAAATAAATTTGAAGTTGGTAGTCAAGCTGATTAGAGAATTTCTCCATGTTTTACTGTTTACTGAAAATAGGTTTCTAAAGTAGCAATTGCATGTAGAACAGTCGTTGCAAATCAGAGATGTTTATTCAAGAATTATGAAAAATATCTACGATTCTTTCAACATGTTTACACATTTAGATGGTATAAACTACATTTTGTAATTATAACACTTGCATATATATGAAGTTTACGCCACAAGAAGGTTTCAAATTAAATAAAATTTAAAAAAAAAAATCCTCCCACCCGCCCAATTTTTTTCAAACTTTGGATGAAAATCTACTAAATAATTTTAGTTGGCCTAATATTAAAGATAATTAAAAATAAACAGCTGCGCCATGAGCACACGATACGCCCGTCGCATTTTCCAAGAATAAAATTCAATAACTTCAATGTCATATCAGAAATTTATAAAAAAAACTTAAGGGAGGTTATCTTAATAGATATAAATCAGTCACCAAAGTTTAATGAAAACTACTCAAAGTACTTTAAGGATATATTGTCTGAAAACTGGAAAATCACCCCTCTTTATGAATAAAATCCCATAACTCGGAAACATAAAGTCTAAAATTTACAAAAATCGAAGGGAGCTCATATCAATAGATATAAACAATTCACCAAAGTTTTATGAAAACTGCTCAAAGCATTTATGAGTTATTGTCCAAAACCTGGAAAATCCCCCTTATTTTGATGAATAAAACCCCGAAACTCGGAAACATAAAATCACAAATTTATAAAAAACGAAAGGGAGCTCACATCAATAGATATAAACAATTCACAAAAGTTTCAAGCAAATTGGTTAAAGCGTTTTAGAGTTAATATCCTATATGTCCGGACAAACGGACAGACAGACAAATGGAAGGACAGGGGGTTTGACGAACGAACAGACGCACAGATCGAAAAACATTATGCCCCTTAGTTGGGCTAAAAATTAAATAAACTCATCATAGATATCAGGATTAAGTTTTGTATTTACGCCAGACGCGCGTTTCATCTACAAAAGACTCATTAGTGACTCTCGAATCCAAAAAAGTTTAAAAGGCCAAATAAACTATATATAAAGTACGAAGTTGAAGAGCATTGAGGACCAAAATTCCTAAAAGTTTTGCCAAATACAGCTAAGGTTATCTATTCCTGAGGTAGAAAAAAATCTATATGAAATCTTTATACAATTTTTTTTCTTAAATATTCGAATAAACGTTCCTCTTATGAAATTAAATATAATAAACCCATAATTGTTTATCGTCCACCTTTGATATATTTTTTTTAATTGTGGCCAGATCGACTTTAAATATGTGCTGGATTGACTTGGGCTGGAACGACTTGGGGCTGAATTAACAAGAAACCTTTCACTCTCAACAGACGACACAGCTGGTACAATAAATATTTATCTTCTATGGTTTTATATGGATTAAATTCAACTGTAGTCCAGTCAAACTAAGATTTAACCTCAAACTAAGCAACAGAAAATGTTTAAGCATTATGCCATTTATATACACAGAAAAATGTCTCATAAAATCTAACCTGAGGAAAACTCAAAATCAGCATTTTTTATTTCCTATGGAAATTAACATTGGAAGGGGAGATAACTCTTGCAAAAATGAGTCTTTTTTGGTCAGTTTTTGGTTGTTTTTCTTGAAATTTATGTAAAGTATGATACTTTGATTGGGTTATAAGTTTGTACTTTACTAAATTATATAATCTTCTGCTCATGAAATGTACAAAACCATATTGTTATTGGTAGTTTTATTTTTTCGTGCCTTTTTCATCAAAGAAATTGCAAATTTGAAGCTTTGTGACCATTTTGAAAATATAATGTGAAAATTTGGTATTGTTTATATCTGTTTATTATAATTTTTCAGCATTTTACTTATCTAAAGAAACTTTAAACCACAAAAAAAAGAACACATGCTTAATTATTTTGATTAAATTTGAGATTCTTTATCTTGACATGTTGAAAAATTCAATAAATGGTCAACTAATGAATTACGAAATCTAGATCATAGCTTGATAAAAGATATGAAAACACCTTTAGAGTTGTTTGTTATACTCTAAAGACCGCTAAAAAATCAAGAATCAATACGTTCTTGTGAATAGAAGCGGTAAAGGTATGATTTTGTATCAATTTTTATTGATATTTCTGCCTTTTTTTGCAAGAGTTACCTCCCTTTTCAATGCAAATCTCCATAGGAATAATAAATGGTGATTTTTTTAGTCTTCCTTAAGTTAGATTTTATGGGACTTTTTTCTGTGTATATTTGGTGTATAATGCTAAAGATTAAAACTGAAAAATCTTCTGTTGCAACTACTTTTTTACTGGCTATATATACTGTTACAATATTTATACTATTTAAACAATGTGAATAAGCTGTTTTCACAGCACTTTCAATGTTACTGTTTGGACTAACTCTTCTCAACTATCAGAATTATTATCTACAACATCATTTGGTTGGATTTCAACTTCTTTAAGTTTAACAGATATCAGATCCTGTTTTGTTGAAGAGCTCTGAATAAAATCAGTTATCAAAACTTTCTTTTTCGTCCAATTGTTAAAATTCTACAGGGGTTAAGAAATCCACTAGCTCGACGCCCGAGACTAGAGCATTTACACCTCGGGCAATCAAAACTTGTAACCAATTTTTGCCCAACGGACTGGTAACAAAAAAATCTTGGCGATTCCAAAACACAAAGTGGAAAATCCCTTCATCTCTATTCTAACTTAGCCAATCAAGTTCAATTACGTCATTTGGGATTCCAAGAATTTGAACTAATGTTGTATGTTTTTAAAATTGAACAAATGACTCTGGGTGGACCGGTATCATGTATTGATTGCAATTCCAGTACTATCATTATCCATTTCTCCGAACTTAGTGTATTGTACAATGGAATGGTCGAGCTGAGACTTTCAAGTAACGGTACTGGGGGTATGATGCATTGATTGACATGAACTGTTACTTAGTAAGAATGATTTAATAAGCCTTTCAGAAATACATATTAACATAGAATTCTAAATTTATGATCAATTAAAAAAAAAAAATGAAAATGAAAATTCCTCAGAACCACTGACACACGTGTGAGCATGTGCGCAGGTGCGAGATTTAATTTTGCATCCGAATTCTTCAAAATATGCGAACATTATCATGGATAACGCTATCTAAACATTCATTTCAAGAATTTTCAAGAAGAAATTATGTGGAAAGAACTACATAAACTGAATGGACAACTTTGACAGTGTACACGGCGTTTTGTGTCCATCTTTGGTCTGTGTTTTACCATTGACAAGTCAACATTCCGTAATAGGAAAAATAATTTTTGAAAAAAAAAGTACAGATCTGATCGACAGGGTGATTTTGCATTAATAAAGAGTTTAAGGATGATTTTATTTCACTAGTTTTTAATATTTTGTATGTGGACTGTCAATTTAACAGTTTACGTCAGAACATCAAAGTTATATCAAACGTCTTCTGAAGTTTAGTATCGTTTAATGTAAATTATTCATGGATTGTGATGATGCCAAAATTTTAAAAATGATTGCCTTTGTGACTATTAAAGTCTTACAGGATTGAAATTTCAATCAGGAGAAAATATCGAGCTGACTCAAACATTTGTTAAAAGTTCAGGCTATCAGGTTTGATTTTCTGGTCTAGCAGTTCTTTCATCAGGACTAGTAAATTCTGCTTACCAATAATTCCCGGGCTGTTACAAAAAAAATAACCCCTGTTCAAGGTAAATTTTGTTCAAAACAGGAGCGCTAAAACAATGATAACAATTTTCTTCTAAACAATATTTTAGATAAAATTGAAAAAACAAATCATTTATTTGGCATATGAAGGACTTTAACCACACAATTTTATAAAACCATTTATTTACATTGGTTGCAATGAATTACATTGATTTCTCAGTGAAATAAAAACCGATATTTTCACATGTGAAATAAAATTTGTTATTTCACTCCTCTGTCACACAACAATAGGCATTATCAAGACATTGTCAAGACGTTGTCGATAAGTCAAATCAAAACAAATTGTCAATGCATAAAAAAAGATCGAGTTCCTTCCATTTTCTACTTTAAATTCATAAATTTTGCAAATGTAAAAAAAAGAATAACTAATCAAAGAATTCAAAATCGAAAAATATTCAACTCGTGATGAACAATTCTCCAAAATCAAATTTCTCTGTCAAACTGCAAAAATGGAAACTGCCAGTGGAAACCCTGATCCCAATCCTTCCTGTTACTAAATATATAGGGCCTGTGGTACCCATAACCAGGTTGCTATCCCTTTGGAGCTCTATCAAATGCTGTGTAATTACAGTATGAATATAAGCATCTGTTTTGCATTAATCAGATATCATGAAAACTGGTTCATAAAGGTACAAATTGAACAAACACATGTTTGGGAGAAAGAAGCAGTTTGATATTTCTTTGCACATCAATAATCCAATAATTATATTTACAAACAAAGCAAAAGCAAGTTGAAAATCTGTGATACTCCAAAAAAAGTACAATAGTTCTATAGATTGGTAAATTCTAATGTTGCTAAAACTTACTGTGACAGGTATAACCCCAATACAATGCTCCACAGATAGAATAGTACTGCTCAGGCTTGTATGACGGCAACTGTTTATTACAAGTGTACCAGCCTTTATCATGACACACATATGTTTCAGTGTAATCAAACTCTGTTATGGAAGATGTGTTTGTGTAGCAAGTGGCTAAGCTACTCTCTAAAATTGGAACTTCACATTTCCAATAATTGGTACAATAACTGGAAACAGTAGTCTTAAGATTCCTCCAAGGATTAGCATGATTATAGGACCATTCACATCCATAGCTCCATGTACCTTTAGTAATCTCAAGGGATCCATTAGTATCAAAACTTGTGCAAACTGGTTGCCAGATGTCATTTTTACAGGTGCCTCCTGTATCTGTAATCATATTAGAAATGATACATTATTAACTATAAGAATGATTGAAACTTATACAACGAGCTCTCTCAAATATGGTCTTTACCAAAATTCAGAAACTGAAACACATGCTAAGTACTTATTTCAAATTTTCATGGAAAATCATTGATACTTCAAATCCCAGGAGAATATACAGATAACCTTGAATCTAAACCTAGGTCAATACATAATCGGTCCATGAAACAAACAGCTAATCTCGAAACAGAATCAGTCTTTCGCTTAATTCTAATCATTTTTACTTTCACCAACAGGTTGAAGAAAAATTATAATCAACATGTGGTTTGCTTATCTCTGTTCTTTAAAGATAATAAGGCCAAATAAAAAAAGATGTGTGTTTCCTATTACCCTACCCTCCCTAATTTTTAAACTCAAAAATAGCCTACCCTAAAGTTTCTTTTGTCATTTTTCAATAAGCACTGTTAAAGTCAGAACGTTTTCAAAGATGTAATAGGAAACACATATATTAATTTGTTTGGCCTAACTTTAATTATGATGTCATATTATCTTGCTTTCACCTGAATTTACTATTGAGACATCAAAATAAATTGGCAACCATGATCGAGGAATTACATCACATAATCATATCAAATGAACACATCTTTTTGCAGCTCATTGGAAAAAAAAGATAAATTTGTTTAAATATCATAAGAGAAACAGATATTCCACCAACAAGCCTCACGCAATACGTACAATATTTTTTTACATTTGACAGTCAAAATTTTAAAATTGAAAAGTACTTAGGGGCGAAATATTATATCACACTTGTTGCAGTGGTAAAATTTATATTTATATTTCCTCTTTTATAACTTACATGTACAACTGTTGGTGTTACATTCTTGTGATTGATATTCTCTGTTGTCCTTGCAGATTTGGTTTTTACTATGATCATTAGGAGATGGATTGGTACAAGTTCTGGTACGAATCTGAATACCACCATCACATGATCTGTCACAAACTCCCCAGCCTGACCAAGATGTCCACGCCCCATCCTCTGTAATATAGGTTAATTTAATCAATCAAGACCAAAACAAATACAAAGAAATTATTTACAACATTTTTAAAGGGACCATTCTAGTCCCAGAAAACATAGGGTCTCTGTGTGGTATATTCTACTTTTAATCAAATTTTCATTGTGATGCAATAAAAGAACAGAGTTCAAATATACCCTGCAATGCACATATTTTATCTGTGCAAGGGCAGTTTTGACAATATGGACCTGGTCTTTAAACTTTAGTTTTTGTTGTTTGTGAAACACATCTTACATGAACAACATTTTTATCAGAGAGAGTGTAAAAAAAAGGCGTTTCCAGACATCAATTGTACAATTCTGAATAAAGATATGAATCTAAAGGAGACCAGTTGTGTAATGGTTAGTGCATCCGACTACTAACACAAGGGTTCTTGGTTCAATCCCCGTTCTGATTTTGAAAAAAAGCATGCTAATGTCGCTAATAGGCTGCACTCCCACCCGCAAAGTGGAAAGGGATTAATATAAGTTGCAATAACTTGTTTCCTAATCCAGTATAAATAAATATGTTTAAACTAATCTGAATTAAACATCTATAATATATATATAGTATATAAATATGTAAATATTTAACACATATAACAAAACAACATTTTTTTTATTTTCTTTAAAACTTTTTATAGATATAAGAGAAATTAAGGGTAGATTAGATAGCAAATACAGTTTCCAATATAAGTAATATTTCCAACGGCATAACTCTGTTAAAATTTTTGATCGTCACCAATTTTCATAGGTGTCCATCTTGGATTGTACAATATCAGAACACAGGTTCCTTTTGCCATCTTGGATTGTACAATCATTATGGCAGTTCAAAATCTGTGTAGATCTTTACAAAATTTGCAAATTTTGAGAGAAGAATGTAATTCATTTGTAAGACCTTTAATTGAAATGAAGAAAAATCATATCTTTTATCATGTTCTATGACTAATGTTTACATATACAGAACATTTTTTGTTTGATTCAACGTTTTCAACTTTGCAATGCAGGGTGAGGTAACTCAAGACACATTTATAAAGTTATTGTTTTATGGGTTTACTTATATAGTTTTGTTGCAAAAATACAAATCCTGAGACCCCAATTTTTGTTTTTGTTTTATGAAAGTATATAATTAGAGCTATCTTCTCTTATTTTTTATTAAAATTCTATAGCTTAGATTTCTTTCAATAACACAAAACTGGGTATTCCAGACAACTTTGCTCCTGTAGCTTGGTGTTCAAGTTTGTAGTAAAAGAAGCTTCGGGAAAAGAAAACACTTCAGTTAATTAAAATAATGAATCAAATGTTAAAACCGTATGTTTCATCCTGTCTATATTGCTTATCTTCATATTATTATTTTTGTTAAAGCAATAACTTGCGAGACACAAAGGAAAATATTATAAAAACCAATTTTGACCTAATTTTTTCATAAGAAACATTCATTGAATGTTTTAAGTAGTTACATAAAAACTACATAAAATAATATTTCCTTACCAATCAAGAACAGTTAATCGAGAAATTTAAAAATCTAATGTGACCCCCATTTGTCTGCCTGTCATACTTAATTATTTTCTACTGGAAACTCCGTTGAAATTATGATACATGTACTTACTAATGCAGATATACGTAAAATATAAGCCCCCCTGTCCATTAGTCCCACAAGAACTTCCAACATTGGCATTTGTCACTGGAAATGAACAAGATGTCTTATTTTCACACTGATCAGCGACTCCACGAATATCAGTATGATTACAATCTCTGTAAGTATATCGAACATCAATGATTTTGATGTAAGGGTCTGGAGGAGAAACAAAATCAGTGTATGTGTAGTAAGTTGTCTTCTCTCCATCACAGGATATAGAAGCTGTGTTTCCTTCCAGCTGATCATAGTAATAGATTGCTGAAACATAAACATTAAATATTTTATTCTCTAAAAAATCTCATTATATATATAATATGCTCAAGGCAAAACCTTTGGGGAGCCAAATCTAATAAATCTTTTGGAACATTTAAACCAAAAGGGCCATATTGAACAATAATTTGTAAGGATTCTGTGGAACCCAGTGTCTTGTCTACTTTTGCTGTTTTCTATGTTTTCAGTGTGATAGTGGAATGCATATAATAGATTAACAGTTAATGAAATATAATGTTCGTTTGAAATGTATGAAAAACATTACGCTTGTAAAAAATGAATACATAAAATTAAGAATGATGACGGGGAATATGTCAAAACCCAACAACCCAACTAAAGAGCAGACAACAGACGAAGGCCACAATGGGTCTTCAATGCAGCGAGAAAATTCCGCACCCAGAGGTGGTCCTCAGCTGGCCCCTAAATAAAATTGTGTACTAAGTTCAGAGAAAATGGATATCACACTAAACTCCAAAACATATAATTGAACCAAAATTAAAAACATACAAGACTAACAAAGGCAAAAGACTGCTGACTTGGGACAGGCGCAAAAATGTAGTACCCGGTAGGCTAAACATGTTTTGTGAGATGGCAACCCACTTTTGATACAGTATGCAATCAAATTTATAGATTTATAGAAGAGCTAGTTGAAACATAAATTTATTGAATGAACAAATGATAAAGAAAATAGTTTTTACGTTTTCCTCTAGATACTATCAGTATCTTTTGATTGTAAGAAGGTTCTGTCCAAGGTAAAAATCCAGGATGGTTTATGAATCCAATAAATGTTTTAAAAACGTAAACTGCAGACTGTATATGATTGGTAACTGGAAGAAAACTAGGTCCATTTATAAGGAATATACGGAAAAACAGGAAATAATTTTTTACAAAATGTCCTTTTAGATACTAGCTTCTGATCACAAACAAGCTTCTGTCCAAGTTTGGTAGAAGGGTTAATTTTTTTAATTCGACGGACAACGACCATGGAAGAAGTACGCCATGTGATGAGAAAAGCTCACTTGTCCCATTGGGCCAGGTGAGCTAATAAAGTAAACCACAAAGAGATTAATTAAAAGAAAAGTTTAAATCAGCTTAAAATGTAATATTATGATCTATGACTTTATATTCAACTACTTACTCATAGGTATACGAGTTTGTCTCAGTATATTGACATAGATGTAACCATATCTTGTATTACTGCCATCGTTAGCTTTCATCTTTATTTCGTAGGAACTGGCCAGTGTATCTGTATTTAGTATTGCTCCATCTTTCTGCATCACAGTATGATCTACAAAAATGCATATATATAATCTACTAGGAAGACATTATAAATGCATGGTGGTGATGTTGAGGAGTAAGCTGATCCTTAGATGTCTTGATTATGACTGCATTGCAAAACTGAACCAAAATCATTCCTGCCTAAAATGAAGGTCAGAGTTACCTAATTTCATTGTATGGTTCTTCGAACTAAACATGATGCATCAACTGGTAAAACAACCATTCCTCCATGGTGATGAAGGTATATAGCTGCTTAGTTATGGACCTTCATTCAAAACTGAAACAAAGTTATACATGCCTAAAAGGAAGGTGATATGCACCTAATTCTAGTTTGGAATTTCAATAAAAGATTATTCCTCAAAGATTTGTACTTGCTTAGATCAGAATGTTACATTTAACTCACGAAATGTATGCCATAAATGAATGTCATTGATCTTATTTAAGTGTGGATGTTTGACATTAAATTAAACAATTCAACTGACAAATAAGATAATTCCGTCAAAATCTGTAATACAGCTTAAATATCTCAGCCGTTACCAAGATTGAAAAAAACTACAGACAGGTTAGAAGGTTTAACCCATCCCCCCACCACTATGATTAGGCCAGAAGATAAAAACTGTAAATTGTATATGTGTATATCATACCATCAATTTAAGATAGAATATGTATCTGTACTTGGGGAAATACTAAGAATTATGTGTGTATATTAGTTTAAACATATTTATTTATAGTGGATTAGGAAACAAGTTATTACAACTTATATTAATGGTGCAAATGCTGCGTTGTAGCGACATTAGCCTGCTCTTTTTGGAAATCTACAAGGGTGTCTTATTGCTCTATCTTAACATTGGTCAGCCATTTATCGTCCCCTTTCGACGGACTATCATTGTTTCTCAAAAACCATACTCACAAATGGTGTCAAGGAAGAGTTGAAAATTCAGTCCCTGGAATTTTCTCCCTGGAACGGGGATCGAACCAGCAACCTTTGTGTTAGTAGTCCGATGCACTAACCACTACACTTCAGCTCTCCTTATATTTATAAACATACCATCCAGAAAAAATGTGTGTATATTATAAACATACCATCCAAATAAAATATATCTGTACTTGGTGTAATTCTAAAGATACTATGTGTATATACATCTCCTTCTGGATCATTAATAGCAAATGTGTAAACTTCGCCACCTGTTCTGTTCTCAGATAGTTCTACTGTAGCAGGTAAATCTGGGAACTCTGGAGCCTGAAAAAATTTACAGCAAGTTATATTGTAAACAGACCTATGCAACTTGTGGTAACTTTACAAATAACAAGCTAGGGTCTTTCATCCATCTGGCCTGACTTAAATAATATTTTGTTTTGCATTTACCCTTTTAAGCAGACTTCACTGTTATTTTTTTTTCTTTTATGAAAATCTTTTAATTAATTAATATAATGGTGGATTCAAATATTGGTGACAATCTATATCTGTGTTATTTTCCTATGGCTCACAAATAAAGTTGGTTAATCTTTGTCCTTTCTGTAAGACCAGCTCCTGCTTTTAAATTCATACCATTGTGGAGTTTTGTTTAGTTTACCTGTTCATTGAGAGACATGAATTTCAAATTTAAGATAATATTACCATAAAGTAAAAAAGTTAGTTTCAACCCTTGATTCAATTCTACAGTATAAAGTCTATATGACTTAACAACAAACAAAAACCTACCATACTATGTGGAGTTATTGTAACGATTAATGTGTACTCTTTGAATAATTTCTCTCATTGATATTTTGCAAAAATTCACGTAAACTTATAGAGTATAGATTGTTGTACTGGAATAACTTACCTCATTTCTCGTTGAAATGGTAACAGTTCCTGTGGCTCTGTTATAACAAGAATCTTGTGTTGATATAGTAACTATATATCCATGGTAAGGTGTTCCTACTTCATGAGGTAATGTTGATTTTATACGTAAATAACCTAAAAACATAAATCCATAAAAATGTTTACTTTTTTGTTTTTAAGGTGGCTGGTGGGGCTGGGGCGTCTTAATTAAAATCCATAGATATTTTTAATAATTTGTCAAAATGAAGTTTTTATAATGCTTTTTTCAAAAATATAATAAAAAGTATGGGTCACCAGACATTTTTTTACGTTACAGGTTGTGCAAAATTGTCAGATTTTGTATAGATTGTGCATGGAAAATTCAATTTTGTGTGATAAAAAGAAAACTACATTATAGAATTTTTAGATAAAATGTGAGAAGATAGCTCTTATAACATGCTTTCAGAATAGAAAAAGAAAAATTGGGGTCACCGAACTTGTTTTCATGCTACATATCAAAATAAGTAAATTCACATCACTTTCTAATATAAAATTACTTTATTTGAGTTATCTCCCCTTATTTGCCAAAGTTGAAAAAAAATGAATCAAACTCAAATATGGTGTTTTATAGAAATTACAGCAGTAAATATGATAAAACACATAATTTTCTATATTTACATCAAAAGTCTTACACATAAATTACATACTACTCTCAAAATTTGCACATTCCATTTAATATCTAGACCAACTGTCATATGAGTGCTACTTCAAAATCCAAGATGGAGGAAGACACCTGAGCCACCTTAAATGGACCCATTTCAAAACCTTTAATTCTAGGTAAAAGACAACTATTCAGGAGAGTATTTTGGCTAGAAATAAAGTAAAACAAGAATGTGTCGAAAGTACACGGATGCCCCACTCGCACTATCATTTTCCATGTTCAATGGACCGTGAGATTTGGTAAAAAATCTAATTTGGTATCAACATTAAAAAGATCATACCATAGGGAACATGAGAACTAAGTTTCAAGTTGATTGAACTTCAACTTCATCAAAAACTACCTTGACCAAAAACTTTAACCTGAAACTCGCACTTTCATTTTCTATGTTCAGTTGACCTTGAAATTGGGGTCAAAAGTCTAATTTGGTTTTAAAATTAGAAAGATCATATCATAAGGAACATGTGTACTTAGTTTCAAGTTGATTGGACTTCAACTTCATCAAAAACTACCTTGACCAAAAACTTTAACCTGAAACTCGCACTTTCATTTTCTATGTTCAGTGGACCGTGAAATTGGGGTCAAAAGTCTGATTAACAATTTATGGTGACTTGAATAACACCGGTATCACTCAGATTACAATTCTACCTTGACAGGTAAGTTTGTATTTAGCCTATAAAATACTTATTTAGCCTTGAGAATTGAAAGGTCAGTTTATTCCATTCATACAATAGAAGTTTACCTATAAGGGTCAGAATGGGGTTTACAGAATAGAGAATAAATGTAATAGCAAAAAAAAATAGAGAATAGAGAAAATGAACAACAAAATAAAGAATAGAGAATAATGCGGTGCAAAAGTATAAAGAATAAATGTGCAAAACAAAAAGGAAACTTAGGTAACTGTAATGCAATACCGATAATATAATGATCAATGTGCATAATTGATAAATAATCTTGTAACAGAAAGACTATATAGTAAAATCATTTTCATGAGAATTTGCTTTACAGAATGAGAGTTATTTTTAAGGCTATTAAAAGAAAAATGCCCTAAAAATTTAAAGAATACAGATATTAAAAAACCCATGCAGGTCCTCATGTCATTTACATTGTCAAAATATAGGACACATCTAGTCAAACTGGTTTTAAACTAGACATCTAGTCAAACTGGTTTGGTATAACTGACTTTCTTGCCCTAGATGTCTATTTCACAGTGACCTTATGTGTTTGTGCTAAGAGTACATTGTACTGTCAAATTCATTGATTTTCTGTTGGGACATGACCTACATTGTAAACATGCAAAAAAGTAGCTTGAGATTTCAACTGATATTAGTATAATAAATTAAAATTTGGAATATTATATCCTGGTTGATGATGGTTTTTTTGGGGGGACCAAGATGTTTTCTTCATTCTTGTTCACATTATGATTATTTTAACCTTCAACATTGTTCAATGCACATTTAAAGATAGAAAAAATTTCAGCTTTCATTTAAAATATTTTGCAACTTAATAATAATCTGTCAGATTTTGGTGTAAACAAAAAACAAGACCCTGCAAGCATAGTCTATTTCTATAACAGTCAAGCAGATAGTTTTTTTATATCTGAAAAAAACTACCATGTAAAGAAATATGCAATTAAAAGGCCTAAATAACCCCTAAAATTCAACATTAACAGATTTTTAACAATTAAATCAAGATGCACAAAGTTTTAAGTATTGGTCAGAATATAGGGTTCTTTTGTACTTTAACAATATCACAATAACAATAAAGTGACCTTAATTTTGGACAGGTAAATGACATGAAGCCAAATTTATCAACCTCTATTGTATGAATGGGAAACTGACCTTTCAATTCTCAAGGCTAAATAAGTATTTTATAGGCTAAATACAAACTTACCTGTCAAGGTAGAATTGTAATCTGAGTGATACCGGTGTTATTCAAGTCACCATAACTCCTTGTCAGATTTGCTCTAAATGCTTTGGTTTCAGAGTTATAAGCCAAAATCTACATTTTACCCCTGTTCTATTTTTAGCCGTGGCGGCCATCTTGGTTGGATGGCTAGGTCATCGGACACATTTTTCAAACTAGACACCCCAAAGATAACGTTGGCCAAGTTTGGATTAATTTGGCCCAGTAGTTTCAGAGGAGAAGATTTTTGTAAAAGATTACTAAGATTTACGAAAAATGGTTAAAAATTGACTATAAAGGGCAATAACTCCTAAAGTGGTCAACTGACCATTTTGGTCATGTTGACTTATTTGTAGATCTTACTTTGCTGAACATTATTGCTGTTTACAGTTTATCTCTATCTATAATAATATTCAAGATAATAACCAAAAACAGCAAAATTTCCTTATAATTACCATTTCAGGGGCAGCAACCCAACAACGAAATGTCAGATTCATCTGAAAATTTCAGGGCAGATAGATCTTGACCTGATGAACAATATTACCCCATGTCAGATTTGCTCTAAATGCTTTGGTTTTTGAGTTATAAGCCAAAAACTGCATTTTACCCCTATGTTCTATTTTTAGCCATGGCGGCCATCTTGGTTGGTTGGGCGGGGCACCGGACACATTTTTTAAACTAGATACCCCAATGATGATTGTGGCCAAGTTTGGTTAAATTTGGCCCAGTAGTTTCAGAGGAGAAGATTTTTGTAAAAGTTAACGCAGGACGACGACGGATGACGACGACGACGGACGCCAAGTGATGAGAAAAGCTCACTTGGCCTTTCAGCCAGGTGAGCTAAAAAGAAGTATGGATCATTGTACGGCATATCATAGTAAGTATACATACCTCGTGATGTATCAAAATAGAAGTATGGATCACTGTAAGGCATATCATAGTAAGTATACATACTTAGTGATGTATCAAAATTGAAGTATGGATCACTGTAAGGCATATCATAGTAAGTATACATACCTCGTGATGTATCAAAATAGAAGTATGGATCACTGTAAGGCATATCATAGTAAGTATACATACTTAGTGATGTATCAAAATTGAAGTATGGATCACTGTAAGGCATATCATAGTAAGTATACATACCTCGTGATGTATCAAAATAGAAGTATGGATCACTGTAAGGCATATCATAGTAAGTATACATACTTAGTGATGTATCAAAATAGAAGTATGGATCACTGTAAGGCATATCATAGTAAGTATACATACCTTGTGATGTATCAAAATAGAAGTATGGATCACTGTAAGGCATATCATAGTTAGTATACATACCTCGTGATGTATCAAAATAGAAGTATGGATCACTGTAAGGCATATCATAGTAAGTATACATACCTCGTGATGTATCAAAATAGAAGTATGGATCACTGTAAGGCATATCATAGTAAGTATAAAAATCTCCATCATCATCATCAGTAAAATAGAAATAACTAGCTGTTGTATCTATAGCCCTGTCGTCTGTTCTCCAGGCCAATGTATTTGTTGACCAATATGGTGCTCTATCTGCGAAAAGAAAATACAAACTATGTATTCAAAAATTTTTAAATACTTTATTTGATAATATTAACCTTCGTAACTGTTGTCTACTATTCAGGTCAATATTTGTTGTTTAGTTGCTGTCCCACTGATGTTATATTATCCAATGTTCTTTTCCTCTTCTTTAAACATTTTGAGAAAGACATATACATGTCATTTGTTTTATATTACTAACTGATAAATCAAGCATTTTTCATCTCATACTAGAGACTTTTTAAAAAGAGTATTTGTGCACTCAGTCTTACTAATAATATTTGCTATATAAAATTTCTCTGTATTATAATTTTCAAGATTAAAAGCATATATGGTAAAAATTGTCATTTACAGGCAAAGTTCCTTTAACATGTTAAAAATTCAACTATATATATATAACCATTGTATGTGTAAAAAGTCAACTAGCCAATAACTATTTGAAGATATTGTCTTGCTGTTTCTTTTTGTCATATTAAATTTCTCACTTTCTAGTATAGTTTTCAAGATAATAGGCAAAAAGACTGCCAAATAAAATTGTGAATATTTTCATTTACTGGCAATTACTCTGATAGGAATCTAATTAGTGATTTATACCAAGATAATTTATTTGTAGATCCTTTCTTGCTGATTATTTTCATAATTTTAGGTTTCTATCTTAAAATCAAAATTATTAAGATAATAGACCATAAATGCAAAAAAATTGATAAAAAATTGTCATTTAAGGGCAATAACTACTATCATGTATAGAGGCAGTTGTCCGACATTTAAATGTAAATAGACAGTATGTAGATCTTAACAATATGAACATTTTTACATAGTAAAATTTTCTCTATCCATAACAATTTTCAAGACAATTGACAAAACTTGCATTTTATATAGCCATGTTAGCCATTTTGGTTGTGATCATCAGACACATTTTTAATGTTTGCTTCCAATTAGCCCAATACAACCACAGACAAGGATGACAAAGACTGATAGAAGCTATGAAAATTAAGACTCTCTGTAATTCTTCCAAGTCATCCTCTTTAATTCTACTATACTTACTTGGAGTTGTAATATACTGGACAGCAAATACTTTTTCTGTAATCACAGTTGGACTTGTGCTAAAGTCTACTTCATTACCAACACTAAAGGAGTTCTTTGTTGTCACCAATGTACGTGTAGGACAAAGATTTAGTCTGTAGTCATGGTGACTGTCAGTTGATGGATTGTAGGATGAATCACAGGTCTCATAGGGTATAACATTGTTTGGATCCCACCTGATTAAAATTTAAATATATTAATAAGAGTGCAAACACTGAGATTTCTCATCTGCTTTACAGATAATAATTGATTATATGTTGAAAGACTTTAAGGTAAGGTTTAACTACAAGTATCATATGAACTTAATAATCAATGATTCTTGAAAATGAGGTCAAGGTAATCTGAGGTCAAGGTCAGATGAACCCTGCCAAACAGATTCCCCTTTTAGTCATTACATACACCAAATATAGTTGACCTATTGCTGATAGTATCTGATAAAAGGACCAAACTAAGAAAAATTTAACATGTACAAATGAACCATGATAATGAAGTCAAAGTCAGATGATACTCGCTGAATAGACATGTGCCCCGTTACAATCAATCTCAAACCAAGTATAGTTTGAGAAATGGATATAATTATCTAGCTAAAACCTTGATCGCTGATCAATTAAATGAGGTAAAGGTCAGGTGAACCCTGTTTGACAGATGTGTAGATGTGCTATGATCCCATAACAGATATTATTTTCCTATTACTTAATTAGTCATAAAAACTGAAAAAATTTGCATGGTTATACACTTAAGCAGCTGCTTATAATTAGCATATATATATAGCATCCCTATGTTGTGCATTCATGGACTTTTGTCTCAGATGAAACACAATCTAGTTAGATATGTTCAGTTAAATATGTCAAAGCCTGATACTGATTAACCAATTATGTATCACCAATCTTTATCAAGATTACCCAACTATTTCTTTGATGTGTCATCAATGACTATAAATATCAGCCAATCATGTGTCACCAGTAACAATATATCAACCAATTAAACAGTTTATATAAAGTAAAAATTCATTAATGAAGGTTTGTGAATTTATTATGTGAAAAAGAATGGAATCTCAGAATGTCTGAAAATGTTAGATACAAAAAAATCCATCTATCAGTAAATTACTGAAAAAGAAAAAACTGAAGTCTACTAAATTTTCCCAATTTTGCTTCAGACATTATCTAAAAAAATTCTGCAAAATTTCATTAAATTTTAAGAAGGTTTGACAAAGTAATTGAGGTGCACCAAACTTTAACTCCAGACTGTATCTGTATCTACTTGTTACATTTGTTGTACCTGCTAAAATCTAAGCCTTTTAGACAGTAAAATGCGGAAAAAATAATGTTCATTTTTTTGTTTAAGGACAAGTCTTTTGATCATAAAAGACTATTAAAGCTTTTGTCCAACTAAAGCCAAATTCCATAATGGTTTGACAAAGTTATTGAAATTGAATGATGACTGAAAAACTTTAACCTTAGACTGAAGCTACAAGTTTTAACTGCAAAGAAACTACACTTATTATCAGTAAAAAAAAAGAAAAACGAAAGTAATTCAATTTTCCAAATTTTGCTCTTGGTCATAAACTAGAGGCTCTCAAGAGCCTGTATCGCTCACCTGATTCTACTTGGGTTTTTGAAATCATATAAAAAAATATAAAATTTGGCTAAAAGTGACAACACAACTTCATTTATAAGGAAAGGAACATGTTTAATTTCATTCAAAAGTCCCCCACTGGCGGCCATCTTGGATGACGGATCGGCTACAAAGTAACAACACTTGGTCAGCACCTCATAAGGAACATTCATGCCATGTTTGGTTTTATTCCATTCAGTGGTTCTCTAAAAGAAGTCATTTGTATGCATTTCCCATAGGGTCCTATGTTAACTTAAGTCCCCTGCTGGCGGCCATCTTGGATGATGGATCGGCTACAAAGTAACAACACTTGGTCAGCACCTCATAAGGAACATTCATGCAATGTTTGGTTTTATTCCATTCAGTGGTTCTCTAAAAGAAGTCATTTGTATGCATTTCCAATAGAGTCCTATGTTAAACTAAGTCCCCCGCTGGCGGCAATCTTGGATAATGGATCGGCTACAAAGTAACAACACTTGGTCAGCACCACATTAGGAACATTCATGCCATGTTTGATTTCATTCCATTCAGTGGTTCTCTAAAAGAAGTCATTTGTATGCATTTCCCATAGGGTCCTATGTTAAACTAAGTCCCACGCTGGCGGCCATCATGGATGATGGATCAGCTACAAAGTAACAACACTTGGTCAGCACCACATAAGGAACATTCATGCCATGTTTGGTTTCATTCCATTCAGTGGTTCACTAGAAGAAGTGATTTGTATGCATTTCCAATAGGGTCCTATTTTAAACTAAGTCCCCCGCTGGCGGCCTTCTTGGATGATGGATCAGCTACAAAGTAACAACACTTGGTCAGCACTTCATAAGGAACATTCATGCTATGTTTGGTTTCATTCCATTTAGTGGTTCTCTAGAAGAAGTCATTTGTATGCATTTCCCATAGGGTCCTATGTTAAACTAAGTCCCCCGCTAGCGGCCATCTTAGATGATGGATCGGCTACAAAGTAACAACACTTGGTCAGCATCCCATAAGGAACATTCATGCTATGTTTGGTTTTATTCCATTCAGTGGTTCTCTAAAAGAAGTCATTTGTATGCATTTCCCATACGGTCCTATGTTAAACTAAGTCCCCGGCTGGCGGCCATCTTGGATGATGGATCAGCTACAAAGTAGCAACACTTGGTCAGCACCTCATAAGGAACATTCATGCCATGTTTGGTTTCATTCCATTCAGTGGTTCTCTAAAAGAAGTCATTTGTATGCATTTCCCATAGGGTCCTATGTTAAACTAAGTCCCCTGCTGGTGGCCATCTTGGATGATGGATCGGCTACAAAGTAACAACACTTGGTCAGCACCCCATAAGGAACATTCATGCTATGTTTGGTTTTATTCCATTCAGTGGTTCTCTAAAAGAAGTCATTTGTATGCATTTCCCATAGGGTCCTATGTTAAACTAAGTCCCCTGCTGGCGGCCATCTTTGATGATGGATCGGCTACAAAGTAACAACTCTTGGTCAGCACCACATAAGGAACATTCATGCCATGTTTGGTTTCATTCCATTTAGTGGTTCACTAGAAGAAGTCATTTGTATGCATTTCCAATAGGGTCCTATGTTAAACTAAGTCCCCGCTGGTGGCCATCTTGGATAATGGATCGGCTACAAAGTAACAACACTTGGTCAGCACTCCATAAGGAACATTCATGCTATGTTTGGTTTCATTCCATTTAGTGGTTCTCTAGAAGAAGTCATTTGTATGCATTTCCCATAGGGTCCTATGTTAAACTAAGTCCCCCGCTGGCGGCCATCTTGGATGATGGATCGGCTACAAAGTAACAACACTTGGTCAGCACTCCATAAGGATAATTCATGCAATGTTTGGTTTTATTCCATTCAGTGGTTCTCTAAAAGAAGTCATTTGTATGCATTTCCCATAGGGTCATATGTTAAACTAAGTCCCCGGCTGGCGGCCATATTGGATGATGGATCGGCAACAAAGTAACAACACTTGGTCAGCACCTCATAAGGAACATTCATGCCATGTTTGGTTTCATTCCATTCAATGGTTCTCTAAAAGAAGTCATTTGTATGCATTTCCAATAGGGTCCTATGTTAAACTAAGTCCCTGCTGGTGGCCATCTTGGATAATGGATCGGCTACAAAGTAACAACACTTGGTCAGCACTCCTTAAGGAACATTCATGCTATGTTTGGTTACATTTCATTTAGTGGTTCTCTAGAAGAAGTCCTTTGTATGCATTTCCCATAGGGTCCTATGTTAAACTAAGTCCCCCGCTGGCGGCCATCTTGAATGATGGATCGGCTACAAAGTAACAACACTTGGTCAGCACCCCATAAGGATAATTCATGGAATGTTTGGTTTTATTCCATTCAGTGGTTCTCTAAAAGAAGTCATTAGTATGCATTTCCCATAGGGTCATATGTTAAACTAAGTCCCCGGCTGGCCGCCATCTTGGATGATGGATCGGCAACAAAGTAACAACACTTGGTCAGCACCTCATAAGGAACATTCATGCCATGTTTGGTTTCATTCCATTCAATGGTTCTCTAAAAGAAGTCATTTGTATGCATTTCCCATAGCGTCCTATGTTAAACTAAGTCCCCCGCTGGCGGCCATCTTGGATGATGGATCGGCTACAAAGTAACAACACTTGGTCAACACCTCATAAGAAACATTTATGCCATGTTTGGTTCCATTCCATTCAGTGGTTCTCTAGAAGAAGTTCAAAATGTAAATTGTTTACGGACGACGACGGACGACGCCGACGACGGACGAGGGACGCCAAGTGGTGAGAAAAGCTCACTTGGCCCTTCGGGCCAGGTGAGCTAAAAAGCTTCTGCCCAAATTTCATTAAATTCAAAAAGGTTTGACAAAGTCATTGATGTCTAAAGAAAAACTGAACAACACCCTGAACCTAAATGTTGATGACACTGATGATGGAATCTATGGTCGGCCTGTCTAGCTTTCGCAACATAAATGTTGCAGGCTCAACAAAAAAGAAACATAAAGAATACAATTAATTAAATGTTGTATTTCTCATTTTTACACAACAACATAGCAATCTTACTTCCTCTTTAACCATCTTATCAAGGATATTGTTATTTTAGTGAGGAATGTGAAAGAAATGACCAGGGTGTGAAATATTCTTAATTAAATGACCTCCATTGTAACAGTCATTTCATTGAAACTCTGGAGTCATTATATAACCTTATAATTTATATAAGTATTTTGTTAAGAAGAAAACTATTTATATATCAATCAGTCTTACTACTAGTTTCATACAATATATCCCATAACATACCATCCAATCATGTCTCCATCAGTAATAGCTATTCTTTGGTTACTAGGTACCTCGTACGTATAAACATCATGAAGCATGGAAGCTACAATGAAAGATATGTTTTAAAAGCTAACATCCATTAAAACATCATTTAAAGGTCAGCAATATTGGGGTTTTTTTTTACAAGTCATTCTTACCATGATATTGGAACAGTTTATTTTATTGTATATAGAATTTATTAATAATCATTGAGTACTCTAAGCATGAATTTAGGTGTTAAAACAAAATTCATGAGGTCGAGAGCTGAAACAAAGATCAAGTATCAAGTTAAATATTTTCTCAAAACTAGTATTCATACTAATATTAATGGAAACATGTCCCATTCAATTCATCTTGCAATGACTTAAAGACAATCATTCATTGGGCAACAGAAATGTATTCTACTTTGCCACAAAAACATGGAATCATGAGATTTATAATCTTTTATCAGAGATTCACTGGTATTTGTGAATTAAGTGTAAGGGGGGAATATAGATTTGCCAGAACAACAGGAATGACCCTACTTGTAAAAACAAGCTTGAAACCATTTTTAAGAGTTGAAATTTGAGATTAAAGTCCATAATACTGTTATTTTCTTGAAATTTACAAAGTCCAAAGCCTGTATATTTCTGCAAAATTAAGGGATAGTTAACCAATGTAAACTCAATGAGCAACTCATCATAGACAACTTACATAACTATAAATCAGTTCAATATATGAAATCTTTTAGAAAAAACATCTGTAACTGTTATTTACCAAAATTCTCAAAGTTCAAAGTCAGTAATTTTAGCAAAATTCAGCAGAACCGAACCAATCGTATACTTTATTTGTAACTCCTCATAGTAGAATCAAATACTAAAAATCTTCTCAATATGTGAAAGCGTCTAGAAAAAAGTCTGTATAACTGTTGCAGAATGACAAAATATCACACTGTTGTTCAGATCACAAGTTCCTGTTTTTGAACTACCAAACTTCCAGGAACCATTGTGTCTAATATGCAATTAAAGGTATGTTGAACTTTCCAGCACAATTCAGGACAAGGTATAGTTTTGACATTGAATGACTGCCAATTTATTTGAACCTAAGAAAAAGGTCATTAATGCTTGATATTGCAGAATTTAACATAGAAATTGATTGGGCTATGAATTAGTGGTTTAATTCCTAAGGAATGCTGCTTGAAAACTGGTAGGGTAGTAATTTGACAACAAAGAATCATACCACATCTCCTTATTTCCATGATTCTTATTTATAATAAACTTACTATTGTCAACATTAAATGTATTAAATCCAACAATTTCCCTTTTATTTTCAAAATCTTCTCCAGATTTCCTCCACACAATGAAATATAACCACCCTAAATCAACTGGATAGAACTCCCAGTAATGTATCACTCCACAGCATCTTACTATATGTACTGGACTTTCTAAGATATAGGTGTTTCCTGTGCAATAAATAGATAACAACATTTTAAACTAACATGAATTGCCTCTCATTTCTGATGTGTTCTATTAGAAAGTCAGTAACCTTGTGAAATATTTGCCAATTTGATGTTTTAAAATCAATTATTGCAATCAGTTTTGTTTGCTTATTTGTAGATCTTATTTGTGGCTCTAAGTTATTAATGATTTGTTTAAGGATATTTGCTACTCTAAAACAAAACAGGTTTTCAAGCTGATCAATGTTATCTGCTATTAGCAACCTGCATAAAATTCATAACATTTGGTTGAGGCAAACAAAAGAACGGAAACAAAAAATTCAGAATTTTTTTTCATTGTAACAAAATCATACTTTCAAATACAAAAAAAATTTGATACTTTTCACCCAATATGCAAATAAAAAAGGGGTTTCTTAACCCAATTTTTTTTTAACTTGAAACTGTTTATAAATGCAACACACACAACATTGCACATACCTGACTCTGTATTGGTTATGTAATTAGAGAAAGAACTGATTTCTTTGTAATTATATTTATTACTTTCACAATCTACAAAGAAATAAAAAAAACTTCAATAATTTTGTTCTTTTCTATCTTTAAAAGATTTTCTTTTTCACTTTAATTTTTTTTCTGAGGTTTTCGAAAACTTTAATTACGATTGTTTTATTATTAATGCTTGATTTTATTTACATTCCAAATGGTCCTATACATGATAAAATATTTTGTTAAACACAATGAAATATATATATTTTCTAGCACAAAAAAATGTATCTTAATAGCTGAAACACAATAGATTAGCTTTTAAAGATTGCAATTTTCCAAATGAAAAGTCGGCAGAAAGAACAGTAAATGACTCACTGCACACATTTTACTCTGTCTGAGTGTATTGGTTATCACCATCATGTATGAGTTTCATAAAATGTGGAGGACGAAAACTAAAGTTTAAGTGCAGAAATGAAAAAAGGATGGATGGAAGGACAGATGGAATGACAGACATAAAGGCTGAAGGACTGTCAAGGGTAACACTTAAAGCCCACATATTGCATATGGCAGAGCCTTACAAATAAAATTCACTTCTATTGCTTTTGGTCTCTATTAGAGAGTTGTTTCAGTGTCAATCATTCCACATCTTCTAACTTTTTACCAAATTATTTATTTTACCAACTTTACAAAAGATTATTTAAAATATTGAGTAAAAAACAAGTGACCCAAACGATAAATTAATGTGTCAATGAGTTCGAACAGCTGCTGACGAAAAACCTGTTTCTTTCAATGTTAACATTGACAAGATATTTCATTCTGTCCATCAAGACGAAGTATCAGCTTTTAACCATCAAACACAAGGAGACAGATTGACATATGTACTTGTTGCAATTCCTATATTCATAATATAATATTGTTAACACTTACTTCAAACACAATTGAATATTTGGTGCTGTGTGTAACAATTGAAATATTTCTTTGGTTTTATTATTATAAAGATTAAAGTAATTCCTACAATAAGCAGCTGTTATTTCATACTTAACATTTACCTTTTAAATATGACTTACATGTGCAGTATGGGTGTGTTCCATTGAACAGACAGTCTCTAGATTCCAAACTCTGCAATTCTGATCCTGTTTGAGCACATGTTCTTAATGTTCCATCTCTGGTTGTGTATTCATTTTCACATGATCTGGTCCTTGTTTGAGTTCCTTGTCCACATGTGACTGAACATGACGACCATTCTGACCATGAGGCCCATTGTGGTGCTGAAAAATTAATCAAAGGTTAACATGAGAAATATATTTTAGCTGTCATGAAATATACAATAGGTGAACATGATAAATACATTGTAGCTGTACATGAGAAATATATCATAGGTGTACATGAGAAATATATAAAAGGTGACCATGAGATGTATATACTAGGTTGGCATGAGAAATAAATAATAGGTGTACATGAGAAATATATTGTAGTTGTTCATAAGATATATATCAAAGGTATACAAAAGAAATATATTAAAGGTGACCATGAGATGCATATAACAGGTTGACATGAGAAATATATCATAGGTGTACATGAGAAATATATCATAGTTGTACATGAGAAATATATCATAGGTGTACATGAGCAATATATCATAGGTGTACATGAGAAATATATCATAGGTGTATATGAGAAATATATCATAGGTGTACATGAGAAATATATGACAGGTAAAGATAAGATATATATCATAGATGAAGATGAGAAATATATTATAGTTAAAGATGATCGATATATACCATTATGCATAGTTGTAATTTGCGTTATAATAACATCAAAATCTATATTGTGCACATGACAAATGTAATATAGGTAAATGTGACAAACATTTAACATAGGTGCAAATATATTCATATAAAATAATAATTCATAAACCTTAACTTGAAAAAGGGAAGAAAATGTCAGCTTACTGTTATTAACCCAAATCAAGAGTGATTTTTTCCTGCACAAAATAATACTTTAAAACTTACTTATACAAGAGTATTCCCAATGGAGTTTGCCACAGATGGAGTAGGATTGAAGATGGTTCCTTGATGTAGATGTTGTTGAACAAGAATACCACCCATACTGATTACACCAGTAAGTGTCTGGGTATGTGTAATAACTTCCCCAGTAAGTAATGACAGAAGTACAGCTTCCAATGTTTCCATCATTAACAACTGGATTACACTTCACATAATTACTACAATGTCCTGATAAAGCTGACAATACATTTTGACTGGATGGTGTATTTGTATTATACATCCAACCACAGCCCTCCGTCCATGACGCACTTGTTATAGAAACCCTTCCATATGTATTATAATCATAGCAATAGGCTTCAAAATTCTCATTTCTACAAGCAGTACCAGAATCTGAAAAAGTTCAAAATAATATTAAAGTTTCAGTAAATTAAATAGTTTGTGCCTTTCAAATTAGTCAATGTCGTAAAGTTGGGGATAAATTTCATATTTTATTACAAAAATATACTCTAAAGTTGTTTATTTTAATGAACTGGCATTTCTACATTTCACAGACCAACGCTATTTGAGAGGTGTAATTTTCTTGGTTATCTTGGGTTTTTTTCTGAATATTTATAAGGCCACAGTTTTTTAATTTGTAGTTTTACGGATTTTCCCCATGAAAAAGTCGGGTCGGTCGGTCGGAAAAAAAAAGAAAACAAAATATCTTTCAAGACACAAAAATATGCAAAAAAAAAATGTATTTCACCTTTCTAACAATATGTTTGGTATGCTATTTTGTTATCATTTCTTAAAATTTTAGTTTTCATCAAATATTATTGCTAAGCTGTCATAACCATCACATGACATCGTCTAATAACTTCCCGTGAAAAAGGGGGGTTGTGCCCACGGAAAAAGACGAAATTAAATCGTCATTTCACAAACAAGAAAGAAAAAAAAGATCTGTGTAGCTCTTAATCAATTTCAGGAAACTTGGTGAATATTGATCTTCAAGCACGAAAACTGATAAAGAAAAAAATTGCAAAAATGTCGTACCAAAATAAGTTTCAACACACGTGTCAAAAACGTAGTAGACTCGTCCACTGGAAAAACAAGGATATTGGGTTCGTTAGTTGTCATGCATTCCTGTTTTTTAAATCCAAATGGACGAAATGTTTTTATTATCAATGACACAAGAAAATTCCAAATGATTTGATTATATTTAGTACTTTAACTTGACGTCTCAACATTTGGTCAAGTTCATTTTCCATTTTTCCATGAAATGATGACAAATAAGGGAAACAAACTTATTGTGTAATGGTGAACACAGGTTTTGTTCCGCAAAATTATTTGCGCAAACGACATTTCAAGGTCAGTTATGATTTTGTCTATATTTAGATACGTAGATTGGAAGTTTTATTTTTTCACAACAGAAAGTGTTATCAATTCTATTAGTGTTTAATGCATATCATTTAATAAAAAAAGAAAATTTTATTTATTTTTCATGGACAATTGTTAGGGTCCGTGGGAATAAAAAACATGAAAAGTCAATTTTATTTTTATTCTGCAAATCAGCAAAATCGGGTCGGTGGATCTGTAAACCAACAAATTAAAAAATCCTGGCCTAAAATCAAATCTATCATAATTTTATTTAAAAATAAAACTCTAATGAATATTTAGTGTGAAATAGCAACTACAAGTAACTTCAAGCAAATATCTTGGAAATTTTTTATTTTTCTAACATTTTAATTCATTTTTCCTTTGTAAATTTCATATGAAATATTTGGTCTCAATTTTTTTCAACTTTTTCCTACAATATTGCTTTGCACATGTTGCATGGTTTTGTTTAAAGTGTTTGGCTTTCAAGTCAAGCTAAAATATACTTATTGAAGTCAAATTTCGTATTGTGTTGATTTATTCCTAAGCAGGCAAATAAGGACGTACATGTGCAATGTTGTGTATTACATCGTTGTTTCTCATAATCTCTACTGTTTCGACAAACTTTGTTTTTACTGTGGTAATTTGGTGAAGGGTTAGTACATGATCTGGTTCTCTGTTGATATCCACCAGCACAAGTTCTGTCACAGTCACCCCATGCTGACCAAGTGGTCCATGCTCCATCTCCTGGAAACAATAGTTGTATAAATAAATTACAAGAATCAGCAACCTATTGAATCATTTCTCAACTCATTTATTACAAAAAAAAATCTTCCCAATGTGCTCAGTCGATTATATCATTTGATGTTAGTATAATGCATGTACAGTTTCTATATAGTTCTTCTTAATTTGGAAGACGCTTTTGAGTGCACGTAAAAGTGTCCTCCAAACTAAAAAGAAACTATATAGAAACTGTTCAAATAAGGAAGAAACTATATAGAAACTGTTCAAATAAGGAAGAAACTATATAGAAACTGTTCAAATAAGGAAGAAACTACATAGAAACTGTTCAAATAAGGAAGAAACTATATAGAAACTGTTCAAATAAGGAAGAAACTATATAGAAACTGTACACTGACATAATACTTACATTTCTATGTATTACACACTGATTTATTTTAAAACACATTTTATTTATACACTTACAATCAGAATAGTTTACATTTTTTAAGATAAAGAAGATTACAAAAATAGTAGATTTAAAGTCTGAATTTAGTAATTCCATTTGCATTGTATATATTAGATTCATTTTCTGTTCAATGTTACATAATTACATATCCTATAGCAAAGTAAACATAGACAATTATGATGTCATTTACCTGATACCATTTTTTTGTACCTCAGGGATTCTCATTTTTTTGTACTTCAGGGATTCTAATTTTTTTGTACTTCAGGGATTCTAATTTTTTTGAACTTCAGGGATTCTCATTTTTTTGTACTTCAGGGATTCTCATTCTTTTGTACTTCAGGGATTCTTATTTTTATACTTTGTCCTGAAGATTCCAATCTAATGGGTAAAACATGTCGACCAATAAAAAATGCAGTTCACCTAAGTGCGGTAGTCATTTTAGCGGTATACAATTTTGTTATCTGTCGACCCTGCATACCATCTGGTATATCCACTTAAGGAGATTCTACCAGCACAAAACATAGGAGGTGTCGGTTTAGAAGTTCTTTATATATTTCATATTCATTTTATATTCATAAATAAATAAAATAAGTGAAACTGCAAGCTACTGCTCACTGATGATACCGGCAGCTGCAACTGGATAATTTAAATAGTGTAAAAATATGTAAGTGTTCGGTAAACAGGAAGTTATTGAGTGATGAATCTGAAAACGCATCACACGGTATAGCTGACTTAAATAAAACCCTGAAACCAAAGCAGTTGGGGCAATAAGGCCCTTACTTGCCAAGTCTTGGCCCAAATATTACTGCAAATTTACAAGTTATCATACATATTCTTAAATTTGTCATAACTAGACTAAGGTACAAGGCTTTCAGAAAATAAAAACAAATTTTATATTAAACGAGCTACCATGGCAACAAACCATGACGAAATTTGTATATTTTGTAAAATTTCTTGAATTTCCTTGTTTTTCATCAAGTTCTAAGTATAATTTAGATTTGCAAAGTATTTGTGCACCCAAGAAACAACTTAATATTTGCTAAGATTATGTCAATAGATATAATAAAGCTTCTCTTAAATTATTTTGTTCTTTGGCTGTGTACAATAAACAGTCTCCGGGACAAGTTTGCAATTCCGCTGAGTGCAAAAGTTGTCACCTTAATTTTTGGAGTTAAGTCAAAACAAAGTTGATAACTTGGTTGGTATTGGTTCTCTGATATTTGTCCTAAATTTTTTTTGATCTAGCACCACTGTTGAAAAAGTTATGCCCCTTTTTTCAACAATTTCCTCAGAGGAAAAGTACTTTTCCTCAAGGGAAATCAAATTTCCAGGAGGAAAAAGATTTTTCCTCAAGGGAAATTGTTTTTTCCTCAAGGGAAAAAGATTTCCCTAAGGGAATTTGCTGCATAATAATTTCCTTTGAGGAAATTCTATTTCCTTAGAGGAAATTCTTTTTCCTTAGAGGAAATTCTTTTTCCTTAGAGGAAATTCTTTTTCCTTTGAGGAAATTTGCAGCTTCAAATTTTCCTTGGAGGAAATACTTTTTCCTGTGAGGAAATTTGTAGCTTCAAATTTTCCTTGGAGGAAATACTTTTTCCTGTGAGGAAATTTTTGACAAACACTTTTCCTTGGAGGAAAATTCAAGACAACAAATTTCCTCTAGGGAAATCATTGTTCTTCAAATTTCCTCTAAGGAAATTTCTGAACATCAAATTTCCCTTAAGGAAATGTTTTTCCTCTATGGAAATTTCATAACAGTACAAACAGTATTAATATATTTTCTCCTAGACTGAATTATTGATACAAAAGATAATTTAAACTTTAATACTGTAATACAAATTTTCATGGTGAGTATTAAACATACAAAAACAAAAGGCTGACTGTTTAGCATGTTTAAGACAATACAATAATATTAAAGCAAAACGCTATGAATATCATACCATTTGTGATGTTATTAATATTGTGCTCATATTTGCATATTAAATCAAATAAACACTTTTCATGTCAAATTAACTTGTCTTCTGTTTCAGCTGCTGTGTATTCGACCCCCTACATAACTGTTCAGTGCATAAATAATTCAATCCACATCTTCCTTCAATTGGTTGAATAAATTTTGGCAACATATGTTCTTCAAACATCTTCTTTGTATATTTGATATGATGGAGCCATGTACATGAATGGATAAAGCAGGTGTTTATTTCGACAACAAACATGACAAAGATACTATTTTTTTTCTTAATTTCTCCATAATCCATCAGTTAATATGAATGTAGGTTGTTACATTTTAAACAATTGTGTTCTTTGATAGTACTCCATTTTGTTTATAGCAATTTTGTAGGATTTTTTCTATTTCTTTTTCCAGAAAAACACACAGTTGAGTTCATTTCACATTAATAATCCAATTAGCACATTATGTAGAAAAGTATTAACAATTAAGTTTCCTCTTCAGTATAGACCTGCAGGACCTGTTGATGATCATAAAAACCAAGATATATCTGACCTATAAATACACAAAATAAAAAAAAAATGTTATAAATGGAGAAAAAAACAGCAATATAAATAAGCTTATTTGATCATGTTTTAATGAACATTTTGAGAAACTTTCATTTGATATTCTTACTTGTCATGCTTATGAGTTCTCTTATTTCAGTGCTTTGTGTCCAAGATTTAATATTCGTTGTTTAGTGCCTTGCAGTGATATTTAAAGTTGAGCCACTTGCAATAGTTGTTATAGAATGTTCATATGTTGTGTTAATATTTGAACCACTGTCCTATATTATGGTCAGGTTGAGTGTTCACAGACATGAGGCCTAAATTAATATATTGTTTTTTTCCCTAATCCCTATTCTGACAAGCCAGGTGTGGGTAGTTAGGTAGGTAAATAATTTTATTTTTCCCAAAAGCCTGAATATTATCGGATGATCCGGCAAGCCCGAAAATCAGAAATGAATAAAATAATATTTGGCTTAGTTTTGACAATAAAATTTTATGAGTAGGGCCATTTTTGCAGGGTCGGTCAGGATTGGAGAAACAAACAATATTTTATATTAGGCATGATTTTTTTTTATTAATTGTTATTGACTTTGAATATGTTGAACTAAATTGGATTGTTTAAATCTTTATATGTTGAGATCTTTAATGGATGACCTATAAAGGAAGTGTTTTCTCATTATTGAAGGCAGGCCCATGATTGGCCTTTAATTTCTTGCATCCGCTTCATTGAACTCTGGTGGATAAGTCACTCATTTACCATACCACATTTTCTTATTTTTATATGAGTCATCATTCAAAGGCAATTTCTTTTATTACTGTAATTCAGAAATTATCGAAACTTTTTAGTAATGCGAATAATGTGACTGGGTGAGTATCGCAAAAACAGAAACATATATATATATAGAGAATAATACATGGCAAAATCCGTATCATTTGTCGTATCATCCCGAGACATCAATATCAGCCCAAGGGCCTTTAGGCCCGAGAGATGATATTGGTCGAGGGTGATACGTCATGGGATACTGATTTTGACATGTATTATACACTTTATCATATATTTCAACAGAAGAGTATTATATTATATGAACTGTTTTCTGATCCATAGCACTGGTTTACCTTCAGTTCTACTTTGGTCTTGTTTCAAAGGCCTTAAAAGAACTGCTCAATTACTTATCCGAAGCACCTGGGTTACCTTACAATTTGCGTGCTGTTGTTTTAAAAATATTTTGTATTGTATTAATTTGTGTGTTTTGTATTTTTCATAGTTGCATTTAGTGTGCCAAAAAATATGAAAACTTGACGTTCGTGACGTCACATACAATATGAAAACTCGACGTTCGTGACGTCACATACCAAACAATGACGTCATTCAAAAAAAATACCTATTTTGAGGAAAATTTTTCTTAAGCAAAAAAAAAACCAAAACTGACTTTATGTAAAAAAAAAAAATAAAAAAAATAGGGGTGTGATAAAGGGTAGGGGTGTGATAAAGGGTATGCGATAAAGGGTAGGGGTGTGATAAAGGGTATGCGATAAAGGGTGCGCATCAAAGTTGCGCGATATGGATTAAACAGCAGACTATTTATCATATATGCAAAACTACTGTATTTACTACTAAACATATGATAAATATATATATCATGTAACTATATAGATCTTTATGCAGATTTTTTTTTGTAATCACAATATTAAAGTTGTCCATTCCCTGAAAAATCTGAATTTACAGTATATAGAAGTGGTCTTACCATTTAGGCCTTGTTGTATTCTGTTTATCTTGTTTTGCGCTCATTTCTATTGTAACTGTTTATATTTTTCATTATTTTTCTATATTTCTTGTCCTATAAAACATAAAAAGGGTGAAAACTATTATAAAACATCAGTTTGTGTTTTTCTTTATATTCAGTTATATTTAAAAAGAATGGAATATTTGTGCTATTTCATTTCACAAACTTTTTGCCAGTCATGACTTTCAAAGACTTTCACCCTGGTCAATAGTTTAAAAAACAAACATTCCCATACTTTTTCTTTGTGTTCGTACTAATTTTTCATTTGACAACAAAGACATGATTCAACTATTCTTCTAAAATTTGTTAAACTCTGAAATATTGTTAACAGTATAATCTGTATGTGTCTCACTTGTCAAAATTTCAAATTAATATATAAATAACCAATAAAAATGCTATGCATGGCTCAGCTTGATACAAACGTACAGGTTGAACCCAGAACAGTTGGGGCAAGTATGGACACAACATTCAAGCTCGATAAACTCTGAATTTTAAATTTGGATTGTGATTCAATAGTTGATGCAGCATAGGTTTCTGACACAGAATGAATGCGGTCCAAGTACTTAAAAATTTTAAATTGACAATTAACCTCTAAAATGGTCCAATATTCAAAATCTCAATACATGGTTAGATGCAGCATATCAACATGATCAAAGAACCCCAATAATTCATTTTTTGGTGAAATCAAATAAAGTTAAATTTTGGACCTTTTAGAACTCAATGTGGACCAATTTGATAACGGGCCAAAATATCAAAAATCTTAATGAATGGTTAGATTCAGCATATCAAAGAGCCTCATATAATCAATTTTTGTTGAAATCAAACAAAGTAAAATTTTGGACCCCGATTTGGACCAACGTGAAATTTGGGCCCATAATAAAAAAATCTAAGTAAATATTCAGATTCAGCATATTAATCTGAACACCAAGAATTTAAATATTGTTAAAATCAAAATAAGTTTAATTTTGGACCCTTTGGACCTTAAGGTAGACCAATTTAAACAGGACCAAAAAACTAGGAATCTAAATACACAGTTAGATTTGGCATATCAAAGAACTCCAATAATTCAATTTTCTATAAAATCAAACAAAGTTTACTATTGGCCCCTATTGGCCCCTAATTCATGTAATTCCTAAACTCTGAACAAAAACCTTGTGTTTGAATTTCATAGATTTCTATTACTTGTACTAAAGTAATTAAGCGAAAACTAAATGTCCTGGGACAACGACGACTACATGATAAAATTGAGAATGGAAAAAGGGAATGTGTCAAAGAGACAACAACCTGACCATAGATTCGAGGGTTGGAATCCTTTTCTTTAACCGAGCAATGCATTTGAATGGGAGATATAGTTGGAACCCCTCTTTGCTCTTGGTTGGGACCCCCTTTTAAAATGGCTGGATCCGCCCCTGAGAAGCATTATAGAAAAATCTATAAGCTTTAACTCAAAATAAGGATAATTTTATTTTTAAAGGGCAGGCACAGATCCAGAGAGGGGTTCAAGGGATTGGAACCCCCCTTTTTTCGGATTATCAATGCATTTAAATAGGGACATGTAATTGGACCCCCCCTTCCCCTTTTGTCCTGGGTTAGAATCCCACCCCCACCCCTTTTTAAAATGACTGGATCCGCCCCTTAAGGGTCTATAATTAAGTTTGACAACATCAGACATACTACTTTATCAAAAAAAAAAATGCCACATTTCATCCAATTTAATTTCATCCCTTACTTGCTACATGTATTTCATCCATAATATTTAAAGAAATAAATTTGGGAGGAGTATGATTTTAATTTGCAAGTTATTAACTATCCAAACTAGAGACCTAATAGAGTAGACATATATTTGACTAATTTAAATCAAACTTGGGGTGACTGGGAACAAAGATTTAAGGGAATAGATGACAGTTTACCTACAATGACCTAGTTTCATAGCAATAGCATGCATTAATAAAGACTACATGGTCATTCTTATGTTTAAACGTGGTTTAAACTTTGGGTGTTCATTTTTTAATGTTTAACATGTTTAAAGCTAACAGTTTCAACTACATACATGTATCAAGATTTGATCCTACATTATTTAAATATTGAAAAAAAATAGCTTTTTAAATTTGGATCTATATATAATTGTGAATGTCACATGGATGTATTTTAATGTAAAGCATCTGAAAAATCATTAGCCGTCTCATATTTATTTCAGTTCTTCAAAAGGCAAATTTATATGAGCTTATGCTGAAAATAGAGATTTGTTATTAAGGAGAAATCCCTGCACCCCTTTTAGTGTGAAAAATTTTGTTGATTATATAGGGAATCACAGAAACATGACTGAGGCAAGCATCCCCCATCTGAACCCCCCCCCCCCCCCCCAATGAAAAGTTCTGGATCCCCCCGTCAACCTTTCACTCAGGTCATTGGTGAAGAGTTGTCACATGTTTGTTTAGCTTGTGTAGGTGTAAGTCAGTAAGGAGGCAACCATTTGATGTGTAGGCCGGGTGAAAAATGTGATTAATCTTGCTTTGTAAACTTGTGCTTTAAATAAAATTACCAATCCATTAAAAAATCTGTGAGCCCAATCTCATCCAGTGAAATAGATTATAGTCTGTTTTCGAAGTTATATGGAAGTAAGTTAGTAGTCCAGATAATTATGACGCATTGCAAGGCATTTTTTCTAAGGAGAAGTGTAGAATGGGGGAATGGAACCAATAAATTGATCGGATCCGAAATGTTCTTCCCAGTAAAGGAGCACCTATTATTTTGTAGGTAATTATTATTAGTGTCGGTGGTCTCACAAGTAAATCAGAGTGAATATTGCATGCACATTAAAATTAGCAGAGAAGAGACAATTATCAACTTGTGTATTATTCATTTTCTCGCAGTTATTTACGGTAAATCAGCTATATAGACATAGGAAGATGTGGTGTATGTATATATATCCCAAAACAGGTGTTCGGTTCTAGTACTATATAGTGGCTATAGTATATGACTTTTAAATAACAATTATCAATTATATCTGTATTCTGTGGCGGGTCGAAGGGGATGGAATCCGGGGTTGGCCTCCCCTAGCATTTTGTGAGCAAGCATTGCATAAATGATAATCTCGGGAATCCTCTCAAGTTCCTATATACAAGGTGATAGGACGTTCCGTTAGAATAGGTTACCTGTGCATCAGGAAAAGTTTTAAGGCATAGCGTGAAAGGGTCACGGGGGGGTAACTTCGATATTTTCTTGGTAGGGGTGTGCCATTTTTGCCTCAAAAAACGTACCCATTTTAATATAACATTCACTGAAATTCAGTACCTATAGTTATATAAATATTTAAGAAAGAATGACCTATACTTATATACAATATTTAAAATATGAGCCATGCTTATATAAGCACTAACTCACCGGGGTTCATTTGGGAACTTATTTGAAAGCACTTTGTTTGAAAGGTGAACTTTCAAATGAATTGATTTAATTTAATATAATAATTGACCATTAATAATGTATGATTCTCAATAGCATATTTATATATGATATGTAGATCATACCCCGAATCAATATATAGTTATCAAACGTAAATGCATTTTAATATAGGATGTCATTAAAAAGGAGGGTCATTTTTATATAAAATCTCGCAAAATTATGACCCATATTTTTGGCACATCCCCGTATACCCAATAATAGGAAGTTGACCCCCCGTGGAAAGGGTAACCTATTCCAACGGAACCGAACGTCCTATCACCTTGTATATAGGAACCTTAAAAATATGTGAATAGGTCGGGAAAAACTCTCTTTTGACACTTAGGTATGCTTAGACACCCCTTATTTAATGGAGACATGTAGTTGGAACCCCCTTTATTATGGCTGGATCCGCCCATGATTTTACATGTAAATCAAGCCCCGGGTATTTGTTGGCATAACGGTAACCACGAAAAGGGGGGGGGGGCTAATTAAAAGCACGAGGAATTATAAATATACAATTCATCAGGGGTAGAGTGCATCGAGGAATGGGAATTGAAATTGTCTCTTCACGATGATCGAAAAAAGTATCTTGCACGTTATTTTCATCATCTTGTCTGAAACACTCTGAATAATGAGCTTCAAGGCGAAAACAAGGCATGTGAAATACTAATAACATACACTTCTTTTTTTATACGTTGTATGGACAAACCCATAAATCCCTCAACAAAAATTGCTTGATTCATGTCATATCAAATAAATTACAGCGCGGAAAGGTAACTTTAATTTAATATCAAAACTAAATTTTTGTTATATTTTTCAATAAATTTATAAATCTTAATTAGGCATGCGTTGCGTGAGTTCCATTTCATGAGACCTACACAGATTTCTATAAAACAAATCAAAAATTATAAATACAGTTTTTCAATTCTTTCCGGCATAGATAAAAAAAAATATGTATATAATCAAGGATTTGTATAGTAAGAAAATCCTTGATATAATCTATATACGATTTGGTTGAATTATTTCACTTCATTATAATGATAAATCCTTTAGTTCTTAAATTTTTAATTAAAATGAATTTATCATTTTGATATTTAACGATAAACTTTTTAAATTGAAGTGACATGGTCAGTAACCTAATTAGTTGCATGGCTGATTACCATCTTACAGGTGACCCAGTAATTTTCCATACGACAGTAGCGTGTACCCTCGGGGTTATATCGGGGTGTGTATAACTTATTTTCTGGGGAACATCCTGTCCACGTGTAGTACTTAGCATATATTGCAACAGATGACATTAAACAAATTTTCTTTGTAGCATCGGAGGCAATTTCATGTTCGACCACACAAAATATTTCACAAAAAAGATATGATAAAATCAAAAGAAAAAGATAAAGAAATATTAACAAATAAAGGTGGAATTGAGTAAACAGGGATTCGTGTTTTTATGAGCTTATTTTCAGTGGACAACAACAAATGGAAGTTTTTAACGACCTTGTGTGACCTATAGTTGTTAATGTTTGTGTCATTTTGGTCTTTTGTGGATAGTTGTCTCATTGGCAATCATACCACATCTTTTTGACTGGCTATATACATGATATAATATATATAGCACTTGCACGGTCGGTCCAGTGGACATATTTCATACTAGATAACTTATACAGTAATTCTTTTTATATATATGAAAATTATTGTCCGATCTGATACACGTACCTATAATGTACAGAATTTTGAACAGCTTCAAATATATGGGGTCCGTAGAAACACCGCAAAGGACCTCCTTAGTGCACTAAGAACAAAAATGTGCACTAAGGACCTGATGGAATGATACAACTGTCACAAAGGATATGGCATATAGAAATAGACTTTGTAAAAGGAGAAGGTCCGGTAAGACACCTTTTTGGCCCCAAAATATAGCAGTTTTACAAAATTGTTAAAAGTAAACTTTTATTTATTTTTTGGACAGTAAAATGCTTCTGCTACATAAATATGGGCTGTTTTTGACAATACATGGCACATATATCGGGTACAAGCACCATAAAGTCATGCTAAATTGCAAAAACCATCTGAAAAGTGACATTTTCCGGCATATTTGGTGGATTTTTCATATTTAATTGAGCTTTTAATGACAAAATCAGTGAAAATCTTCCACATACACTAATAGAATCAAATAAAATAGACACTTAAGTGTTTCAAAAGTGGTCAAAATCTTTCGTCAGATGAACCTGAAATTTGAGGCCAAAATCGGTCCTTACCGGACCTACTTCTTTCATAATTTTAAATTATATTTTTTCTAATGTTTTCTCGACACGTGCCTCAAAAAGTTGATTGTCACCTTTAGTATAATCGATAGCAATTCATGTTCGCTCAACCTTGGCCCGTGATCTACTAGTATACTGATTAAACATGTATATGGTATTTCAAATTGTTCTCTATTTTTTTTTATTTGTTTGTTTTTGCCGTCTTTATTCTGTCTGCTATATTTTTTACTTCTAAATTAATAGCGTATTTTCAACTCTTTTCAGTTTGGGAATTTTTCATCCTTTTAATTTTTAAAAGACAAATAATTGTGAACACTTCACGGAAAAGTGAGGATTGATATTTGGTTGCTTAACGTCCAGTTGCCAATACTTCATTCATTTTTCTAATGTTAAGAACTATGCCATTTATCAATATTTCGATTTGAGCGTTACTGATGAGTCTTGTGTAGACGAAACGCGCGTCTGGCGTACTAAATTATAATCCTGGTACTTTTGATAACTATCACAGCAATGTTTTTAAACATGTTTAGGAAAGGAACATATTTCTGATTCGATGTTTATATGCAAATGCATTACAAGTATAAATATGTATAGGTTGATGTTTAGTCCCTTCGATGTTTTAGACTGTAAATAAATTATGACCAATTTATTTCTGACATCTTCTTCATTTTTAACTTTTGTGGATAGGTGTTTCATTGACAGCCGTTCCACATCTCCTTTCGCTTATTTTTGTTGTATATATTTTTTAATTCACTTTCCTTGTCTTTTAAAATATATTTATTCCATTATTTTTATTTGATGCCGAAAATAAGAATACGAAGTTATTTGTTAAATGCTATAAATGAGCGAAGTAAAACAACCGTTAATAATTATGTATATGAGCATTACAGGGGCGGATTTAGGCGGGGGTGTGGCGGGCGTGCGCCCACCCCCCCCCCCCCCCCACCCCTAAAATTTGCAAAGCATGGGTTGTCCGGACGTAATAAAGTATCCGACGAAAGCTAATGTCGTCGCATTCAATCTGTCGTAACATTCAAACAAGTATTACTATATAAAACAGTAATTTAACAGAATCATTTAACGTGATTACTAATCAACTGACCTTTTGTTTATTTAAGTTCTATAAACATGTTACACTTCAAAGGAAGGTGTCAAAAGCGGTACTGCGTCTGATGACAAATATCATAGGCTTTTAGCAGTTAGAATAAAAAAATTGTGACATTCTATTTGCAGTTTTAATAAACAATTTCTTTGATAATCGAAGTTCAAAAACATCCCTACATCACTTTACCACGAAGAAGGTGGGAGCCCTACCCGCTATTTGGGTAACCGGTTGGTTATTTCATCATACCAAGAAAGCAGTGTAAGTTAGATTCTTTCTTAAGGAAAGATAAAGATTATGGTTCAAGCGAGAGGTTAGTTTGTTAATTTGACTCATTATTTAATCTCTCTGTGACAATACATGATTTCTCACTTGCAACATGTAAATTTTGCCGAAGCATGCATAAACGGTCAAGGCCCAAACCCGTAGGTACTACCGTATTACATGGGATCCCAAGAAAATAAGCACAATGAATTGTTTAAGGATCTCATTTTGATTTTAGTGGTTAGCGGCCATTTTTGTTTGTTTTACAGTATGTAAAAAGTCTAGCACGACCTCCGAAAATAGAACAAAAATAAAAACACGTATCATGAATTGACAAATAAATTGTACCAGTAATCATTTTCGTTTTCAATACCTTATATTGGTCAGATGAGCTATCGTCATTTGCTTCGTCTCACTTTTTTTATATGGAGAATCAGTTTGTGTACTCAGAATTGTTTCTATTCTACTTTTGTTCAGTCCCGTTTTCTGGTAAATATATAGAGGTAGTCAATGAACAGAAACTAATAGATTTTTTGTTAATTATGGTTAATGTAGATTGTCATTTAAATTATGCGGTTTTAGATTGAAACTTTAATTTCTCGCTCATTTTACCACAAATGTTTCTCGCCACACTTCGCTTGGCAAGATATCTCAGACTATCTACATTGCACCCACTCTAGAAGAATATTTCAATAACTTTGATAATTTTAACCTCAATTAAATTTTCGAAATTTTATTCTGCGCCCCCCTAACGTCAAATCCTGTATCCGCCCCTGCATTATATCTATTTATAAAATATTTTAAATACAAGCAGACATACCATTTGTGACACCAATTTCATTTATTTCCAAATCTTAAAATCATACATTTCCGTTCTTTAGCGTTTCTTAATAATGGCAGAACGGGCTTAAGAGTCATATGATTAAGTTAACTAAATAATTTAGTTCTCCCACATCATTAGCGGATTTAGGGGGTTAAAGCGAGCCTACCCCCGGTTGAAAATCTTAAAATATTTTTTGTATTAACCATTTCTTGTTTTAATGTTATCTTTACTATAATTTGAATATCTAGCACTGAATAGAGTGAAACGTTGTCGCTACACTTCTTTAAATATACACAAGTCATAATAACATTGGCCAGAGGGTAACTTGAAATTAGAGGACCAAAGGATTTAATTAAGACAATCCAAGGCTGCTATCTCTATATTTTATTATATATATCTTTATTAGCCTCCCTTAGAGTGATACAACAATTGCAAAACGGGTAGATACGATCTGTAATCAAATAATTAAACTTATAAAATTAATACTTAAAATTTTATTTAGAGTAACCATATGCCGGATGAACAAAAAGTGTGCCATTTCTTGAAAAACATATGGTTTGGTATAACATGAAAACTTCTCTAGTGTTTTAAACATTTCTCACATAACCCCTCCCCCAAACCCCCGGCCACTTCAAGCTCTGGATCCGCGTCTGCCCATAGTGCTTATTACATTATAAAATAAAATGATATTCATCTTCAATTGTTGAAATAAAGATGAATTGTTAAAAAAAAAGCATTGACACCAGTTTAAAGTTATCGTTCATAGAAGACAGTTATGATTTATTCTATAATTCTCTTTTTAAAACGTAAAATAATTTTACCTCTTGGAGTTTTTCTATATATTACTTCTGTAATCGGATTTTGAAGAACCCCATGGACACCACATACTCTCAAATGTCTTTCAAGGAATAATGATAGTATGTTAACTCTTGTGTTGTTAGTAAGGAAATGAAATATCAAAAGCATTTGTTTCTCAATTTTAATCTCAAAATAGGGTTCTTTAAATAAAAAAAAAGCTTGCATAGCAATTTCCTTAAAAACTAAATATATATAACAAAGGCAAAGTTTTAAAACACAAAATTTATTTTTTATTTTTCTTTCATAAACTTGAATTTATACCACGCTAAACCGTTAGGTTAACAACCATTGATTAATCAATAAGTAACGATCAAAAGACAATTGTTTATTGGATTAGGTTGATTGAACATGATGATTCGGGAATCTGCAATAAACCGTTGGTCACGTGGCGAGTGGCAGGCGTTGATTAAAAAGTCATTTAACTTCAAAATTACAAAATCTATTGATACCTTACTTTATAGATTTGAAGTATTTAATCATATCCTCTTATATTCATGTTCGTTGTGATCTTAAAACATCGTTTTAGTGTCCTTAATGCAAAAACTTTCTTCTTAGTGCACTAAGAAGTCTTTTGCGGTATTTCTACACACCGAAATATATGGCCTTATTATTGGTAATATACCATATTAGTGTCACTAATGGCTTAACGTGTTACCAAATTAAAAAGAAGAAATAGACTCAAAACCGCATTTTTAACTTTAGATTTTTTTTCAATCCCAAAATAGAGAAGAGGTCCGGTATACAGACTTATTAAAAAGTCCAGATGAGAAGTTTAACTTGCTTTTCTATTCCCGGCACTTTTAACTGTTTCTTGACGCATGCAAAAAAAAAAAATACAGTACCTGGTTACAGTTGCGCATTGACAAATTATAATCTTTCGATTAAATGATCTTAAATCTATATGGTCTTAATTTTAAAAGTTATAAAATCTAAATGTGAAGTGATCTAAAATGTTCAATATTAATGAGTATTTTCGCTGTGAAATGAATCTAAGGTCGTCTAAAAGTATATACATGTGTATTTGACCCGACTACTGACTACATAGTAAACTATATTCATTATGTACCTATAAGGGGGGTCTGAGCGGGACTCGGGATTGTCGAGGCGTATTTTTTGTAAACGTGACACATGAAAGTCAAATTATGAGGGAGGGTAGGAGGGGTACTGATCCCGAAATCTCGAGCTTAAAAACACGAAATCCCGAAATCCCGGGCTTAAAAACACGAAATCCAGAGGTCCCGAAATTCGAAAAAAGAATTATCGTATCCCGAAAGGGTCAATCCCGAAATCCAGAGCTTAAAAACACCCGATCCCGCAGTCCCGATAAAGGTCCTATCCTCCCTCAAATTATTGTGCCGTGAAAACGCGAAATGAAGTTTAGCGGGACATGGAAAATTACAAAAATAGCAGAATTGTTCACTTACATAGTGTAAGCGGGATGGCATCATGCGAGAATCTAAAAAAATAAGTAGTAACTAAGCGGGATCCGTGAACAAAACCCCCAATGAGACCCCCATTAGTTGTGGCTTATTTTGGTCTTTTTAGTTAGTTTCTTTCCCCTACATTACTTGACCGTTTTTGTAAAACAACGGCACTCGAGGTCTGACAGTATTTTACCAAGAAATGCACAAAATATTCAAAAAGAAGGCCTAGAAAATTTAAATATTGGTATGCACACATACTCCCCTATCAGCACAGATAATTATATTTTTGTAAAGGCGCCAAACTCGTTTCTAATATTTATAATAGAACCGAAAAGAAAATGGAAATGGAAATGGGGAATGTATCAAAGAGATAACAACATGACCAAAGAGCAGATAACAGCTGGGTCTTCACTGCAACGAGAAAATCCCGGAACCTGAGACGGGGGTGGATCTAGTCATATAAAGGAGGGGTTCCTCACCCAGGACAATTTTTTTTTTGGGGGGGGGGTCCAACTACATGTCCCATTCAAATGCATTGATCGTCCAATAAAGAAAGGGGGTTCCAACATGTCCAACCCTCAGCCCCCCCCCCCCTGGATCCGTGCCTGTGAGGCATGCTTTAGCTTGCCATTAAACAAAAATGTATACTAGTTGAGTGATAATGGACGTCATACTAAACTCTTCAATATAAAAAAAAGAAACTAAAATAAAAATCATACAAAGGTCACAAAGGCCATAACTTCTGGCTCCTGGATTAGGAAAAGTGCAAAATGCAGTGAGGATAAAAGCCTTTACTGTAAATTCCTGAAATTACAATTATATAAATCATCTCACATCTTTGTGCATTTCTTGAAATTGGTCATATTAATAAATGCATGCAATATTTTCAGAAAATTTCAATATATAATATAGGCTTTTAAAAGTCAATCTTGTGCATGATTATCAATGATTATACTCGCACAATTAACACATGTGGTTCTCAAAACTCAGAGGTGTCTATGCTATTTATGACAACATTTTAATCAAGTATAAATTTACAAAATTTGTTTAGAACTATATGATTTTTAGGTTTTTAAGCATAGATATAGTAGGTCAGGATCTGCGAACTCTCACTGACTGACTGAGCACATGAATTCAACACTAGTTTTTTGGTGATGTTGGTGTTGCTTAGTGTTTTGTTTTGTTTTTCTTTTCTGCATCTTATGTTTTGCCTTGGCATTGTCAGTTTCTCTTTCATTGCCTTTGTTTTTTTTTTGTTATGTTAAATAACAAGTCACAAGAGAGAAAAAACAATAAAAATATGTGAAAAATGGCTTAGTTCAGTATATATTAAGGAAAGAGATAACAAATAGCTAAATAAGAAAAAAGAAAATTCCTTTTCTACGGTCAATTGTCTGATAATCTAGAAGATAGCCTGATTTGGTCTAATTCTCCTGAATTCTAGCAGGTACTTTATTCCAACTTTTTAAATTCAAACAAACCATGTCTTAGATAGTCTTGGAATTAGAATACATTAATCATAAAATTTTCATAACACTTTGGTGAATTATCTATTGATATAATCATGATAATTAAGCTCCTTTTCAATTTTTAGGGATTTTAAATTTTTGATTTAAAGTTAGGGATTTTATTCATAAAAGGGGGGATTTTTCCAGTACGTATACTATTAATAATGCTTTGAGCAATTTTCATGAAACTTGGTGAATTATTTTTGTATAACATAAACATGATAATTTTCCTTTTAATTTAAAAAAAATCTGATTTATGTCATTGTACTATCATGACTTGGGATTAGGATAGTCTCAAGAATGCTTTCACAAATTTTTATGAAACTTTGGTGAATTGTTTTTATATCTTGACAAACTCCCTTTTTAGCTCACCTGACCTGAAAGGTCAAGTGAGCTTTTCTCATCACTTGGCGTCCGTCGTCCGTCATCCGTAAACTTTTACAAAAATCTTCTCCTCTGAAACTACTTGGCCCAATTCTACCAAACGTGGCCACAATCATCCTTGGGATATCTAGATTAAAAAATGTGTGGGGTGACCCGTCAAACCAACCAAGATGGCCGCCATGGCTAAAAATAGAACATAGGGGTAAAATGCAGTTTTTGGCTTATAACTCAAAAACCAAAGCATTTAGAGCAAATCTGACATGGGGTAAAATTGTTTATCAGGTGAAGATCTATCTGCCCTGAAATTTTCTGACGAATCGGACAACCTGTTGTTGGGTTGCTGCCCCTGAAATGGTTATTTTAAGGAAATTTTGCAGTTTTTGGTTATTATCTTGAATACTATTATAGATAGAGATAAACTGTAAACAGCAATAATGTTCAGCAGAGTAATACCTACAAATGAGTCAACAAGACCAAAATTGCCAGTCGACCCCTTAAGGAGTTATTGCCCTTTATAGTCAATTTTTAACAACTTTTCATCATTTTTTGTAACTTTTCTAAAAATCTTCTTCTCTAAAAATACTTTGCCAAATTTAATCAAACTTGGCGACAATTATCATTGTGGTTTATAGTTTAAAAAATGTGTCCGATGACCCAGCCTACCAAACAAAATGGCCGACATGGCTAAAATTAGAACATAGTGGTAAAATGCAGTTTTTGCTTTATATCTTTGAAACCAAGACATTTAGGGCAAATCTTTCAAGATTTTAATGTCCATCAGAATAAGATATATCCCCTCACAAATTCAGTTGAATCGGACAACCTGTTGTTGGGTTGCTGCCCTTAAATTGGTTATTTTAAGAAAATTTTGCAGTTTTTGGTTATTATCTTGAATACTATTATAGATAGAGATAAACTGTAAACAGCAATAATGTTCAACAAAGTAAGATCTACAAATAAGTCAGCATGATCAAAATTGTTAGAGGACCCCCTAAGGAGTTATTGCTCTTTAGAGTCAATATTAAACAACTTTTCCTCATTTTTGTAACTTGTATAAAAATCTTTTCTAAAACTACTTGGCCACAATCATAATACTAGGGTATCTATTTTTAAAAAGAGTGTCTAATGACCCCGCCTACCAACAAAGATGGCCGACATCAGTAAACACATTAACAGGTGAGCGACACAGGCTCTTGAGAGCCTCTAGTTATTATTATGACCCAAAGTGGAGGGGGCATAATGTTTAACACTTGTCAGATCGTTTGTCCGTCTGTCCCAAAGTTGTTTTTTGTTCTCTTACAGTACTTTAGTTTGCCTCAACCAAATTCAATTAAACTTTTACAAAAGCTTGTTATCACAATTCTCAGATCAAGTTTGAATTTTGGTGATGTCAGTGTTACTGTACTAGAGTATCAGAGTTATGCCCCTTTAGAAATGGGGAAAACATGCTGAATTTTTGGTTTCCTGTTCTCTAAAATTTAGTTTGTCTCAACCAAATGTTATGAAATCAATACACAATGCTTATCATCACAAAATACAGATTAAGTTTGAATTTTGGTAGTGTCTCTTTTACTAAATTCTATAGTTATGTTCTTTAAAAATGGAAAAAATTGTTTCGGCCTTCTAACTTAAGTTTTCCTCAACCAAATTTTATTAAACTTTAAAAAATACTTTTTATCATAATTTTAATCAGATCAATTTCAAATTTTGGTAGTAAAACTTTTACCGTTCTTCAGTTATGTTCCTTTAAAACTTTGAATAATATGCAAGCTGGAGTATCATTCCCTATTTATCATGTATATTTTTTATAAGATGCAGAGTTAAGGAACTTTAGTTGTTGCAAAGTTATTTTAAAATTGTCCATTTTCAAAAACTTTGAAAGGTTTTTAGAAATTTATGTATTTGTTAAAAAATCGCAGCCTTAAACTTATAGTCACTTGAGATATATATCTATAAATTGAGCCAAATTATATACATGTTTTATGTCAATAAATACCACTGTTTGTGCATGTTTTGTTTTTTTTGGAGGGCAGGGGTCTTATTTGCACAGTGCTCATAGTTTTTTAGTCGATCATTAAAATTCATTTAAAGCTTAAAGACCAGCTATAAGGGCAAGAAGCTTATCAAGCACTCACGGTTTAGATTTTTATTAAACACACATTAATATAGATAATGTACATTAAACAGAAAAAAATATTGATGCAAGATGTCATTTAACTTTTACTCTTTTATGTATAGGACAAGAACTATAGAAGATACAGAGAAATTATATACAGCAGAAATGATGGGCAATGTAAAATTTGCAGAAGCCAACTAAACCTAAATGGTAAGGCACCTTTTAATATAAAAAAGTTATTGAACTTGAAAGATGATTACTAGTATCATGATTACTATAAAAATTAAAAGATGTGGTATATTAAATATGAAAACTATCATGGCTTTAAGAAAGCAATTGTAGGCCTGTTAAGACCTTCAATAATGAGAAAATCCATACCCTATACTATAGTCAAAGTAGGCAGCTATAAAAGACCTAAAGATGAAACATTGAAACAATCCAAACTAAAACTAATCATGGTAATTGCCTAGTTTATAACAAAATAAATTACAAAAAATAAATATGACTGGTATGAAACAACAACAACAACCACCACTAAATTTTAGTGTCAGACTAAACTGACAAAAGCTACAGGCTCTGAACTTTGGACAGGCACAATAGGAATATGGCAAGGTTATATAAAAATAAGATGTGGTATGATTGCCAATAAGACAACTCTCCACCAGACAACCAATGATGTAAATTTCCTGCAAACACGGACTTGACTTCTGTAAATCAACTAATTTTTCGTGAATACTTTATTTGGCATTTTATACTTTCTAGTCTACATCGCAGTTATTTATTTTTCTCGAGTTCAAGTTTACTTAATGTATTTTAATAAGGAAAGATACACATGAAAAAACATTTATTGCTGTTTCTCTCTCCATTTATAACATTTTATTTGTTTATTTTGTGTATTTATAGGTGATCAGACATCTTGGTTTTCATGATCAATAGGTCATTACTGAAGAGGAAACTTAAAGTTGAAATTTATTTACATAGTGCATAATTGGATTAATTTGAAATGGAATGTGTGCTTTCCTGCAAAAAAAGAAATAGGAAATTTCAACATTATCACATGATAATGACCATAAACAAAATGGAGTTCTATCATAGATACACAAAAACACTATTGCATAAAAGCAACAACATATCTTAATCAAAAGAAAGGAGAATGCTGAACAAATACTATTTTGTTGCTGAAAAAAGGAACACCAGTTTTATCCACTCATTTACATCGCTCCCTCATATCAAATATACCGAAGAAGATCATTGAAGAACAATTTGCAAAAATGATTTCTCTTAGAATTGAAGGGAATTGTTTAGTGAATGGAATAATGTATTCACTGAATTCTTACGTAGTGGATTGAATAACTGTATACAAGCTGAAACAGAAGAAATTCTAATTTAAAATAACACGAAAAGTGTTTATTTTATTATTTAATCTGCAAATATATAAACAAATTCTTAAGAACACCACAAATGGTATGACATTCAAATTGGTTGCTTATTAATGTATCGCATTGAAACAATTACAAAGAAAATAGAAGCATTTGCTCCAAAAAAAAATATAAATCAAAGTTAAATTTATATAAAAAGTATAAACAATACCTAGATCTAAACAGTCAGACTGTATTATTTTCAATGTCATGAAAATGTTGAGTCAAACATTTATTAAAGTTTTAAATATCATTTGCATCAATTATACAGTCTTGTAATAATTATATTCATACTGTTTGTATACATGGTGTAGTGAAGAAATGTTTAACAAGTAAAAATAAGGGAAAACATTTCCTTAAGAGAAATTTGATGTTCAGAAATTTCCTTAGAGGAAATTTGAAGAACAATGATTTCCCTAGAGGAAATTTGTTGTCTTGAATTTTCCTCCAAGGAAAAGTGTTTGTCAAAAATTTCCTCACAGGAAAAAGTATTTCCTCCAAGGAAAATTTGAAGCTACAAATTTCCTCACAGGAAAAAGTATTTCCTCCAAGGAAAATTTGAAGCTGCAAATTTCCTCAAAGGAAAAAGAATTTCCTCTAAGGAAAAAGAATTTCCTCTAAGGAAAAAGAATTTCCTCTAAGGAAAAAGAATTTCCTCTAAGGAAAAAGAATTTCCTCTAAGGAAATAGAATTTCCTCAAAGGAAATTATTATGCAGCAAATTCCCTTAGGGAAATCTTTTTCCCTTGAGGAAAAAACAATTTCCCTTGAGGAAAAATCTTTTTCCTTCAGGGAAATTTGATTTCCCTTGAGGAAAAGTACTTTTCCTCTGAGGAAATTGTTGAAAAAAGGGGCATAACTTTTTCAACAGTGGTGCTAGATCCAAAAAATTTTAGGACAAATATCAGAGAACCAATACCAACCAAGTTATCAACTTTGTTTTGACTTAACTCCAAAAATTAAGGTGACAACTTTTGCACTCAGCGGAATTGCAAACTTGTCCCGGAGACTGTTAATGTTTCTGTAATGGAAATAACTATGGAAAATTACACAAATTCTGTATTTTTATCGTTTTCATGAAAACAGTCACGTAACATATTATGATGTAATTGTGATGTCATCAGATAAACAATCTTATGTTTTTCATTTATATTTCTTCATTCTATGCATTGCCAAACATTATGTGCCAATCTGAAATAGCTGTCAAACATTTTATTTTCTTGGGCTAAAACCTGGCCTTAATGCCCCTACTCCTTTCAGAAATCCTTATGATGTAGTTCCTGAGAAAGATGCGACAAAAAATATTCATGGGACGGATGGACGGAGGGATGGACAGATGAACAGACGCATGGACAGAGAGAAGTAAAACAGTATACACCCTCTCTTTTAAAGCGGGGCTATAAATACAATTTTGACTAATAAATGATGAAGACTTACGGACGCAATGCCATGTAATAAACAATCCAGCTACTCCATTATCTCCCCAATTATATGGCTGACCACAGGAACTACCAACATTGGCATTAGTTACATTAAATGTACATTCTGTTTCATTGGCACAGAGGCCTTCTATACCATATCTATCTGTACTTTTACACCAGTAGTAGACATATTGTACTTCATCAATAACAATGTATGGTTCATCTGGCTTCACATAATCTGTATAACTATCAAGTCCTGATTGGATCTCATTGTCACATGATAAAGTAGCTACATCACCCTCAGCATAAGTATTGTAGTAGTATACTAAAATAATAGATTAAATAAACATAGTATGAAAATAATTTTGTATGCAAAGATCTATCTAGTATTTCATAGCTGTATATAGTGAAGTCCATTGCTTTTAGAGGATTTTACTCAGGCCAAAGATATTTTTTCAATCAGAGGATTGAGGGAAAAAAAAGGCAGTTTCAGTGAACATTTTGTTTTCCATGTTTTTTTTGCTCATACTCAAACTGAGTTAACAAAATAAACTAGATATCATTGAGATGGGAGCCATCTCTGTGGGCCCCGCTGTGAATAATGTGCATTAAAAAATTGTATCTTTACCATAGGACATGGGTTTGTCAACTGAAATCAAAGTTTTTGACCTTGACCTTTGACCTAGAAAGTTGTAAATAAATTATGACACATCCTTTGGTGTTGGTTTATAAACATGTCAAGTATAAACTTTGAAATGATAACGGTTCTCAAGATATAGAGCGGACACTATCTTTACCATAGGACATGGGGTTGTCAACTGAAACCAAAGTTTTTGACCTTGACCTTTGACCTAGGAAGTTGCACATGAATTATGACATACCCTTTGGTGTTGGTTTATATACATGTCAAGTATAAACTTTGAAATGATAACGGTTCTCAAGATATAGAGCGGACACGATCTTTACCATAGGACATGGGGTTGTCAACTGAAACCAAAGTTTTTGATCTTGACCTTTGACCTAGGAAGTTGTACATAAATTATGACATACCCTCTGATATTGGTTTATATACATTTCAGGTATAAACTTTAAAATGATAACGGTTCTCAAGATATAGAGCGGACACAATCTTTACCATAGGACATGGGGTTGTCAACTGAAACTAAAGTTTTTGACCTTGAACTTTGCCCTAGGCAGTCGTTCATAAATTATGACACACCCTCTGGTGTTGGTTCATATACATGTCAAGTATAAACTTTGAAATCATAACAGTTCTCAAGATATAGAGCGGACACGATCTTCACCACAGGACACAGGGTTGTCAACTGAAACCAAAGTTTTTTAACCTTGACCTTTGACCTAGGAAGTTGTACATACATCATGACACCCCCTCTGGTGGTGGTTAATAAACATGTAAAGTATAAAGTATGAAATCATAATGGTTCTCTAGATATGGAGCGGACACAAAGTTAAAGTGTTACGGACGGACGGACGGACGGACGGACGGACGGACAGAATGATCACTATAGGGCGACCCGCCTTTGGCAGGGCCCTAATTATTGACTCAGTAAATACATGTATTTCTTGCTTCTTTGATATTTTTAACGTATGGCAAAACTGCAATAGTGTAGTTAAAATGGCAATATTTATACATCTAAACTATTCAAAAACATTTAAAGTCAATAAACTATACCTGAAGGTGCAGGGCCAAATGAATTCCATGGAAATTAGAAATTCTAATGCTTCTAAAACTAAATACCAAATACCAATGATCAATCATGATTAAGTTGAAGGTCAAAAATAATAGTAGGTCTAAACATTAAGATGAATATACTAATAAAGAATTGTCTGCATCATGTAGTGGCAAGCCTGTGACACATGTTATTGGTTGTCTTTGAAAATTCATATTACCTAAAAGGGCATTTACTTGAGAACACCAGAGTACAAAAAACGTTTTGAAACTTCTTTTCAGACCATGATAATTATTATTGATTCTTACATTGTGGTTCTCCTATTTCTGTTTCATTTCTGCGAATATTCAATGTAAATGTAGCTTCTGTATAATCTGTACCATCTGTACAAGCAATAGTGATGTCATAGCTATCTCCAGTTAGTGTAGATCCACTATTCAGCATCAGAGAATATCCTAATATAATAAATTACAAAAGTAATTATTAGTAGTACTCTTTCATAAGGCTTTTAACATATATAGTTAAGCTATTTTTTCTGTACTTCATATAATAGTGTTATTAACTGGCTGTTTCTGTATTGGCCCTGATTTGATCCTGGGGTAGCTGTTATGACTCCAACAGCCAGTTTGTAAAACTTTTTAAAAATAATTTTTCCATTGAACTAAGAAACTTACAAGTACAGAAAATCACATTTGAACTTGTCTATTTTTAAAGTCATGATCATTTGTTTGTCAATATTGATAAAGTTTATGATTTCTTTTCCAAGAAGTAATAATTGTTTTTGACAAATGCTTGTAAAAAAAATGATGCAAATGACATAAATCAAAATAAGAATGTGTCCCAAGTACAAGGATGACCCATCTGCACTATCATTTTCTATGTTCAGTAGACTGTGATAATGAAATAAAATCTCTAATTTGGCTTTAAAATTAGACAGATCACATCATAGGGAAAATGTTAACTAAGTTTCAAGTTGATTGGACTTCAACTTCATCAAAAACTACCATGACCAAAAACTTCAACCTGAAGCAGGACAGACAAACGGACGAACGGACAGACGAACAGATGCACAGACCAGAAAACATAATGCCCATAAATGGGGCATAAAAATATGAAATATTCTTACCACTGACATAAAACAAAGAGGTTGAAGGACTAGTTGTCTGTAGTTTGCATGTTGTATCATCTCCTGAAGGATCTGTAACAGTGAATGTATACAGGGTACCAGTATCAACATCATCAACAGTTACAGATGCAGGCAAGTCTGGATAATCTGGTCCCTAGAACAAAACATTTAACAAACATATTTGCAAGGGCATAACTCTTTTAACAATAGTTAATATGCACTGATTATATTTTTGAACCAAAAGTAATTAAGTACAAGAGTGCACACACTTAAATGTTCTTTACCAATCATTGATACTATGTCAATGTATGTTGATTGTCCTAAATATATATAAAGCTTTATTACAACTGTTACGTATACTTAACATTAACCAAGAAAACTAAACATTGACCAATGAACCATGAAAATGAGGTCAAGGTCAGAGGAACCTTGTCAGACAGACAAGTAAAGCTAACAATTCTTCCATACAACAAATATAGTTGACATATTGCTTAAAGTTTAAGAAAAACAGACCAAAACACAAAAACTTGACTCCATTTTCAGAAAACGAAATCTGTAACAAACATAAACTTTTAGCCACCGCTTTACAAGCAGAGCCAAATACAATGAAAGTCCCAACTATGTATTGGCTTCCGAAGCTACACAAAACCCCTTACAAATATAGATTTATTTCGTCTTCAAGCCATTGTTCAACTACTAAATTGTCTATTCTTCTTACCAGCACACTTGGTACAATTAAAAACCTGATAATAAATTGTTCAAATAAGGCCTTCGAAAATAGTGGAATAAATTACTTTTGGAGTGTCAAGAACTCGTTGGAAGTACTTGATAAATTGCATGCTTATATTGGTGATTTTGAATCTGTTCAAAGTTTTGATTTTTCTACCCTGTATACCACATTGCCTCACATTCTCATTAAGAAAAAATTCACACACCTAATTAAATGGGCATTCAAAAAATCAGAATGTGAATATATATGTTCAAACTCTTTTAGGTCATTTTTTAGTAGCAATAAACAAAAAAACTATGTTAATTGGACATGCTTTGATACTATATATGCCCTTGAATTTTTACTAGATAACATTTTTGTTCGCTTTGGGGATTCCGTATATCGTCAGATTATCGGAATTCCAATGGGGACTAACTTTGCACCACTTATTGCGGACCTGTTTTTGTATTGTTATGAGTTACAATTTATGACAAAAATAAGCAAAGACCCATCGAAACAACATCTGATAAACAAATTTAATAATACTTTTAGATATTTGGATGATATTTTGGCTCTCAATAATGACGACTTCAGTATGTATATTAATGAAATTTATCCTGTTGAACTTACTTTAAATAAAGCTAATACTAACAATGACCACTGCCCTTTTCTCGATCTTGATATCTATATCATTAATGGAAAGCTGAATACTAAAATTTATGATAAAAGGGATGATTTTTCATTTCCTATCGTTAATTATCCGTTTTTAGATGGTGACGTTCCCTTGTCACCATCTTACGGTGTTTATATATCTCAACTTGTACGATTCGCTCGTGTATGTAACAATGTTTTAGATTTTAACGAGAGAAATTTATGTATTACTGAAAAATTATTACACCAGGGTTTTCGATATCACAAACTAGTCAAAACATTTACTAAATTTTATCATCGGTATAAAGACATCATTCGTAAATATAGCTCAACATGCAGACTTCTAATACGTTCAGGTATTTCACATCCAATTTTTTATGGTAATATTATTTATAAAGCACAAAGGTGTCAGTATTCACCTCAGAAACTTACAAAACCTTTTAATAGACTTATTAAGTAGGGATATAAATACGATACTGTTGTCAAGTCATTAAAGATTGCATATTTTGGCGTTAATATTGAGTCACTGATAAGGTCTTTGCATCGGAACTAAACACATTTATTCTAAAAACAGTTGTTGGCATGACATGGGTTATGTTCTTCTCATATATGTTATGATGGTATGATACTAAACCCCTAACGGGAAGGATTGTGCCTGATGTTCATATGATGAAATCATAATCTTTCAGTCAGTTTAATTGAAGTCTGGAGCTGGCATGTCAGTTAACTGCTAGTAGTCTGTTGTTATTTATGTATTATTGTCATTTTGTTTATTTTCTTTGGTTACATCTTCTGACATCAGACTCGGATTTCTCTTGAACTGAATTTTAATGTGCGTATTGTTATGCGTTTTCTTTACTACATTGGTTAGAGGTATAGGGGGAGGGTTGAGATCTCACAAACATGTTTAACCCCGCCGCATTTTTGCGCCTGTCCCAAGTCAGGAGCCTCTGGCCTTTGTTAGTCTTGTATTATTTTAATTTTAGTTTCTTGTGTACAATTTGGAAATTAGTATGACGTTCATTATCACTGGACTAGTATATATTTGTTTAGGGGCCAGCTGAAGGACGCCTCCGGGTGCGGGAATTTCTCGCTACATTGAAGACCTGTTGGTGACCCTCTGCTGTTGTTTTTTATTTGGTCGGGTTGTTGTCTCTTTGACACATTCCCCATTTCCATTCTCAATTTTAGCAATGAATTGTGAAAATGAGGTCAAGGTTAAATTAAACTTGCGCGACTGACATTTAGATCATTAAATATTTCCATACACCAAATATAGTTGACCTATTGCATATAGTATAAGATAAAAAGACCAAAACTAAAAAACTTAACTTTGACCACTGAACTATGAAAATGAGGTCAAGGTCAGATGACACCTGCCTGCTAGACATGTACACCTTACAATCATTCCATACACCAAATAAAGTAGACCTATTGCATATGGTATAAGAATAATAGACAAAAACACAAAAACTTAACTATGAACACTGAACCATGAAAATGAGGTCAAGGTCAGATGACACCTGACAGTTGGACATGTACACCTTACAATACTTCCATACACCGAATATACAAGACCTATTGCTTATAGTATCTGAGATATGGACTTGACCACAAAAACTTATAACCTTGTTCACTGTCCATGAAATGAGGTTGAGGTCAAGTGAAAACTGTCTTACAGGCATGAGGACCTTGCAAGGTACACACATACCAAATATAGTTATCCTGTTACTTATAATAAGAGAGAATTTAACATTACAAAAAATCTTAACTTTTTTTTCAATTAGTCAGCGAACCATGAAAATGAGATCAAGGACATTGGACTTGTGACTAACGGAAACTTCATAACATGAGGCATCTATATATAAAGTATGTAGCATCCAGGTCTTCGACCTTCTTAAATATAAAGCTTTAAGAAGTTAGCTAACGCCGCTGACAGATCACTATCCCTTTGTTATGACAAAACTCGCAGGCTCGACAAAAACCCAAAATCTGCACAATTACAATGATGAACAAAAAGGTGAGTGATGCCTTGTAAAGACATTGACAGCTGGGTGTTGCAACTATGTTTATGTATCTCATGGAAAATTTCAAAAACTTTATGCATACCACATTATATGTTGTTATGGTTACAGTTCCTGAAACACTGTTGTAGCAGGAATCCTGAGCCTTGACTGTGAATGTGCTAACTTTCTGGTGAGTGCCCACATAATGATACAGGCTTGTTTTTACATGGACAGACTCTGAAACAGATGATATTCTTTGATTGTTTATTTAAGTAATACTTAATTCAACATAAAGAAACATTGGATTGACTCTAGAAAGCCCTGTACTATAGGGTTTGGGTTCATTTATGTTTAGGGTTCTGTTAAGGATGTTATATTAATTTAAGGGTTAGGGTAAAGTTAAGCTCTGAATAGGCTGAGACCCCTAAATTAAATAAGGTACATATGACATTGTGTCAAAATCTCATACTGAAATTTCAAAAAAATAATTAAATCATTCTGGAAAAGTTTTCTGTTTGCAACAAAGCAATTCCATATGGATGAAAGTTAAAACAATCTAAAAAAAAATCAGTAACTTGTCCAAAGAAATCATAAGAGTCAGACTGGCGACAACTGAAAAACAGTTCAGTATAATTCCTTTTGACATGCTAAATCAAAATGTTAATATACAATTTTGACTAAATATTGACTATATACAGTATTAATATTTAGTGAGTTTGTACAAAAGACAAGTGACTTTAAAGTACATTTTTCTTAATTGCTAGGCAGATCATATAATCAATAATTACATTTATTTACTCTCTTTTAAATAGATTAAATACAAATAAAATCATGTAATAGAAGAACGTGTCAATAGGACAGAGATGCCCACACTTGTAAATATGGCAAATTCAGCAACATAAGTTCAAACTTCATCGGTGTTTGGTGGTAATAAGAATTAAGTACATGACACATGAAGTATAAGTTTAAAAAACATTTGTTCAGGCAAACTAGAGTTTCAGATCAAAACATAATTGCAGGATAGACATATGGACATGCAGACGGACAAGAGTACATCCTTAATGGTGCGAGACCACAATTATTTCGTAGTGCATTTCTTTTAGAACAAAAATGAAAATTTAAAAAATCCCACCTGCGCTTTCTCAACGAAACTTTTACAGTGTGTTGTACTACTTTTGGGACAAATTATAGAAAATTATAGAAAACTTCATCGGCTCTAACTCAAAATATGGACAATTTTATGTTTAGGGGATCTTGAAATCTTTAGACAGCTTCCGAAGTGCTAATTTTCAACCTTTTTCAGCTAGACCAAATCACTACTTTCCTTTAAAATTCAGAACCCAAATTTTTTTACAGTGTAATTTCACCCCCCTTCTTGCAATTTGAGGCATTAAACATGGAGAAATAAATTTGGAAGGGGTATAGAAATTAATGGCAAGTAACCCACTGTCAACACTAGGGACTATATTTGTGAACAACGAAAATCAAGGAAAATCAAGGGACGACAATTGTCGTCTCAGACTTAGTAGGATAGAAAGAGTTGACCAATCTTAAAAAAATTTGTTATGACCAAAGCTTAATAAATTATAACACTGCTTACAAAGTTTCATAACAGTAGGATATATATTATAGACAATATGTTAAATTCTATACTCATCTTTCCGTGTTAAATTTTGACGTTAAAATTGAAATATTTCAACTATCAACATTTGGGGCTTCAAAAATTAAAATATTGCAAAATAATACTTTTTAAATGCCTTAATATATCATTTATCATGTACTAAAAGTAATAGAGTACTCATTTGATTTATCAGACTCAGCATAATTGTTCAAAAGTCAAATTTATATGAGCCTGTGCCTAAAAATTGAGCTTTTTCAATGAAGGGGGGCCTTACATGAAGATGTAATATTTTCCAGCAATTTTAAATTTGTGAAGCTTTTTGGTTATAAATAATCCTTACATATGTATTGAATGTACTTTAAATGGAAAGAAAAGTTACAAATAACATATTATATTAGTTTAAAAGGGTCTTAGGCCAAGTAAGACTGGAAAAAATTTAGGGTCAATTTAGGCTGTGCCGCATATTTACATTAAAAAATGCATATTGAGGCTATAAGAAAGAAAAAAATTGTGTCTTTTCTATCATTTCTATACTCATGTGACATGATACAACAAATCTGAGCACAAAAAATCTCTTGCAATTAACTTTTCTTGCAGACAGTATGGTCTGATACAAAGATTTTTGCTTTTTTAGTGAAAAACTTGCATGCAATTTTAGTCTCAAAAGGCTTCTATTTAAACCACTTGCTATCCTACAGAAGAAAAGAAATATATTATGTGAAATGGAACAGGTACAATAGACATTTTAAAGTGCTTTTGATACAAATTTAGTGAGGTCTTTATTATGGACTTCAAATTTTATGTACCAAGCTCCCCACTTTTGACTTCATCCAAACAGGGCGTTAGCTAGACAAGGGTCATTTATACAACACATTTTGCACATATTATCTGAGATAATCTTCTTTTCTGTAGATTCAGAGTTCATAAATAAGTAAAAGAACTAGATAAAGGCATAGAAACACAAATATTGACACATGAAAACCTGTCAGATAGAAAGTAAGGATGCCATTTATGCATCAGTATTGAAAAAGCTATAAAATGCCTATTTAGACCATAAAATGCCAAAATTGGTCATTTTTGCAAAAATTTTATAAAATAAAAGTCTAAATCCTTTAGTTTCATGCTATTTGACAAATTGACACTATCAAATCATTTAGGGAAGTTGCCAAAGTAAAGATTCCATATTTACAGATTTCACCTCTTAGGTCCGAGACCACAATTATTTCGTAGTGCATTTCTTTTAGAAGATAAATTAAAATTAAAAAAAATCCCACCTGCGCTTTCTCAATGAAATGTTTACAGTGTGTTGTACTACTTTTGGGACAAATTATATCAAAATTATAGAAAACTTCATCAGCTCTAACTCAAAATATGGAGAATTTTATGTTTAGGGCGTCTTGAAATCTTTTGACAGCTTCCGAAGTGCTAATTTTCAACCTTTTTCAGCTGGACCAAATCACTACTTTCCTTTAAAATTCTGAACCCAAATTTTTTTACAGTGTAATTTCACCCCCCTTCTTGCAATTTGAGGCATTAAACATGGAGAAATAAATTTGGAAGAGGTATAGAAATTAATTGCAAGTAACCCACTGTCAACACTAGGGACTATATTTGTGAACAACGAAAATCAAGGAAAATCAAGGGACGACAATTGTCGTCTCAGACTTAGTAGGATAGAAAGAGTTGACCAATCTTAAAAAAATTTGTTATGACCAAAGCTTAATAAATTATAACACTGCTTACAAAGTTTCATAACAGTAGGATATATATTATAGACAATATGTTAAATTCTATACTCATCTTTCCGTGTTAAATTTTGACGTTAAAATTGAAATATTTCAACTATCAACATTTGGGGCTTCAAAAATTAAAATATTGCAAAATAATACTTTTTAAATGCCTTAATATATCATTTATCATGTACTTAAAGTAATAGAGTACTCATTTGATTTATCAGACTCAGCATAATTGTTCAAAAGTCAAATTTATATGAGCCTGTGCCTAAAAATTGAGTTTTTTCAATGAAGGGGGGCCTTACATGAAGATGTAATATTTTCCAGCAATTTTAAATTTGTGAAGCTTTTTGGTTATAAATAATCCTTACATATGTATTGAATGTACTTTAAATGGAAAGAAAAGTTACAAATAACATATTATATTAGTTTAAAAGGGTCTTAGGCCAAGTAAGACTGGAAAAAATTTAGGGTCAATTTAGGCTGTGCCGCATATTTACATTAAAAAATGCATATTGAGGCTATAAGAAAGAAAAAAATTGTGTCTTTTCTATCATTTCTATACTCATGTGACATGATACAACAAATCTGAGCACAAAAAATCTCTTGCAATTAACTTTTCTTGCAGACAGTATGGTCTGATACAAAGATTTTTGCTTTTTTAGTGAAAAACTTGCATGCAATTTTAGTCTCAAAAGGCTTCTATTTAAACCACTTGCTATCCTACAGAAGAAAAGAAATATATTATGTGAAATGGAACAGGTACAATAGACATTTTAAAGTGCTTTTGATACAAATTTAGTGAGGTCTTTATTATGGACTTCAAATTTTATGTACCAAGCTCCCCACTTTTGACTTCATCCAAACAGGGCGTTAGCTAGACAAGGGTCATTTATACAACACATTTTGCACATATTATCTGAGATAATCTTCTTTTCTGTAGATTCAGAGTTCATAAATAAGTAAAAGAACTAGATAAAGGCATAGAAACACAAATATTGACACATGAAAACCTGTCAGATAGAAAGTAAGGATGCCATTTATGCATCAGTATTGAAAAAGCTATAAAATGCCTATTTAGACCATAAAATGCCAAAATTGGTCATTTTTGCAAAAATTTTATAAAATAAAAGTCTAAATCCTTTAGTTTCATGCTATTTGACAAATTGACACTATCAAATCATTTAGGGAAGTTGCCAAAGTAAAGATTCCATATTTACAGATTTCACCTCTTAGGTCCGAGACCACAATTATTTCGTAGTGCATTTCTTTTAGAAGATAAATTAAAATTAAAAAAAATCCCACCTGCGCTTTCTCAATGAAATGTTTACAGTGTGTTGTACTACTTTTGGGACAAATTATATCAAAATTATAGAAAACTTCATCAGCTCTAACTCAAAATATGGAGAATTTTATGTTTAGGGCGTCTTGAAATCTTTTGACAGCTTCCGAAGTGCTAATTTTCAACCTTTTTCAGCTGGACCAAATCACTACTTTCCTTTAAAATTCTGAACCCAAATTTTTTTACAGTGTAATTTCACCCCCTTCTTGCAATTTGAGGCATTAAACATGGAGAAATAAATTTGGAAGAGGTATAGAAATTAATTGCAAGTAACCCACTGTCAACACTAGGGACTATATTTGTGAACAACGAAAATCAAGGAAAATCAAGGGACGACAATTGTCGTCTCAGACTTAGTAGGATAGAAAGAGTTGACCAATCTTAAAAAAATTTGTTATGACCAAAGCTTAATAAATTATAACACTGCTTACAAAGTTTCATAACAGTAGGATATATATTATAGACAATATGTTAAATTCTATACTCATCTTTCCGTGTTAAATTTTGACGTTAAAATTGAAATATTTCAACTATCAACATTTGGGGCTTCAAAAATTAAAATATTGCAAAATAATACTTTTTAAATGCCTTAATATATCATTTATCATGTACTTAAAGTAATAGAGTACTCATTTGATTTATCAGACTCAGCATAATTGTTCAAAAGTCAAATTTATATGAGCCTGTGCCTAAAAATTGAGTTTTTTCAATGAAGGGGGGCCTTACATGAAGATGTAATATTTTCCAGCAATTTTAAATTTGTGAAGCTTTTTGGTTATAAATAATCCTTACATATGTATTGAATGTACTTTAAATGGAAAGAAAAGTTACAAATAACATATTATATTAGTTTAAAAGGGTCTTAGGCCAAGTAAGACTGGAAAAAATTTAGGGTCAATTTAGGCTGTGCCGCATATTTACATTAAAAAATGCATATTGAGGCTATAAGAAAGAAAAAAATTGTGTCTTTTCTATCATTTCTATACTCATGTGACATGATACAACAAATCTGAGCACAAAAAATCTCTTGCAATTAACTTTTCTTGCAGACAGTATGGTCTGATACAAAGATTTTTGCTTTTTTAGTGAAAAACTTGCATGCAATTTTAGTCTCAAAAGGCTTCTATTTAAACCACTTGCTATCCTACAGAAGAAAAGAAATATATTATGTGAAATGGAACAGGTACAATAGACATTTTAAAGTGCTTTTGATACAAATTTAGTGAGGTCTTTATTATGGACTTCAAATTTTATGTACCAAGCTCCCCACTTTTGACTTCATCCAAACAGGGCGTTAGCTAGACAAGGGTCATTTATACAACACATTTTGCACATATTATCTGAGATAATCTTCTTTTCTGTAGATTCAGAGTTCATAAATAAGTAAAAGAACTAGATAAAGGCATAGAAACACAAATATTGACACATGAAAACCTGTCAGATAGAAAGTAAGGATGCCATTTATGCATCAGTATTGAAAAAGCTATAAAATGCCTATTTAGACCATAAAATGGCAAAATTGGTCATTTTTGCAAAAATTTTATAAAATAAAAGTCTAAATCCTTTAGTTTCATGCTATTTGACAAATTGACACTATCAAATCATTTAGGGAAGTTGCCAAAGTAAAGATTCCATATTTACAGATTTCACCTCTTAGGTCCGAGACCACAATTATTTCGTAGTGCATTTCTTTTAGAAGATAAATTAAAATTAAAAAAAATCCCATTTGCGCTTTCTCAATGAAATGTTTACAGTGTGTTGTACTACTTTTGGGACAAATTATATCAAAATTATAGAAAACTTCATCAGCTCTAACTCAAAATATGGAGAATTTTATGTTTAGGGCGTCTTGAAATCTTTTGACAGCTTCCGAAGTGCTAATTTTCAACCTTTTTCAGCTGGACCAAATCACTACTTTCCTTTAAAATTCTGAACCCAAATTTTTTTACAGTGTAATTTCACCCCCCTTCTTGCAATTTGAGGCATTAAACATGGAGAAATAAATTTGGAAGAGGTATAGAAATTAATTGCAAGTAACCCACTGTCAACACTAGGGACTATATTTGTGAACAACGAAAATCAAGGGACGACAATTGTGGTCTCCGACCTAATGACATAAAAAATGTGTTTGTTTCTAAATTATTAACAACATTTAATATATATATATATATATATAGGATAATTGTTTATCTGAGATAAGCATATATATACAGAATTATTATTTCTATGCTTGAAGATAAGTGTTAACCATTAAAGTAATTTTCTGTTATCCTACCTTCATTAGAGTCAAAGTAGAAGTATGAGTGTCCATCATCTGGTACAATCAACCTATAGAAATCTCCATAGTCAGCATCAGTAAAGTAAAAATCCATTATACTACTATCTATAGGGGTGTGGTCTGGTATGGAGGCTGTGTACGTGGGCATTGTAAACGTTGGTAATGTATCTAAAACATAAAAAAAATAGTTACAACTACTGCTAAAGTCAAAGATGTACTCAAAACCACCTCCAACTTGACCAATGTAAGATTTCATTGAAAATACTATAGGGGGCTGTTAATAGACTGTTGATTATTTCTGGATCTAATTATATAATTAATGATGGTAGTAATGGGGGCATGATGAATAACGATAAAAAATCTTTCCAAATGAAAATCACAGTAATTTTTTATCAATTTGATGCCAACTGTATCCGGAAATGACTGTTTGACACCTGACATTAAAAGGCATTCCTGCTGTCATTCCATCCTAGAAATAAATTCAAAAGTGTGCACCAAAACATTGTGATTGGTTATAAAGGTCCTGAACAGAGGATATTCAACCAATGATGCTCAGGCCAAAACAAATAGTAACATGTTAACTTTTGAAGAAAATTAGGTAAAAAGGTTACTAAGGCAATATCTTTTTATTTTACGAAATATTTTAGTTGGTTTTTAGTAAATATGCTTTCTATAACTACATGACTAAAAAAAAGAATATGCAAAGCTTCAAATTAAGTAAGTCATATTTATAATAAGACAGTTATTTTTTAAGTGCAAAACATGTTCTTGTTAATTTATCTAAATTCAAATATACCTTAATTCAAAAGAAATACTAAATAATAATTTACTGTATGTACACAAATGTTACTGATGCTCTAATAAACAGAATAAATCATACTATTGATAAAAGTATATATGAAATATGTAAGGTACTGAACAAAACACGTACTAGATGTTGTTTCATACTGCACAGCATACACTCTTCCTGATAAAAGTGTACTGGACCATTCTTCTGTGTTCCCAACAGCTGGATAAGATATTGTTTTCTTGTAAGTGTTTGTAGGACAATAATTTGGACTATAATTCTTCTGACTTGAGTCTCCAGATACTGAGGGATTAAATGTTGAATCACAGACATCATAAGAAATAATGTTTCTACCCCCATCGTATCTGCCAAAAAATTTAAAAAAAATGAATTACATTTTTGATGTTTGTTCGCCATTATATCTGCAATAAGTAAGAATAAAAACTTAATTACATGACGCTAGCTAGAACAATGCAAAACCTTTGGCGCTAGAAGGCATATCAATACAGCATATGGTGCTAGACAGCAAATTAACACAGGATACAACTTTAAAATATTAATAAACAAGAATGTGTCCAAAGTACACGGATGCCCCACTCGCATTATTATTTTCCATGTTCAATGGACTGTGAAATTGGGTAAACAATCGAATTTGGCCTTAAAAGTAAAAAGATCAACCAAAAGGGAACATGTGTACTAAGTTTCAAGTTGATTGGACTTTAACTTCATTGAAAACTACCTTGACCAAAAACTTGAACCTGAAACTCACACTTTTAATTTCTATGTTCAGTGGACCATGAAAATGGGGTCAAAAGTCTAATTTGGTTTTAAAATGAGAAAGATCATATCATAGGGAACATGTGTACTAAGTTTCAAGTTGATTGGACTTCAGCTTCATCAAAAACTACCTTGACCAAAAACTTTAACCTGAAACTCGGACTTTTAATTTCTATGTTCAGTGGACCATGAAAACGGGGTCAAAAGTTTAATTTTGTTTAAAAATAAAAAAGATCATATCATAAGGAACATGTGTTCTAAGTTTCAAGTTGATTGGACTTCAGCTTCATCAAAAAATACCTTGACCAAAAACTTTAACCTGAAGTGGGACGAACGGACGGACAGACTAACAGACAGACGGACGAACAGACGGACAGACGGAAGGACGCACAGACCAGAAAACATAATGCCCCTCTACTGTCGTAGGTGGGGCATAAAAAATAGAAATGATATTACTAATAACCCTGACATTCCTGACCTCACTCCAAACAAAGACACAGCCTAAGGCACTAGACCACCGATTGATACAGCCTTAACATCAATAGAACTTAGGCATTGAATCTTAATAAAATTACTATGATATATATAGTTAAAATTATCTTTGCTAATTTACTTTTCTAGAAATTTATTTTCTGCTTTGATCAGCTAATTATAAAATTTGTGATATAATTTGTCAGGATTACAATTCATTTGTCCCCTTTGGACCAGCATACATTGTCAGTTACTTGTCCAACTGAAATTTACTCTGATGCTAGACAAATTATCAAAGCATGCTGAAGCCCTTGTTTTGTATATTGGACTATAATTGGTGTGTGTTTATCAGGATACTACATGTATAAAATTCAATATCATTGTGGGGTCTTTATTAAACTTAATGCAAATACTGGGACTGGGTTAGTACATATGTATTACAATAATAAGAACTTGCATTCTGCATGTTCTGATATCTAATATATGCATCTGTATGCATAATTTCCTGGCTTTAATTGCAATATTTAATCTTGCATACATGTAGTTTCCATTCTTCATAAATCGCAATAATAAATGCAGTTTTATTGTTTTAATTCATTTTGTTCCTTGAATCAACTTAAAATGCAAAAAAGGTTATTATTATTAAGAATTTTTTTGGACAAGTTACAGTTTCATTTGGACAAGCAAGTTTTGGTATGTACATGTACATGTCCTACTGGACAAGTTGAAAAAAAAAGTTATTGTAGAGGCCTGAATATATATACATATATATATAGAGACAGAAAGCAGTGTCCATTCAAAACAGGAGATTCACTACAATTTGTTTGCGCTCAATTTTCCAACATCTGTACCTATCTTTATATGAGGGTAGTAATGCCCTTTACTGCTAGGCGTCAAAAGGTCATTTTTGGCTACCATAAGCATCAAATGGTTATAATTTTACCGGGATTTGTCAAAATATCCTTTATGTGATTCGTCAAAGGTCTTAAATAATTGTTCTAAGCGTAATTTTTGGAGAAAAAAAAAACATGATGTATCAAAATCAGTTGATTTGTTTTGTCATCTAACATGTCTAAAGTGTACATTTTATCGTCATGCACCAAAAATTACAGTTAATGTTATTTGGCAAGAATTTTTAATGTTATACGTTATGAAAGTACCCTCATATTGACAACATGGATAAACATTTTTGAGTGCCTTACTATGACGCCAATTCAATAGTGCGTTTATTTATGGGAACGGCAGATAATGTCTTCACCTAGAGCACGTCCATCCAAAGCAAATGCTGTATTTGTCCTATTAGAATCGAAATAATTCATGGGGCCTTGAATATATCGTGATTTTACCACGGGTTGTCTCTTCAGGCCGATATTTTACCCTTCACTATCACTCGATCAGGGTAAAATATATGTTATAAAGGGCCAACTCATGGTAAAATATCGATATATTCAAGCCCCCATGAATTATTTCTTAAGGTTCATGTGTGATATATTGTAACTGGTTTGTAGTATATGTCTTAAAACTTTTCCTGCATGTTCATGTGGACCCATTGGCTAAAATGGCCATATCTTCATCTCAAAATTTACTCCGAGTACAGACAAACCTGTGTATCTGGAAAAGTTTTAAGGCATAGCAACATAGATAAATAAATTTCAAAATATATGTGTTATGTTTTAGAAAAATAAAAAGTTAACAGGATTTTGCAGTGCACTTTTTTTTCATCCTCCAGAAGGTGCAAAAATAAACTAAGTTAAGAAAGAGGTTTGAGAACTTCCCCACAGGTAATAATTAAAGTGAGCTGTAATAATTAACATGGACAATATCAGTGGCGGATCCAACCATTTTAAAAAGGGGGGGTTCCAACTATATGCTCCCATTCAAATGCATTGATCGGCCAAAAAAAAGGGGGGCTTCCAACCCCTGGAACCCCAACCCCCCCTGGATCCGCCACTGAATAGATGGACAATAGATGCATGACAATAATTGGTGATTTAAACTGTGTACCCAAGTGGACAACTGTTTGTTAATTTTATCATATTCTAAAGCAACGAAAAAAAGTGCACAGCAAAATCCAGTTAAGTTGTGAATTTTCTAATTCATACAATGCATTTGAATTCTATTAATCTAGGGCATGCTATGCCTTAAAACTTTTCAAGCTGCACAGGTTAGTCGGGTAACACGAATGACCGAATAACACTGTTATTATCCGAATAACACATGTAATGACCGAATAACTCTTCAAATATCAATATTAACACATTTGAGTGACTTTTAAACATATATTATTGAATAAAATTATAATAGAAGTGTATTTAATAACCTATAAATGATTTACAAGTTGCAGGTAAGTTAATATTGATCATTATAAATTTATGAATATCGGTGTGTATTTCCAAGATGGCGACCAAGGAAATCGTATAGAATGAATAAAAGAAAGATTGCATACAATCCCTCAACGTGTTCATCTTAGACCACCAAAGTGGAGCCCTCACGCCACGTCAAGGCAATGAACAATGTGAGGGTGGGCCTTTTTTAAATAAAATATGGAATAGTAAACTGTTTAAATTAGTTTTTGTTTTAATTTTAGTTAGTTATTAAAAAAATTATGATCTTTATCATATTATTATATTTTTAATTTAGAAATGGATGTTAACCAAGCCCCTTTTAAACTCTAAAATTACAACTACTAAGATATCCTGCACAAGGCACGGGCTTATCTGGCATAGTCCGCGAAAATACTTTATTTAGAATTTATTGTAAAAAATTTATAACTACTAAGATATCCTGCACAAGGCACAGGCTAATCTGTCATAGTCCGCGAAAATACTTTATTTAGAATTTATTGTAAAAAAATTATAACTATTAAGATATCCTGCACAAGGCACGGGCTTATCTGTCATAGTCCGCGAAAATACTTTATTTAGAATTTATTGTAAAAAAATTATAACTATTAAGATATCCTGCACAAGGCACGGGCTTATCTGTCATAGTCCGCGAAAATACTTTATTTAGAATTTATTGTAAAAAATTTATAACTACTAAGATATCCTGCACAAGGCACGGGCTTATCTGGCATAGTCCGCGAAAATACTTTATTTAGAATTTATTGTAAAAAATTTATAACTACTAAGATATCCTGCACAAGGCACGGGCTAATCTGTCATAGTCCGCGAAAATACTTTATTTAGAATTTATTGTAAAAAAATTATAACTATTAAGATATCCTGCACAAGGCACGGGCTTATCTGTCATAGTCCGCGAAAATACTTTATTTAGAATTTATTGTAAAAAAATTATAACTATTAAGATATCCTGCACAAGGCACGGGCTTATCTGTCATAGTCCGCGAAAATACTTTATTTAGAATTTATTGTAAAAAATTTATAACTACTAAGATATCCTGCACAAGGCACGGGCTTATCTGGCATAGTCCGCGAAAATACTTTATTTAGAATTTATTGTAAAAAATTTATAACTACTAAGATATCCTGCACAAGGCACGGGCTAATCTGTCATAGTCCGCGAAAATACTTTATTTAGAATTTATTGTAAAAAAATTATAACTATTAAGATATCCTGCACAAGGCACAGGCTTATCTGTCATAGTCCGCGAAAATACTTTATTTAGAATTTATTGTAAAAAAATTATAACTATTAAGATATCCTGCACAAGGAACGGGCTTATCTGTCATAGTCCGCGAAAATACTATAAGCTTTGAGGAAGTCGGTCAGTTGGTTTATTAACAAAGTTAGCAAATGAACTGAAATATTTTCTCAATGACTCCACGTGAAATGTATTTTGTTTAAGAAGAAGAAATTTTTTTTTAACATCGAATGACTAAAATAATCCAAAAGTTCTTACATATTTTTAATTTTAAATTATAATTTGGCAGAAGAAAGCTTTTTTTAACAGGAAAATTCAAATCAACTTTAAATACTTTTTTTTTTTATAATTTTAAATAATTTTATTTTAAATAATCAAAAATTATTGGTGAAACATTGAACATAATTACCCTTTCACATACGAATCATCCATTCAGAAGCTTTGTTTTTATTAAAAACAATCAAGTATAATAATTTTTTAATTAAATTTGAATTGAATATGTGAAAATTCTTAATTACATTTTATTTAATGTTGAGTAAATTGTTATGAAAAGTAATTAGTGATTGAAGTAATTGCATTGCTTTGATGTACTGGTTAAATTTTCAAATCCTTTCTGAAAAACAATCATTTAAGAATTGAATGCTTCTCTTTGTAAATTTATTGGGGTGTAAAAGCGTTGACCGAAGTACATTTTGTATGAAGCGCGGAAGCGCTTCATTCTAAAAATGTACGCACGGTCAACGCTTTTACAACCCTATAAAGTTACAAAAAGAAGCATTCAATACTTATAATTACATTTTTTAGCTATGATCATGAAAACACGAATTTTATATATTTTATTATTTAATTCACCTGTGCACTTTATTGTTGGAGCACGTGTTATCATGAATGAAAAGTTGTATTGAGCAATCCAACTGCTTACGGAATAACACGTGATGTGCAGTTAGCCAATCAGAATAAAATATTATAATGAAACATACATCTAATGTAATTATTAGACAATTCTCTGTATATACAGTAAAATATTTAATACTATATTTTCATAGCGTTTTCCTTTGAAGGCATATGCAATCTTTCTTTTATTCATTCTATACGATTTCCTTGGTCGCCATCTTGGAAGTACACACCGATATCCATAAATTTATAATGATCAATATTAACTTACATGTACCTGCAACTTGTAAATCATTTTTAGGTTATAAAATACACTTCTAATATAATTTTATTCAATAATATATGTTTAAAAGTCACTCAAATGTGTTAATATTGATATTTGAAGAGTTATTCGGTCATTACATGTGTTATTCGGACAATAACAGTGTTATTCGGTCATTCGAGGTACCGCAGGTTAGTCTGTACTCAGAGTAAATTTTGAGGTGAAAATACGGCCATTTTAGCCAATTGGTCCACATGAACCTTAAATAATATGTTTTATACATAGGGACAGAAGAGTTCGGTCCATAGTTATCATGTAATGATATTAAAGATACTACCTCTGCCTAATTGATATTAATAAATCTGGAATATTTATTCCACATTCACATTGCACTGATGATGGGACATAAAATGTAGCGGGGAGTGAATTTAGTGTTTCATTGTTTTATCATCACTAGAACACACCCGCGAAATCGCGGGCATTCAGACCGTAGTTTAAAGTATGTAAAGTGTTGTTGGAAGAATTTTGTAAAATATTGAATGACTGGAGAATTTCAGTAAATGTATCATAAGTCATAGGTTATTGGGGACAGGAAAATGTTTTTTTATCCCTCCTTCATTTCCAAAATTCCCAATTTTTGGTTTTCTATCAATTTCAATATGAACATACATTTAGTGAGGGTCCTCATGGGGTTTTTGATTATGTGATTACTTGGCCGTTTTTTTTAATGATTATTTGATTATTAAGCCAAATATTTCATGATTATTTGATTACCTAGGACTGTATTTTTAGTTTATGATTATTTGATTACTAAAGATAAGCAAATATTTAATGATTATGTGATTATATTGGCAAAAAAATGGTGATTATGTGATTATTAGGACCCCCCCCCCCATGAGGGGCCTCTTTAGTATGTTATGGACATTTAAGTAAGGAACCTGTAATTCAGTAGCTGTCGTTTGTTTATGTCAGATATAAAAGTAATATATGTCTCTGTTTAAGTGTTACATATTTGTTTTTCGTTCTTTTTTTGTACATAAATATGGCCGCTAGTTTTCTCGTTTGAATTTAACATACATTTAGTATGTTATGGACATTTAAGTAAGGAACCTGTAATTCAGTGGTTGTCGTTTGTTTATGTCAGATACATATAAAAGTATTATATGTCTCTGTTTATGTGTTACATATTTGTTTTTCGTTCATTTTTTGTACATAAATATGGCCGCTAGTTTTCTCGTTTGAATTGTTTTACATCGTCATTTCGGGGCCTTTAAAAGCTGAGTATTCGGTATGGGCTTTGCTCGTTGTTGAAGGCCGTTCGGTGACCTATAGTTATTAATTTCTGTGTCATTTTGGTCTCTTGTGGAGAGTTGTCTCAACATGGCAATCATACCATCTTTTTTTGTTGTTGTTGTAATAAATGAATTTTGTAAAAGATTTAATGACTGGAGAATTTCAGAAAAGGTATCAAAAGTTCACATGAATAATTTTAGCGCTTATCTGTATATTATGACAAATGCGACTATGCACTGTACCTATAGGAAACATAGGCGTGTTGATTAATTTATTGTGGAAAGAAGAGAAGCGACACCCAAAATGAGGTCTTCTCGTTTAATAGTATAGATGTTCCTTGCAACAGATATATATATGCTCTGTAATATATGCCTCTGTTTGCAAGGAATTGCAAATGAAATCTGGGACATAAAATATTATTGATACTATTTTTAGATGAATTACATAAACAGTGTATTAGTGTCAAGCTATCCAGCAATTACAGGCGCGGATCCAGCCATTTCAACCCCCGGAACCCCCCCCCCCTTCCCCTTCCCCCTAGACCCGCCAATGAATTATCATTCATCCTGCATTTCTCTATAAAAACCAATCCTTCGTCATCCTGCATTTGGAAAACTACTTGAGTCACTTGAGCGACAATTTTATTTTTCTTTTAAAACCAGTTTTTTATATTTTTCTTCGAAAACAAGATTAATATAGAAAATCAAAGATTTGTATATCAGATTAACAAAATTTAATTTTAGTTTGCAGATTTCTAACACATATTTTTTTTCAAACTAATGATTTTAGGACCCGAGCTAAGGCCGATTTTACTCTTTTGATGATATTATGCGCACATCATTGAAATACAATAATCAATTATAATGATAACTATTTCTTTCAAAATATCATTAGTTAGTACTTTTTTCATATTAAAAATATTGAATTGTCATGTAATACTTACCTAAATAATTAATAATTATCAATATATCATGTCCAATATATATCTTTCTTCCTAATTAATAAACCATAGATTTTTTTTAGATAGTATTTATATGCCTTTCATGATATAAAATACAGCATTAACAATTCAAATAATCACGAAGTCTATTTAAAGGTTTATATTGTTTGATACTGCTCTTGGATAAGTTGAAACGAACTGACCAGTTTTTAAAAAATTTGGAACGAACTGACCAGGCAACTTGGGACGAATTTGTTGATACGAATCCGAGTTGGAACGAATCATCCACTCATTATACCTTTGAGAATGCAGCAAAATGTTTCTAAATTTAGATTAAACTTTTTAGATTATATGTTATGTACCTATTATAAAACTACGACCGCATCTACAACAACAACGCTAGTCATATGAAGTTCCAAGTCTGTCTGTTGTTTATGAAGAGTTCAAACGCGTTATAATTTTTCAATCTTATATACCTGATGATAATTATCCCAGAAACATATCGATTAAACAGGAAGGGATATGATGTATTTACAAACTTCATTTGATTCTATTTTGGTGAAACGTTGATGGTTCGCGTGAATGAACCTGAGCGCTGAGATATTTAAACGTTTTTGCAAATGTGGCTTAAAGCGTAAACGAAGCAGAGAACAAAATTTTTGCTCAGTCCGTGATCTAATCAAATCCAAGGTCCTACATGTATCATATATCAAAGTACCGTGACCTGAGTGACAAATTATACTAACAAAAGTAGATAGTCATATTTTGATATTTTCCTCCATATTGTTCACACTATACTCAGTATTGAAATAGACTGAGACTCGGTGCCAATGGGACAACTCTCCATCCAAGTCCCAATTTGTAAAATAAACCACCATAGATCAAAGTACGGCCTTCAACACGGAGCATTGGCTGACACCGCGAACAGCAAGCTACATGTATTAATGGCTACTTGGCGTATTCAAGTACTTATACATCCTTATAAATAAGATATGGTATAAATGCTAATGTCTGGAACAACTCTATATCCAAGTCATAATGTACAAACAGTAAACAATTTTAGGTCAAAGTAGGAGCATTTACAACTTGGCTCACATTGAACATCAAGCTATATAAAGGGCTCCAAAATTAATAGTGTAAAAAAAAACAGAAACCAATGGTTTAATCTTTATAAAACAGTACCTTTCAATGTTTTGGGTTCTAGAACTCCTGGTGGAGTTTAATCCAGAAAAGCGCTTTGAACGCACTTAATCTTTGAAGTGTCATTTCAAACATGTTGCGTTCAAGGGAGCTTATGAACATCGATTGTTTTTCTTTGGACCATTCAAACTTTGTATTGTCTTCTCCTCATCATAAATTTAATCAACTTTTCGATATCTTGCGTTGTTTAGGGTAGAACGTACCCTAAAAACTAAAATCATAATTACTAGAGAGAGAGAGAGAGAGAGAGAGAGAGAGAGAGAGAGATTAATACTTACATTCCAATCATATCTCCTGCAGTAATAGCTATACGTTCTGAATTCGATGGCTTATATCCCTTCTTCTTATTTAAATCACTTCCTGCAGATATAACAAACACAAGCTAATCCCATTTCCCTCATTTCCATTCTCAATTTTACAACTACTTGTACTATTGAAAAATGTTTAACAATTCTAAAAAGGACGTCATAATGTTAACCTTGGAATCCAGACACCGCTCCTTAATGGTTTCTTGCGATATATTTAGTTGTTTGTGGTATTTGAAATAATAGAAAAATTTTACGTAACGGAAAAAACATGACTTCCTAAATCTTTTATCCTTTAGTTAGAACATTTGTAGTTATATATAGACCTAAATTGTCATTAGAGTTTTGCTGCTGAAAAATATAATTTGCATCTGATAATTTAAGTCAGTATTTGAATATTTTCTTTTTTTACTTTCAGTCTTTAGCTCACGTGGCCCAAAGGGCCAGGTGAACTTTTCTCGTCACTTGGCGTCCGGCGTCCGGCGTCCGGCGTCTGGTGTCCGGCGTCGTCCGTCGTCCGTCGTCGTTAACTTTTACAAAAATCTTCTCTGAAACTACTGGGCCAAATTTTAACCAAACTTAGCCACAATCATTATTAGGGTATCTAGTTTTAAAATGTGTCTGGCGATCCGGCCAACCAACCAAGAAGGCCCCCATGGCTAAAAATAGAACATAGGGTAAAAATGTAGATTTTGGCTTATATCTCTGAAACCAAAGCATTTAGAGCAAATCTGACGTTGGTAAAATTGTTTATCAGGTCAACATCTATCTGCCCTGAAATTTTGAGATGAATCGGACAACCCGTTGTTAGGTTGCTGCCCCTGAATTGGTAATTTTAAGAAAATTTTGCAGCTTTTGGTTGTTATCTTGAATATTATTATAGATAGAGATAAACTGTAAACAGCAATAATGAACAGCAAAGTAAGACATAAAAATAAGTCAACATGCCCAAGATGGTCAATTGACCACTTAAGGAGTTATTGCCCTTTATAGTCAATTTTTAACAATTTTCATAAATTTTAAAAAATTTTGTAAATATTTACAAAATATTTTCCACTGTAACTACTGGGCGAAGTTCAATATAGATAGAGATAATTGAAAGCAGCAATAATGTTCAGTAAAGTAAGATCTACAAACACATTACCATCACCAAAACACAATTTTGTCATGAATCCATCTGTGTCCTTTGTTTAATATGCACATATACCAAGGTGAGAGACACAGGCTCTTTAGAGCCTCTAGTTCTATGACAAAGTCATATTGTTCGTCTATGACTTTAAAATGGTATACAATTTCTATAATACATCGTTCAAAAAAAAGTAAAACTGTCAAATAGTTTTATATAGTCAATAGTTGTAAAAACTAAATTTTAATATACCAAACTTAATTTGAAGCTCCATACGGCAGTTTCCAACATATATATTTCTCGCCAGTGATGCTCGAAACCAAATATTGGAGAAAAATCATCCCTTGTATATGAAAATTACAATTCTTTATACATATAATGTTTACTGGTATGGGAAATTATGTTTATTTAGCATATTCTCCAAGAGCGCATGCTACGTCTTTATTGTGCAAAACTCTGCACTGAAACACGGGAAACTTTTAAAATCGACAGGTATGCTTTGTCATCAATTCCAAAAATAGTATCATGATTTGCAGTTATTATAATACATAAATTTAAGGAAAACTTAAGTTATTGCAAAAGTTCCTGTTTTTCTCAGAATGTTAGTGACTTCTTTACATTAAATACATTAAATGTTGAATGTGTAATGATTTAATAATCATATACATGTAGATGCATGATTTATTTCATTACTATATGATTTGAATTAGCTGTCAGTAACTGCAAGCAGGCTCAGATCTGTACTTAATGGGTTGTTTTTGTTGTTGTTGTAGGAATGTATACATACATGTACCTTTCGATGTTTTGATTATTTTTCTTCTGCTATGTATCGATCTTATGAGTTAAGCCCGTTTCAACTGGTTTTTTTTATAGTTTGTTCATATGTTACACCAATGTTCCAGGTTAATGGGGGGGGGGGGGGGGGGGGAGGGGCGCCAGGAAATTAGTTTACACTGTCAAGTCACGTTCTTTGCGTATCTGTTCCAGGGCCTGTCGTTGAATGGTTGTACATTTGTAGTTTGTTGCTATTTCTCATATTTGGTTCTCGTTTATTGTTTTATGCAGTTTCTGGTGTGTCATGTCGATGTCCCATTGTCCCAGGTTAGGGGAGATTGGTGCCTACACACATGTTCAACCCAACCACTCTTTATGTGCCTGTCCCTAGCCTTTTATGGCCGACTTTACGGTATACAGGTATCTATGTTGTGATGTTATGCTATTGCTTCAGAAAAAGGGAGAAGGTTTGGATCCATTAAAAAGTTTAATCCCGCTGCGAATGTTTGCACCTGTCCTAAGTCAGGAATCTGATGTACAGTAGTTGTCGTTTGTTTATGTAATTTATACGTGTTTCTCGTTTCTCGTTTTTTTATTTTATATAGATTAGACCGTTGGTTTTCCCGTTTAAATGGTTTTACACTAGTAATTTTGGGGCCCTTTATAGCTTGTTCGGTGTGAGCCAAGGCTCCATGTTGAAGGCCCTACATTGACCCATAATGGTTTATTTTTTTTTAAATTGTTATTTGGATGGAGAGTTGTCTCATTGGCACTCACACCACATCTTCCTATATCTATTTCACATCCAATATCGTGATGTTCTTTACAAAGTACAAAAATGTAGGCACTCACCTCAAAAACTAACCCAACCTTTAAACAGACTTATTCGGAAAGGATATAGTTACGATAATGTAGTCAGGTCATTAAGGGTTGCATATTTTGGTATTAATTTTGATTCACCGGGTTTTTGCTTCGGAAATAAACACATATATTTCTAACCAGTTGAAGGCATGATACGGGTTATGTTTATGGCACGCCGTTTTTATATTTATTCAAATTTGAAGATATCTTATTTATTTAACAAGATATCTTATTAAGTATTAAGATATCTTTAATTTTTATAAGATATCTTATTTAATTTGAAAGTAAATATGATATCTCTATTAGTTTATAAGATATCTCTATTAGTTTATAAGATATCTCTATAAGTTAATAAGATATCTCTATTAATTAATAATATATCTTATAAAGTATATTAAGATATCTTACTTCTTTATAAAGATATCTTTTAAATACATACTTTATAAGATATCTTATTAATTAATAGAGATATCTTATAAACTAATAGAGATATCTTATTAACTTATGGAGATATCTTATATATTAAATAAGATATCTCTATAAGTTAATAAGATATCTCTAAAAGTTTATAAGATATCTCTATAAGTTAATAAGATATCTCTATTAATTAATACGATATCTTATAAAGTATATAAGATATCTTATTTCTTTATAAAGATATCTTTTAAATACATACTTTATAAGATATCTTATTAATTAATAGAGATATCTTATAAACTAATAGAGATATCTTATTAATCAATAGAGATATCTTATAAACTAATAGAGATATCTTATTAAATTATGGAAATTTTTTTTATGAAGTAAATAAGATATCTCTATTATTAACTATATAAAAGATATCTTATACAGTTAATAAGATATCTTATAAATTAATAGAGATATCTTATATTTTAAATAAGATATCTTATATATTTAATAAGATATCTTTATAAAAATTTTAATAAGATATCTTATTTAATATATAAGATATCTTATTTAATCAATCAGATATCTCAATTAATATATAAGATATCTCATTTTGTTATTAAGATATCTCAATTAGTTTATAAGATATCTTATTTAACTAAATAAGATATCTCGAAATTGAATAAATATAATAACGGCGTGCCATATATGTTCTTCTCATATATTTTATGAGGGTATGATACTAAACACCTATCAGGAGGGATTGTACTTGATTTCATATAATGAAGACATAATCTTTCAATCAGTTTATTTGAGGTCTGGAGCAGGAATGTCAGTAACTGGAAGTAGTCCTGTTTTAATGTATGGGTTACTTTACTTACTAGTTTCTTCTGTTACCTGTCTGACATCGAACTCGCACTTCTTTTAACGTGTGTTTTACTGTACGTATTACTATGTGCTTCTTTATTCTACATTGTCTAGAGGTAAATGGGAGGGGTGATATATCACAACACATGTTTAACCCCACCGCATTTTTGCGCCTGTCCCAAGTCAGGTCTTTGTTAGTCTTGTTTGTTTTTATTTTATTTTAGTTCATGTATATGTTTTGGAGTTAAGTGTGACGTCCATTTTTACTAAAAAAAAGTACACACTTTTATTAATGGTACAGCTGAGACCCAATTCCGGTTGCGGTATTTTCTCACTGCGTTGAAGACACATTGGTGGCCGTTCGGCTGTTATCTGCTCTTTAGCCGGGTTGTTGTCTCTTTGACACATTCTCCATTACCATTCTAAATTTTATTACTAAGAAGAAATATGACATAAATCCAACCCACACTGAATAAAAAACTGAACTTAGTATCATGTTTATAGGCAAACCCTACCAGTAACTGTAACTTTATTGATGCCTACAATGGTACGCTTCCTTTCCTCTCCAGCTTTTCCAGTTGGTCGCCAAACAATAAAAATCAATTCACCAGTATTCTTAGGATAAATCTCCCATTTATGAATAAGCCCACAACATCGTACAACATGGATGTCACTTTCTAGTATGATTCCATTTCCTATTGAAAATGTAAATTGCATAAAACATAATAAAGTTTTTTAAATTGATTTTTGTTTAATTCACATTTAGAATCATATTCAAAACAGTGTGGCTGTGGCTATTGATTGACGACCTAAATTATCCCATTGACTGGGACAGATTGTGTGAATGTTTGTCTGTAACGACCACTGCTCACTATGTACTTTTTAATGATACTTAAACTGTGGGGTCACCAAAGGTTCTCAACACATAAATAAAGTCATTCGAAAAACTAATCAGGAATAACACGATGTTTTGATTTATATCAATAATATAAATAAAAATATAAAGGTTATTCCTGATTAATTTTTCGAATTATTTTATTATTAAAGACGTTAAGAACCTTTGATGACCCCACGGTTTAAATTCTATAATAAGTAAATAGTGAGCAGTGGGCGTTTCAGACATACATTCACCTAATCTGTCCCAGTCAATGGGATATTTTAGGTCGTCAATCAATGGCCTCAGCCACACTGTTTTGAATATGATTCTAACTAGCTCCATGCTGATTAAATGTTTTACGTCTATGCATACATTTCTAGAGAGGTAAAGATATTTTTTAAATGGGGGAAAAACTCGAGAGCAACCACTTAAAGGTAGCATATACCAAAAGCAATTAGTTGTAATTTGTATATCATAAAACCTCATATGCTCAATTCAACATAGCGAAGATTTGTTGTTGGTTCTGAAATATAAACATTTCATGTTAACGTCTCTGTCCTGCAAGAAGTATATTCGAATCAGAACAATAATCGTCCGTAATTTCCATACTGCAAATTGAATCCCTTTTTTGATAATTATTTACCTGACACCGAATCTGTACTGTGTGACATACTATCTATTTCTTTATAACGATCTGGTTTCTCTGAACAGTCTGTAATAAAATTTCATATCATAGTTCTCATACAATCTTATATAAATTTTTCACAAATATTATAGAACTTGCGTTCTATATAACATGTTCTATTCTTTTATTTGTCTTCTTGAATATAACTGTTGCTGTTTAGTGTATTTTATGTGATATCCATTTGACGTGGCTCCGTACTTGTACATCCTGTCATTGTGTTATTGTGCTATGGTAATTTTGTGTATGTTTGTCTTTCATTTTTAGGACAAGTGAGCTTTTCTCGCTACTTGGCGTTCAACGTCAGTCGTCGTTCGTCGTCGTCGTCTGTTAACTTTTACAAAATCTTCTTCTCTGAAACTAATGGCCCAAATTTAAACAAACTTAGCCACAATCATCACTAGGGTATCTAGTTTAACAAATGTGTCCAACCATCATGGCCGACATGGCTAGAAATAGAAGAGAGGGGTAAAATGCAGTTTTTGGCTTAGATCTCTGAAACTAAAGCATTTAGAGCAAATCTGACAATGGGATAAGATCTATCCGTCCTGATTTTTTCAGACGAATCCGACAGCCCATTGTTGGGGTGCTGCCCCTGAAATGATAATTTTAAGGAAATTTTGCGGTTTTGGGCTATTATCTTGAATATTATTATAGATAGAGATAAACTGTAAACAGCAATAATGTTCAGCAAAGTATAATCTACAAATAAGTCGACATGACCAAAATTGTCACTCTTTTAGGAGTTATTTGCCCTTTTGATATAGTCAATTTTAACAATGTTTCGTAATTTTTTGTAATCTTTTACAAAAATCTTCTTCTGTGAAACTGCTGAGATAAATTTAACCATACTTGGCCACAATCATTATTAGGGTATCTTGTTTAAAAATGTGTATGATGAATCCACCTTCTAACCATCATAGCCGACATGGTCGAAAATAGAACGTAGGGGTAAAATGTAGTTATTGGTTTATGTTTATATCTCTGAAACTAAAGCATTTAGAGCAAATCTGACAGGTGGCAGAAGATCAGATTTAGATTTATCTGCCCTGAAATTTTCAGACGAATCCGACAACCCGTTGTTGGGTTGCTTCCCCTGAGTTAGTAATTTTACGGAAATTTTGCAGTTTTTGTTATTATCTTAAATATCATTATAATATCTAATATCTAATACTATTGATTATCATTTTAGCTTTATTTTACATGATTTTCAAAGCATCAGTAAATACAGGTGAGCGACACAGGCTGTTGAGAGCCTCTAGTTGCTTATGTGCTTTGCCTTTATGGTAATTGCCCTTTTGTGTTTCTTTGTTATATATGTGTTTGTTTTTATTGTGATTAAGATTATAACACAGTGTTTACTGTTGTACCTCTATATTGACATTTGACCATTTACGTCTGTTTGTTTTGTTCACACATCGATGTCAATGTAATGGAGTTTCATGAGACTGTCATACATGAAAGAGGTTTAGCTAGCTATAAAACTAGGTTTAATCCATTATTTCAACATAGGAAATATCTTTACCAAGTCTTTATGAATATGACAGATGTTATCCATTCGTTTGATGTGTAACTGTATGAGCTTTGAGCTTTTGATATTGCCATTTAATAAGGGAATTTCCGTTTTGAACTTCCTCAGAGCTCGATATTATTTTAATTTAACTTTTTTTCATTGGTAAATATTATTCTTATTAAAATTGAACATTCCATACACTAACTAAAATTCGACGTGGCAGTATGTCTTTTTGTATGGACAACTCGTCATCTTTAAGCCATGTTCGACTGTATTTGTTTACAATCCACATGACATTCCTGTAAACTAGAACCTTGGTTCTTGTTAATACAGACGTTATAGTTGTCCTCACTATAACGAGTATTTTAACAGAAACCTAACATATCGAAAATCCTTAGTAAATCTAGATAGCGTGAATTAAAGAAAACATGTAGTTGACTTCAATTAGGCATCAACTTCAAAATACACGTACCTGTAAAACAAAAGATATTTCCATATTTAACACTGACTACATACATGTGCAATATGGCTGTGTTCCAACCAACAAACATTCTCTTGTTTCTTCATCTTGGAGTTCTGAATTAGTTTGTGCGCAATGTACATAAAATCCATCATTTGTTGTTCTTGCGTTATTACATGATCTTGTTCTTCTCTGTGAACCTCTGTCACATGATGTGGAACAGTCTGACCATGACCCCCAAATACTCCATTGAGGTACTGAAAATAAGTTTTATAAATAAAATTCAAATATTTATTTTTTCATTAGCTAATAAATCAATTATATGTCTATAGCATGCAATCTATTAGTAGCTTCAAGATACTTAGAATGTTTTTCATTTCAAACATATGTACTACAGACATATTTATTATAACGATTCTCCCTTTGAACTAAGGCTTACTTTACATTACATACGTAGTTCCATAGGCATTATCATTACATGGATGATACCTTTAAACAAGACTTATTTGTACATACGTAGTTCCTTAGGCATTAATATCATATCTATGCTCCTTTCAAAATAAGACTAACTTGTTCATTTGTAGTTCCACAGGCATAATTATTATATGGATGATCCCTTTTTATCACTACGACTTACCTGTACATATATAGTTCCACAGGCATAATTATCCTTTGGATGCTTCATTTAAACTGACTTAAAGACTAACATGTACATATGTAGTTATACAGGCATACTTGTTATTTGGATGCTCCATTTAAACTGACTTAAAGACTAACATGTACATATGTAGTTTTACAGGCATACTTGTTATTATGATGCTCCATTTAAACTAAGACTTACTAGTGCATACACAGTTCTTTGGGCATTATAAATATATTGATGATCCTTTTATACTTATACTTACTTGTACATACGTAATTCCAGTAAAGAATACCGCAGATGGAAGTTGTGCGAGTTGAGTAATAATATATTTGTGCGTAATACACAGTTCTGCTTTGGGTGCACCATCCACCATTCCAAACACCACACCTGGAATATACATTGTATTGTAATTCATTTAATGAAACACAATCGATCAATAGGACCTATTTGTGTAGATTGGTTGTTTCCTTCAAAACAGCATAATTTTCGGCAAATTTTCTAACATATAAAAAATATATATTTCAGATTTTTGTGATATTAAGGTTTAATGTTATTTTCTAATATATGGTAATTTCTCAATAGGCAAAATCGTCTATTTGTAATCCTGTAAGCCTACTTTTCAGTATACTTTTTAGGATAAGACCTATTAAACAATCCATTTAGAACGTTGGTAAATGAATTTAGTATATTATTGTGTTAAGTTCATTTGATTTTGTTTGTTTGTATATATAACAAACCTTTTTAATCGGCAATAAAATTTTGAATTGAATTGAATTGAATGGCTGAACTTTAAATACCTATTTCTTTTCTTTACCTTAAAACTGAATTTTTGGTGTTTTCCATAACTTTTTTCACTTACCAGGCTGTATAGTACTCTATATATGAACGCTGGAGGTAGTAAGAATGTTGTGTGTAGTAATGAACGTAGCAGTTCTGTGCCATGTTACCGCCAGATATCTGTACACTGCAGTCGTAGTGGTTATTGCAATAATTCTGCATGGTAGATAATTCATTGTATGTAGATGTGTATGTATTGGATGTATACGAACAACCTTGTGTCCATGTTGCACCAGTCATAGTTATATACCCCTTCGTATTGTGGACATAACATGTTGGCTGAAAGTAACTGTCTCTGCAGGTACTCCCAGACTCTAAAAGAAGCAATGAAGATTTAACAATGGAGAAGCAGACATTTTTAAAGGCCACCAAAGACCAAAACATGCAGATGTAAGCTACTACATGTATTACTCTACCTAACAATATCACGCTCAATTAGGTAAAAAGGTTTTACGCGTGATCAGCCCCTTCTAATTCTTCATTTTTTGTACTTAAAGGAATGTTGTGTCTTGTGTACTATTTGCCTGTTTGTCTTTTTATATCTTTTAGCCATGGCGTTGTCAATTTATTTTCAATCTATGCCGTTCTACATTAATTAAGTGCATGAATACTACTTCCAGTTTATATAGTCCGGTTGACCTTTTTCAATGCCGTATGCCGCCCAGTCTTTTGACTTTATCATGTCGCAGTATAAAGTGATAGCAAAGTTCAAAATCTAAAAACCGTATGTCGTTAACCTTTAACGTTTCACAGGAGTTGTAATTAAAGTTTTACACTCTAAAAAGCTTAAATTACAGAATAACCTTGATTAATGATCTTTACCTCAATTTTCAGATAATTGACCAAGGACCTCATATCAAAAGCATCTGGGTCTCTATGATTTACAGTTTATGACTTACCTAAACATAACATTCATGTCAAACACAAAAAGTTAATAATCCTGTTGCATATAACCGGACTGCTTCCGTCCAAATCTAACAGATCACTCTTATGAATAAGCAAACGTTTCTGAGAAAAACTTTAAGCGCAGCAGAAACAAGAAACACAGTATATTTGGAGAGGACATATAAAAAGTGTGCTTTTAAAAGGGGGAATTCCCAAAGCGTAATTATTGTTCAGTATTTTATACAAAATATATCATAAACTAGTTGCGAAATAAAAGCACTATTCTAGTTTAGAAACAAAATATGGCACAGAAAAAAGATCTTTAAATGGAAAGACGAAAAGACGAAAATATCTCTGAATCTCCAATCTCACAAACCGATTAAGAAGATACAAATCTAGGTAAGAAATAAACCCTTAAGGAGTCCAAAAGGGAGCAATACCGAGTAGCTGGTTAATAGTTCAACATCGATCTAAATCAAGAAAACATACAATCTAATTTAACAAAAGGTCTGATAAGAGCACGAAGCCCCAAAACCCGGGGATAATCTCGGGTGCTCAGGAAAAGGTAAGTAGATCCTGCTCCATATGTGTCATCCCTCGTGGGTATCCTGTAAGTGAAGACCATGTGATAAGTCTAATTCGGTAGGTGAAATTCGTGCATAAGAGGACAGGATTGTGGTTACGACGATTGAAAAAAAAATCGTAGTCATCTGTGAAACAGATATTCCAAAACGGTCAACCAACTCGTTTTGGCTTCAGCAAAAATTTGAGAATGAATGACTTCAACTTCCAAGGTTGTGTCTCTTGGTTTAATAACTTCTTCGTTGACAGCAACCCTCTATCAAATAATCATAAAAGGATAAGTAACCTCTGGAAAACTGACATCAAAAACATAAACAATTGAAAGGTCGATCGTCTTTTTAAAGTTCTGTTTGGAGTTAAATGGTGGCTAATTTTATATTAAAGAACTGAGAGAAAAAAGAACAGAAATACAAAAACAATTTCTTAAATAGTTTTTGCAATCAAACAAATAATTAACAATATTCTCCTTCTAATCGTAAACATACTTGAGCATGTTCCTGTGTTACACCTTTGTTGTTCGTAATCTCGACTATCTCTACAGGTACTGTCAGAACCAAAGTAATTCCTGGATGGATTGGTACAGGTACGTGTACGTGTCTGGTATCCTCCACCACATGTACGTGTACACGATCCATAACCTGACCAGTTCGACCAGGCTCCTTCGCCTACAACAAGAAATATGCTAAATAAGATAAGTTTTGTCCTTTCTTTTCCTTATGATATTAATTTTAATTTTAAGTAGCAGCCTATACTATATGTTATACAAAACAAAATGTGCATTCCTATAAGCTGGAAAAGGCAACTTGATTTCGAATAACATTTTGTTCGTCAAGTATGCTAATGTGTAAAGTGTTTGAAATTATATACGAATCGAATATTGATATTATAATCAGAAAGGAAACAGGCATCATGAGATCTAAAGTTTCATCTAGGTTATCGAACGTTAGCATTTAAATATTTGTCATACTGGCATGCGTTTTAGGTCTCTATAGTTTTAATAAAGGCAACAGTAGTATACCGCTGTTCGAAATAAATAGCCCTTTTTTATTGTATTTTGTTGTTATCTTAAAACGAGTGTCTTGAATAAAGCTTACTTCATCTCACTCAGTCGTTATAAATTTGATTAATGTTTTGCTCGTTCTCCCATAAAATCATGTTTGTAAATTTGCAAAAATATAGAAAGAAGAGAAATGATGAAGAAGCATAGCAAGTCTGTCCTCCTGGTTAGAGGAACTGTAATACTATTATATTGTTATTTATTTTCACACATGCGAAACAAAATATGTGTTATATATGAACTGTTATTTTCTCTGTAGCTATGTATTAGTTTATGAAAATAAAATCATTCATTTATTCATTCAGAAAACTACATTTAATTGACAAAACTCAAAGCACACGTCTTATTTGCAGATAGTGAACTAGTATATAACAACATTCATATTTCAGGAAAATACATTTGTGTATATAAGGAACCTTTTTACCGTTTTGTAAGGAACAGCGAATGGCAAAATAAAAAAAAAAAAACATTATATAACCACATTATATTTATTGAATTGTTATCAATACTGATCCCTTATTAATCATAATGACTTATTCAACTAGCAACAAAAAAAAAGGAATACATTAATTATTTTAACGCATTGAAGAATTTTAAATCAATTCCTAAATTTCTTATTAAGCAAAGTTTACACAATTCCATATCATTAATTCTTTTAATGATAAATAGTGTCTTTTCATGGAAAATGCCAGATTGACAATAGATATATGACATGGTTGTTATAGTACGTATTTGAAAGTCATCTGTAACTAAAATGTGTGTTTGAAGATAAATCAAATATATTGTTTATTCATATCTTCATATTTTACAGATGTGAATAAATCCGTGTTGTTATATTTAAGCCTTAAATTAGGATTTTATTAATAAATATCTGGCATTTATAATATGTACATGATATACTAGTAACATAATTCCACACTGAATGCATTTACATATTGAAGTGTACATTGTTCTTTGGTTATAAAAAATACATTAAAACATTATATACTTACGAACACAATGATACTGGATTTTCAGGCCTCCCACTCCACCATTTCCACAAGCGCTTCCGACCAGTGTATTGGTCACGACGAAATTACATGCTGTTTGGTTGTCACACTTGTTTTTGATACCATGGTTGTTTGTATGAGAACAGCTGTCAAATGTGAACAGTATATCATCCACTACAATGTATGGGTCTGAAGGTGATACATATCCAGAATAGGAGGTATAACTTATTTTTTCTGAAGTACATGACAGTGACACAGTGTCACCTTCCTTTGCATTCGTATAATAGTAATCTGTAAAGTCAATGATACAGTTAGTTAGTCTCAGTATTAGTCACAGCACAATTTAATACAATCCTTAGACAGGAAAGGACGGGCTTATTATTCAGTTATAACATATACACTGGGGTAAAGCTGATGACCGTAACTGCATTCACGGTCATCCAAGATGTCGGATGAAAAATTAGGTCAGTTTCTGTATTGTCTGTTAAAGTGTTTCTATATCATTTTCTTTACAAATCATACATTGAAACGATGTAAATTTATAAAAGAATCATTCGGAAATCACTAATTACTTCCGAGAAATGTGCATGAAACGGGAAATTCGATTTGAAAAAATCGCCAAGATGACCGTAAATCACAATCGAGATGACCGTAACAGAATCAGAGATTCATAACAAGGCTGACCGTAACTGCTTTTAAGATGACCGTAATTTGTAAATGATGACCTTAACTTTTAAAGGATGACCCTCAATTCTAAGAAATATCCGTATTTATATAACTATCTTTTTATATCAAATGATTAATCGTGTTGGTATACACATATTAATATGAGAGTTTTATCCTATAGGTAGAAGAAAATAAGACGTGCTTCAAATGCAAAGATTACCAGATGTATCTTTTTTACAGTAGAGGGTTTAATTTTTAAAATGAATTTGACAAAAGACATGCAAATGAACAGGAAGGGAAAAAATGCTACAAAAGCGCGATAAAATGACACCTTACAAGCATAATGAAAAAAATGCGGTGCACAGCCTTCAACTGCTCGACAAAAGATTTTTTGTTTTGTTTCTGGGATTCCTTTAAAAGACATCTAATAAATACACATTTTTAAAAATGCCAAAAATTTGCATGTACACCCATTGATATTATATCGTCTTTCATTTTGTCATGCAAATAAAATAACAGAAACATTTTGAAAATATCATTCGAATAAATTAGTGAAGGTGAGCTCCAGCAAAGTAGATCCTTAAAATAGTATTGTACGAAAAGCGTATCACAAGGCGGAACGTTGTCAATTTGTATATATACAGAAATGTTATTCATACAGTCAGGATTCTACTTCTTCAAAATTATCTCCCCATTACGCCAGTTCATGCTCACAATCGTAGAAATGGAAGCCATTGTAGGGATGACGCTCTGCCAATTTTGCTCTTGAAAACTGATAAATTTATCCACATAGCACCATTACGATCGATCGTTAAATATATATGTCAGTTATATTTTAAAAGACAAATGTATCTACTAGCTAATGAGCATTAGTTAATGATCTTGTCTGCATTGATTCAACTTAAAAATATTGTCTGTTCGGATGTCAGATGGAATTTTTGAAAATTCTTAAGCATTTAAAAAAATTCTAATTAAATATTTCGTGGAAGGGCAGACTAAACATTTTCAGTAGTTGAAGATTATAAACCCTAGTTATCACACACAAGAAAATCATATTTTTTCGAAGATATTCATTTTCATCATCCAAATTAAAAGACTGTCGTCAAGTACTTTTAGAAAAAATAGCTATTCGAACACACCTACTCTGTTTTTGTGATTCTTTAGATAGGTATCTCACTTGACCCATATATTTCATCTTTTCGTACTGTATTTTTTTACGTTATAAAGTCAACCTGTAGCTTTGATATATAATAATGATAGAATCTGAAGCGAGATGCTATATAAAATACTCTTGCTTTGTACGTTTTAAAGACAAAATATACACCCCAAACATGCCCTAACATAAAAAGGTGCACTCGATTTTTTTCGTTTCGATACAATCGTTACCTGTTTTGGGGAATTTTTTCTTTATTCACATAATAGAAGGACAGACACGAAAATTTCTGAACTAAAAGATTGATATGTTCTCCGTCCGTGATAAAAAAAAATCGGAGGTTATGCATTTTCTACATCCAACTTATAGATACTATATATAAAAAAGAAGATGTGGTATTATTACCAATGAGACAACTATCCAGAAAAGACCAAAATGACACAAACATTAACAACTATAGGTAACCGTAAGGTCTTCAACAATGAGCAAAGCCCATACTGCATAGTCAGCTATAAAAGGTCCCGATAAGAACCATGTCGTCGACTTGATATCTTATTGTTTTGCATTACTATGTAATAGATACATTGAAAACTTATGCAAATGGTGTTTTTAAAATAAGAAAATTGTCGTTTTATTTGTTTCTATTAACTTTGTAAAATTTTGTTACTATCAAACATTACAGTTAACATTTATCGCTTTCTCGATAAACACAGAGCTTCGATTTTCCCATTTTCATAGTCCACTAAACATAGAAAATGATAGTGTAGATGAGGCATCCGTGTACTAGGGACACATTCATGTTTCTTCAAATTTTCGTCGTATCGCTGTCAATTTGTGTTAAAATTTTAACGTCGATATCAATAAATATTTCATTGTTTACGAGAAAAATGCAATTTACGGTCATCCTTTACAAGTTACGGTCATCTTTTTACCAATCACGGTCATCCTTGTTTTATGTTACGGTCATCTTGAAAATATTTTCATTATGATTTACGGTCATCTTAACGATTTTTTCAAATCGAATTTCCCGTTTCATGCACATTTCTCGGAAGTAATTAGTGATTTTCGAGTGATTCTTTTATAAATTTACATCGTTTCAATGTATGATTTGTAAAGAAAATGATATAGAAACACTTTAACAGACAATACAGAAACTGACCTAATTTTTCATCCGACATCTTGGGATGACCGTGAATGCAGTTACGGTCATCAGATTTACCCCAGTGATATATAAAAATGGGATGTATATTTGTCAACAGGTTTATCAAAATCAATCAGTTTTGCGGGGATTCAAGTCGTTATTATAATTATCACATTAATATTAAACGGAAACTAAATCATATCTACTAATAATATTACTAGAGCTCTACAAACTTGAACTGTTTGTGTTCTTATTGACAGTAAGCTTAGGTAAGTATTACACAAACAAGCCATCATAAAAATACACATGCTACTTTCTGTTATGAATCTGATGGATTTCTTTAACTTGTCGTTTGCCTGAATATTTAGGAAAGAAACCAGGCGTACATGTAAATGACTACTTTCTGAAAAGACTTAAGAATAAATTAACAAAAACACAACAACGTTGTCCTTGGACATTTCCATTGATTTGTGTTCTATAATATCATATTTAAACTGATCAAGTAATACATTTCTCATATAACTTGTGTCTTTCAGTCTTAAATAGCACTGAGTGACGTAACAAAATCCTGACATAAAGCCAAAGAGCGCGTCAGTATATCACAGTAACGGGTGCAAAAACATGGCTTAAATTAGCAAGTAATATTTTTTTACGAATGTAAGGTTGTGTGAAAGACGTGAATAATGATACTCATAATGCATCATCAAATATTATCAATTTGTCTTTAATTGATTGGGTTTATCTGGTATTAGTTTGCAAGGATTGGATATACAACAGCTTCGTGTGTTATAACTATTTGCTGTTTGTGTTCTTTGAAAGACTTTTTTAAATTGGACAAGTGCAATTAAGTGTATGACTTAAACTCATGAATGCGTCTTTTTAATCGGACATGTGCAATTATATGTATGACTTAAACCCAACAAATGAAGACATAATACATGGTCATTAATAATTTCATAACTATCTTTGTTATTATGCATCTGTTTTTCAATACTTAATGCATTTCTAGAATTCCTAAGCATTTACAAACACATTCTTATCAGTTATAAGGGTAATCACTATAGTTGGTCTGTCCAAAGCTTATTAAATGTATCGATCTAAATATTTTAGTCCAAATGTTATACCAAGAAATATGAATCGTCATCATTCTCTTTTAAAATTAAACTTAATTAACTATTACGTATTTCTAAAATGGTTTTAAAAGGCTTATAAACAAAGTTGTATGTCAATGAGAAATTACTAAATTTGTGCACAAGGGGTCATGTACTGATTTACATTAACAACAGCAGTGTAACAGTATTACTACGATTGTGTATTTAAGGATAGTATGCCTGATTTATCGATGGACCAGAATATGTATTTAAAATTGAGAAAGGAAAAGGAGAATGTACCAAAGGACAAAACCAAATCAAAGAGTAAAAAAGAGTCGAATGCCACTAATGGGTATTCAACACAGCAAGAAAATCCCGCAACCGCAGTCGTGCTTCGACTGGCCCCTAAACAAAATTATGTACTAGTTGAGTGATAACGGAGGACATACTAAACTCCAAAATATATAAATGAATTCAAATTAAAAATCAGACAAGACTTAAAAAGACTAGCGGCACATCACGCATTGGAGCTTACTCTTAAAGCATCCGTTAAATTATTTAAATATTACACCCATTTGTACGCTTTGTCTATGCCTGAGTTATACGTTTGGTTTACACCTTGTTTATAATTGATGGCAGAACTTTCTTTATAGTAATATTGATAACTCTAATAACGACTGGTGTGATTTTACGTTTCTCATTTTTGACATTTTTACCTATTGTAGACATTAGAAGATATGGTAGGCGTTTCAAAATGACAACTTTCCATCCAAGTCAAAATTTGTATTGCGTCTGCTTGTTTTGTTCACACATCGTTTTCAATATTAAGGAATTATATGCGACTGTAATACAAGTGAGAGGTTTAGTTAGCTATAAAACTATTACCAGATTTACTTCCCTTATGTTTCTTTAGAAAATGTCTGTACCAACTCAGAAATATTACAGTTGTTATCCATTCGTTTAATTTGATATGTTTGAGCTTCTGATTTAGCCATTTGCTTATGGAGTTTCCGTTTATAATCTCCTCGGTGTTCGATATTTTTGTTATTTTACACCAAATTTTAAAAAAATTCAGTCGTATTGTCCTTTTTTCCCATTGAAATTAAAATTCAAGAAAAGTATGTACAAATTAATTTGTATTTAATATAATGATATAGTTTATAATTATATTAATAGTCCCATACCCTTAGTACTAATGACTATGTTATATATAAACCTATGACGCATACATGTTTTAGTGTTGGTGAGATATTAAATGTTGCTCTTATCTTCATAAAACTTTCTAAACAATGTTCCTGTATTGATTTCTTTATTTATATAAAAAATAAACTCATCATAGATACCAGGACTAAATTTTGTATATACGTTAAAAGCTGGTGTAATGGTTGAATTTGTCCTGAAAAAATGCAGATCATATGTCTCGTCTTCATTAGCATTGCACGAGTGACATACACAGTGTTCTTGTGAAATTAGGTTAGGTTTAAGGAATAAGAGTACTGTAGTTGTAGATTTGACGGTCGCAAATGCAGTTTTACTGGCGACGCGGAGCGGAGACAGTAGAACGGAGATTTGCGACCGTCAAATTAAAATTGACGGTGGCAACTCTTCAACTACAGTACTGTTATTCCGATTATAATGCATTTCAAAATGAAATAATACGATAAAACTTTGAAAAAAGTTTAAATTTGACAAATAAAAAAAAAATCCGCGAAACTTCATGAATGATTTTGGCGCAAAGACGTCATGGGTAAACGTGACGTCATACAAATGAAAACTTACAAACTGGAGGTTATTACGTTACCTGTACGCTTCAAATTCGGATAAAATAACATTAAAACGGCAAATTCGAGGTATGTGTTGTTTTATTTTCGATTATATAGTAGTAATCGAACATTTGTTGATTCAATTATTTCAAAATGGTTGTCCCTCCTTAGTTACGCCTGGTCAACTGTGGATTTGACGGCAACTTTTAGCCAATGAAAAAAATTGTTACATACAAATTGCATTAGAGTATGTTGTCTCTCTTTTTCAATCAATAAATCATGATAATTTAACGATCATTTAAGGTGGTACCCAACACCTTGTCTAAAATAAATTTTGCTTGTTTAATTTTCATTAAATTTTGACAAAATATTAACTTCGACCCTTTGAAAAAAATATAAAAACTTCAAACAACTTCAACTAATCACTTTCCCGGAAAAAAATGGTTGGATATGTTCCGGGCCATATGAGTATTTGGACCATACGCGTATGGTCATGACCATATGCGTATACTCATATGGTCCGATCCGACCGTACGCGTATGGTCGGACCATATGAGTATAATACTCGTGTGGTTATAAACGGGCCGGACCATATGAGTAATTGGACCAAATAGGTATTTTTTTCAAATTATATTATAAACGTTTCAATAATACAAAAAACTTAATCTAAAAAAACAGTGATGGTTACATGAACATTCATTTATTTTATAATCCAAAAACTATGTAAAAATTAAGTATTGATGCCAAAGTTAGTTTTCATCGCTTGTTACATTCTTGCATGTAGGCTTGGGGTGACATTCACTTCCACACGGTATCATAGTATTTTTTTTTTGCATTTGCAAGAGATTTGTGCACGATCCTTTTCATTTACACCTTTTGTTTGCGAGTGAAAAGCTAGCCCTTTTGCAGCTGCATACAATGATACCGAAGTCTTTGGCCATTCTGATTTCTACGGTGTTTTTAAGAAGCTCTAGATCTCAAATATCGTAAAATGACTGCTATACAACATATTCACAAGACAACTTAAATAAACTATGTTACTTTCCAGTGACTTCTGGTGTTACAGTTCATTTTGAAGATTTTGGAATTTATTTTTATAAGTCGATATATTGCCATCACTCGTAATAACCATCGGTAATAACAATAGATATAAAATGTGTTTATTATAGTTTTTACAAGTAAGTAGAAATAACCATGTGAAACTTCTTTTTTTAATTTAGCTAATCTTTTTATTATAAAATAATAATAAGATTACCTTTATGATATTTAATGAACGGTCATACCATATGAAGAGTTTAGAAGTATTCAAAGTAAACTGTAACATAGTGTTTATTACCCCGATCATATGAGTATATACCCATATGGTCCTGACCATACGCGTATGGTCCAAATACTCATATGGTCCGGAACAGATATATAGAAGTTTGACAAACACTAATTTTGATCATTGATAAGCATATTATTTCCTTTTCAATAGAACGTGATTAAAACGTTTAGCTGATATTACAGAGTTATCTCCCTGTAGTGTTAGGTACCACCTAAATCTATCTTTATATTGGTGATACTAGTTTAATAATAAAGTTATTGTTTATGATGTATGAATTAATGGTACATTATAGTTGAATTTTCGAGTTAATTACACTAGATGAAACTCTTTCTTTCCCACATGAATAAATGATATAAATTTTTGTCACGATTTTGAATTACTTTGTTTCTTTTTATATGTTTATTCTCTTTTTGTACGTACGCACTCATTGTTCTCATTTGATCCACAATTAACGTTGAAAGGTACTTTGCCAAAACTATGCCAATAAATCAATTGACAGTACAAGATCAAAATCGGTTAGTCTTTGTTTTAAAAATAGCAATACTGTTGATTTACTTTTCTAGATGATTAAACACGATTAAATTTCAAAATAAAATACCTCTAAATTGTCACAATTTTTCGTTCACAAAAGCTAGATATATTATCTATGAATGCATTTATGTCAACATGACATGTATTGTACTTTCGTTCGATCATTTCGACTTTTTTTTTATGTTTTTAATACTATTCAAAGATATAATTCCCAATGACTTATTTGTCGAATAAGTCAGAGAGCCATCAACCTTCTTAATATTCGATCTATTTATCGTTGTCTATTATAATTTCTGTTCCTAGTACTTAGTAACTATATACTTGTATACAACAAATATCAATCAAATATTGTGTTGTGCAAACGGATCTACCATCTGCGCGATGGCAAAAACTAAGGTAGCTCACCATTTACTAGATAAAAGTAAAGAATGGTCTCAAAACATTTGGACACTAAACATAATGTATCATTATGGTTGACCATACGACACATTTGATGGCCCGCTAGATATACTAAGAGAAAACTATATATATATTCTTCACCAAATGCATGTATATATGTGGTAGGACATCCTGCTTAAATTAATTAATGTTCATGCCATGTAATTAGCAGGGGTTTGCTCCTTTGCCAAATTTTTGCATAAAGTAAAGTAACAAACATATCGAATTTAGAGGAAAATTCAAAACGGAAAGTCCCTTATTTAATGACAAACACATCAAACGAATGAATAACAACTGTCATATTCCTGATTTGGTACAGAAAAACAAAACATATGTCTTTAGACCCGGTATTTTTATAGCACAAATCGAAGAACACACATTGAGGATCTCTGAACTGTTGTCTGTAATTCAAACAATTGTTTAATGTGGAAACAATGGCAATTTTAAAAATGGTACAAAAAAATCCAGTTCTGTCCTCTTACCAAAGTGAAACAATTTTAAAAAGTTTCTAAAGTGAATAAGGAATAAGTGTAAGACACTATTTGTGGTTTACCAGTATATTCTGCAATAGTTTATCAAATGCCAATTATTGATTTTAGCATTTGCAATACGAAAAGTTTGAAATATACTAAAATATGTCGGTAACATGAAAGAATCTTGAGTAACAGGACAGAGTTGGTAACAGAAAGGATTTTTTTCTAAAAAAAAATGCTTTATTTTATAGTTTAAGAAAAATACATCATTTCAGATTAGTCACAATTGGAAGATAACAGCTAACAATGTCATTTATCCTTTGAAACTGTATTTGCAAGATGACAAATCTGCCTAGGTAATGAAAAATTCTAAAATAAATTCCTTTCTGTTACTATCTACTATACTAGAATTGCACAATGTTCTCTGCTGTTATCAAAAGCAAAAAACCTATTTTTTCATTCAATATACTGTATATTATTTTGAAATTTATCTAATATGGTGATGATAACTGATATTGAATGAAATGGTTGGCATATAGTATAATTAACCTTTTACTTCATCAGTGAAATTGTCTTGAACATCCTTCCTGTTACTGATTATGGTTATGCTGTTACTTTTTATCAGGTAACATGACAGAACATAACAGAAAGGAATTACGCAGTACTTTTTGTTCATTTACTCGAATTGTGTGGAAGTTTACTTCCATCTACATATCAATTTGATAAGATACTATAAAACACATGTACTATTACAGTGCTGACAATAAAATATTATCAGAAGGTGCACAAAAAGGCTGTAACAGGAGAGAACAACAAAATTATTTTTCTCCAAATTCTGATCTTTGGGGAGTTCAGATTTTTCAAACTGGCTTCTATTCACCTAAACATGTGGAGTCATACATTCATGAAATGTTGCTCTTCACATTGCATTAACAGAAATAAAATTATGGTCTTTCAAACGTGTCCACAGGTGGAAAAAAAACCAGCGGAAACAGGAAAGAAAATACCCCTGGGGACAACATTTAAAATACCATTGAAAAGGCAAAATTTTCTTACATGCTTTAGTTATAACAAAATCAGACCAGTAATGGAGAAGTGTTTTATATAATCCATCAGATTTGTGAAAATCGGAAGGCTGTTTACTTCATTTAGATATTCTTTGAATGATTTAATTTTCAGAAAATAACGGGGGACAACATGACATGATTTTTTTGGGGGGTTGACCCTTTAAATTACAATTTTTTATTAGAAGCAATATTAAAAAGAAAATTTAATTTGGTGCAGTTGGTGCATTATACACTTTTGTTAATACTGAAACTTAAAAAAATTCCAAAAAATGCCTGAATAAAAAAATAATTGCTGGTGAAAGATGGGACATGAAAATTCGACTTTTCAGATATTGTCTCACATGCATTAACTTATGTAGAGCATATGTGAATAAACAAGGTTTTATAAACAGCTAGCTCAACCTCTCACTTGTATGATATCCCCATAATATTTTTTTATGTTGACAATAATTTGTGAACAAAACAAAGAGACATAATAGGTAATAATGTCAAAAATAGTGGTACACAGTCAACATTGTGTTATAATCTTAATCACTATAAAAACAAACAAATATCTCAATAAAGAAACACAAAAAGGCATGCAGACAAAGCACATCAATTTAGCAAAAACAAAAGACAAGATACAAAAATGTACCCTAGCACACTAACATAATAACGGGATGTATAAGTACCAAGCCACGTCAAATGGATATCACAAAATAAAGTTAAATATATTATTTCCAAATACAAATAAAAGAACACATAAATAGGATGATAAACAACGTCAATACAATAGAGGAAATGCGCATCTGATGCAATCAAATTGATACTGGTAATATTTTTCGAAGGTATAGGAATTGACGGTGCCATCCGATCATCACCTCCTGATTGGAAAAGTAAGAATGAAGCTGAAGAACGTATACACCATGAAAACCCCATTAAGGGTGAAATACAATGTCTGTTTGAGATAAAAGACAGAGAAAAAACAGTTCAACATCTCACTTTCAAACTAATTCCAGATGCTAGAAGAACTTGATTACATTTGGGACCAGTGGAGTCCCAATAAAAAAAAGATAATAAACGGCACATGTGAAGAAACTCTTTGTAGAAAAGTGAGGGAGAAGATACAGAAAGACGAAAAATTAAATAGAAGTAAAGCTGATGATCAAACTGAATACAACAAAACTTACAACGAAATCAGATAATGTGTAAGAAAAGATAAAAGAGCATATATTGAAAAAAAATTGAAACAACACATTTAATAATTCAATGCGTTCGAAGCGCTTTTATGGATTTACCTTCATCAGGAACGCTCAAAATCAAACATTTGAAATCCGAGGATGTATAAGAACCGGAACCGTTGAAGAGCTATATGTCAAAAATACCTAAGATAAATAGCCAAATTTTTAAAAAATCAACTTTGCCTGAGGGAGTTGAAACCTTCGTTTCTTAATAATTTCAAAATTTATAAACGGACAATTTTAGTAAAGTTTGTAAAATCATCAGTATCAAAGTAGTAACTACTGAGCTGATGATACCCTCGGGGACTGATAGTCCACCAGCAGGTATATACCCAGTGATGGTACAAAATTGAAAACAACACGCTTAATAATTTCATGCGTTCTAAGCGCTTTTCTGGATTTACCTTCACCAGGAACGCTCAAAGCCAAACATTTGAAAAGGTATGTGGCCACACAAGCAGAAGAAGCTCCAAACAAACATGAGAAACACGAAAGATCCAAACGATACCACCACAACACTTGCGGGCAAAAATACAAAAACGAAAAAGGTTAACCACTAAAGAAGAACAGATAGCTAGATGAGTCAATTACTTAAAGAACTCATTGATATACCTGCTTTGGCTTTTAAACCAGTTATCGACAGAGCTTCTAATAAACCTTATCACACCAATAAAGGATGAAATAAAACAAGCAGGAAAAAGTTGAAATCATACAAGGCAGCAGGTCCAGGCAATTCTCGACCAGTAACCCTTAAGGCCAGTCGTGACCTAACAGCTAAACTTTTACATAAGCTACACGGTGATATACTAGTAAGGCAAAAAGTAAATATATCTCAAAAATGGAACGAGAGACATCAAATCAAATTACCAAAGCAAGGCAATCTTAAAAAAGACATGAAAAAAAATCGACCGAGGAATCGCATTATTTTCAGTGGAAGCAAAGGTACTTAATGTTATCCTTCTCACCTGACTTTTCGAGGCTATAGATGAAAAACTAGGAGAACATCAAGCAGGATGTAGGAAAGACCGATCAAGCATAGACCAGATAGTCGCACTGCGCATGATAATTAAACAATCTTTAGAGTGGAAAACTTCCTTAATGATTAACTATATAGACTTTAAGAAGGCATTTGACAGCTTAGACAGAGAACCCCTTTGAAATATCATGCAATAATACAAATACTCGTAAACATCATCAGGAAATGCAGAGTTATACATGAAGGCAAGCTCAGCGAGAGATTTGATGTTAAAACAGGAGTAAAATAAGCTAGGCCGCCATCTATCACCGCTTCCTATTGAATTTACTACTAGTAAAACATGGAAGAAGCGACCGACGGGAAATGAAACGGAATCCATTAAACGATGTGGTAACAACTAAAAGACTTGGATGTTGCTGATGATATTAAATTCAGTACACAACAACAGCTGGAAGAAAAAATACATTCGTTCTCTCTTCAACATCTATAACACTCGGACTCAAACCAAATGAAGAAAATACAAAAGTACTGAAGATTTCCGGAGCACCTGAAATCAGTCCCAGTTTTTTATGGGGTTCGTGTTGCTCAGTCTTTAGTTATTTATGTTGTGTCTTGTGTACTATTATTTGTCTGTTAGTCTTTTTCTTTGGTAGTCATGACATTGGCAGTTAATATTCGATCTTTATGAGTTTGACTGTCCCTCTGGTATATTTCGCTCCTCTTCTTTAACAAGAAATAGGCTAAAAAATACTGAGGAAACAAAATTGGCATGATGAAATCTACTAGAGCAAGAAAACAAGTTACTGTTGTCTTTCGTTAGTTTTAATTTTTTACAAAAAGGTGGATGGTTTGTTTTTCATCCGAATTTGAATATCATGACCATATAATACACAAAAATCAGTTCTTTATTGGGTTGTTCCTACATATTTCGTTTCTAACTATCAAACTAGAAGGAAGTTAGTTATCGCATCGAAATATTTAGTATTTGGTTTTTGGATAAAGATTGCTTGATTATAACATTGAAAACATTCTACCCATGAACATTTAGTGAAATCTATCAATGAAATATATGCTCAGGTATTCAAGTTGTAAAATGGTAGTATAATTGTAAGGAATATTACATAACTTGTGCATACTGCAGGAATATAATATTTCTTCTATACATATCAATGATGTCATTGTTAAAGTAATCTTTAAAATTGAAGTTATCTTCCTATGTAAATAATTGTAGTTAAATCAACTACAACCAAACGTCTATTCATAATAATTATCACAAACAGAATAGTACGTGCTAGCAAACCAAAACTGATTACACGGCCGACACTCGGCTAACCGAGAGATTGGTTGGTTAAATTATATTGAGTATGCGGCTATATGGGCGATTGGTCTGTTAATCGGGTTGGTTATACGTCTGTTAAGAGTAAAACGCTTAATTTAATGTTAAACTCTATTAGATATACAGATTTTTGGCATGTTATAAGAACCAAATCAAAAAAAGAAAAGTGTCTGACAAAATGATATCTATCATAGAACATTTTGCACTTGTAAAAACATTTCTTAGTCTGCGCAGTTTTTAGTAAAACTAAAAGGCGTCGCGCAAGTATGTAGTATTTATGCTTATACGCATAGCAATTTTTTTAATAAAAGGCGAAACAAACAAATTTAGATATCATTTAAAGGACAGAAAATAGTACTGTGTTCTAAAAAATAAATTGACATTAGTAAATATTTCATAATTGTAAAATAACGTGAAAAATACCACGTTTTAGTGAAAATTATGGGAATAAAGTCTGTTAATGGGTTGGACAATTGAAATTGTGTCAGTTAAGAGTTATTTAGCCACGACAATAATTTTGCTACCTTTATATTTTCCCCTTGAAAAATTTAAGAATGAGATGTTACTGAGTAAACAAAAATGACAATACGGTGCCACAGTATCCTAGAAAGAGCATTTTTATTTTGACTTTCTTTGCATTTTGTTGAAGGGTGTGTCACTCCAATATAGCATGATATGGATTGGCCTCTGAAATATGCATGAATTTTTTATTGAAGTTTTCAATCAGCCTTAATTTTTGTGTCTGTTCGAAGTAGCACGTTCTCAATTCCGACTGAAAGTGTCTTTCTAATACAACACAGGGTACATATAACGTGTTCTCGTTCACATATGAACATGATATTTGTCACTGGACGTTAAACCCTAATTCGTCAGCATCATCCAATTGGTTCTTTTCTTCTATTACTTAATCATATGTTGTTTACAAATCACTCTAAAGAAGTAAACGGAAGGGAGCGAATGCAGCTACATTTGGTTATTTTAAGTTTCAATTCATTTTATTCCGTTTAGTTCCTTTCTACATAAGTGCAGAGGAGAACTACAGTTGTCTATGGTGGCCGGTGAAGTCCATTTCGCGTTTTCGCGATTTCGCCTTTCATATTCTATAGGGCGAAAACGCGAAATCGCGAAAAGGCGAAATCGCGAAGTCGAAAACGCGAAAACGCGAAGTCGAAAACGAGAAATCGGTTTCGCGTTTTCGCGTTTTCGACTTCGCAATTTCGCGTTTTCGCCCTATAGAATATGTAAGGCGAAAACGCTAAAGCGCTTAAACGCAAAATGGCATTAACCTGCCACCATAGTCCGCATGTAAACTTCTAGAATCTGTCGCCAATATAAGTACATCGCAATCCGTTACTGTTTTAACAGCCATCGGTGTTTCATGTGTGTATTAAGTATTATTCACTGTGCTTAAACAGCTGTGGGTAACTTAAGTTAAAAACTTAACTTAAGTTACCCCCAGCCCAAGATGGCGGACTCTGAACTCGTTGATATTTAATGCATACAAAATCTACCTTATGCAACGTTTTTCATGCAGAATGTAAATATTTATAGGATTCTTGAATAAAGAAATCACTAACAATTACCATAAGTTTATTAATTTAGAGTTCACTAAAGCGCAAGGCCAACTTTAAAAAAACCACATAAGACGTCCGTAACTTTTTGATCGAAACTAAGCAGACGTCCGTAACTTTATTTGCCGATGTGGGTAACTTTTGATTCAAAATTTTAACATTTATAATTTCAACAATTAAAAGACAATTTACATCATAAAACACCTTAATAACCTACACGGCCGTTTATACTGCTCATTCACCACCAAATGTGATTTTATTAACGCATCATACTTACACAACGGAAGTTTTATGTGGGGTTTGTGGTACTCGATCCTGGTTATTGTTTGAACTTTTATTAACTAATGAGTGTCTTATCGACGTTTTTCGCTTCAGACCAAGGCTTTTTCATACTCTTTAATGTTTAATTATCTGTTTGCGGTTTACCTTCACCTCTGTTTCTTTTTTATGTGTATTTTGATGAACACTCTTTGACGCGGCTTGGTATTTATACATCCCACCAGTTAGTTATAGTGTTATGATTTTTCCTAGTATGTTTTTTTCTCTCTTTGTATGTTATCAGTGGTTGTTATGCCCCACCTACGATAGTAGAGGGGCATTATGTTTTCTGGTCTGTGCGTCCGTTCGACCGTCCGTCCGTTCGTCCGTCCGTCTGTCTGTCTGTTCGTCCGTCTGTCCCGTTTCAGGTTAAAGTTTTTGGTCAAGGTAGTTTTTGATGAAGTTGAAGTCCAATTGACTTCAAACTTGGTACACATGTTCCCTATGATATGATCTTTTTAATTTTAATGCCAAAGTAGAGATTTTATCCGAATTTCACGGTCCACTGAACATAGAAAATGATAGTGCGAGTGGGGCATTCGTGTACTGAGGACACATTCTTGTTATACTATTAAATTACCCTGTTGTCTTACGTAGTTATTTATATTTTCATATACTATGTATAATTGTTACACTATGTTGACTGCTCTATTCCTTTTATTGTCATTGACTTTTACCTCACTGCTTTTACCTATTGTGTCTTTTATTCAGTTTAATAAGATTTAATGCAACTTGCATACAAATAAAATATGCAGCTATCTGTTAAACTAGGTTTATTCATTTATACAAAATGTCCTTTCTTCAAGTTTTCCCATTTACTGCAAATCTTGGCCAGTGTGTCGCAATATTGTGCGCAACGTCCCATTGTGCCCAGATTGACACCCCTTTTTATTTTACTGTCAATGCTGATGGTTTTTTTTGTGGGGATGGGAGAAAAGTTTTTTTTTGCTTTTTCAAAAAGACGGAAAGAAGTTTGTGCACTGAAGTCTCGTATAGTCTATCCTCTGCCTGGGCAATTTGGGTTCCCCTCCAAAATCTCGGATTCACGCTACCCTTGTCGTTGCTGGCAGAAAATTACTACGTGTATACACGCTACATGTACAATGTATGTGTAAAAAATACTTGTGTAGTCTACTTGTTCAAAAATAAAAAAGAACAACGATGTTTCAACAGTTTATGTGGAATGATCGGAAACCACCCTCTGAACAAGGCGATTCGGGTTCCCCGACGTTATACAAAATGAGACCCGAGTTTTGTGGATTTTTCGTTATTTTTTTCATATTTTTCCCAATTTTGTCTTCCATCGATACAATGAATTATATCATACCAGACATCTACTTCGTTTTGTGAATATGTATTCGATGCAATCTCTATCATAAGTTTAAACATTACATCCACGTATGTCGATTCTTTGAAAGTTACGGACATCTCTATTGGTATGATGAAAAAAGTTACGGACAAGTTTAGTTGTTTTGAAGTTACGGACAGCCTAAGTGTTTTTTCAAATGGTGCTGTGATCGTTTATTTTGTAGAATTTAATCACCTGTCCAGTTTAGGGGTTTCCCTAAACAATTAATACAACATTTAAATTCAGTTGTTTAATTGATGCATTCATGGTATTGTTATTCTATAGAAGAGAAGTATCTAACTGACGCAAGGCGGCTACATCTTGGGCTGTGGGTAACTTAAGTTCTCTCGTTTTTAGCAATGTATCCCTCTCTACTGTCCTTATATATTGTTCTATATTCTGCGTTTCCATCCAGATTCTCGTGTATACCATGAGGGTCCGGATTGGGGGTATTGTTTTTTCTGTATTCTTTAAATTGTTATGTCATTTTTTTCTAAATTTTATTTATCTTACTCATTATTCTTTCTTTATTTTTCATATTTTGTCATCCCAATATATTTTACTTACTGATGTTTAGTTACATTACTTATCTATGATTTATATACTGGTTACCAATGTAGATGACAAATTTGTGTCATTCATGACAATTAAACAGAATCAACATGATATATGCGATCATTCTTGGATGAAATTAATAATACTTTAATATTATACCTTTTGAAACCATTTTTATCAATTTTCAAATTGTGTTGTTTCCGTATATGTTATGTTTCATTGCTCATGTGTTGTTTTCGTATACTTTAGCCGCTCGTCTTGAGCCTACTCATTTGATCCGACAACACCCCATATAGCAATAAAATTATACTTTTATTGTCATTCATAACTCTTAACAGACCAATTAACAGACCGGGTTTTATACATCCGACCCATTAACAGACCAGGTTTTAAATAAATATTGATTTATGTCACCAAAATACAGATTTTCGTGTAGGTTTTTCACACAATTATATCAATATGGTTAACAAACATAATGCCTTTCTTTTTTCGATGTTCAAAATATTGAATGCAAGTTAATTTAATCAATGTGTCATTTTGTGTACATTTTATATGTGTAAAATGTGTATAAATTTATTGATGAGTAACCCGCCTTTTCATTTTATAGATCGTACATCGAAGCTAGAAAAATAAAAATTACACCACTGAATTCAGTACATTGAATTGTTTTGTTAGACATGAATACTTTTTATGATGAAAATATATTTATTAAGTTATACAATGAAACATGCTGAACTTTCAATGATTTTCTCGATAACACCTGATTAACAGACTTTAGCCAACCCGATTAACAGACCAACCGCCGATATAGCCGCATACTCAATCTAGATTAACCGACCAATCTCTCGGTTAGCCGAGTGTCGGCCGTGGATTAGTCCATATTTATTTTGTTTTTCGTTTATTGATTACAACATAAATCAGGCCGGGTTTTTTTCTTTTGAATTTTATGACAGTTTTTTGGCAGGCAAGTGCCTTTTTAGTCTAACTGTACGGAAGAGCACTCTATTACCCGCTATCACTACGGTTGTTACAATAGGATCTGTGTTACTCATTGTTACTCATAACAATATATTTTTCAGTTGACTACTGCTACTGTTGATCCTATAGGTAAAAATGTAGTTATAAGTATTGAATGCTTTTTTTTGTAACTTTATAGAGTTGTAAAAGCGTTGACCGTGCGCACATTTTTAGTATGAAGCGCTTCCGCGCTTCATACAAAATGTACTTCGGTCAACGCTTTTACACCCCAATAAATTTACAAAAAAGAGCATTCAATTCTTAAATACAGTTACGATAGTCAGTTAGAGGATTTGAGAAGGTCGTCTGCGTCCTTTGGTATCTGTTGCATAGTTATCTAGTATTAAATTGGCAATCATAACATATATTCTTATTAAATGGTTCCAAAAAAGCCTCGATACTAGAATTTACCAAGTATTTAAGCCTTTCATACGAGTGTAGTTTCAGTTTCAACCATGATTCTGAATTTTAATGTTAAATTGTGGATGGGATAAAAAAAATATCTTTAAATTTAACAAAAATGATAAAAAAAAAAAGTAATACCATTCATAGCGTTCCTTTTGGTAAAGTTAGAAATTTGGACACCAAAAATAAATCTAGATTTCTTAATGACACAAAACGACGAAAATATAATGAAACATAAAGAAAGAGAGAGAACCAGGTGAGGATGTATTGTAAATAAACATAGACATAGTTAAACACAAAGTACCGATCTGAAAGATATTTGAATCCCAATAACAACTGAAATATCAATATCAAATAAATTAAGTGCCATAATGGCCGATCAAAAACAAAATGTGGTCCTTTTTGTTGTAAACTTATGTATATAGTTTCCAGTGTGAAACTCAAATAACTAAATCTTGAAAAGAGACGTTTTTTGCTGTTTACATTGGACTCCATGTTGAAGTAACTGTCCTTGGGTAAACGAAGTTAGGTTTTCAGAAGTGCTCTTTTTTTTAAATTCCCGTCTCATTTGTCTTACATATTATATACCCCACTTTTTTTATTCAATAAACAAGAAATTACGGCTTTATGGGTCTTTTTTACAGTAATAATTTGTAAGAATAAAAGCTAAACAAATACGGGTTTTACGAAGCACGTTTTTCTTTCAAATTCCGCTTAATGCATGCATTTCTGTATACTTCGCCTTAAGAATTTTCTTCATAATCCAGATAAAAGATTCTTTCGACTTTTCTGTATTTTATTAAAAAAAATGAAGTCATTTGATATTGTTTTACAGTCAACACTAAGTACAGTCTGAAGTTGAATACATCTCCAGCGCTTGATTTTACATCTCCAGCGCTAGACTTTGCATATCTCCAGCGCTAGATTTTACACATCTCCAGCGCTAGACTTTACATCAGCGATAGACTTTACATCTTCAGAGCTTGACTTTACATCTCCAGCGCTAGACTTAAGATCTCCAGCGCTGGACTTTACATCTCCAGCGCTAGACTTTACATCTTCAGCGCTGGACTTTACATCTCCAGCGCTAGACTTTACATCTCTAGCGCTAGACTTTACACATCTTCAGCGCAGGACTTTAAAAGACACTTTATAATCTGTGTGAGAACAGCAGGGCTCCGTATTTTGCTATAATTTAAAGGTTTAATAATGAATGTTTAACACAATATTCAGTGACAAAAAATACCTTTTATATATTGAAAAATATTTGGACGCAATTTTCAATATTTAAACTTTTATTGTTTTGGGTTTTAACTTTTTGTGTTATACGTATTATATTTAGTGTTTGCACCAATATTCTATTTAAGTATATTAATACAGCTTTTATTTTGGCAAAAGTTTATTGAAGAAATCATCGCATAATCTAAGGAAATATTCTTTAGTTTGTGTTTTTAACTGTCGATTCATACTAAAATATTCCGTTACTAAGACATTTTACAATACAGATATGAAAATTGGCCACTGTTTTCTGCCTTTCGCTGTTGTATTTTTACGTTTTACCAGAGACATAGGTAGCAATCATGCCTCTGGTTTAGTTTAATTTTTAAGGATTATACCTTTTGACTAATTCTTTTAGTTGTGTGTATAACTATTACTATATTATATACTTACTCTGGGCAAGGTATGTATCAAAAAGCAAACACAAAATCCAAGGCAAAATTTTGAACTTCATTTTCTTACATTCTTACTCATTTGGATTAATTTAAAAGATTCCGTATAATAGTCAGAAAATTCGTATAAAAGAAAAAACAATAACCTTCATTTGCTGGACAACAGGTTTATTTTTAAACTGGGGTATCGCAGAATCAATCGAAAGTAATGGTACGGAACAACATTGAATCAACATTCAGGTCACCTTAACGTACGTGTAAAATTACATCAAAATTGTAATAGTTAACCGACTCATATAATATTTTTTAATTGCCAATGAGTCTTTGTGAACATTTTGTGATATTCTTCAATCGAAAATACTTTTTTTATCATAATATTTGAAAGTTTCTGTCAAAATAACGAAAGTAAACATCAGTTATAGATGAAATGATATGAAGTAAAAAGTCAACATTGTTTTCTCAAGATCTTCTTTCAAGGCCTCAAGGGATTGCAAATCGAAAATAAATGCTAAATATGTTAGTTGTGTGTCTTTCAAAACACAATCAATATACAGAATTAATTGCAGGATAAAGACAATAACTTTTTAGTGTCTCTAAATATCAGCTGTATTTGTACTCGGCTCGCATGCACCTTGTTTCCTAGCCTCGTACAAATACAGCTGATATTTAAAAAGACACTAAACAGTTATTGTCTATATACTGCACTGCTTGTTTTATTTCCTAAATATAGTAACACAGCTATATGTTGTGCAATGCCAATTTCATCATGGAACACTTTTTCCACAGTCAGGGGTTCATTAAGGGATGAAAATAAGTTTAAAATTTGTGTTACAATTTAAATAGCTATCAATTTATTTATTTAAGTTGTAGTATAAAAACAATAAAGGCAACAGTAGTATAACGCTGTTGAAACTCATAAATCCATGGATAAAAAACAAAATCGGGGTAACAAACTAAAACTGAGGGAAACGCACCAAACATAAGAGGAGAACAACGACACAACACTACAATGTAACACAATGTCAGAAAAATATAATTTTTTTCTAACATTGACCTTATATTGTATATTTATTTCCTATATATAGTAACATAGCTATATTTTGTATAATGTCAATTTCATCATGGAACACTTTCTCCACAATTAGGGGTTCATTAAGGGCTGAAAATAAGTTTGACATTTGTGTTACGATTAAAAAAGCTATCAATGTATTAGTTCTAGTTGCAGTCAACGTCAACTTTTTTGTACTCGGCGCAAAACTGACGAAGGAGTATGCCTAAACGGGCTGACTTGCCATACCTTCCATTTGTGTTATTAAAAATAGATTTTTTTATTGATGTTTAAAAAAACCTTTGTCTTGTGAATTAAACGCATGATGATGACGATGACCCAACAATAGTCAGATAAATGCAAAGTCCGGTGTCTAGATAAAATATTTTTACACATGTACCTACATGTCTTTATCTTCCTCCTCTAGCAGGAGCTTCGCTTGTAAAGCGTAATGATTTGCCCCTTAATGTGTGCATATGCCTGAGGCAGGTAATCAAATAGTTTTTAAACTAAAACTATGAAAATGTGATTATCTATTTGGTCAATTAACCATATTGATATGGCGGAAAATCGGCACGAAATGAAGAATCTTTGTAGATAGCCCTCATTACACCATTTTGTCTATAGAGTGAAAAAGTGTTAGTTTTAGAGAAAAAAAAGCGGAAAATATTCAAGCAAATCAAATATTGCCTCTTACCATATTTATCATCCGGGTGGAACAAAATGAAGATTTCACCTCATGACCTGGCGTTATATGGGAAAAGTTTGGTTTTACATTGGACAATTATATTTAGAGGTAAAGTTTTAAACGCGACGAACGGACAAATTGAAGCTGTAGGTAAAGATTCTGATTTGGGATAACGTTTATACTAAATACTAAAGTAACTCTCTGGCGTAAATTTTACATCTGAACTGTTAGCAGCTGGTTTTTGGTACATATTTTTTTTATAGTTTCCTTAGACACTTTCCTTTTGCCATCTTAATTTTTTTTATAGTTTCCTTAGACACTTTCCTTTTGCCATTTTAATTTTATAGTTAAATAACATAATTATCCAATAGTTATTATTGATTTGAATCTTCTGATATAATTCAATGCATCGTGTTATTTTTAGGTTTTACATCTATACCGCGCGAAAAAACTGCCGAAAATAAAGACTAGTTTTAAAAATGTTAGTACTGTAATTTAGGTGACCGTATTATTCATATAATGTTCTTTTATTGGTATTGTTATTGTGCACTGTATTGTATACTATAAATATATATTTATTATTGGTGGTACGTATTGTTTATAAGTTTTAGTGCGAAACACAATAAAACTTTAAAACAATACGTAGTTTCGCGTACAATAATGAAAGATATCAAATAACAGTATCACTTGCAATCTGTTACTGATAAGGTCAATGAATAGTTCAGGGTCGCCCGATATTTTTGGCGTCAAATCACTACATGATATTCTTTACAGTATAAAATATATGTTAAAAATGTATACATGAAATGAAATTGATAATGCGTTCATAAAAAAATATAAATTAATCATTGTTATGAACATATATTATCAGATAAATACATGGCATTTTTCATATCACATGTAGGTTTAATATCATGCCAAGAGCCGCATGTCTCGAAGGCTAATACTAAACCTAGGGCTGGTAATACATACGATATGAAAAATGACATGTTATGATCTTTTTATCATATACTTTAACAATGGAAAAAAATAACATGTAAATATATTGAATACAGATCCTTTCATGTGGTTCCCAAATAGAAGTTCAAAGAGTGAACGTTCACGAACGTCGGACCCCAAATTTAGTACATTCGATATGAAATCTTTCTATCATATGCATCAAAAGAGAAGAAAAACATTTTAATATGGACGAATCGACAAAAAAAATTTATTTAACAATCTACATAATGAACACTGTTTGGAAAAGTCAAATTTTATAAAAGTTACTTTCTAAATTATGTTTGAAACTTTTGAAAATTCATTTATTTTGGTTTTTTTACACAATATACTTTCCACTATCCAAATAATTGTTTTGTACACTACTTTTCACTGAAAACGTAGCATTGAGGTGTATTTACCGGAATTTGCCGAGTATCACCGGAATGCCATGCGATAACGTTACGAAAAGGCATGTGATAACGTTCGAAGCATGTGATAAACTTTTCATATCAGCCCGCTAAGCACCAATTCGAAAAATATGAAATTTATGTTATTTAGTCTAAGTATATGATAAATAAATATATAAACATATATTGTTTTAATATACTTTTTCACTTTTTTGGTCTTTTGGAAAATGTTGTTTTTGTTGTATTTAGACCCTTCTACAACAAAATTTATTTGACATGCACACGTATAAAAATTGCGGTTTTTATCCAATGCAATCATAGGTTTGAACGTAGTTTTCAATTTAGACTCGTTTATATATATATATAACAAGTACGTCTGAGTCAGTGACAACTCTACAACAGATTTATCCATCGGATCACCAGCAATGATGGTGATACATGGCTGTGTATATTATGTATATACAACTCGTCTAAACATCAACCCAACAATGTTAGATCTGTAAATTTGCTTTCGCAAATTTTTTGTTCTTCCCTCGCCGAGATTCGAACCAATATATATATATATATGTTAGCGGCAATAAGTGAAATTAGGCATTAAGCTTAAATCCTAGGCAATAAGCTAACGCCTAGGCATTAAGTTATTGCCTGAAATTTCCAGGCATTAAGCTTATTACCTGAAATTTGGTAATGATTATTCATCCTATTGCCGAACATGATTTTAGGCAATAAGTGAAATTTTAGAATTTAGGTGTTTTTAGCATGTTTAGTGATTTTTCTTTAAATAAAGTATTTTCTTAATTATATTCCTAATATTAATATACGTTTATCTGACAAATCTTCAAATTTTAGTACTTTTCTTATTTAAAACAGAATTAACTCATACTTTTTTGTGGAAGTATAAAAAATAAAAAAGATTTAAAAAAGTGATTGTATCCCATAAAAAGGGGGAGATTCTATATAATCCTTATAATAATTATTTGAAAATGTTTACACTTCACTGGTCAAGCTGGTTTGAACTGGTCAAAAGTAGACAAAATTAAGATATGATTTTTTGCTCATACCATTTTATTGGATAAGTAAATTTTCTTTGTTAAAATATTTCTTAAATGCCCTCAGGCCATCTTGTCTTTTTCACTTCTTTATCTGGATTATTCGCATTAAGTGACACCATGTCTATTGAGGAAAAATTCCTTGAATCTTTGAGGTCTAAATTCGAATCGGGGAAAACAAGGAGCATATACCCTAGAGTAAAGTACCATGATCTTTTGGCAAAGATTAAACTTTTGGAATCATCAGAAAAGAAATTGACAAGATTACTACAATTTAAGAAGGTATGACATTTTTAACATTGGTGGTTTTGAGAGGTTGATAACTAAAGTCAGCGAGAATGACGAGGGAAATTTCAAAATTTATGTCTCTAGAGGAACTCTGTGCTATTTTGGAAAAGGCACATAAAGAAACAGGTCATGGCGGCAGAGATCGCATGATAAAACAACTAAATAATGGATATGCTAACATTTCACGTGATGCAATTGAATTATTTCTGTCACTTTGTGAAAATTGCAATATGAAAAAAAAAACATATAGGGAAAGGAGTAGTAGTGAAACCCATTTTATCTAAAGACTTTAACAGTAGAGGACAAGTTGATTTGATGGATTTTCAATCAAACCCAGATGGAAACTATCAATTTATTATGGTATTTCAAGACCACCTTACAAAATTTTGTAACATTAAAGCCCTTACCTCAAAATGTGCATCAGAGGTGGCTTTTAATTTAATTGATATTTTTACAATTTTTGGTGCGCCCCATATACTGCAAAGTGACAATGGTCGGGAATTCACAGCTTTGGTCATATCCGAGTTAAAATTAATGTGGCCAGAACTTGTTATCGTTCATGGGAAACCGAGACATCCTCAATCACAGGGTAGCATTGAGCGATCAAATGGAGATATCCATGACATGCTAACTGCCTGGCTGAGGGACAATGAATCAACAAAGTGGTCAATTGGTATCAAGTTCGTCCAGATTCAAAAGAATTCAGCTCTAAACAAAGGCATTGGACGGTCCCCCTATGAAGCCTTATTTGTTAAATGTGCAACAATTGGATTAACATCAGAAACTAAAATTCCGAAAGAAATATTGATGACCTTAGAAAAGGAAAAGGACTTACTTAAGCTCCAGACAGAGTCTGTAAATGATCAACCTGTAACTGAAAATAAAACAGAAAACATTGTCGATGCCTCTGATATACCAGAATCTATTGCAGAACCAAATGTGGAACCTTCTACTCCAATCACTGATGAAACACAAAAGGTAAGTTGAAAATAGTCTCAGAAATATTAAAAAAAACCCGACTCTTTAATCCTGGCGGAGGCTTGAACTAAAGTACTTCCATGTAATATATAACAGATAAACCACAGAAATGATATTCGGAGCTCAAGAAAAAAAGAGTCTGCTTACTATGAGTTTTTGTTGAAGGCCGTATGGTTACCTATAGGTCTTATCTTATATGAACAAAAACACTTTATTACCACAAAACTGTAATTAAATTTTAAAAACTGATGTATGACCACACCAAATGATTTTTTTTACCTTATTATTTATGGAAACTATTTTTCAGGATGTCTTACAGTGCTATGTATGTGAAAAGGATACATCTGGAGCTCATATGTGTATTAAATGTGACAAACACATTCATGTTATATGTGGTACTACTGTAAGTGAAGAGAGATACGGTTCAAAGGTGGTATGTCCAAATTGTAAAATTGATACGAACAGAGTTCGACATCGTTCTGGAGCCATGGACAGTCAACTGAAGCAAGCAAACACTATGATAGCCAGGAGCAAAAAGGAACTAGGGACGGCAGAAATTTACTCGGCCGAGTCATTGAGGTAAGATATTTAATCAAAAGTTTGACTGCATCATTTAATATGTCATGTTTATTAAATACTAAACAGAAAGAAAACCAGTAAAAGTAAATATGTTTATATTAATGTAGGAAGGGGGTTATGGGACCAGGCCCCTCACCCACTTTTTGAACAATCCAGAATCTGCACCTGACGAAAATCAGATGCGGATTAATGCCACAAAGACAGTTGAAATCACCATATGCAACACGAATTCATTTCATAATTCGCAAAATGCAAATACCTAATTAATTCTACTCTCAGAAATAATTCTTTATCGATATCTTAATGAAAATAATCAAACTGCCTGCAAAAGAATTTTATCTGTTTATTTTTTCAGGTCAATGATAAGGCAATGTTGTTGTGGCTACAAGATTTGGACAACTTCTAGGAACATTTGGAACAAATGAGATGGGATATGTAAACAAAATTTAATTCTGAAAGAGGAAATTAATTGTGAAACAACTTTAAGTGTACGTGAGGCAGCAACCCATCAGTCATTATCCGGAGGTCAAGGATTTTTCAAATGTTCTTGTAAAACTAAATGTTTAAGTAACCGGTGCAAATGCAAGAAAAACGGGAGAAAGTGCAATAGTCGGTGCCACAGTTCAACAACTTGTGATAACAAATGATTTTAACACACATTTGTATTAAGTTTTCATGTTTTATAAGTAATATTTGATGAGTTTTAATATAAAAACATATTTTATCTGTGATTTTATTTCCAGTAGATGACATTTTAAACTTCAGTTCTCGTAATTTTATTTTGTAACAAATGTATAATTTTTATTTAATTGAATAAATGTCTTTTATTTACTCGCATTTATACTTTAGGCATTAAGCTTAATGCCTGGACACATTTTTCAGGATTTAAGCTTAAATCCTAAAATTTAAGACTAATGCCTAACATCATTTAGGCATTAGACTTAATGCCTAGGCGTTAGCTTATTGCCTAGGATTTAAGCTTAATGCCTAATTTCACTTATTGCCGCTAACATATATATATATATTACTATAGATAATTTAGCTGATCTGTAACAATAACATCTTCATGCCTTATATATCATGTACTGCAGTACGCCGCTAGATTAAAACTGACGTGGAAAGGTAACACACGGCCACCGAAAGCTCTATTTTTAAGAGCCCAGGTGGTCGTGTGGTCTAGCGGGACGGCTGCAGTGCAGGCGATTTGGTGTCACGATATCACAGTAGCATGGGTTCGAATCCCGGCGAGGGAAGAACCAAAAATTTGCGAAAGCAAATTTACAGATTTAACATTGTTGGGTTGATGTTTAGACGAGTTGTATATACATTATGTACACAGCCATGTATCACCATCATTGATGGGGATCCGATGGATACATCTGTTGTAGGGTTGTCACTGACTCAGACGTACTTATAAATATAATTATTTTCTTTGACTGTATCTTACATTAATTTGTAGGATCCTTTACTATAGATAATTTAGCTGATCTGTAACAATAACATCTTCATGCCTTATATATCATGTACTGCAGTACGCCGCTAGATTAAAACTGACGTGGAAAGGTAACACACGGCCAGCGAAAGCTCTATTTTTAAGAGCCCAGGTGGTCGTGTGGTCTAGCGGGACGGCTGCAGTGCAGGCGATTTGGTGTCACGATATTACAGTAGCATGGGTTCGAATCCCGGCGAGGGAAGAACCAAAAATTTGGGAAAGCAAATTTACAGATCTAACATTGTTGGGTTGATGTTTAGACGAGTTGTGTATATATATATATATATATGGTATATGTTCAGAAAAATGATTTATTTATATATAATTACATTTGATGTATGTTTCATTATAACACTTTATTATGATTGGCTGACTGCACATCACGTGTTATTCCTTAAGCAATTGCATTACTCAATAAAACTGTTCTTTCAAGAAAACACGTGGTCCCACAATAAAGTACACAGGTAAACTAAAAAAAAAACATTATAAAATTCGTGTTTTCACGATCATAGCTAATAAATGTAATTATAAGTATTGAATGCTTCTTTTTGTAACTTTATAGGGTTGTAAAAGCGTTGACCGTGCGCACATTTTTAGAATTCAATTCTTAAATAATAAATGTTTGATGAATTTGGAATCTCATATGGTCATCTTAAAAATTCTCAAAACAATAACAACGTTTCTCACAAATCTATTCGGAAAATGTCTGAAAGAAATAAACGGCAATCATTAATCTGGAGTTCTGACATCAGTGTTGAACACGGGAAGTGATGCATCTATTATGGACAATTACATAGGCATTACAGTGATGCCTATAAATTCCAAGCTCTTTGAAAATTCCAGCATATCGAGTCTCTTCAACATCTTCTTGCTCTATGCTTATGACTGTTTTTATCACCAACAAAGAACAAGGTGAAACCAAACATACAACATTCTATTCATTATTTCCCATGACAGTAGATAGCTAAAAAGCGTTTGATGTAGTTGACCATATTATAATGATGGGCAAATTCTATGAAAATATTTCAAATAGCTTATTATTGACCGTTATCAAGGAATTTTAGTCTGATTTAACGTAAAAAAAATCAAATGGACAGCCACTCTTGCATCATCAAACAAGAAGGAGTACTGTCACCCTTCTTATATAAAATGAATACGAATGATCTCCTTGAGGACCTTAAATCACACAATATCGGCTTAAAGTTAGGAACAACCTGTGAAAGATGCCAACATATGCAGACGATATTTCATTCTTAAGTAGCAACCTGACAGAACTTCAAACAATGGTATCTACATTCATCTGGCATTCTTAACAGGACCGTGTAACTCTGCACCCTAAATAAAACTAAAGCTGTTCCCCTTAATAAATCAGCAAAATTGGATATATCAAAACTTAGCTGGACACTGGACAATACCATCATATATCCGTCCAAAGAAACAATCCATCTGGGAATAGTAAGATTAGAACTATAGGAAAACAACCTTAACATTGATGCTAGAATGAGCAAAGCAAGTAGAACCCTCTGCTCTCTTATAAAAACTGAAGTGCATGGATCGAACGGATTAAACCCGGCTCTCTCCTTCAAATTTATCAGTGCTGCGTACTCCTAAGACTAGTATTGTTTGGAAAATTTTCCACTGAATAATTGACAGATGGATAAATTCAACAAATTTCAGCTTAAGAACTTGAAGAGTTTCCAATCCCTACCTATCAGAACAGCAATCTGTGCAGTATTACTTCTAAATGGGGCATAGCCTCTAGAGGCAGAAATTCACTAAAGGCAACTGACATTTCCCCATAATGTATTTTCATGCGAAATATTACTATTAATGATCTCTCTAAGCTGCAAACACTCAAGAATACTCAAAATCTAAAAAGCAATAACTGCTTTCCAACAAGGGTTGCTTTCATGGATATCTACATTCAAAACATCTATTCGAGAGTTCTCTGGACTCAAAAATTAAAATCTGATATATCTCAAATATATTCTTTAAAACACTTATATCAAAACTGCAAAACTTTTGGGTCGACTCACCTATCTTTGAGCTGTCTACGTTCAACTATCTTGGATATAAAAAGTAAAATCATAAAAATACTGAACTCAGAGGAAAATCAAATCGGAAAAGGAGCTTTAAATGCACGCCTGATTACTGGAACATACGGTATATCCTACAAAGTTTGAATTGTAAATATTCTGGGGGGGAGTAAGCACCAACTTGTAAATGCTGTTAATTGACTGATGAGGACGAGATTCATATCTTGGTAGTTTGTCCGGCTCTATTGTAACAACGAAATGTGGCCTTCCAAAAGCTGAAAAGTTATGCAATAAACATAACTGGACCAAAAAATTGGAAAAATACTTTCTTAAATAAGCAATTCAGATATTGTACAGCTTGTGATAAATTGTAGCTACTTCTATTTCATTACTCAAGAAGGTGTACATTATCATTATGCATATCTGTCTGCAAGTCTATGTTATATACACAAAGAATCGGACTATTAAAGCTCTTGGAGATATAGCATACAATGAGATGATTTTTAAATGGTTGATTAGATAGGGAATCACAGAAGTATGAGTAGAGTGGGACTCTCTTTTAAAAAAATCTGGATCCACCATTGTACGTTACGTTTTTATACGTGGTAAGGTCAATTTCTATATAATTAATATTAATGAATAATTGTTAGGTGTACTTAACTTTCTGGTATGGTTCATTTGACTTTGACTTCATTTTCAAGGTTTTTGGTTCAAAATTGGTGCTATTTATTGTGTTTGTCTTTCAAATGAATAAGATGAAGAGAATGAGGCTACGTTGTAATTAAGTACAATATAGAATAAAACTTATTTACTAAAAATTTGGGTACACATATACTGCATTTTACATAGTTAGTGGCTGTTTTCTGTTTTATATGAAGTATATGGTTAAAATGGTAAATCAAATTAACAAATTTTGCAGATTGATCAATCCATATACCATTGCTAATTTCGGATAACGAATTTCATTTCAAAAGGTTGTGGTTCTAGTGTTACGAGGGCCCTCATGGGGTTTTTGATTATGTGATTACTTGGCCGTTTTTTTAATGATTATTTGATTATTAAGCCAAATATTTCATGATTATTTGATTACCTAGGACTGTATTTTTTAGTTTATGATTATTTGATTACTAAAGATAAGCAAATATTTAATGATTATGTGATTATATTGGCAAAAAAATGGTGATTATGTGATTACTAGGACCCCCCCCCCATGAGGGGCCTCTGTTACGTACTTCTGCTTTCCTTCTATAGACAAAGTTTTATCAGGGTTAGCCTTTATTAGGTCAAATCGTTGAAGGAATAAAGTAAAAAATAAAAACAATTCTGCTTCACCTAAATGTTTTCCAACACACTGACGGGGTCCTAGAAATATAAGAAGAAACAAGAGCACGTTATACAATAAATGATTGTTGTTTATTTTCCCCCCTACTCACGGACTAGCTTTATTACCAAATGCTATTCACTGTTATCTATAAATGTTAGATAAGTCATACTAATCTAATCTTGAATTTAATCCAAATTCTTTCTTAATTTTGGGAACTCGTTTTAGAAATTCGATTGACGTCACTTTGTACTTTGTGCGTTGCACTGGCTTTGGCTACGGCTGTGTATTTTTGTAATGTATCCGTTTTTATTCTGTAGCTAGTCACCACCTCAGTTTAATCATGTATATCTATTATATAGTCGTTTTATAAAATTACTGTTTGCAAAAGTATGAATTATTCTAAATAATAAGGATGTTCTTGTCCCAGGCGGATAACTCTGGCCGTATTGGTCATAACTTTTTGGAACTTTTGGTTTTCGGTAATCGCGTCTGGCGTATTAAATTTTTAACCTGGTACCTTTGGTTAGCTATTATTCGTTTGTTTCTCTGTCCTATATTTTTTCCCATTTATTTGTATTGTAGTCCTGCCATGTAATATTGTCATTTTAATGTAATAATTAACATTGCCATTAAAGTGGGAGGTTTGGCATGCCACAAAACAAGGTTCGATCCACCATTTTTTTCTTACAATGCCCTGTATCAATGGTTCTGATTGGATGACTTTGCGTAAAATTCTCTATCTCCTTGTCTGTAACTAAGGAAGCCGACATTTTGAATTGCTGAATATATAGACATGTAATTTCTACAATAATAAGCCAAAAAACTCACATGTTGCACCTAAATATCTTCTTTTTATCAAATTTTATTACATTTTGAAGCGGCACAGAAACCAGAAATCGCCCGGTGTTTATGTTTGACGCCGGAAGCATAACTATAACGTCACCTAGTGTAGGGAACAAAGAAGATAACATCTTTTCGTGGAATTTTTTTTAATGAAGATTTTACACTGAAATAATGATTGAAATTTAATTATGAACTTGTTTTGCATTAGAATAGAGATAACTGTATTTGAAGCTTTGCGGACGTCCATCGGTAGTTTTACTGTCGCAACCGATGGACGTCCTTAAGGGCATACGATACAGTTACAGGGGAGGTAATGACGTTGCTAACGTAAAATGTTATTTTCGCGACGTCAAACTATAACATATCGGGAAAAGATGCATTTTTCGACTATTTTTTATCATTCAAACTGATTTAATTTGAAAACGAGTGCATGGACCCCATTTTGTAAAACGACGTTTTGTTTCATTTTGCAGAGAGATTATGTGAACCAAATTTTATAAAACTGTAAATAGTGCAATTTTTTTAATGTTGATAAATATACAGCAAAAAATTACGTTTTCTTCTCAATTCATGACCATTTGATAAATATGAGTTATTTCTGAATAAAACATGCATAAGTTTTTAGGATACTTATAAAATGCAGAAAATACAAATTATTTAACAAAAAACAATTTGTGTTTATCTTTTAAAACAAAAAAGTTATGGCTTTCTTTCGAAAGGGAAAATACGGCCACAAATCCGAATTTTGAGCAAATATACAAAATTTCGACCTCATTTAACTCAAAAAGTAGCACATGCAGGTATATTTTTTATTACATATTTCATTTAATCAGGTAAAAATTAGCCGATATGGAAATTTTCATCAAACTGTATATACGGGATCAGAACTGTATCGTATGCCCTTAAAGCATCAAATACAATGCAGTTATCTCTTAATTATAGTTCGTTTCTGTGTGTGTTACATTTTAATGTTGTGTTTTTGTTGTGTCGTAGTTCTCTTATATTTTATAAGTTTCCCTCAGTTTTAGTTTGTAACCCGGATTTGTTTTTTTTTTTGTTTATCGATTTATGAATTTCGAACAGCGGTATACTACTGTTACCTTTATTTAGAAAAGAAAAGAACATGTGGGGATTCAGTTAAAACATAAAAGGCATGATGTATTGGAACTATTTTAGCAATAATGATGAAATTCACTATGCTACACGGTTCTAGCAAATACCATATAATCTTCAAATTGCTGTTTCCTATCAAAGTACTGATGATAATGAAAAGTGTATCATTTGAATTACTATACTAGTTATACCAGTAATAGTTTTTTTTATTGACATAATGAAACCACGTACAGTAAAACCTGTTTTAAGAGATCACTTAAAGGAGAGCAAGAAATGTGTCTCTTAAGAGAGGTGGTCTCCTAATACAGGTTCAATTAAATTGAAATGTACCACAGAGGGGTAAACAATGTATGGTCTTTTAAGCAGGTTTGACTGTAGTTATAAATGCATGCATATAAAGTTTCGCGCTTTGTTTCTTTCATAAAATGGACTATCAGTTGTATGTCTGCTAATGGTTTGGAAAAGCACCAACACTTCTGTTTTACTCAAACATATTTTTCCCATAGAACTATTCGATATTATTTTCAATGTTTTATAATAAAAAAAACATGCAGGGTAAACATTACAAAACCCAAAGACAATTTCTTTTTAAAATACATTGTATGTCATTATATAAAAACAAACAAACAAAATGATGGTAATCATCTAAAACTCGAATTACAAACCCAGTGAAAACGGACAGAACTAACTGTTCACTTCTAAGGAAATGGCCCTTGTCATCAAGAAATCTTTCAGGACGGAACATTTCTGGTTCGTTCCATACAATAGGATCAAGATGTACGGACATCAAGTCGCAGAGAAGTATACTCTTTTTTGGGATTAATTTTCCCTCAATATAAATGTCTTCTAGCGTAGTATGGGGAACTGCCATCGGAGCTAAAATGTACACATAATCATGACAAGTTCCGAAGAAAAAAAAATCCCAGCGATGGCTGTATAACATATACCAATGATTTTTTTTCTCAAAATGATTAAAGACCATATAAAATGAAAGGTGAATATAAAAATAAATTGTAACCTGGTGTCGCAGTGTTGTTGTCTCATTAACCGTCACTATCAGACATGTTTCTCAATGACCACTTAGTTTACTTTCACATCTGGGAATAGCATAATAATTATGTGTTCCTGGTCGTATGAACTGAAATCTAAGCTGTCTTTCGACCTTTTTATGTCTTTTGGTTGTTTTTGTCGTTGATGTATTGTTGTCTCATTGATTTATATGCGTATTCTTTAATTCGTATTTAGTCAATTTTCACGCATTCTATCCAGTTTTACCCGACAACCAAAAAAAAAGAAACTTCTACCGTCGTCTTTAACCAACTTTAATCGAAGCTCAGTATAAAATTATATAACTTACATTGCATCTATACTAAAAGAACGAACTTAAGGATTTTTCAGAAAAGTTAGGATCAAACCGAAAAGAGAAAAAGGTTAGAGTTATTCATAGCAAGAAAGACGTAATACTCAAAAAGTCTTTATTCTGACGTACATTTGACAGTACAATTTAGAACCAGAGGCGGATCCAGGATTTTAGGTTAGGGGAGGTTGGTGCAAACTTATTTTTTAAAGGTAAAATTATAGAAATATTCTTTATTTAGGATGTTCGCTACTCTGTTTCAAAATAACAAGCTTTCTAAAAGAATGTCATAAATATATAGAATATAGATCAAGAAACAAAAAAAAAAAAAAAGAAAAAGTTGTGTTTGTTTTCAAGATATATGTCATTGAAAATTTGGCGGGAAATAATTCTCTCTAGATTTTTCATAGATTTAACATTGGCACTTTTTTTCCTTTCATAAATGATGAAAAAAACCAAGTTTTTATAAGATTTTCAAAGATAACATTTTAACTATAAAATATTCCAATTCTGGAAAGAAAAGTAGGGACAAATAGGATTTTTTTGTAATGGCACTTCATGGATAAAACCAGAGGATTCCGAATATCTAGCATAAATTTTGAAATAAGAGAAACGAACATCCTTAAGCTGAGGAAAGCAAGATGGTTAATGCATTATTTCGTAAAAACTATATGGAGGTTATCATTATCGATATAAACCAGTCACCGAAGGTTCATGATAACTGCTCAAAGCATTGTCCGAGAACTGGAAAATCGCCCTTTTTTAAGTTTTACCCTTATCCGTTCGTAGGCTCGTACGTGCTAACATCCCAAAGTTGGGTTCTGTACTCTTGGTTACTTAAATATTTCAGCCAATTCATCTAAAACAGTCTGTTCTTTCCTGCATATTTTTTTTATGGGAAAGTTATAGTTTATTCCAGGTTGGAAATTATTTCTTATCAAATTAAATTTCTCAATTTTGTTTATAATTTACGTGTTGATTGTTTAACAAAACCAATGTCGTTTGTACTTTTATGTAAGTCGGGGTTGTTTCTTTAATCTAGTTACTGTTATTCGTATCAATGATAGGTCCATTACAAGTCGTTGGTACTTCAGAGGGGCAGATTTCATCTACAAAATCAGGGCCGTAGCGTATAAATGGAGGCAAATGCCTCACTTTTGAAACGACGACCAAACTTTAGAAGTGTCATATTTTTTTTTCAATTATGGAAAATTTTTGTAAGCTACTAAGACAAATTTAACCAAACTTGTCCACAATCATCATTAGGCCCTATCTAGTTTTAAAAATGTGTCCGGTGACCCTGCCTGGGAACCAAGATGGCCGACATGGCTAAAACAGTACATAGGGTAAAATGCAATTTTTGGCTAAAATCTCAGAAATCAAAGCGTTTGAAGCAAATCTGACGAGGATACATTTGTTCAATAGGTCAAAGTTTATTTGCCCTGAAATCTTCAGACCCATCAGGCAACCTGTTGTTGGGTTGCTGCCCTGGAATTGATAATTTACAGAAATTTTTTGCAGCTTTTGGTTATTATCTTGAATACTTTTTTATAGATAGAGATAAACTGTAAACAGCAATAATGTACAGCAAAGTAAGACCTACAAATAAGTCAACATGATCAAAATTGTCATTTAACCTATTAGGAGTTATTGCCCTTTATAGTCAATTAACTTTAAACAATTTTCATAAATTTTGTAAATTTTGTTATTTTTTATTCGTTTATGTTATGCACATATCCCAAGGTGAGCTCTTTAGAGCCTCTAGTTTTTATATATCATTGTTTGTATTGTATTATGAAAATTATTGATGTTGTAATGTTTATGTCCTTTGGGGCCCACAATTGGAAATAAAATATCTTCTTCTTCTTTTTCTTATTCTTTTTCTTCTAGTTCTTTACCAATACAATTACGCTATATATATGTTACAGGCATTTTCTAAATTTAGGCATTTTGTAAAATGCCTTAATTTTCAGGCAATTTAGAAAATGCCTAAACTTGATAGGCATTATACAAAATGACTAAAAATAGCTAGTCATTTTGTAAAATGACTGAAATTTTGAGGCCAAATTCCACAAATTGCCTGTTGAGATTCAGGCAATTTGTAGAAGGAGGATATCATTGAGATGCATATGGCAAAAGTTGACAAAAACACAATATCTTGCAAAGAAAATAACTAATGGTTCGGTAGAACTAATTTATTCTCCAAAAACCAGATTGGAAGTTTTTGTTATGCCTTATAATATGTAATTTTTAGTGAAACTACGTTAAGTACGTACTCACTCTGTATTTCAGATACCAGCAGTGAATTTATGATTATTTTGTCAAAATGGCAGAAAGACAAATTGTTCTGTCATAAGAACAAAAGTTACAATCAAATTTTTAGAAAATCTGGATTCAAAACAGTAAAGTGAAACATATTGAGTAGAGGAAGGTTCGTTTTTAATTGACAGATTACTGCTTTTTTTGCTTTCAGTCGCAAATATGTCTTGCAATTTTAAGACGTCAACCATTTGGTTATAAGGCAGCAACCATTTGATTTTCTGGGGGGGGGGGGGGGCTATGGTTTTTTTTTCTGGACAATTTTTTTTTTCGCCTGCGGCGAAAAACAATCTATTTTTTTCGCGACAAGTCTAAAACAATTTTTTTCTTTCAATTTTAGCATTACATATAGTGGCAGCTGAGGGTGAAACAAACATTTTTTTTTTCTCAGAATCAAAAACAAATTATTTTTTTCTCCAAAAACTGGAAACAAACTTTTTTTTCCAAACCCCCCCCCCCCCAGAAAATCAAATGGTTGCTGCCTAATACGTATGGGTTATTTCTACAGTGGATTGACCTGGATATGGGACAGAAATTTATACTGCAGCTTGCAATTGAAATGAACCTATTTTGGACAGGAACAGAAAATCCCCCTGCAAAACAGCCATAATGTTCTCAACTGGTTGGTCGATCGTATAAAAATGTCAGGGCTGATAGATCTTAACCTGGTGAACTTTTTAACCCCCATGTCAGATTTGATCTAAATGCATTAGATTTAGAGATATATTCATCCAAAAACTGTATTTTACCCCTATATTCCATTTATAGCCATGTTGGCAATGTTGTTTGGCAATTAGGGATTAATGGGGCAGATTTTTTAAACAAGATACTCTATTGATGATTGTGGCAAAGTTTGGTTAAATTTGCCTAAGTAGTTCTAAACAATATATTTGCAAAAAATCGGGACAAATATATACAGTTCTGTCGTGCAAACATTTTGAGAAATCGAAAAAAAAGTGTTGAGTTCTGTGCTTGTGTGAATTATAATAATTCAGTCAAATGTATTCTGAATTATTTAAGCTCTTCTTTTTTAATTTAGAAATTATCATAAATAAAACAGCTTTTTATTCTATAAAATAATTCCAGGCATTTTGTAAAATGCCTTTCAATTTTTCCAGGCATTTTGTAAAATGCCTAGAAAATTTAGTCATTATGTATAATGACTGAATTTTGCAGGCATTTTAGAAAATTCCTTAAGTTTTCGGGCATTTTACAAAATGCCTAAATTTAAAAAATGCCTGTAACATATATATGAGAGAGGTATTTGGATTTTAATCGCAACTTAACACCCTCTCACTCTCTCGCACCTCGCTCCCCCCCCCCCCAAACAGCATTAAAAACTGAAGAGAAAGTATATAATAGTACAAGATATAAAAGCGACTTGCTTTGAAAACGTGGCCCGTGATGCGATTGAACCATTTCCTACACTTTGTGAACATTGTAATATGAAAAAAAACATATATGGGTCATTTTCAGAAAATGTCGAATTTTGAAATTGAAAAATTATTAAAAGTTACTTATTCAAACAACCCTCTACATAAGCAAATCAAACAAACAGTACTTTAAAAACAACATATTAAAATATGCAATCTTAATGATGTCATACAAGAATATCTTGAAACATTTTTTGATCGGTGGTACAATATTTTGTCTATCCTGTTACCATTTTCAACAGAAATTTTGGGTTATTAAGGAAAGGTTTAGATAAAATGTTAAGCTTGTTTTACGTTACCAATTAGATGGTTTTCAAGAGAATAAACTTCTATATATATTCATTCTGTAAAATAATAGATTATATGCCAATTTTCTAGGTTGTACTGAAAAATGGCTCTAAAAATTGGTTTTCAAAGGTTGTAAAAATTACCACCAGTAATGCAAGTCTAAGATAGCAATTTATATTGTTCGGCCTTTTTTCACCCTTTCAAATAAACCCAACATCAAGTAAATCCCTCATAAGTTAATTTACTTTTCTCTTTATTTCGTTGGTAACAGGAACGTACGTTTCTGATATATCACTATATAAAAGTCTATCCTGTTACCTTTTTGTCTATCCTGTTACCGATATCAGTATTGCACCTGCAAATGCTTAATTGGGAAGATTAAGACGTTATAACCTTAAGATGAGCTCAAACAATGAAATATTTCATTCGTTTTCCACCTACATGTTAAGATAAAAAATTTAACGACGTTTTTGTCTATAATTGTCTATCCTGTTACTGTAACCATAGCAAACATAGTAACAGGATAGACATAACAGGATAGACAAATTTCTTCGTTTTTGATTGCTGTTGTGAAATAACTACTCCCTTTGGTGAAGTGATAATGGTTTTCTATTGTGAATTTGGTTTCCAACACGTTATTGCACTTTTTACAACCATACTGTTAGTGTAATTAATCAAAATGGTTGGTAACAGCAAAGACATGAAAAAAGTACGCTCTATTTTTTTCACTAAATGTCTTGAAATTTCTTTTCTCTACACTGTCGTTCAAGAAACGAGGCGTTTTAAATGTAAAGATTACTTTGCATTTTTGAAATCAACACTGACTGATTCAATATTCATAGGGAGAATAATTTAACGACTGATTTAAGTAGCGGTAACAGGATAGACATGAACCTCCTGTACGCTGATTGAATTTAGTTTGTAGATAATCTGTTATATACAATGATAAAGAAGCTACGATTTTTCGTTAGAATTATAATTAACGTTCTTAAAAAGTCCCTTTTGCAGATATCAAGGCGATCAGAAAATCGGAAAAAAATCATTTGAAATGTGTTTTTCTGACAATGTACGCACACAAATACCCCCAAAATCGGACTTAAATGCAGTTTAATCTGATCAAAATAGATGTAAGGTGTGTTTATTATTAATGTTCTGAATCACAAATCCGACAAGCTTTCATTTAAGGCAGTGGCTATTCGTCCGGCTAGTCGGACAAATAGTCAAAAATGTCTATTCATCCGGCAAGCCGGACAAATAGTATTTTTACGGTTTTTCGCTATTTGTCCGGCCAAATATAAATGATGAAGATATAACATCGTGTTTTTAAAGGTTTTGAATGAAGCACGGGTTGTTTTAAAATATGTTGTCTAAGGCAACAACCATTTTCTTATCTGGGGGGGGGGGGGCTGGGATTTTTATTATGTTCATAAAAATTTTTTCAGAACCTTCCTCCGATAAATTTTTTTTTCTTATGAGAAGGAAAGCAAAATTTTGTTTCCTGTAATGTGGAACAGAAATACATTTTTTCCCTCAAAACCATAAAATTTACATAGAATTCATTTTAATTTTTTAATTGATGTAAAATGTAAAGTGCATAGCTCTGTCTATATCCTGGCATTGGCTGTTGTCTCTGTTGTTTTTTTTTTTTTTTTAGCCCACTTTCTACATTATGATATTCTCTGAGTCGGTCATACAGGTACCACAGTCCTTGAATTTTAATACTGCAATTGAAGTGGCCACCATTGCCATATGTAAGAGTGAGTAGCTCCAAATTATAAACATCCACTGTTTCCAACTATGATAATTGATATTCCATTGAAAAAAGAGGTATAAAAAATGATACAGAATGATACAAAGGAAAATACTACCAGTATACAAGTCTGTGTCATACACAATCAGGGCTACTTTAAAAGACTGCTTTAATATGATACCATATCTATCCCTGTTATAAAATGACCATATCATGTTTATAATAGTTGCAGTTTTAAGTATGTCTTAATCTAGTAGCATACATGCGGGAGATTTGGAATGCTTTTAAATATTTCTGGATCAAACACTATTACAGGAAAATACAAAAAGTAATAAGGTATAAATATAAATCTTAGCTTAATCTGTAGACTGGACAGATGTTTATAATCTGCTGTTTCACTGTCTCAACTGTTGTTATTTACACTATTCTCAACTTCAGCAGTGCAAAATTTTTTTTCAAGCAGGTAACAGTATAATTTTTTTTTCAGCTACAGTGCAAAACATAATTTTTTTTTCGTTCAGCTAGGCCATCAAAATATTTTTTTCAAAAAAATCCCAGGCCCCCCAGATAAGAAAATGGTTGTTGCCTAACCTCGTTTTATGAAAAAAAAACTCATTCTAATAAAAAAAAAATAAACTATACATTTGATTCAGATTTTTTTTTTATTCTAATATTCTAAAGGAGCTTGGGTATTGGATTTCCTGTAAGGTAAATAGTCGGGCCAATCATTATTGGCTTCATCTATGATTTCAAAAGATCCTGAATTTATAGTTTCAGTGAAGTTTGGTTAAAGTAAGGTCCTCATATGATTATGCACGATTCTTCGGGATTTTAATTCATATTTAATTTGAGAAGGGCAAGCACGTGTAACCTGTCCTCAAAAGTAGGATTGTGTTTTCGATAAGATTTTTTTAGAAAAAAAATATATATAAGATACAACAGAAAAAGGGGGGATACCCAAACCCTGGTGTCTTATTCCCAGTCCGGGCATATCAGTATGTTCATAGATCTGCGTTGTAGTATAACTAAAAAATAAGGCATCCAAGCAAGCTTGATCTAGTATTTTTTCCGAATGCGGTTTGCCTCCATAAGCTAAATGGGGGTAAATCTCGAGTCAATATCACCTTAATTTCAGGCTCATCCTCACAGTTTAAATAACATGTATACGCGATTGCTCTGGAATCACTCTTATATAATTTTGTTTAAAACAATCACATTCTCTCTGGTTTTCTCTATGACATCTTTAAATATGAATCACGATCTCCAATTCTCAACACGTCCATTGAATACGCGCGTGTGTTATCCGACACCGCGTGTGTTATCCAACACCACATCCGGGACACTTTCCACGTCACATGACACTTTTATTGATATTGAATATTTGCGCATCCGCACACGGATGGCCGGACGAATAGAGATTTTTAACTATTCGTCCGGCTAGCCGGACGAATAGACACTCCGTTCATTTAAACCATTACAACTGAAATTTCCATTAGAAATAAAATTTTAGCATGGGTGTACTGAAAATTCGACATTTTTTTAAAATGACCCATATAGTAGTAGTGAAGCCCATACATTATCTAAACACTTTATTAACAATAGAGGACAAGTTGAAATGATTGCTTTTCTAACAACCCCGATGGAAACTATATTTCTTTTTATTGTGTTCCAATATCACCTTTCAAAATTTTGTAACATTAAACTGAGCTCAGAGGTGGCTTTAATCGATATTCTTAAAAATTTTGGTGCGCCTCATATACGGCAAAGTGAAAATGGTCACGAATTCTCAGCTCAGTTAGTCATATCCGAGTTGAAAAATCAATTTGTGATAACAAATGCATGTTTTTTATAAAACATAAATATCTATCAAGTTTTTATGATTTTACGGAAATATTAGTGATTTTATTTCCGGTAGAAGATGACATTTCAACTTCAGTTCTCATAATGTTATTAATATGTAACAAATGTATTTATATTTAAATGAATCACAGTCGGACTCGCTTGGATTTTAGTATATATATAACAGGATTTTTTTCATTTTTTTTTTTTTTCATACATATATCACTAAAATTCAAGCGACGGTGAATTAATGAATGAATGTCTTGTATTTACTTGCATTTATATTTAGGCATTAAGCTTACATTTTTTGAGGATTTAAGACTAATGCCTAACATCGATCATTTGGACAATAGACTTACTGCCTAGGCGTTAGCTTATTGCAGCAATGTATGATTGCATATGATTTAAGCCTCATAGTGCCTAATTTTACTTATTGCCGAGTTAACAAGGGTTCCGGATAATTGTCGCTTCAGTTACGTTGACGATCTGTATTTTACCACAAACCATTGTATTTCCGCTTTATTTTTGCCCTGCACAGTCCTTGGCCTGCCTAGGCTCAACATTCAGTGGTTAAACAGTAGTATCAGCATAACAGCTTTTCATATCGGTAGAATACCTTAATAATATACAATATATACAGCTAGTCCGAGATTACTCTGACGTCCAACGGCTGTTTTGCCAGACAAGCTGGGGCCGTGGGACGCCAGAGCTCGTCCCATATCAAAACAGTGTAAGACCACACATAGACTAAATACTTTTTTCAATTAGAGTAGTGGATCAGTGGAATAACCTGTCAGATTTAACGGTGACGGCAAAGACTCTGAATAATTTTAAGTCTGCATTAAATGGCGAAAATTGGAACCTATATAAATTCATATGTTCGTGTTAAGTGTTTCAGCTGCGCACACCTAAATAAGTATTTTTTGATAAGTTTAATATATTATATATAAATATATTATAATGAGATGAGAAATCATATACGACAATCCAAGATGAGGGGTCAGTAGAAGCCTTTGGCTTATGTAACGACCCGAAGATAAAGGTATAAGGTATAAAGGTATAAAAAGTGGATATTTGCCCACCCAAAATAGATGCGCTGCTTCGTCGCTATTGATGCTGACTGACGGCCTTGGAATTATATAAATCGGGCATCAATCTATTCATTTTTCATTTATCTCTTAATTTATGTAAGTTTCACCTACCTGCCAACCTTTATTTTTCCATATTTTAACAGTTTTCACAGTGACCCATCGATTTCGGCATTTTGACTTTCACTTTCAAATGGACGTCAAGTTAAGAGAGAGTTCGTAGTCTCGAGAAATATGCAAATATTTATATTTTTTTCACCTCCTTTATAGGAGATCGATGTTTAACATTTAGTAGCGAACCACGATTTTTCACCTCCTTTACAGGAGATCGGTATGAAGCATTTAGTTCCGAACACGTTACAATCGGAAGCTCTCTGACATTTAGATAACTTGCATTGTAAATGAACGAGGTGTTACATTATGGTCATTTGCATAAATCATCACTGTTTTCTCGTGGTCACGTGATTGTCTTTGAAAATGAAAGGCAAAACGCTGATGTACATGTTAATTATATTGAACTGATCAAAACAACTTGAAGTGTTAAATATATATCTTATTTGTTTTACAATATTTTTACACGAAACTTAGAAATCTAAGAGATTAATAAATACTTGATATAAACATGATAAAAATATAAACTTTATACTTAAATAAAAATGTTTTCTTCAAAAAAATATGACCGGACGGAATTCACATTTGCCGATATATATGCTTTAAATATATTGAAATGATAGACACAAATTTTAATATCTCTTTTATTTTACCATATCTGTCCATGAAATTAAGGAATTTTGGAGATTTATAAATATGCTATACGAAAATATAAACTTTATAGCAAAAAAAAAATGTTTTTTCTCAAAATAAGTTGACCAGACAGAATTCACATTTGCCGATTTATGCTTTAAATATATATATGGAACTGATCGACACATGTTAAATATCTCTCCATGAAATTCATGAAATTAAGGAATCTGTGAGATTAATAAATATATTATACAATAATATATACTTTATAATTAAAAATTTTGAGCCCAAAATGTTGAATTGAGTAAGTTCACCAGCACACTAGAAGACCTGAAATTTAAGATATTTATTATTTAATTAGATTACTATCTAATTTTGACACCTGTCATAATCAAGCCAATAATCATTTCATTTAAGTTTCCACACTTGAAACATCAAACACTTTTAAATGAATTTTGAATTGTTTTACATTGCAATTGTCTTATCAGGGCCTATTATAGCTGACTATGCGGTATGGGCTTTGCTCATTGTTGAAGGCTGTACAGTGACCTATAGTTGTTGATGTCTGTGTCATTTTGGTCTTTTGTGGATAGTTGTCTCATTGGCAATCATACCACATCTTCTTTTTTATAACTTATATAATCAGTTGGCAATTAGAATCCAATCAAAGATTACAGTGAATCGAACTTTTTATTAAAGAATAAAAAACTGGCATGGCTCTCTCTTTTTTTGTAGATAAAACTAGTCAGCTGACATGGATTAAATTAAAGTGAGACCACCAATCTCCTGGTATCAAATCATTTGAAAAAACAACAACAATGTATTGCAATTTTACCTTTTACATTGAAGGAGTAAACTTGCATAAAGTCGTGATCCTACCCTTTATAATAGAAAATAAAGGAACATGGAGTAACCTTGCACGGGCATCGAACACAAAGTTACTTTAGTATAATACTGCACTGTATTAAACTAACTATTCTGTCACTATATATAAATTCAGTCATAAAAAAATCACCTTATAGTCTTTCAGTTTCTCTTCGAAAGCATTCAAAGTTTGATTACTATAGGTTACGTTTCTACTGTATCCAGGGGCTTAACTAGATTCTTTTAAAAGTGAGGCAAAATATATTCGCCATTCTATGAGGGGTCTGGCGGCCATTCAAGAACCCTAGAAGCTCTGAAAAAAATTACTCAAAACCTTGCATCCTGAGAGTTTCTCGGACTCTTAGGAGGCACAATTATTTGAGTGTCCCTTCCCTTGGAACCTCAGTCTCCAAAAACGCCCAAAACACCAGTCAAGTTAAAGACATCAGCCAAGTTGAAAACACCAGCCAAGTTAAAAAACCTTCAAAACAGAAGGCTGTATCAACACCAAAATCTACTAAGATGGAGGTTTCTGCTGATAATGCTTACTGACAGTCCACCTTCCGTGAAGAAAGCAAAACTTGAAAAGATTTCTTGGTTTAATGAAGAAAAAAAAGAGTTATTAACACTTGTGTCGATCCTGTCAATATATTTAAAACCAAAGACATAGATTTTATTAGAGTTGCGAGTCTCTTGTATCAATATGTCTCTGTTAAAGCATACATGTACATCGGCAAATGTGAATTCAGTCCGGTCAACTATATTTTCATATCATACATATTATGCATGTATATTTAGTGATGTCGCAGATTTCTCAGTTTCATGACTTAAATATTGTTAATCCCTAAAAAAATATGTTAACATACATTTGTACATGCATAATCAACGTGTACATCGGAGAATGTGAACACCGATGGTCCGGTCAATTCTTTTGGCAGAAAAACATTTTTGTTTATCATGAAGTTTATATTTTCAAATAAAAATATTTATTAATCTCATAGATTCCGGAATTTCATGGACAAATATTGTAAAACAAAAGACATATTGACACTTGGGTTGATCATTTCAATATATTTAACGTATATATCGGCCTGTCACTATCCGGGCAGTCGTCCTGTCATTAGTGCAACCCACAAAACAATCATGATGCGGTCGTGGTGAAATCAGGTTGTAGTAGAAGCGTAGTTTATATAGTGCAGTAAGGATGTGGTAAGATCTCAATAGTTGCTTACCATCGTAGGGTAAGGTAGCGAAAGCATGATTCTATTTGGAAAGACTTCACTACGATCTCACAGCGTCGTTATTACATGTACAACCTCACTACTACATGTACCATCACTTTCTCACTACGCTTCCACTACGACTATACATTTACACCATGCTGTTCAAAATCATAGTACGATTCTAGCACGCCCATGCCGTCTACATCAAGCTCTTCTTGCGACCTGACTACGTCCATACTACGACCATCATGCTCATTGTCATTTTTCGCATAAAATATATATAAAAGCTCTCCAGGTTTGGTTTGTCTGTATGTAATTAGAACCTCTTGTTCTTTTTCTCTAACCACTCAACCATGCTTGACACATCTGTGTCATCCCTGCTATCGTTCACTAAATCATTGTTATTTTAAGTTTGATAGACCAACACAAGGTTGTGATTCAAGTTACAAATGTAATGTAGCTTGGTCAGTCTGACATCTCTGCTGGATTAGGATTTGTTACTATCAGAGCTCCCTCTGCCTCTATATCTACCCTACCACCACGCCCCCATGTTCTGGTAGATTTTGGTGGTATGACTGTGTTGTCTCCAAGATATCTACGTACATGTATTAATCAGAAATAATGTAGAACAAGGGTGGTGACTGGTGAGACAGGGTATAATCGTAGCAGGATTGTTGTAGAAGTGTAATTAGGACGAAGTATCATTGTGAAAACAATGGAAATAAAAAAATTCATACCTAGACCTCAGCACGAACTAAATTAATTTAAGATTGTGGTGAGCGTGGTGTGATCGTGGTCCACTGGGACTTGGGCTTAAGGGAAAAAAATTATGTTTTAAACTGTTTTTACAATCTTTGTAATATATACAAAATACTTTTTTTTTGAATGCAGAAATCCATGCTCTGACATCTTCTATTGCTAAAATAGCTCTATACATGTACAAAGTGTAGGTAGCTTAATTTATAAGAAAGAAGGGGTTCACTTTACACTAAAGTAAAAGAAAAAAAAATTCTATAGAACTGATATTTATAAGTATTAATGACTGTTACAGATTTTAATATAATACCTCCAACAGTACAACTAATTATCTTTATCTGTATTATTCAGGAACACCACCACTGATTCTAATACCCCAACAGTCCATTTTATGTTTATCTGTATTTTTCAGGAACACCACCATGAAGACTGATTCTAATACCCCAACAGTCCATTTTATGTTTATCTGTATTTTTCAGGAACACCACCATGAAGACTGATTCTAATACCCCCAACAATCTATTTTATGTTTATCTGTATTTTTTAGGAACACCACCATGGAGACTGATTTTAATACCCCCAACAATCTATTTTATGTTTATCTGTATTTTTTCAGGAACACCTCCATGGAGACTGATTCTAATACCCCCAACAGTCCATTTTATGTTTATCTGTATTTTTCAGGAACACCACCATGGAGACTGATTCTAATACCCCAACAGTCCATTTTATGTTTATCTGTATTTTTCAGGAACACCACCATGGAGACTGATTCTAATACCCCAACAGTCCATTTTATGTATATCTGTATTTTTCAGGAACACCACCATGGAGACTGATTCTAATACCCCAACAGTCCATTTTATGTTTATCTGTATTTTTCAGGAACGCCACCATGAAGACTGATTCTAATACCCCCAACAATCTATTTTATGTTTATCTGTATTTTTTAGGAACACCATCATGGAGACTGATTCTAATACCCCCAACAATCTATTTTATGTTTATCTGTATTTTTTCAGGAACACCTCCATGGAGACTGATTCTAATACCCCCAACAGTCCATTTTATGTTTATCTGTATTTTTCAGGAACACCACCATGGAGACTGATTCTAATACCCCAACAGTCCATTTTATGTTTATCTGTATTTTTCAGGAACACCACCATGGAGACTGATTCTAATACCCCAACAGTCCATTTTATGTATATCTGTATTTTTCAGGAACACCACCATGGAGACTGATTCTAATACCCCAACAGTCCATTTTATGTTTATCTGTATTTTTCAGGAACACCACCATGGAGACTGATTCTAATACCCCAACAGTCCATTGTATGTTTTACAGGTTATCTGTATTTTTTCAAGAACACCACCATGGAGACTGAATATAATACTCTCAACAGTGCATGTACAACTTATGTTTATCTGTATTTTCCAGGAACACCACCATGGGGACTGATTCTAATACCCCCACCAGTACATGTACAACTTATGTTTATCTATATTTTTTAGGAACACCACCATGGAGACTGAATCTAATACCTCCACCAGTACCTCCACCAGTAGGAGGTCAATAGCTGAATGTGTAGGGGATATGTACCTCGATGAACATCTAGCAGATATTCACTTTTCCTTCCCAAAGGAGAAGTCAATACAACCAGTCCCAGCTCACAAAATGATTTTGGTAGCAAAGAGTCCAGTTTTCAAAGCAATGTTTTGTGGAGATCTGGCAGAAAAAGGGTCAACTATTAAAATAACGGATATCACAGCTAAGACCTTCAGACAAATGTTGAAGTAAGATTCAGTGATTTTAATAAGCTCATTTATATATATATGGTATACCTTTGTCCCTTGTCAACATGTTAGACAATAACTTAAAAGAGTTATAGGGTTTTATTTATTTAGAAGGGGGAATTTTCAATTATGTAAGCTCCCTTTTGATTTTTTTATAAATTTTGGACTTTTTGTATCCTATCTTCATTATTTATGGGATTTCCAGTTTACAAAAAAATCAAAAGTGTTTTGAGCAGTGTTAATTAATGGTTTGTATCTATCAAAATAAACTCCCTTTGATTTTTCTGACATTGAAGTTTGTTTTTTTAGAAGACGAGGCCTGGAGGGGTGCATCATGCACTCATAGCAGTGGCAGGTCCATCAATTTAAGGTTGGGATTCCCAACCAAATATAAAGGAGGTGGGGCTATTAACACATGACTTGCCTTACAATATTTTTGGTTTTAATACAATGGGACACAAACTAAATCATAACTGATATTAATTATACTCCCGCTTTGAAAAAAAGGGGGGTATACTGTTTTACCTCTGTCTGTCCTTCCGTCAGTCCATCAGTCCGTCTGTCCCATGAATATTTTTCGTCACATTTTTCTCAGGAACTACACTACCAAGATTTCTGAAATTTGGTTTCAGGCTTGATATAAGTCAGCTATACCGTGTGATGTTTTTTCAGATGCATCACTCGAAAACTTCCTGTTTACCGAACACTTGCATATTTTTACACAATTAATATTATCCACTTGCGGCGGGGGTATCATCAGTAGCTCCCAGGTTCACTTGTTCTATATTTCTTGAATATGAAAAAAGGAAAATGAGGTATGATTGCTGATTAGATAACTATCCACCAGAGACCAAATGCAGTAAATTTAAGCTGGCATTCATCTTCAGATGACTTGTTGTTTATTAACAAAAAGGTTGACAACTTGAACTATTTTTCATTTAGGTTGAATTGTTTGATTTCTATGATTTAACCAGTTTTTCAAATTTAAATGTACAACTATTTGATCTTCTAGGGCTTATCCATAATTTCTAAATTTTGGTGTTTTTGATGCACTTGTCATGCTTGTACCTTAACAAAATTATTTATTTCTGAAGGTGACAGAGAATGTTTTGTTGTAGGTACCAGATTAAGGCACTATAATTAGAATTTATGTATGACTAGTACTTGTTCTGCAATCTGGACCTTCAATATTATGAACTTCCTAAAACCAAACTTAGCAAATGGTTGATCTTTATAGCATATGAAGATGTTGTATGATCATGATGATTGCCAAATAGATAACTATCAACCAGAGACCAAATGACATAGATTCTAACAACTATAAGATTACTGTACATGTATGACTTTCAGTAACGAGCAAAGACTATACCGCATAGCAACCCATAAAGGACCATTACATTACAAGTTACAAAATAATTCAAAAGTGAATTGCCTTCTTTAAAGTGAGACTGAATTATTCCAAATTTAAGTTTTAATGAATATTTGAATTTCAGGTTGATAATTAGGCAGGGTTTAACATCACTATCTAGATACTGTCAACACACGCAGCACACCGGTGTTAAATATCACTTTTTCTATCACAAGTAGTAGTGAATTTGTTCACTGTGTGCACCTTATACATTTAATATAATATTAGTTATATCGTTAATGGTAAATATGCTTCGGCAAAATGAATTTAACAAACTCTTACTACAGTTATTATAGCTATATAGCCTACCTGTATATGTATATACATTACTTTTTTAAAGATTGTTAAAACACAAGTTTGAAGCGCAATGAGGCAATGAGGTTACTGTAAATAATCAAAAAATGTCAGAAATATTGTTATAAATATAAAATGATAATGGTGTTTTATCTTTACAGACATGTTTACACTGATAAATTGTTTATAAATGCAGATACTGTGGGTGCTCTCCTACATGCTTCACAGAAATATCAGCTGGAAAGTTTGACGAATGATTGTGAAAGTTATCTCCGTCAAAACCTGAGTCTTCACAATGCATGCACCATTTTACAACAAGCTGCTGACTTTGCTCTATTTGAATTGGCTAGTTCATCCCACAATTTTTTGTGCAAACACGCAACAGATATCATCAGTAGTGAAGATTTCCTAAATCTTTCCAAGGAGAATCTTAAAAAGATTCTTGAATGTGATGGGTTCTGTACTGATGAAATTCTTATATTTAATGGAATGATGAAGTGGGTCGATGCTAAAATCGAGGAAGAAGTTTGGACTTGCGATCCTTTAGAAAAAAGAAATTCTCAAAACTCTAAGAAACGTAAAGCTGAAAGGGAAGTTGAAGATAGACGCAGAGAGATATTAGGAGATATATTATATCAGATTCGTTTTCTAGACATGAGTATTGAGGACTTTACAGAAGTAGTTATCCCGAGTAAAATACTGACAGAGAAGGAACAATTAACTTTTCTAAGAATCATGTCTAGTAACTCAACAAGCAAGCATTGCCCAGATCTACCAGACGTATTTCTTACAAATAGCCGTTATGATTCAAAAGTCATTACACTTAGAGATGTGGTTGAAAAACTTCCACATAGACCAATATTGGCTGCATTGCCTAAACACTTACGAAACTGTTTACGGATTCACTTACATTCCGCTAAACCTTTCAAAATAAATGCACTGAACATATTACCACAAAAGAGACGAGAGCAAGATTCTCCTGTTAAACTAGCATCAGTATTCTGTCAGATAAAGGGAACAAGTTTTGGTAAGAAGTATTGTCTTGACTTTTCTGAATATTCCAACAGTTATATATCAGTTGAAAAACAAGTGAAAGGTGATACTGTTGTCATAATAGAGGTTGTTATTACAGAAAATGACGGTCTAATGACTAACAGAATGGAGACAGACTGGGAGGAATTAGAATCTGAAGTCCCCGAAGACAAAGAAAAATGGATCAAAAAAGAAATCTCTAGTTCTCAGGATGTTAAGATTGCATGTGAAGGAGTTGATATTGTAGATGATATCATTTTATATCCTTGTTAATCAAAATACATATTTTCAGAAGTTTTGATTTTTTTTTATCCCAATAATATTATCATCTTGCACAATTGGACATCGCTTATAAATATTCTTCATCTTAAACATCTGTTAAAAAAAAAAGAATTATGAAGCCATTTTTTGCCTGGAGAAACATAAATCAAAAGTAAGGACAGCCTCCTTTGATTAAAATGTATCTGTCCAAAAACAATGAAAAAGGGAGGTTAATGTTGGTATGTGACAACAATTTCATAAAAAGGGATAACTATATCCCCCACACTCTAGTAGTAGGAGTTACATGTATATTACAATTGCATTTTAAAAGGTCTATTTGTCCACCAAATATTTTTGATGCATTTTTCTCAGAATCTTATTTATTTGGTCAGCAGCACTTGATGAGTTGTTACATTTGGAGACTCTTATCTTTCAGATTCCTACTTCCTGTTGGAAATTTGGATTGAGATTTTGATCATATTTTGAGGGAATGAATTAGTTTTATTTTGGAAAAAAAAGTTGGGGGGGGGGGGTAAAACAGAAATTGGTAGGGAGGGGGAGGGACATTTTTTTGAGATTTCAAAAATGAAAAAAGGAAATTTCTTCAAATATTTTTTTTGGGAAAAAAAAAGGGTGGGGATTTTACATTTTTGGGGAAAGGGGGTTAATTCTCAACGGCATAGTGTATAGCACAAAAAAAAAGGAGGGGGGGGTCAATTCTCATCAGCATAGTGTATTACACAATAGCAAAAAAATTAACATTATTCAAATCATATAACCAATTCTAAGTTCTTTGACTACAGTTATTCTGTGTCAAATCCCAATATAGACCTGTATCAAGCTCGAATATTGTGCCCATTTTTATCCCAACTGTTCAGACTTAGACCTCTGTGGTCGTATCCAGCTGCACTAGGCAAAGCAATTTACTGGGGCTGAGTTGTTGTTATGTGTGCTCTTTGGGTAATGAGTTGTCATGGGTGCCTTATTGGGGATGAGTTGTCATGTGTGCCTTTTTAGGGATGCGTTGTCATGTGCTCCTTTTTGGGGACACGTTGTTATGTGTGCCTTTTTGGGTATGAGTTGTCATGTGTGCCTTTTTGGGGATGAGTTGTCTTGTGCTCCTTTTTGGGGATGAGTTGTCATGTGTGCCTTTTTTGGGGTTGAGTTGTCATGTGTGCCTCTTTTGGGATGAGTTGTCATGTGTGCATTTTTGGGGATGAGTTGTCATGTGTGCCTTTTATTGGGATGAGTTATGTGTGCCGTTTTGGGGATGAGTTGTCATGTGTGCCTTTTTGGTGATGAGTTGTTATGTGTGCCTTTTATGGGATGAGTTGTTATGTGTGCCTTTTTGGTGATGAGTTGTCATGTGTGCCTTTTATGGGATGAGTTGTCATGTGTGCCTTTTATTGGGATGAGTTGTTATGTGTGCCTTTTTGGGGATGAGTTGTCATGTGTGCCTTTTTGGGGATGAGTTGTCATGTGTGCTTTTTATTGGGATTTGTCAGGCACATATTTCCTGCTTTCTGAAGGTTACACATGGAGGACATTTGAGGTATGCTCAATATGACCATGATTACAATGTGTGCATTATTGTTCCAAAGAGGAGTTGATATATTGCAGTTCTTCATTTTAAAGTGCCTACACTTATTTGCAAATTTAAGTATCCTTTTGTCAGGACTTTACACCTATCTGCGGCCAACCTTAGCGAAAGGTCGTGCGACATAATCAGTCAAACAGACTTTATTAGATTAACTCTATAAGGAACGATCGTTTTCATTGGTCTATTCAAACCTTCGACCTCACACCTGCGAAAATAGAACACACCTACTATAACGTTGAATGGACTGATTAATATTCACGTAGCTGGTCAAGGTCATTTAAAGCTTCCATCGTCGTATTTGCGTACATGATTGTGTTCTTGCAATCACAATTCTAGCTTTTATAAATGTGCATATGAAATTCATTGGTTTTATAATTTTCTGCAATTGATAGTAAAATTTTAAACTTTAAAATCTTAACAGTTTTCACATCGAAATATTTAATTCAAATTTGTCCTCTGGATCAAGGGACGACATCAAAAGTTCTGAGAAATGAAAAAAAAACTCAATCCACATATTTCATTGACTCCCCCTCCTTCCCCTCAAAAGTTGCTCATCCTGCCTTTTCTTTCACTCAATGGACTCGATGAATTAGCGTTGTACTTGAAAAATGAAACCGTACTTTTCTCCAAACACTTTTCATATTCTTTGACAAGTTTTAGGTATTCGACATAGGATAGTGATTTTTTTCTGATTCCGTTTACTTGAGAAAAAAAATTCCGAAATTGTAAGTAAATTCATAACATGTAAACAACCATGCTTTGTTAAAAAAAACGCAGATGGCAAACCATGGAACAGAGGAATTAAATGTAGTTTATAAACTCCAACGATATACTTCATGAGGTTCTGCTATTCTAGATTGAAAAACGAACGTAAATTGTATATTGTAAATATGTACATGTAAATAGAAACAATCAGTTTTAAAAAAAAGTGTTTATTCATAAAATGTTTTAATAAAAAATTGAGTTTCTTTTTGTACATGCATTTAGTCATCCTTAATTTCTTGATATTTTGTTTATCAGTTTATCATACATGTTTCGTTTTGTATTTCATTTTAAATACGAATACATACCACATGTACTTTAGCGAATAGTTCAACAATGTTATGCAGCTCTATTCTTACAGTATAGAATTAGAAAATAAATGTTCATCCATTTAAAATCGAAAACAGTACATTAATATTTAAAAAAGAAGATGAGGTATGATTGCCCTTCTGATCCCTTCTGTCCGGTGGGCATCCGTTTTTTTACGGATGTGTTCTTAAAAAGTGACAAATCGTAACTGCGGGATAATACCTTTTATACTATAAATACATATATAAAAGAAGATGTGATATGATTGCCAATGAGACAACTCTCCACAAGAGACCAAAATAACACAGAAATTAACAACTATTATAGATCACCGTACGGCTTTCAATAATGAGGAAAGCCCATACCGCAAAGTCAGCCATAAAAGGCCCCGAAATGAAAATGTAAAACATTTCAAACGAGAATACGACATTTCTCACAAGTATTAATTTATTATTTTGTTCAACACATGTAAAAGAAATAATCTTCGCCGATGTAACATTTCAATTTATTACAACAACATGCCTTCATTGAATTCATTCAGGTGCACAAATGATACGATTAAAGTTATTTTGTTTCTATTTTGGGGAACAATTTTCTCCGTTTAAGGTACGCTTAGCTACTGTGTGTATGTTTTGTAGCATGAAAATAATAAAAGAGGAATGGCAGTGCAACCCATCATTAATTATTGTAATGGATCAGTATTATGAGATACTTATTATAAGTGACTACGACTTTGTTAGGATTATAACCTATCGTCAGTATGAAAGAAATTAAAAGTGGTTCATATATTCATCCGTATAAAAGCGGCACATGCATGTTATTTTATCCTTATATTTCTCATTATGCGGTACACGATAATTGAGTTGCTGCATGCATAAAGAACTTAGAGTATTACTTATTACTTATATACAAAATATCAGTATAATATTTTGACCCCACTATTTGAAATTAACAAAAGATTTATTTAATTCTTTTGACCAAAGGTTTGTAAACTAAACAAATCCTTGTTTTTACGTTCGTATTACCATAGATGTAATACCCATTAAAATCTAAGGTATTACTAATAGTAATATATTGTCGATCACCTGTGTCAATTCACGTGCACACTGACTACATTGTTGTTGTATTTTAATCTTTCGGCCAATGAAATGAGACGTTACAAGTTGTTTGTTTATGATACGCCAGAATGTTTTCCATGAACTATCAAATGCTAAACTTCACTGCATTTCACTGTAATGGTGTCCTCATAATAATTTATCTTTAGTTGCTGTCTGACTGAAGCTTATCCCACATCTCCTTAATCCCTATATGATGTGAATCAGCTAGATGACAAGGAAATTTGAATGCAAATTGAGTAGATGATATCATATATTGCTGTATAAATGTACATGTAATTTGATTGCTGGTAGTTGGACAAATTGATGATTGATGTCGTTAGCGTAGATCTGTCTGGATTTTAAATGAACATTTTCAAATATTCAGACCAAATAATACCATCCTTGATGTCTTCTGTAAACTTTAGTAAAAATCTTCTCGTCTGGAACTAAATTTTACCAAATTAAACTAAACTTGGCCACCATCAGCATTAGGGTATCTAATTTAATTATAACTACCTGCTGATCCTGTCTACTAACCAACATGGTTGATATGGCTAAAAATAGAACAAAGGGCAAAACTGCCTATAATCTAGTTCTTTGAAAACTGCTCTAAATAGAGTACTGTAAATTGACTTGGGTAGAAATATTCAGAATATTGAAATCTACCTACTCTTTATTTACATCAAAACTGTCAGATGACTTATTGAAGTTATTACCCTTTATATGAGCATTTTTACCATATTTTTGTGAGTCTTGTCTATAAAAACTATAAGATGATAGTTAGTAGACCCCTTGTAGGATTTATTTCCCTTGAATGACAAATTTTGTCGAGCCTGATACTTTTGTTGCAGAAAGCTCGACATAGGGATAGTCTTCATGCGGCTGTGGCGTTAGCTAACTTCTTACAAGCTTTATATTTTAGAAGGTGGAAGACCTGGATACTTCATACTTTATTTATAGATGCCTCATATTACGAAGTTTCTGTCTGACAGATGTCCGTTGTCCTTTAACTCATTTTCATGGTTAAATAACAATTGAAAATAAAGGTACAAAACCATTTGTTGTAATGTTAATTTCTCTCTTATTATGAGTAATAGGATAACGATATTTGGTATGTGCATGCCTTGCAAGGACCTCATGCTTGTCACACAGTTTTCACGAACTCGACCTCATTTTATGGATCAGTGAACAAGGTTAAGTTTTGGTGTTCATGTCCATATCTCAGATACTTTTAAGTAATAGGTCTAGTGTATTTGGTGTATGGAAGGATAGTCGCTGTAAGGTGTACATGTCCAACTGGCAGGTGTCATCTGACCTTGACCTCATGCTCATGGTTCAGTGGTCATAGTTAAGTTTTTGTGTTTTGGTCTGTTTTTCTAATCCTGTATGCAATTATAGGTCTACTATATTTGGTGTATGGAATGATTGTAAGGTTTACATGTCTAGCTGGCAGGTGTCATCTGACCCTGACCTCATTTTCATGGTTCAAAGGTCAAACTCGAGTTTTTGAGTTTTACTAAATTTGAAATAATTTTAACAACTCATGCAGCATTGTAGCTGTTTGTCAAATCACTTGGTTTTTGTTATACTTATGACGAATTTCACAGCATTTCGGACATAGGGATGTCAATACAGTATCAACTGATATGATCCATAATTATGTTCCAGGAGATAAAATAATCTCGTAACTGTAGATATGCTACAATGGTTTTTTTTTTTTCTGGAATATGTCTGTTAGGATCTCATTTTCATTGTTTGGCGATTTAAAAAGAAACATGTTTTTTGAAAGACAACAAAACGTCTAAAAAGACAGCAGCCAGGTAACTTTTCCCGCTTCTCCCTTTTCTGTGATAAGAGCCTGACCGAAAACGGTGTCATGGATATAGATATATTTTGTGTCTGTAATGATTGACCTTTATAAAGTTTTACTAGGTCTCCAATATGGAATGATTTTAAGGTGAACGTGTACATGTCAGTCTACAAGGGGTTATCTATCTTCTTGCATGTTGGTTAACTCGGAGACATGAAAACACATGTCACTGGTTAACTTTGATTCCCTTTCATTTTCATATTATATTTATGTAGTAATATGTCAAGAATATTTGTTGTTTGGAGTTATTGTAGATAATATTCGTCTTGAATAATTAATTTCATCTCATTCTTATTTTGATGCTACATAGGTCAGTGCTAACTTTTGTGGTAAGGTCCGTCTCTGAGATACTTTATAAGCAATGTTGTCATATATATTTGGTGTATGAAATGGTTGTCAGGTGAAACGTGGTCACTTTGCAGGGTTTACCTGAGGTCGACCTTCATCAATGGCTTAATTTTCAAGGTTCATCGTTCAAACAAGATTTCCTGATTAGGTCGATTGTACAAGAAGAGATTTGAAACACATCTGGTATTTGCTCTGAACATATAGAGTGAAAGTCAAATAAGTTTCTGCTTTTTTTTTCTCTTTTATATGAAAGATTGAGGCAAATAAGACACAACTATCCAACAGAGACTAGATGACGTAGATGCTAGCAGCTACATTTGGGTCAAATCACTCAGAACAAATGTTTTACTGGCGGAACTGAGAAAAAATCTTAAAGGTTTCAAAAGACGAAGAAATTGATGATTAAGATTGAAATAAATTCATTAAACACATTTAAACCAAACAAGTTGTAATCGTTGGCTAGTGTTCTTGTAGGATCAATGGAATTAGTTTCTTAATGCTTACAGTATTGAAAACTGGCTTGCTCATTTCAAATGATAGATCACAAGTCTAAATTTTCGGTAAGATAAATTCGTTACACAGTAAATTCCATATTGGGATTCGCTCTCACCCCATATGGAATTTACTGACCCCATATATACCGTATTAGGTCACTAGCACATTATGTAACTAATATTCCAATGAATAGCTAAAAGATTACATTTTCACAATTTTGTAAAACTGCTATATTTTCATTTTTGGGGCCAAAAAGGGGTCTTACTGAACCTACTCCTTTTATTTACTCCCTTTAATCTCCTCCTTTGAATGGTTGGTCACAACATATGTAGCTTACTCTGTCTTGATTGCACTAGGTACATTTTATATATAACTGATTCACTTAATACGAAACAAGCTGTCACAAAGTGCAATAGTATAAAATGTTGCACTGACTTACGTTTTGTGAATAAACATGATTACAACTGTCCACCAGCCATTGACATGATACAGTGCAGCTGTGTACAATGAGTATACGTGTATCAAGGCAGATATATCCCCACGTAGTGATAGTGACCTAGTGACGAGACTTCATTAATAAAGTAATTATATAGTATGGAGCAAATCTAATTATAATGATTAAGTTATCAATCACAATAAACATAAATAGCAAGATACGTTAAGGTGTTGTTATTTATGGAAATTAAACCAAATAAGGTTAATGGTGATCATTTATATGAACTTAATATAGAACGAAAATAGTATAACAAGAGTTGGTCTTAAACCTCGAAATTTATTTTGCTGTTACAATCAGTCTACATTTGGGGGTGGGGGGAGGGGAGGGGACAGGAACTTTTTCGGGACGTCGGGATCGGGTGTTTTTAAGCTCGGGATTGCGGGATTGATCCTTTTGGGATCCGGGAATTCTTTTTTCGAAGTTCGAGATGTCGGGATTTAAATTTCTTTAAATTCGGGACCTCGGGATTTCATATTTTTAAGCCTGGGATTTCGAGATCAGGACCCCTCCGACCCCCCTTCCCAAAATTTACCATTGAAAGTTTATCTTCTTATCATAGTTGACAAGAAAAATTGTTGTACAATGTTGTCGTCCTATAGCTACAAATGTAATATGCAGGAAACTTTCAGCGACGTGACGTTGAGCAAACAACAAGCAATCACATTGTTCATGTTGCCTGAATATTGACAGATGTTCTTCATGTTGAGCTAACCGATTCAGTTAAGTGTTTATCTAAAAATTATGGAAGTTAAATAAAAAAAACCTCTATAGTCAGACAGACTTTCAATGGTATACTTATACTGCCTTTTTTGTGTGTCATTTTAAAGCTCTACAATATGTGATCTGTGATGACCCTCAAGACATTTATTTTTTACGCTAATATGAAAATGGCCATTTAGCGGTTCTTATACAGAACAATACTGAGGCTTGTTACAGATTAGGTATAAAATGAGATATATTCAAAGCACTACTCAAACTCACTCACTCCACAATTTCATCATTCGCTCGCTCGCTCGCTCTCATAAATCACCCACTAACTTACTCTTTTATGTATACGCACTTTCAATAAATAAAATCACATGTTTGATTAAGAACATGCAAATACTGAACAACAAGTTTAATGAATGAAGTATTGACATAATTCATCATATTTATGTTTTTTAGTATTTGCATGTTTTTTGTTTTTTCATTTCTCTTTTCTTTTATTTAGAAAAAAAAGCAATCATATCACGAACGTAGACAGAGTTCAAATTACTTATCGACACAACATCAAAGAACATGTAATATGTCGTTTCCTTTTCATCCTTTTAACTATTATAGAATATTAAAAGTATGTGGTCAAGATTATCCAATAATTTCCTTTTCCACTCTGCACATATTTATTACTTACGTTTGTAATAAAACACGCCTAAATATTGAATATATTGTAATACCTCACGAACTTTCTGTTTTACGTGCGAATATGCATGTGGTAGTATACGTACAGTCTGTGATCAGTTATTGACTTCACATATAAATGGAGTATAAAAGGTCATTCAAGATACCAGATTCGTTAATAATCATTTGGGAGTTATAAGGATACAGAGATAGCATTAAGTTAATTAAATATGTATATCACAATCAGAATGACAAAGGTCGAACTAAGGTAGGAATTTTCTGCTTATTATTTTGTAGATAATATTTTAATAATTTCTCTTTTACTTTTTCTTTTTATTATAGATTTAACACGCTTTGATAAAGTTCAAATATCGTGTCATTTTAATAGGACAAAATACAAATAACATATTGAGGGATAATATCGTTGTATAACTTTATATATATATTATATATGACCAGCTCAGTGGCGGATCCAGAAATTTTCATAAGTGGGGGCCCACTGACTGACCTAAGAGGGGGCCCGCTCCAGTGATTCCCTATATAAGCAACCAAATTTTTTCCCAAAAAGGGGGGGGGCTGGGCCCCCTGCCCCCCCCCCCCCCCTAAATCCGCCTCTGCAGCTTTTTTTATTTTTCAAATTTCGCCAATTTTTTTAATAATTCATCTGCAACACGTTTCTCTTCTGTAATATCTAACTATTTTTGTACACTCTAAACATATGTATATGAAAACTGCATGGTATACTTTATCTTTGATCTTATATCTTTGTTTTACTATTTATAGAGAAAAGGTGCTAAATATGGCTCATATAAAATGAAAAGATTTTATCAAGATCTCTTTTTTTTTTATCCCAAAATAGGACTTTGAAGAAAACAGGATCCCAAAGTGTCCTGGCATTCCTGGGCAAATTTTAAACTTTTTAAACTTGTATGTTAACTGACCTACAGTTATGTTAAAACATACAGCTTGGGTTATTAAACAACATGCATAATGTTCTTAATGTTATGGGGTGCATTTCTTTCTAACACAAACGATGCAAACGGCTAAGCGCGCACATGTTTTGGTCATTTGTTTCTAACATACGTTTGCAAAGTTTACATAAACTTTGACAAACTATGCAAACGCTACAAATGCGTGTGCAGTTTGTCGCTTGTCGTTTGTTCGTACACACGCTACATTTGTTTCCAATTTCAACCTGATTAAACGAAGTATTTGTAAAAAGTCTGTTTACCAACAACATGTGCATGCATTATTGAAAGCTCAAACAGGGTCGATAAAGACTTATTAAACTATGTATTTGTTTCTACTTTTGTAGCGTTTAGAAATCAACAACAAACGCGACACAACGTTTACAAAACTTTGGTTAGAAAGAAATGCGGCCTAAGTCTCTTATAATTTAGTACAGGATGGCTCTCTTTTTATATCTATATATTTTTAGACTAAACGTAATGTTGTATTATTTATTATTGAGGGATGAGTGAAATAAAAATATTGAATTGAATTGCAATAAACGCCTGTATGATTATTAGTATTTAAAAGATTAAACACAATATTATATTTTCTTTTCAGAGTTCACGCCATAAAGTTTGTTACTACAGCACTTGTTGGTTTAGAGTTAGCTTGGATTTTATTTCCACTGAGAGCACAACAGCAAGGAAAATGGACGTTCTGGCATTTCTTCAGCTTGGCTATACATTATGGGTCTCAGTTTTGGATGACATTTATTGCAGGTAACAGACCTTAACAGGCTTGACCCCCCCCCCCCCAAACAACAACAACAAAAAAAAAAAGTGGCATGCTAAATAAGAATCAAGTTTTATATTTGCAGCGTTGAAAAACACGTACACGTAGATACTTGCAGTACTTTTTTTGTTATTATATCATAAATAAAATTCGACTTTGATTCATTCGAAAGGAATAAAGTGTTTCGACATAGTTACATTGCCGAGTGGTAATTTCAAACTTATTTTGATGTTTATCATAATTGAAAGTAAGAAAGACAAACAAAAATATAAGTGTTCAGATAATATGCGAACCACGGTAGAAGTAGACAATGAAACTCCGGATCCTCTAGTAGAAATAATGTAAATCGATTGGAATCTAAGATTGTTTTTCTTCAAATCGTTTCCTGTTATATAATGTTTAGCCAATTATAGCTTCAGTTGGTTATTATTAAATTGAACCTTTGAATCGGAAAGGTCAAGTCAAAATAACTTTAACTTTTCAAAAGGAATTGCTTTTTTATTCATATATATATTATGTATATATACTTGTAGGAATGGCAATGTTCCTGACATTACCACGTTTCTGGTTTGGTGAAGGACAGAAACTTTTGTTTCCCATGTATTTTGCTCTGTCTTTTGTAATGTCTTCAATGACTTTAGCCACGTATATCCAGCTGCACATGGACAGTGGTATGGAGTTTAAAGAGGTCAGTATAAATATATGACCATACATATAAGTCCATACAACTGTATATATGTATAATTTTTAGTTTGTTATTTGAATGATTACCAAAGAGACAACTATCCACACGAGTCCAAATCACGCGGATGTAAGCAACGAAACGTTGAAGTACGGCCTTCCACAACGAGAAAAAACTATACCATAGTCGCCTAAAAAGTTGTTTTAAAAGGTTTAGTTCTGATATGAGTCTTAACATAAAATACATCCTGAATATTTCCGATGACTTGGTGAACCTTATGATTTCTCGTGCTTGTGTTACATTTAAAATGGAGATTGTGTTTTGGCTGTTTTATTTAAATTCATTTCATTAGATTAAGAACAGAACATGATGCTATCCAAACTAAGAAACAATTAAATTTTCCGATGACCCTTAATAACTTTGCAAAAATGTAGTCTTTACAATGCCATGAAAAATTTGGTAAAAGGTAAAAGTCATTATTATTTTTAGCTAGAAATTGGAAAAATCTTAATTTAGGCTGTGGTTAAGGTATTCAATTTAAGAAAGTTTATGCTTGTACGTGGCGATGTAAACCACGACCCGTCACTTGGTTATAACATCCATTAATATGTTCATGAATCCTTAATACATGCAATAAAAAAAAAATTTTCTTGTGAGTAAAGTAGGAACTTTCATTGGTTTACACATTATTTTTTTTCCAGGTGTTATCATTGTCAATGGCTGTGTTTTCCTCGTTAGTGAATTCCTACTACCTCAGTGATAGAATTGTAGAAACAACTACAAAAAGATTCGGTTTGGAAAAAGATTCAGGAACAGCATACGAAATAGGATTTGTTGATTTATCGAAACTAAGAGAAAACCCTGAATACTTTATAGCGGACAAAACATTTAGATTCTATCATCATCTTAGCTGGTTATCAAACATGACTGGATTCTGTGCAAACACTATATATTTGTATTTTTTATCTTCACATTATTTATGATGTTAACTTTTTACTTAGGTTAAGAACTGAATAGTTTACATACCTTATTGAATGAGGTAGCAACAGTTTACATACCTTATTGAATGAGGTAGCAACAAACAAGACAAGATGTCATCGAGCACAATCACAAAGGTCAGATCAAACTCAAAAATATTCTCAGGAACAGTTTTGCATGTTCATATAAAATCTTTATAAGTTTTAATATACAAGAGCTATGTGGTAGTATACTTCTGTTTATGTATAAATTTACTCTACAAAGCGTACAACCTGGGCATTTGAAAGACTAACTATATACTCAAGAAAAAAATACTCTATACATATTTTGTATTTTGTCTTTTTAAGTATTGCTTTTTAAACTCATTGAAGTTTCTTTTTACAAGAATCTCTAATGTATTTCTCAGCTGCAAAGTGAGTGAGCACTTGTTTCGAGCATTGTGTTTTCAGATGGATTTGAAGTTTGAAAAAAAGAGAGTTGTATGTTAGTAGGTTTGCGATCATGAATGAAACTTACTCTACAAAGTGTGCAACTTTGGCACTTGAAAGACTATCTACTCAAGATAGACAATACTCTATTATACATATATATATAATACATGAATAGATTGTATTTTGTCTATTTAAGTGTTGTTTTTAAACTTATTAAAAGTTTTTTACAAGTATCTCTGATTTATTTCTGAGTTTACTACAAGAGGAATTTCAATTTTCCAATTGTGAACTTTCCAAATTGTGAAGCAGCATTTCAGACCAGAAATGGAGTTTAGTCTTTTGTTTCTTATCATGATTTGCTTGATGGCGGGTTGATAACGATGAATCTGTTGATCCAAAGGTTTCGAATTGTTAGGGTTAATATTTGACTAATTTGGTTGACCGTTACAGAATGATTGTGTCACTTGTAGGCACAATCGTTTCCCTTTTCCGGTGTTGTAACATCAAAAAGTGCGACCAATAGTTCTTTATTTCCAATGAGTATTACAACGGATACCTCTAGTGCAGTAGCACTTGTTGACCTATCTTATACCATATGAATTAATCCATAGTTTTTATTGGATTCTTATTTGTCAATCTTCTGTTTTTTTCACAGAATTGTTGACTGTTGTTCATCTGTTTTGACCGTTTTACCGTCGTTTTGATTTTTGTTCATATGGTGTTGTATTAGAAAAAAGAATGTTTCTTCATCAAATTGTTCTTTATAGCCAATTTGGTATTTTTGTCATCTTTTTAACTCACCTGGCCCAAAGGGCCAAGTGAGCTTTTCCCATCACTTGGCGTCCGTCGTCCGTCGTCCGTCGTCCGTCGTCGTCCGGCGTCGTTAACTTTTACAAAAATCTTCTCCTCTGAAACTACTGGGCCAAATTACACCAAACTTGGCCAAAATCATCATTGGGGTATCTAGTTTACAAAATGTGTCCGGTGACCCGGCCAACCATCCAAGATGGCCGCCATGGCTAAAAATAGAACATAGGGGTAAAATGCAGTTTTTGGCTTATAACTCAAAAACCAAAGCATTTAGAGCAAATCTGACATGGGGTAAACTTGTGTAACAGGTCAAGATCTATCTGCCCTGAAATTTTCAGATAAATCGGATAACCTGTTGTTTGGTTGCTGCCCCTGAATTAGTAATTTTAAGGAAATTTTGCTGTTTTTGGTTATTATCTTGAATATTATTATAGATAGAGATAAACTGTAAACAGCAATAATGTTCAGCAAAGTAATATTTACAAATAAGTCAACATGACCGAAATGGTCAGTTGACCCCTTTAGGAGTTATTGCCCTTTATAGTCAATTTTTAACCATTTTTCGTAAATCTTAGTAATCTTTTACAAAAATCTTCTCCTCTGAAACTACTTGGCCAAATCAATCCAAACTTAGCCACAACCATCTTTGGGGTATGTAGTTTGAAAAATGTGTCCAGTGACCCAGCCATCCAATCAAGATAGCCGCCATGGCTAAAAATAGAACCTTGGGTAAAATGCAGTTTTTGGCTTATAACTCAAAAACCAAAGCATTTAGAGTAAATTTGACAGAGGTAAATTTGTTTATCAGGTCAAGATCTACCTGCCCTGAAATTTTCAGATGAATTGGACAACCCGGTTTTGGGTTGCTGCCCCAGAATAAGTAATTTTAATGAAATTTTGCTGTTTATGGTTATTATCTTGAATATTATTATAGATAGAGATAAACTGTAAACAGCAATAATGTTCAGCAAAAAAAGATTTACAAATAAGTCAACATGACCAAAATGGTAAGTTGACCCCTTTAGGAGTTATTGCCCTTAATAGTCAATTTTTAACCATTTTTCGTAAATCTTAGTAATCTTTTACATCTTCTCCTCTGAAACTACTTGGCCAAATTACACCAAACTTGGCCAAAATCATCATTGGGGTATCTTGTTTAAAAAATGTGTCCGGTGACCCGGCCAACCATCCAAGATGGCCGCCATGGCTAAAAATAGAACATAGGGGTAAAGTGCAGTTTTGGGCTTATAACTCAAAAACCAAAGCATTTAGAGCAAATCTGACAAGGGGTAAAATTGTGTAACAGGTCAAGATCTATCTGCCCTGAAATTTTCAGATAAATCGGATAACCTGTTGTTGGGTTGCTGCCCCTGAATTAGTAATTTTAAGGAAATTTTGCTGTTTTTGGTTATTATCTTGAATATTGTTATAGATAGAGATAACTTGTAAACAGCAATAATGTTCAGCTAAGTAAGATCTAGAAATAAGTCAACATGACCAAAATCGTCAGTTGACCCCTTAAGGAGTTGTTGCCCAATTTATTCAATTTTTAACAATTTTCACTAATTTGGTAAATTTTTGTAAATTTTTACAAAATATTTTTCACTGTATCTAAAGGTCCAAGTTTATTATAGATAGAGAAAATTCTAAGTACCAAGAATGTTCAGTAAAGTAAGATCTACAAACACATCACTATCAGCAAAACACAATTTTGTCATGAATCCATCTGTGTCCTTTGTTTAATATGCACACAGACCAAGGTGAGCGACACAGGCTCTTTAGAGCCTCTAGTTTACGGATTATTCAAGTGTTCATAAAAGGTCAAGTTTTATACACTGTTGTTTGTCTTCTTGTTGTTTTTTTCTCTTATGAAAGCCTACTCTTTCCCTTTCCATTTCGGTCCTTTCCTTTTATGCATCGTTTTTCCCTCAGCATGAATAAAAAACATATGTGATCGAGGTTATTGAACTTTTATTCATTGATCAATATTTATAAGTGTGCAGACAACATCATATTGCGTAATCTGATTATTTATTGTATGACGTTTGAAATGCACGGAATGCGTCAACAACTATAAAATTCGATGAATGGAAACAGGAAAACAATTTATGAGATGACATCATTATTTTATTTACATGCACCTCATGTGTAATAAAGATTTGCCTAGACTATATCTAAGTACGTGATATTTACATGTATGTTGTGTGATGTATGTAATGATAAATACTTCAAAATGTTTGCAGGTGTTAAAAAATGTTTTTTTTTATTACATCTCATCAACAACTTAAGATTTTCTTACATTAAATTGCAAGTCTTGCATTTAGATTAAATGTTTCTAGTTCAGCCAAATATCTTTCTGTCATTGAAGGAGATATGAATTATGTTATTTCTTTTCTTATCCGATGCCTTATGAAGAGGGAGCTCGAGAGAAAGCCCCCCCCCCCACCCTTTTCCCGAGAGACAGTGCCATGCTTTTTGCACTTTCAGAACAAGTTCTTTAAAGTTGCAAGACAGAATTTATGCCCCTATTCAATGTATCCGCATTTTCGAGTGGCAGTCTAAATTTACCAGAACTTCTACATGTTTAATGCTTTTTCAAATGACTGTTCTTTTAGAAAATTTATAACTAACCGGAAATAATTTAGGAAAACTGAAATTATATGTTCCTTTGGTTGACTTATGATATTTGTATAACAGAACCTTCCTTTTTAGCTCACCTGGCCCGAAGGGCCAAGTGAGCTTTTCTCATCACTTGGCGTCCGTCGTCGTCCGTCGTCCGGCGTCCGTCGTCCGTCGTCGTTAACTTTTACAAAAATCTTCTCCTCTGAAACTGCTGGGCAAAATTTAACCAAACATGGCCACAATCATTATTAGGGTATCTAGTTTAAAAATTGTGTCCGGTGACCCGGCCAACCAACCAAGATGGCCACCATGGCTAAAAATATAACATAGGGGTAAAATACAGTTTTTGGCTTATAACTCAAAAACCAAAGCATTTAGAGGAAATCTGACGGATGTAAAAGTGTTAATCAGGTCAAGCTCCATCTGCCCTGAAATTTTGAGATGAATCGGACAACCCGTTGATAGGTTGCTACCCCTGAATTGGTAAATTTAAGGAAATTTTGCTGTTTTTGGTTATTATCTTGATTATTATTATAGATAGAGATAAACTGTAAACAGCACAAATGTTCAGCAAAGTAAGATCTACAAATAAGTCAACAGGACCAAAATGGTCAGTTGACCCCTTAAGGAGTTGTTGCCCAATTTATTCAATTTTTAACAATTTTCACTAATTTGGTAAATTTTTGTAAATTTTTACAAAATATTTTTCACTGTATCTAAAGGTCCAAGTTTATTATAGATAGAGAAAATTCTAAGTACCAAGAATGTTCAGTAAAGTAAGATCTACAAACACATCACTATCAGCAAAACACAATTTTGTCATGAATCCATCTGTGTCCTTTGTTTAATATGCACATAGACCAAGGTGAGCGACACAGGCTCTTTAGAGCCTCTAGTTTACGGATTATTCAAGTGTTCATAAAAGGTCAAGTTTTATACACTGTTGTTTGTCTTCTTGTTGTTTTTTTCTCTCATGAAATCCTACTCTTTCCCTTTCCATTTCGGTCCTTTCCTTTTATGCATCGTTTTTCCCTCAGCATGAATAAAAAACATATGTGATCGAGGTTATTGAACTTTTATTCATTGATCAATATTTATAAGTGTGCAGACAACATCATATTGCGTAATCTGATTATTTATTGTATGACGTTTGAAATGCACGGAATGCGTCAACAACTATAAAATTCGATGAATGGAAACAGGAAAACAATTTATGAGATGACATCATTATTTTATTTACATGCACCTCATGTGTAATAAAGATTTGCCTAGACTACATCTAAGTACGTGATATTTACATGTATGTTGTGTGATGTATGTAATGATAAATACTTCAAAATGTTTGCAGGTGTTAAAAAATGTTTTTTTTATTACATCTCATCAACAACTTAAGATTTTCTTACATTAAATTGCAAGTCTTGCATTTAGATTAAATGTTTCTAGTTCAGCCAAATATCTTTCTGTCATTGAAGGAGATATGAATTATGTTATTTCTTTTCTTATCCGATGCCTTATGAAGAGGGAGCTCGAGAGAAAGCCCCCCCCCCCCCCCCCACCCTTTTCCCGAGAGACAGTGCCATGCTTTTTGCACTTTCAGAACAAGTTCTTTAAAGTTGCAAGACAGAATTTATGCCCCTATTCAATGTATCCGCATTTTCGAGTGGCAGTCTAAATTTACCAGAACTTCTACATGTTTAATGCTTTTTCAAATGACTGTTCTTTTAGAAAATTTATAACTAACCGGAAATAATTTAGGAAAACTGAAATTATATGTTCCTTTGGTTGACTTATGATATTTGTATAACAGAACCTTCCTTTTTAGCTCACCTGGCCCGAAGGGCCAAGTGAGCTTTTCTCATCACTTGGCGTCCGTCGTCGTCCGTCGTCCGGCGTCCGTCGTCCGTCGTCGTTAACTTTTACAAAAATCTTCTCCTCTGAAACTGCTGGGCAAAATTTAACCAAACATGGCCACAATCATTATTAGGGTATCTAGTTTAAAAATTGTGTCCGGTGACCCGGCCAACCAACCAAGATGGCCACCATGGCTAAAAATATAACATAGGGGTAAAATACAGTTTTTGGCTTATAACTCAAAAACCAAAGCATTTAGAGGAAATCTGACGGAAGTAAAAGTGTTAATCAGGTCAAGCTCCATCTGCCCTGAAATTTTGAGATGAATCGGACAACCCGTTGATAGGTTGCTACCCCTGAATTGGTAAATTTAAGGAAATTTTGCTGTTTTTGGTTATTATCTTGATTATTATTATAGATAGAGATAAACTGTAAACAGCACAAATGTTCAGCAAAGTAAGATCTACAAATAAGTCAACAGGACCAAAATGGTCTGTTGACCCCTTTAGGAGTTATTGCCCTTAATAGTCAATTTTTAACCATTTTTCGTAAATCTTAGTTATCTTTTACAAAAATCTTCTCCTCTGAAACTACTGGGCCAAATTAAACCAAACTTGGCCACAATCATCATTGGGATATCTAAATTAAAAATTGTGTCCGGTGACCCGGCCAACCAACCAAGATGGCCGCCATGGCTAAAAATAGAACATAGAGGTAAAATGCAGTTTTTGGCTTATCACTCAAAAACCAAAGCATTTAGAGCAAATCTGACGGAGTAAAATTGTTTATCAGGTCAAGATCTATCTATCTATTTTCAGATGAATCTGACAACCCGTTGTTGGGTTGTTGCCCCTGAATTGGTAATTTTAAGGAAATTTTGCTGTTTTTGGTTATTATCTTGATTATTATTATAGATAGAGATAAACTGTAAACATCAATAATGTTCAGCAAAGTAAGATTTACAAATAAGTCAACATGACGAAAATGGTCAATTGACCCCTAAGGAGTTATTGTCCTTTATAGTCAATTATTAACAATTTTCATAAAATTTGTAAATTGTAACTAACATTTTCCACTGAAACTACTGGGCCAAGTTCATTATAGATAGAGATAATTGTAAGCAGCAAGAATGTTCAATAAAGTAAGATGTACAAACACATCACCATCACCAAAACACAATTTTGTCATGAATCCATCTGCTTCCTTTGTTTAATATTCACATAGACCAAGGTGAGCGACACAGGCTCTTTAGAGCCTCTAGTTTATATTTATTGATTATTTGTGTTCGTACTAAACATCCATGAAATATTTGCCACTGAACGATAAGCTATGAACAATCAATCAATCAATATGTTACGATGAAGACAACATGCGACCAGTAAATCTTGAAATTTAATTATATTTCCTGCATGGGTCATTTATACGTGCAAGGCTTACTCACGGAATCAAATATGTTGATAAAAACTTTCATGTAGGTCCATTAACATTTTCATACATTAATAAAATTTTAGAAATTGTAAAAGGGTTCCCATCACTGATGTAGTCTGAAAAATCGAGTTTGTTTTCTTCAAATTAGAAAATATCTGAAAACATTGATAAAAACAATACACCTAAAATGGGATTATTTAAGTGAATAGAATGAAATTGTTTTAGTTGGAAACTTGAAAATGGGATTTTCTGTTGGATTCAATGGATCCTAATGGAAACATTTCTGTCATGTCTGTGGTGATCGATATAAAACAAGGATATTTGATGGATGATTTCTTACAGCCACCAGTTCATCTTATGCAGAGCAAGATATGTGTCCTTTAAAGCTAAAGCTGGAGATTTAAACGGTCGACCAATTATATTAAAAGTCAAGAGCTGGAGATGCAAAGTCCAGCACTAGAGATGTTAAGTCCAATGCTGGTGACATTAAGTCCAGCGCTGTAGATCTAAATTTCTTCGCTGGAGATGTGGACATATATGTGCAGCACCGAACTTTACATCTACAGCGTGGAAACCTTGGAGGAATGAATGTCACCTTCTTTGGATGGAGTGAAACGAGACAGGCTTCCAATCGTCATTCCTATAAGTTTGAAAGGGTTTGTCTTTTTTTTTCAAATTGGATACGAACGAACTTTAAGAAACGATACGACAAACCAGAATAAACACTAAATGTAATGTGGACAAAATTATAAATCTTTAAAGATTGATTTCATGTATTATACTTTCGAGGTTGGACTCATATTGACTGGTAGCTGCAAGGGAGATTAAAATGTGAAGATACGGAAGAAATACAATGGTAGTACGACAAATTCTGCGTATAGACAATGTCTGATCCTTGTTATAAGGGACAGATACTTAATTGGAACACAGCATTGGTCGATCAAGCACATTAAACTGATGATTTGTTTGTACTTTTACAAGTTATACCCGAATAAATGAGTTTTCCGTAAAAATAAAAGAAGTGTCAAATGATTCGCAAATGATCAAATATAAATGTCTCTTACTTATATATTGGTTATCATTTTGGGCCATTTGATCTGTTAACATTTCTGTAAAACAGTATATTTTCCTAACCATGTTGAAAAATTTACAATAGTTGATTTTCATTTCCATATTCATAACCAGTTATGAATGTAACACAATAAAGCAAATCAAGCAGTAAAATGTTGAACATTTTCACATATGTAAGCACAAGAGCAGACTTAATATTGTTTTTATACACTTTATAATAAATAATAACAAGTTCAAGACATGATAACTAAGAATAGAAAATGAACATATTTCATGAAGTTCATACACAGGCACTCGTCTATATAAAGGTAAATAGGAGAAAAAAAATCTGAGACGAGTGCCTGCGAGTTCATACGGTAAAATCATGTTGTAAGCCAAATGGTATGTATATGCTTACACAACTATAAGCATGTGTATCATAACACTTTAATAGAAAATAAATTTAGTGCTCTTTATTGTGAAGATAAGAAACCAAAATTAAAATCAATCAAACTTTACAAAATCCAGCAGTTTCAAACGGCATTATGTATATAAAGAGGTTTAGCAGTCGACTTTTACCACTGAAAAATACGATATAATTTTAACAAAGAAACTTATCAATTCTATATTTTTTCAAAATGTTCATCTTATTCCAAATTAATCTTCAAAAAATTGCAAAGAAAAAACATGTATCGTCTGGCATACAAAATTAGAAGCCTGTCATATTTGTTGAATTTTTTACAGAGCATGTAAGACCCTCATGGGCAGTTAAAGTCGTTAAAGTCGTTAAAAACTTCCTAGACGTGTGTTGAGTTTTGTTTCGTCCCTTCTCCCAGATAAATGGTGTACAGATGAAAACAATGACAGCAATATTTTGGATTATAGGCAATGAACTTAAGATGTATTTTATCGTTGCTTTTCTATAATGGTTAGCCTTTATATAAATAGTATTTTTTAAACCTTTATCATTTGGACTCGTAATTGCGGGCATTATAATTGAGACCAGGTGTTAAATTTGATTTGTCTCCCTTATACTATTCTTATAACATAAATTATATAGTTTGTTTGTATCAATATAAGTATCCGGAAACAAAATTATGCGTCGTTCACCACAATACTGGGTTTATAAAATTTCATAAAACAGTATCTAAATGTATCAAATAGAAAGATGTCACTAGGCCAAAACAAATCATATATGATCAAACCACAAACAACCATTACATAATGATCTGAAATCGGCAAGACGGTGTATGTACCTAGCAGTATAGAATTCCGCTAATAAAGTTGGTTAGCGCATTTTAGTTTCCCCTTACAGTAGGCTTTGACAAGGTCGTCAACTTTGACTATGTATGCCTTTTACGTGGCGATGTAAAACATAACCTATCACTTGATTGTGACTACCATTAATAATATTATGACCGCTAAAAAATACATGCAATACAAATACGTTTTTCTTGTAAGTAAAATAGGTTATTTTGTTAAATCTATTAATCTTTTTTCCAGGTGTTATCACTGTCAATTTTTGTGTTTTCCACGTTAGTGAATTCCTACTACCTCAGTGATAGATTGTAGAAAAGACTACAAAAAGATTCGGTTTGGAAAAAGAATCAAGAACAGCATACAAAATAGGATTTGTTGATATATCGAACTAAGGCAAAACCATGAACACTTTATAGCGGACAAAGCATTTAAATTCTATCATCATATTATAGCTGGCTATCAAACATGACTGGATTCTGCGCAAACACTGAATATTTGTGTTTGTACCTTCACATTATTTATTATGTTAGTTGTTATTACTTAGATTAATTACTGAATATCTCATAGTAAATGAGTAACTATTTTGATCTGAGCGTCACTGATGAGTCTTATGTAGACGAAACGCGCGTCTGGCGTATAAAATTATAATCCTGGTACTTTTGATAACTATAATCATATTATGAGGTAGCAAAATGCAAGACAAGACATCAACGAGAACAATGTTCTACATCAGAGGTGACGGAGGTCAACTGAAAGTCAAAAATATTCGGAGGAACATTTTTGCATGTGCATTTTAAATCATTATAAGTTTATTAAATATAAAAGAGCTAATTGTGGTAGTATGCTTGTCTATAAAGTGTACAACTTGAGCATTTTAAAGATTTAGTATACTCTAGAACAAAATACATATTTTGTAATGTGTCTATTTAAATGTTGTCTTTTAAACACTCTAAAGGATTTTTTTTTACAAGAACCCCTCTGTGTATTCCTCAGTTGCAAAGTGAGTTAGCACATGTTTCGAGCATTGTGTTTTCAGAGTGAAGTTTGAATATATTAAAGTAGATCTGTGGTAGTATATATGCTTTCGATTATGAATAAAATTACGCTACAAAGAGTGCAACTAAGGCATTTGAAAGACTATCTAGTCAAGAAAGAAAATAGTCAACATATGAATAGATTATATTTTGTCTATTTAAGTGTTGTTTTGAAACTCATTATTTTTTTTTACAAGTTTTGGTATTTCTCATCCGCTGAGTGTTATAATCCACATATGAAAATAATTGGTGGAATATTGCTATATAAAACTGGTTCTATATATAGCAATGAAAATCAGCTATTTTTAATTGTTGTTTAGTTTTCAACCTATTTTTCACAGAAATGTCAACACATCAAATGGCCTAAAATAACAACCAAAATATGAATAAGAGTCATTTATCTCGCATTTGATCATTAACAAATCATTTATGATTTCAGAAGAAAAAAAAACATTCATTCGACCAAAACATGACCATCACAGACATTTTGATCCTGGTTGGTCGTTATTTAAAAAAAAAAATTACTCTAAAATTACAATTGTATATTTCTAACATTTTATCACATTTCTTGTCAAGAATTTTTTTAGAAGTAAAAAAACTGCAGATCCTGTTTGCCTATTGTTTAGGTACAAGCGCCGGGGATGTAAACTCTAACGCAGTAGATGTAAAGTTCCGTGCTGGAGATGTATGTTCACATCTCCAGTTGTATGTTCACATCTCCAGCGAATAAATTTAAATCTACAGCACTGGACTTTACATCTCTAGTGCCACGGCTTGTAATCTACACACGCAGAACATTTGGTTCTGCAATAAAAACCGTGAGAGGATTTTCCGGTTGTGCTTAAGTGGAGTAATTATCACCGCTTCAAAAGGTATGTACATTTCTAAATCTCAATTTTCTTATTCAACTGATCAAAATATTGAAAATAGAGAATGCTATGCTGTGGTGAATACTTTAACGAAGAGATACGTGTATCATTCACTGTTGTACGTAGAGTTGAACTCCTACAAAATCAGTTGCCCCACGAGAAATTGCTTAAAAAGGTGACATTTCAATTTTGAAATGGTTCTATTTATAGACCTACAAGTTCAAATTTAGTTTTTTTAGGGCAATGGGTATGAATGTTGTGTTTGGCGACGTTAACGCTGTCCGGTGTTGATAGACGTCTTAATAATTCCAAAAGCTACATTTTTTCATTAAGTCATGCGTGAGGGGATAGGTTCTGATTGAGGACATCGTGAATGCGTGAGGGGAAGTACAAATTATATTTTTATATTCAAGCTATGAGTCGTTGAAACTTACCTAAATTAGGCTACATTAGAAAAATTTATGAGATTGAATTATGAAATAGATTGTGGGAACCTAGGTTAAATAATATGTTTCACGAAGAATAAAAACAAAAAATGTGGTCAACGATAACCAAAAATACTGCAGAGATGTTGGGGAGTATCTCATTCGTCTTGATTCGTCCTTTTCAAACCACTCAACAATGTCCAAAAACAGGTCGAACGCAATGTTGTTTAAAGGAAAACGTCCACTCTGTACTAATGAAAAAAAACCTAAATATTTCTCTTTTCCCTACGTCTGAGAGTTTATCTAAAGCACTTTAAAAAACTTTATATTCTTCCTCAATTTCTTCCATGTGGTCTTTCTCGTGGTCTACTACATGGTCTTCTTCTTTGACTTCTTCGTTGTCTAATACATGCTCTTCCTTATGGTCTTCCTCGAGATTATCTTGGCTTTCATCGATGTTCGTGAATAATAAATTCTGTTCTGCCTTTTTTGTTTCGAAAATTTCGTGATTTAGGGTGAACAGATAACGTCTAATATATATAGGTGTTGAAGTTTTGATCGGCGATATACTTTTCTTAAATTTATGTGGTGATCTCTGTGACGTATATTTGTGACGACAGGACTACTCCCAGAGGGTTTAGTTCGCTTCGAGGGCGGGGATAACTTGTATCTCCATGGCTATTTGTAGAGAGTCAATTTTAGTCCTCTTTTCCTTTTTCCTTTGAACAATGGCATTTTATGAAATTGAACAAACAATTAATAGTTTGATTTCATTGAATCAGTGATCAGTTGACATGTATTGCAGTATAAGGATAAAAAAAATGTTTGTCCTTCCCCTCACGCATTCACGATGTCCTCAATCAGAACCTATCCCCTCGCGCATGACTTAATGAAAAAATGTAGTTTTTGGAATTATTAAGACGTCTATCAACACCGGACAGCGTACACGCTGCCAAAAACAACATTCATACCCATTGCCATAAAAAAACTAAATTTGAACTTGTAGGTCTATAAATAGAACCATTTCAAAATTGAAATGTCACCTTTTTAAGCAATTTCTCGTGGGGCAACTGATTTTGTAGGAGTTCAACTCTACGTACAACAGTGAATGATACACGTATCTCTTCTTTAAAGTATTCACCACAGCATAGCATTCTCTGATTTTCAATATTTTGATCAGTTGAATAAGAAAATTGAGATTTAGAAATGTACATACTTTTTGAAGCGGTGACAATTACTCCACTCAAGCACAACCGGAAAATCCTCTCACGGTTTTCATTACAGAACCAAATGTTCTGCGTGTGTAGATTACCAGCCGTGAGTGCTGGACTTTACATCTCCAGCGCTTGAATTTAAATTTTGTTGGTCGTCCGTTTACATCTCCGGATTTGGCTTTAAAAGACACATATCTTGCTTTGCATAAGATGAACTGGTGGCTGTAAGAAATCATCCATCAAATATCCTTGTTTTATATCGATCACCATAGACATGAAAGAAATGTTTCCATTAGGATCCATTGTACCCAACAGAAAATCCCATTTTCAAGTTTCCAACTAAAACAATTTCATTCCATTCACGTAGATAATCCCGTTTTTGGGGTATTTTGTTGATAAATGATTTTGAGATATTTCCTTCTTTGAAGAAAACAAACTCGATTTTTCACACTACATCCGTGGTGGGAGACCTTTTACAAATTCTAAAATTTTATTAGTGTATGGAAATTTTAATGGACTAACATGACAGTTTTTAGGCATCATATTTGATTTCTTGTGTAAGCATGATAGAAAATTTCTGATCTTTCAGCTTGCAAGTATAAATGAACTGTGCAGGGAATATCACTAAATTTCAAGATACAATGAAACTTTCTGAAACATACCATAAAGATTTCGTAAAAACATGTTGAAGCATTATTTTCAGTACAATTACAAATCATTTACAGTAATATTCTAGCTTATGAACATGATAAAGTCAAGCTTACTTATGCAGGTAACCTGGTGTTTTATGATATTTTCTACTCCCAGATTGGTTTATCTATAGGATATTAACACAGTACTGGTCTCATGTGGTCTCCATCGTAACATATTGATTGATTGTTCATAGCTTATCGTTTAGTGGCGAATATTTTATGGATGTTCAGAGAACAAATAAACAATAAATAAAAATTAAAGGTTCTGTAATACATGTATATAAAAGTCAATCAAATATCATAAAAGAACTTAAAGTAAAATAAAGGAACATATAAATTCACAGTTTCCCTGAATTACTTCACTATTAGAATGTGATATTCCATCAGTAATAAATTTTCTAAAAGAGATGCCATTTGAAAAAAACAAATACATATGTAGAAGCTGTTTCGGTTGACAGGCGGGGAAATTTGGACTGCAACTGAAAAATGGGGATATATTGAATAGGGACATAAATTCTGTCTTGCAACAGGCCCCCTAAGGACCATTCAAAGAGCTTGTTCATCAAGTGCAAAAAGCATGGAACTTTCTCTATACCGGGGGCTTCAGATAAGAAAACAATTGACATAATGTGTAACTCCTTCAACGTACGAAAGATTTTTGGGCTGAGCTAGAAACAATAAATCTAAATGCAAGACTTGCAATTTAATTTTAAGAAAATCTTAATTGTTGATTCTTGGATTTTGATAAGATGTAATAAAAAACATTTTAAAACCAGCAAAGATTTCAAAGTATTTATCATCACACAATATACATGTATCATATCACGTACTTAGATGCAGTCTAGGCAAATCTTTATTACACATAAGGTGCATATAAAATAAAATAATGATGCCATCTCATAAATAGCCATTAAAGGGGAGGGGTCCAAACCCAGGATAAAGAGGGGATTCCAAACATATGTCTGCATTCCAATGCATTGATTGTGAACACAAAAGGGGCGAGTTCTAACCCCTGGACACTCTTCCTGGATGCTCCACTTGAATGGCATACACTCAGGTTATACTTTTTTATTTGATCATAAAGCTCCACATGCATTCTTCTTATGAAGGAATACACAGAAATACGTACCGTACACATCAAATCTATTGAGTGTTATCTTCATCTAGTACTAGATAGATACCTGTGCTAGTGGACTTCTAGTCTCCGAGGATATTATCAACTCTATATAAAATACCTTTCTTAAATTCTTAATTGATAAATCTACAAATCATTTTGAGACTAAATTTCCAAAATAGGACCTTAAGTTGATTTTGCAATAGTATTATCTTTAATCGTATTTGGCACAACTTTTTGGAATTCAAATCAATTGTTTTTGTCGTCGAGTTTAGTTGATTTAGAACTCACTTTTAGTTTCGAGATGTAAATTAAGATATGACGTAGATTTACATTTGTAATTGTATAATATTCTTAGGTAGACATCAGACATTCTCAGTTATGTGTGTCGATACTCTGGAGGTTTGTATATACCATATTAAAAAGCTTGACATGCAATTATCATCATCCTTATTTCAGAAAGTTCATACCAAACACGTATGACAACATAATTGATCTGCCTATGGTTTTATCATAACAGGCATTGAGCTATTTGCTAAATAGGGAGGGTATGACTGATAAAATAGTTCATCAAAATACCACAAGACAGTACGGGTATTAGTATATGAATGTCACAATATAAAGCAAATCGAGCAGTAAAATGTTGAACATTTTCACATATGTAAGCACAAGAGCAGACTTAACATTTTTGTACACTGTAATACCACTGTAGGTATAGTGTCCGGCTAGGATCGTGGTTTTTCGAGTGATTTGGTCCATTTTTTTCGAGTGTAGCTCGGGCTTTTTCGAGTGATAAAATATGCGATAAGTTCAATTAACTTTATTAAATTAAATTTCGTATAATAATAGTTTTTTACATTACTACCCATCTTATATTGAATAATATACATGTTTTGATCAGCAAAGAAGCACAATTTCCTTGTAGGTAACCAAAGAATACAGTATTTGTTATTGTCCCGGTTTTTTCGAGAGCAACTGTATAATCGTCCGGGTTTTTAGACAGATGGTCCGGGTTTTTTTTACCAAAAAAATCAATAAGAAAAAAGGTATTCTAGAGTTTAAAAAATGACAGTTTCTAGTTTATAACTGTAATTAAGTGAAGAACAATGTTTTATATTCCCAAAAAATCACCAAACACATGACATTGTTATACACCGAGGTATAGGTGTGTCTGGATTAGAAACCCCGACGGACGCTACTTACATGTATCAGATTAATAAAGGTAATCATATATGCATATTGCATGTTACGGTTTTATATATAAAAAAAAAAGCTCCCCTTCCCCCTCTTTTCAACATTTAACAAACATACTGAGGAATGTGCGTTTGGATTAAACTGGCGACTGGACACGCTTACAAACAAAAGTAATATACTGCATGCATATACATGTAAGAACTCGCCCTTTTTGGGGCAATTCAAGGGGATGGGGGTCTTGGGGCTGGAACCCAATTTTTCACGATCAATGTTTTCGAATTGGGCATATGACTGAAAGCCCCTTTTATCTTGGGTTGGCTACCGCTTTTAAAAATGGCTGGTTCCGCCCTTTGGTGCCATCATTAGTCTTCAACAATCAAGGTTTTATATTTGTTTTATCATTAAGGCTTAGTACGAATAAAATCTAAATGCCTTGAATGTATAATTCAGATAAAATTTATTTATATGTATGTTCTTTAAAACATTGCCATATTTTATAAAATAAAACTCCAAGCAAAGACGTATTTGAATGATTTTTTGAATAAAAATAAAAGCTTAATAGATATTTTTAGCTATTGCAATTGCCTGAAATATGTATTTTAATATGTTTTGAAACAACTTGTAGTTTATACTGTAAGAAATATTTTATAGTCATGCTTTAAAACAATTTCTATTGTTATGAATAACAATGTAATGTGTTTACGGTATGTAGAAGTATGGGTTCCAGAAGTAGGGGTTTCACGCGCGTCACACCTTTCGGTGAACCCCGGAGTTTTTATAAAACGAAATAAAAAACATACTAAACAGCAGTGAGGAATCAGAAAAATGCTATGCAATGGAATATATTCTACTAGAGGCGGCCTGCTCCCCTCCCCAACACTAAAAAATCCATAAATAAACATTTAAACACAAACACACACACACACACACACACACACAACCACCTACTCCGCCCTTTTTCGATTCCCTTTGAAAATAAAACAATTGAAATAAATTTTATACATAATTTTTTTTTTCAATTCAAAGTTTTATTGCCATATAAAAACAAATAAAGACAATAACTAAGTAACTCAATATATATACACAAATTCAGGTAAATATTAAAGGGTCCCCTGTCCTCAGTTCCATTGACTTTTTTATAAAGGATCCTAGTTTATTCACTTGTGTTGGTGTTGATGGGTTAAGTATATATATAACTTTGTCATTGTCAGTGAGATTAGCAAATGAATTACTTTCTCTGTTAATGCAATTAAAATATGTTAATCTAATATTTGAATTATGAGAACAATTTATTAAGAAATGTTTCTCATCATCTAGTACTTTGCATTTTTTGCAAAGTCTCTCTTCGCGAGGAATTTTAAAATGCCTTACCTTTTCAATTAATAATGAATGGTCACTGATTCTAAGTTTTGTAATTAATTTTCTAAATTCAAAGTTTGGGTTAGAGAGGTAAGGTTTGGTCAATAGATTTGGCTCAAGTCCTTTATAAAAAATTAATTTACTTTTATCATTAATAGATTTCAACTTATCCATCAACGTTGTTGTAGTATGAGTTTATTTGGGGTTTAATATAGCTTTTAATATTTTTAATTGTTTTAAATTATCACAGGTTTTTAGTCTATCTATATCAATGTTAGATTCAGAAAGAATATCTTTTGCAAAAGTGAACCATGAATAGGAGCCACTAGAATCCAAAGTTTGAGTTAATTGAAAAGATTCATGTAATAAGGGATTCAAATTTGAGGTGAAAAGCCTTGCTAAATACACAATAGTTTGGGTTTTTATATGAATTCAATAGGCAGTCTTCCCAATTCGTTCTTTGTACCAAAATTGGAGGCACTCTTGTTAGTGCCAAGGGTAAACTTGCAATAACCAAGATGCAAGTTTTCTATTGGAATCTTGTCAATAAAATTAAATGGGTCCACAATTTTTCCAGACACCAAAGCTCTTTTTTTAGCTTTGAAATATGTTATATATCAGTCCAAATATGTTATTTCAGAATTATAGGTTAATATAGGTCTCACTAAGTGTCAAATAAGTTATTTGACACTCTGATAGGAAGGCTGCCAAGAGAATTAGTATATGTTTTAATAGAAAACAAATCCTTTTTTGCCTTTTTTGTTAATTCAACTGTACTATGACTGAGATTACCATTTGATTTAATCAGCAGACCCAAGTAAGGATATTCCATAACATTCTCTATTTTTTTGTTTTCATCTACAATTAATAATGAAATGAATAGTGCATCACCTCAGCAAACTATCTGTATGTACGTCTCAATCCAAATAATTATCTATGCTTATATTATATTGTTGACATCACGAATAATAACTGAACATGTAATTTATAAGATAAACAAATAACAATATATACAAATGAACGATACTTGTTTATAACATGCAATTTTTAGTACACAATTATCAAACTGACGAATGTATTGGTTTCATGCTTTGAAAAGTACTTAATTTGATCTTTTGTTTATAGTTTTTAAACGTCAAAAAAATGACACATATCATTTATTTGTATAATCACTCGAAAAAAAATGGATGCACTCGAAAAAGCCCGGACTGCTCTCGAAAAAACCCGAACATAAAGAAATGAATTTAGTCTCAAAACGCCGATTTCTATTCAATAACAATAATTTGTGTATTTCTAAGGTTATATAGATTCTATATATGCAATTCCTTAAACATTTACATTGTTATGCGTATAGAAATGGCTTTATTCTGTAATTTGGAATTAAATCACTGATTATAAGTCTAATTTAAACTTTTTAACAAAAAATAACGTCGGATTAATAATATCTTTTTATATCAAATACTCATAAACATTGTATAACCTTGTATATCAAACGCAAGCGTCCATATGATGGGATTTCAGAAATGAAGTCTGTTTGTTTACATTTTTGTTCATATTCACTCGAAAAAAAAGTGGTCACACTCGAAAAAAAACCCGATCAAATCACTCGAAAAACCCCGATCCTAGCCAGACACTATCCCTACCGTGAATACACAATAAACGATAATCAAGACATGATAACTAAGAATTGAAAATGAACATATTTCATGAAGTTCATACGGTAAAATCATGTTGTAAGCCAAATGGTATGTATATGCTTACACAACTTTAAGCATGTGGAATATAACACTTTAATAGAAAATAAATGTAGGAACTCTTCATTATGAAGATAAGAAACAAAATTAAAATCAATTAAACTTTACAAAATCCAGCAGTTCCAAACGGCATTACGAATAAGGCATGTTCAAGTTAAAGAGGTTTGCAGTCGACTTATACTACTGAAAAATACGATAAAATTTGAACAAAGAAACACATCAATTATATATGTTTTTCTAAACATTCATCCAATTCCAAATTTATCTTTACCAACTTGCAAAGAAAAAATGTATCGTCTGGCGTTCAAAATTTGAAGTCTGTTATATTTGTTGAGTTTTATCGAACCTCATGTTTAGTTAATAGTGCGGTGACTGAAGGCAGATTTTTTTAAATTTAATCTCCCCTTCGAACACACACCTACATAATATATCATTGTAAAGAACAAATCGTGTACTATAATAATATGCCTGTCGTCAGGACTTGATATGGTCACATTTTTTTAAATTGAGGTCAAAGGTCATATGTAAAAATCTGTGAAAATTTGGGAGGGTTTCAATTTTGACATTTTTTTCTATTTCTAAACTCTACCTAAATACAAATGATACTGTTTTGGCTTTAGTAGTGTTTGTTATTATACATAAACCTTAATCATTGAGATTTTTTTTATCAAAAAAAAATCCTAAAACGATGTTTTATAAACAAAACTTCAAAAATCAAGTTTTCAACCTATAAAATGTTTAGAGCACCTTAACCTTATGAAAAATATCAATTTCAGGTAAAAATCAAGTGTCATGCAGGACAATACTTTAAAATTATTTTTTAAACTGTCATAGTGGGTGAGGTATCAAACCAAAGCCATAGAACACTACATATGACCTCAAATTGAATTTGCGGATACTTCAGGTTTTTTTATAGACTACTCGTTGCTTTGGGTTTTTTTCACAATTATTACTGCTACCATAGTATTGTCTTTTGTTGTGTATTTAACTCTCGGGTTAATATCTATTACATTAAAGGTTTTGTAACTATATCCCCCTTTTTTCCCTTTGAACGTACAACAAACTTCAAAAGTATTCCATATAAAAAAAGAAGATGTGATATGATTGCAAATGAGACAACTCTCCAAATGAGACCAAATGAGACATAAAACAATTATAGGTCCCGTACGGACTTCAACAATGAGTAAAATTCATACTGCATAGTCTTCAATTCCCGAAATGAATAATGTAAAACAAACAAAAAATCTAACGGCCTGATGAATGTACAAAATAAATAAGAAAGAAACAAATATAGTATATAGAAACAAACGGCAAACACTGCATTACCGTCTCGTGACTTGAAACAGGCATATACAGATAGTGGCGGGGTTTAACTTTTTAAGGGCACGCCAACACACCCCTAACCTCGGGGCTGCAACCGTGTGTATCAGTGCAACAAGCTTTATACCAAATCAACCGTTATCTCCATCATCTTCATTTTCATCAACCGTAACAAGACATGTTTTAATATTTCTACACATTTCACTCATGGCCACGGGTCTGCACATGAAAGGTTCTGCTCAAAACAAACACGTTATTTTGAGTTTTTCTTTACAAGTACAGACAAGGGTTATGTAGGAAGTCCGAAGACATTTGTTCCTAAAAAAAAAATACCAGCTTCAAACCATCCCTATCAATTCATCCAAGATTTAACAGAGATCTAAAAGGGGGTTTAGGAAGGTTTGATGACATCCATATGCTTGTCTGCAAAGATGCTGGGGAAACAGTATACGAGACGTACACACTATCTTAAATTCGCTCAATTTCATGGTTGGTAACACATTAGATAGCGTCGCACTTTACTTTAAGAAGCATAAATTCCATTGGCATTCAATGTTTCAACAAGGTGTTTTGAACCAAACTCATGGTAAATTTGTAAAGCCAATCCTAAATGAAAAGGAGTAAAACAAAAACGATTGCCTCAACAATTGCTTAGCATTTCCACAATTTCTCTGGTGTCATTTCTTGAGAATAGTCTTGGCTGTATTCAGTTTCATTGAGTAACCATAGAATGAATTGCAATAAATACGAAGGCGTTGACTAAATTAAGAAGGAAGAGACAATTCATCCGAAGTTGGGTAGTCTTCTGTAGAGTTTCTATGTCTTTTCTAAGTAAACTTGAAGCGGAATGAAATATCTGTCCGTTATTTGTGTCTATTACAGTTGCATGACATTTAGATTTTAAGGTCAGTTTTCAATTGACTAAAAGCTTATACGGCATCTTAAATAGTTATTTTGCAACTAAATATTATGTTATATTTGCCTTAAACTTGTTGAAGTTGTTTGACAACTGAATTTCTATAGAAATAAATGAGTTTAGACTGCATTTTACATGTAGAATATTTTAAATTAGAATCAGCCTGAAGAAATGATCTATATTTATTAAGTAACGGTGTCATGAGGAATGACCATTAAATCGTTGTCAATAGCCAAAATAAAATTAGTAAAAGCAGTATCGTGTTCTGAGATATCTGCTTCCACAGGTTTGGATCTGTTTTTCGTTTTTAGCAAATAATTTGTAATGCAACCAAAATGATGAGGTTTTTCTCTATTATGATGAGGTATTTCTTTATTATGATGAGGTTTTTCTCTATCATGATGAGGTTTTTCTTTATTATGATGAGCTTTTTCTTTATTATGATGAGCTTTTTCTCTATCATGATGAGGTTTTTCTCTATTATGATGAGCTTTTTCTCTATTATGATGAGCTTTTTCTTTTCATGATGAGCTTAATATCCAAACAATGCCCATGTCGTTGCACTCCCCGATACTATATACGCGCGTATACGCCCCTTTGACTTCTAATGTAGATACCAAAGATATATTTAGTGTTCATCTAGTCACAAAATAAGATTGAGTATCTTAATATTTGTTACCATTTTTCTTTTAATTTGTTCAATAAAAATATTGTATTTATATGCTTTGTATTCCTCAACCAACTCTTTTTATCCTATATCAAATAATTCTGATGTAATCTGAGTTGTCAAGCTATGCAGATATTTAACTATACCCAAAATGCTAAAATAAAATCTAAGTACTGAAATGACCTTGAAAATCAATTCAATTAGGGTTCAAGGTCTTGATATGGAAATCCATTGTACTACATTTAATTGAAATCAAATGACATATTTTGATTGTAGTGTTTATTTCTGCTGAAAATTTCAGTTCCATAAAGACCTAAACCTTTGACGCATGGCCTTGTAGGGTTCAAGGTCTTGTTATGACTATTTACCGGATTTTTTCTAGCATAAGCAACATGTCGGGTGCCACATGTGGAGCAGGATCTGCTTACCCTTCCGGAGCATCTGAGATCACCCCTATTTTTTTTTTTGGGGGGGGGGGGGTTCGTGTTGCTTATTCTTAAGTTTTCTATGTTTTGTCTTTTTCAAATTTATCAGAGTATTGGGCAAGTGCATTTTAAATTTTGTATCTTTAAAAAAAAATTATGCCCATCTTGTAGAATTCTGCAAACACGACGCCCATCTAAAAACTTCTGTAAAGTGGTTCCCCATCTATCAGTTATGACTAGCTTCTTTTTCTTTTTCAAAACATATTGAACATGAGAATCACAAAATAGGCTAGTTGTGTGTTGGTTGATAGAGTGTATGTGAATGTACGGAAGCCTTTTAGGGCCATGTTAATTTACTTTTCTAATTTGAACAGTCCCCTTTATCTTGTCAGTAACAAATATTACTGGAGAAGTCAGGCGAAACCAAGAATTTCAGTACTTCGTAGGAACTGGCAGATACCAGGATATTCCTCTACACCTCAGACTTTAATGATATTGCTGCTCAGGTGAGGTAGAGGATGAGATACACTTTCTGGTTCATTGCACCAAATGTAACAAGGACTGACACAATTTGTTTCAACATAATAAGTTTGCTTAAATGCGTCCTCCCGAAAAGTCATTTTGGTTAAGGACATGTGATGGCATAACAACTTTGAAAACATTTGACTAATTTTAACCATAGTCACTGTATGGTAGATACTGTAATGCTTTAATTTGAAATTGCTAACACACATTTGTTAAATCCATATTATTATAACTGCTTGTTTGATTGGTTATAATTTTGTCATTTGTACTTACGCTACGTCCCTTGGTGTCTCCTTCAGTTTAGCAATCAAACAAATGGCCCCGATTTATCTATTTACGTTTTTATTCTTGCTGGCTTTGTTGGTCGCGCGGAGATTCACATGAATCATAAATGTCCAAGCTATAGGCAATCAATTAACCAAAATGTGTGTCCCCCTTCTTCTGTCGCAAGCATCCTCATTACAGACAACTACACATTTAAATATAATGTTTTTGTTATTATCACATCAGTAGCATACATTGATTTTTTGTACTGTATTGTGCTTATAGTTTAATTATGATTGTACCTTTGTCATTGCCTTCCAAGAGGCACTACTTCGAAGAAGAAAAAAAATCCCAATCGTATCATTTTCAATGTGCTAGGTATTCAGTGTTTTAACCACATGAAGAATATAAACAAACCACAAGGAAGTACTTATATCTTTATTTATTAATGACAAACGTGCGCCTTCTGTGAACGATTCTACATAAACAAAAATACCAATAAACGACTTCAAAAGCCCACGTGTACTCGCTTGTGCAGGGTCATTTCATGTCTTATATAAACAATTCCCAAGTAAAATGTACCATGTGACAATCTTTATGTAATTTCCTGGAGTCTGTAATGTGCTAAATATAATGCCGTCTGCTCTTTTCATAATTATTCCTTTTTTATCTTGTCCTTTGTTCTGGCAGAATTCTATTATTGTTGAACTAGAAAAACATATGTTATTACTGTATATTCAATATATAATCGTAGACTAGTGCATAATATTTAAAAATGTGTTCTTTTAATGTATAAGCTGATTTATTTTTTAAATACAAACAACCATTATGATGCATTTGAAGTACTGAAGATGTAGGATACTGATTCAACAGTCCTAAAATACTGAATATCAGTATTAATACATAATTTTAGTAAGACAGATAGAATCAATATTGAACAAAATTAATGACAATATTTTATAATAATTATAAACAATTTTTTTTTACATTAAATAGTACGCAATTAAATATTTGATCAACATGAAGAAGAACGTAGTAGTAATACAGAATAAAAATTAGCCATGTTATTTTGTAGATTCATTGATAAAGTTGTGCGGAGAAAATCCAGATATACTCTCAACATTGTCTTTTTGTATATATGAAAAACATCATTAAGTAATCCTACATGTAAATGGTCAGAATTACGTCTGACAAGATAACCATAGCGTAACGCTGCCGCCAACATAGAAACAGACCATGCAGACGCCAAGATAGTTGTGCAACATTTGATAATTAAGGAATCTTTCTTCAAAGAATATAAAATCTTGTGATTTACGTGAGGGATTTCTACATGAAGTGGTTATTATCACTCGGTAAAGATATAACGATGTAACAAGTGTATGAACTCTACGTAAGGAATGTCTACGATTCTCAAGACGCTTTCTGGATGGTTTAATTCTGCTCCAACCTGTCTAGGTGGCAAAATAGAAAACAGCAAACACAGAAATATTTATTATAACAATAACAAATGCACATAAGTAAACATCATAACGAAAAATAGATAAATATAAATATATATTAAAAAAGATATAAAACAGTCTAAATTGAAAACAACGTTCAAACCTATGATTGCGTTGGACAAAAACCGCAATTGTGTACGTGTCTAAATACAGCACAAACAACGTTTTTCAACAGACCAAAAAATGAAGAAAAAAGGTATATACTAGTAAATACATTGATTTTCTGAGTTGAATTTAAAACAAATCATTTTTTTTTACATTTTTTGTTTGTGGTATGTTACAATATGATTAAAAAAAAACAATTCATTTGTTGTTAACGTCATAGGAAAAGTGTTAAAATGAACAATCCAACTTATTTTGTTCACAAAATTTACTACATAGTCATGAATATCCCTATTATCCAGTAATATAATTTATGATGAGCATTTATAAGACATTTTAGACATTTGCTGAAGATGTTATATGTTTGCCTGTAATTGATCCAAAGGTTTAAATAAATAATGAACATGAAAACGAATGACTGTCCGTTAGTGTTGTATGTTAAAGCAAGACATAAATATCACATCAAGGTGGAGAACAGTTTTACATGAAATGAAAATAGATTAAAAAGAGGAAATTTGAGACGCAAACACGGAACGAATTTTGACTGCCCTGTCTTATAGAAACACAAGGAGTAAAAGGATAAAATGGACATGGGAACAGTCCTTTTTTATGTGTTTAACTGATATCAGTGAAATCAACGTTTCAAAATGCATATATATGTATTTGCACTTTTGACTTGAGATACGTTTTCGAAATTTAATATGCCTATTCTCTAAAACCTGTTCTAGTGAGTGGGCAGTAATTATCACAAAACAATCCATTTGTTGTTTCTTTTGTTTTGTTTTTATCATTTATTTCACTAGTATCAACATTATACGCCTTATTATCAAAATTCTTTTGACACCATGCACCACTTTAATCTTGCCAAGTCGATAATAAACGAAATCAAAAGAAGGGGTCAGCATGTTATCGTTTATAAATTTCTGTACCATTCAGTAAATATTTCAGGCGCGAAAGACTATGATTTATTGCCGTTATGTAGATATATATAATTAAATCCAATGGAAACGGCTTCACACCATTCACAAAGACTATAATGCAGGATGAATGGATACAAAATAACGGAAGAATCATATCAAATATAACGGACCTACATGTATACATGAACGAGGGTGTTAAACGTACAGATCTTTTTATGTGTAAATCCCATACTAGTACTTTCCTTTCCTTTATTTTTTTAACAAAAAAATAAAAAAAATATACGTTTGCTAGAAAAAAGTCTTGAATAAAGTACCAACTCTTCATGCTTACTATTTCCTAGTGAACTAGCACATCCTACTCACCGTGTCAGCCTAGTAAAAAGCAGAGTTTATATCCATTTCATATATGTAGAAATCTCAAAAGAGCCACGTGCACGACTACGATGTCTCAACGATTAGAAAATGATTCAACTATTATGCGCAAATGATTGAACGATGGACAAATGTCATCAATCATCGATGGACAAATGTCATCTACCATCGATGGACAAATGCCATCAACCATCGATGGACAAATGTCATCAAGCATCGATGGACAAATGTCATAAAGCTTCGATGGCCAAATGTCATCAACCATCGATGACCAAATGCCATCAATCGTCGATGGCCAAATGCCATCAACCATCGATGGACAAATGTCATCAACTATTGATGAGCAAATGTCTCAACTATCGATGTCAAAATGTCATCAACCACCGATGGACAAATGTCATCAACCACCGATTGCCAAATGTCATCAACCATCTATGGACAAATGTCATCAACCAACGATGGACAAATGTCATCAACCATCGATGACCAAATGTCATCAACCATCTATGGACAAATGTCTCAACTATCGATGTCAAAATGTCATCAACCACCGATGTACAAATGTCATCAACCATCGATGGACAAATGTCTCAACTATCGATGTACAAATGTCTTAACTATCGATGTACAAATGTCTCAACTATCGATGTTCAAATGTCTCAACTATCGATGTACAGATGCCTCAGCGATTGGAAACTGCCTCAGCGATCGACACAAACCTCAATGATCAAACATCTGAAGTTGATATGTCTTACCTGTTCTCATATGCCGGCATCTTTAATAGATCACAAGGACTCATTTTTTGAAAAAGAAAGAAAAAGTTTTACATTAAGTTTTATGCAAGTACTGTATCTTTTTTAGCCATGGCGTTGTCAGTTTAATTCGATCTATGAGTTAGACTGTCCCCCTGGTATCTGTCGCACCTCTTTTGTATAAGTTTTATGCCTGTTAACCCGAATAATTCAGTCGTTATATTCCGCTGATCTACGAAGGCTACATTAACTCTCGTGTGGGAGAAAATCGGACACGGAAAGGGCTTGAATTATTCGAGTTATATGCCTGTAAGTATGTTAAGTACTGTTTCTGGTTAATTATCTGTTGTCTGGGATGAATTTTTACTGACATTTAGACCACAACGTAAATTTTACGGTTACAGAAAATATTGTTCATTGAACATGGAACGTTACAAAGGTTGTGCCAAGTCAACAGTTCTTTTATTTACAGTATATTTATATCTCGATGAACTTTGAATCCTTTTAGGAAGGCTATGCACTTTATACTTTCAATCATTCATTTTAAAGACAGACAAGATCTTTCTAATGGTCACCCTCTCATACTCAGCTGTGCACTATCTATTATCATGTTCCTTTCATGTCATGTATGCAGAAAACACTTTATCAAATATTTTACAGCTGATAAAAGATATATTATACCTTAATTATTGCTTAAAATATGTCTGGTTTGTACGAACCATTTTGTTTTGGACGAATGTAAATTTGGTCAAAATAATATACGATTAGATACTTATTAAGTGTGTACCATGGTAAAATATTCTAGAAAACCCTACACGATATGTGTTTTAGAAGATATATATACCGTGTGTACCGGTCACTTTTGGTAATTTGATATTCACGGTAGCCATGTAATACTAAACACCTAGTGACTGGTTATAAGGGTAATAGCAAGTTTGCTGTCCCTGAGATTCTTACTATGCTCGAGGACGCATGATCTTTTTTATTATTAGTTGTTATTGGCTTTAAACCAGCTGTAAATAACTTCGAGTACTCTCAGATATGTGCTTCGTTTCTTTTTGATGTTGGAACGTACAAATACCCGGCCACGCCCACTTTATGTTATATTTGTATCCATTTGAGGGGTTTAGCCTTTTTTAACTGAGTTTTACAGTTAGTTTTCATGGTGAATTGTTAAAAACTATCTCAGGTAAGGGGGAGGAGCTTTTTAGGATCCCGCTAACATGTCAGTTTACCCCGCCACATTTGTATGTATGTGCCTCTCACATGCCAGGAACCTGTGTTACATTTATTTATTTTTTCGCTTGTTTTTGTTATCATTAATTAGGCCGTTATAGTTTTCTAGTTTAAATTGTTTTACATTTGTGATTTCGGGACTATGCGGTATTGGCTTTACTCATTGTAGAAGGCCGTACGGTGTCTTATGGCTGTTAAATTCTGTGTCGTTTGGTCTCTTGTGGAGTTGTCTTATTGGGAATTATACCACAATCTAATTAAAATGTAGTATTACGAAATCAGAGGTCAATATTCTAATTAGATTGATTATACCACATCTTCTTATTAAAACTGCCCCAGCTAGAATTTCAGAAATAGCTGTACAAAACACTACAACATGTCTATCAAATTAGCACGAAACTTTGTATCCTACCTGATTTATTACACCACAGACAAGGAGGTGGACATGTGAAAAGAGCAACTCGTTCAGGTCTGTTGACAGGATATGACAGCTTTATTTATAATAAAAAGATATATTGACAAAAATGAGAATAAGATAAGGTTGTGCGATGAGAATTTAATCTATATTAAACACTATTTAATCCATAAATTAGAGTGAAATGAATACCAGTGTTAACAGATGCAAAAATATGTAATGGGGAGGGTTTACTTTCTCATGATATTATATGTTTTGATGATACTCTTGATATCTGAGGCGACATCTGAGGTACAAAAGAATCACGAAAACTGATAAAACTAGCATCGAACTTAGATCACATTTACATATACTTGTACACTAAATAGGATGTAGTGGACAGATTAATACAAAAAGTTAACCACAAGACATGACAAAGTACTATATCAATTGATTGATATGCTTGTAATGAGCCCTTTGATTAGCATTTTATTCTCGTATACCGGTATCAAAACAAAACAAAACAAAAACCTTTTAAACATGAATACCGAAACTATAGTAAAGAGATATTGAAACAAGCTTTAGTTAGTCGTTTTATGATATCCTCATTAAGTAAGCCTGTTGTATGATTTGTGTGTTCAGGAATCGTTTAACTTTTAGTGGTAGTCAATGTAAACAAATTAACAATATTAACCGGCAAAGAGCTTTATTTTAAATTTTAAGTTTAAAGATTTAAACAAAACAAGGTAAGCATACGAAAGTTTAAATAAAACCACGATATCTCTAAAAGGTTCATCAGCATAATTTGTGCAAAGAGGGACGAGAGATACCATAGGGACAGTCAGACTCATAAATCGAAAATAAACTGACAACGTCATGGCTAAAAATGAAAAAGACAAACAGACAAACAATAGTACACATGACACAACATAGAAAACTAAAGAATAAGCCACACGAACCCCAACTTAACCGTCGTTCTACAACACCCTCTTGTATAAACTTGGGTGATCTTACAATAAAATGTATGATAACCTTCAATGTATATGTCACTGTAACGCCTGCTATCCTGTCACGTGTTAATTTTATTACGACATCGGTCAATTAATGCTAATTTCTAATCACGAAAACTTTAACCCTTTTGATTGATAGTGAAATAAACAAACCACCAGGAACTCTGCGCTGTCATTAATTATCGTTGTTTCAACTTTTATCCACAGATCAAATTTTCTCTGCTAATCGGGGTTTGATAATTTTCTACTTTAGCCACGCCTCTCGTAATGAAACATTTTCATAACGTTCAACATCACATGCTGGGTTAGTTCAAAGTTATGCAAGGAATAGAACAGAGGGTGGAAAAAATAATTAAAGATTTATTAACGTAAAGTCTATTCAAACTTTATCAATATGAAAGACATTTTGAAATATTTTGGATTTAGCCTATGTTTGTTTTTCAAAGAATAAATTGGAACTTTGCAGAGGACAATGGTAAAATTCGACAAATATCCTTCTACATTGATGGAATGTCTTGATAGCCAGGGAGATGCTTTGACCGTTCCGAGTAATTTGTTTTGTAATGCAACATGGGATACAATCTTGTGCTGGCCTCCAACTTTAATTGGATCAATTACAAAACTTCCATGTCCTGGAAAACACGACACTGGAATGGAAAGACAGTCATATGCGTCCAAAGAGTGCGGACTTGATGGGAACTGGATTGGAATACACCCTGGGAAGGAAATATTTCCGGAAGAATTTGAACCCGGCTGGACAAATTATAGTGAGTGCATTGGTGTCATTTACGAAACTGTGAAAAATACGTCAGATAATATCATGAACGTTTCTGAGAGCGCATCAGTTAGCGTCGGCGCATTGTCTATACCACATAACGGAGCCGATATTTTTGGAGCTGCGCTTTTAGTACTTTCTTTGATATTGATTTTGGCTTCCCTTGGAATTACATGTTGTAATAATGCAATCCAATCGACAAGAACAAGATTTTATAGAAATTTGTTCGCAGCTTTTATTTTCCACGACGTACTGGAATTGGTCGTTCGGATTGGTCGTGTTTTCCACTCTGACGCCATAATCCGAGACATTGAAACTTGTGTGTCGTTTGGTGTTTTGTTGACACTATTGTCTACCGCAATTTTCTCTTGGTTTTTGATGATAGGAATTTCGTTTATGTTGACGTTCAAAGGTGTTGTTGTTGAGAACCGGATGTACTATGTTATGTGTTTGCTTGGCTGGTTCATGCCAACTGTCGTGACTATAACCTGGTTAAGTGTCACTGTTCTTGGCGGGAATTTGTCATGCTGGGATGGAGAACTTTACATCGCACGAATGACATCAAGCTTTTGGATCATACAAGGATCAATCGTTTTATGTCTGTTGTTTACGTGGTTGTGCATTCTGAGTTTTCTTTTGAGGTACAAAGAATGGGAAATGCACAGAAAGTATAGTGAAAACAAAGATCTTGCAGTTGAACTTACTAACATCAAACAAAGTGGATACAAAATGTTTGCAACTATGTGTTTTATAACCGGGGCATACATTATTTACTTGTCGTGTTCCCAATCACCGTTGACAGAATCACTGTCGTACTTGTTGGTCTTGGTTATGTTTTCTCGTGGAATAATTGTTGCCGTTTTCATGTGTTTCCTTGAAGAACACTGCAAATGCTGGGATGGAGTGTACGCGGTTGAAGGAAGTACTACTACAGACAGTGAGAGTTTGAGCTCCAGAAACAGTAGCCATCCCAGTCATTACGGCCACCATACCGTTTTGCCTAACCATGGTATAATATCTATGTAACTTTTGCTTCAAAAGCGTTGTAATTAAATTTAGCTATTGTAAATAAATTTTCAGAATATTTCTGTATTCTCATGTCTTTTCTCAAAAGAAAATTTCTTTTTATTAGTTTTATAGGTTATAGGAAATTTAGAAGTAAAAAATTCATATTTTGTATGTGTACATAAAGAGTGAGTTACATACAGCTTTTCGAGTATAAAGGTACCACAGAATGGGAAAAGTTTAAAGCTTAACTCATATATAAAAACTCCTGTTTCATCACCGTAGATTTACGTATTTGCCTGAATTTCTGTAGAAAAGGTTGTCCATTGTTTATCAAAATGAAAATTGACCATAACCAAGGATATTTTGTATAAAATTCTTTATCATAACTCGTTAAACTTATAACAATCATATATAAGATAAGATAAGAATTTTATTAATCTAATCAAGAACCCATAAAGGGCATCATTTTACAACACAATATGATTGGAAAAAGCAAAACAGAAAACTAATACCATTCTATAACGTTATGGACAGGATCAGAGCCTAACACAACATAGTGTTTTATATAACTATTATATCAAGTGTTATAACAATAAAATATTATATTATTTTATATATATATATATATATATACACCATTTTGAAATAATTTTTCATTTTTATTAATGATATTATCAATGAATCTGGTAGTACTTCTTTCTGTGAAATAACTTCCCGGAAACCATAAATCTCATTTCGTATAACGAAAGTTTTACCTTTCCCAATCTGGTCCGAGTCCAGTTAATCATAAATTTATCATGATTGATTGCTGTGGTGGTCATTCCCTATCTATAATTATCTGTCAAAATATGCCAATTAATTTACATTTGAAATGTGATCCAGCTGTTTATTAACACAAGATACTGACTAATTTGTTCCTTATTGACTGGTTTTATTAAACAATTTGACAAAATAAAGGTTTCGTTATTATTTTATTTGGGATGACATTAATTTAAAATCAATATCCCATTTGGTTGTCCCATGACTGTCACTGCAACAGACGTCAATCACTCCATTCCGTAACAGGAATGAATTATGAATCATTGCGAATGGCTGAGAAATTCAGTCACAAGATTCAAAATACTTTTTTTCACTTGGTAAACAAAATTAATTTTACAGGAATATAATCGCGCAGACCAAGAAGATTCTCCTATAACCTCTTTGGGCAGACAAAATGAAAACAACAAACTTGATACCATGCAAAAGCACATCTTATTGTTAGCTTTGTACCAATTTTCCTTATTAAGACTAAGTTGTGCTTTTGCATGGTATCAAGTTTGTTGTTTTCATCTTTTTTGTCTGCGCGATTATATAAAGCTAACAATTAAGTCTTGATTTTGATCATTTTGGGACTATCCTCGTATCATCACCAGACTCAAGCTAGCGAACAATGATTAACTTTGTCTGTGTTAAAATGGAATTGCATTTCGTCTTCCTGCTGGAAATTATTGTCATCAGATTCACGTTTCGTGGTATTGCAAAGCCACGGATTTTTAGGCATGATCATATTGTAGAGTTTTCTTAATGTTCGCTGGATTATTGTTCAGTCGCTAGCTTGAGTCTGGTCGTATCATCATCACAATATGTTTGTCGCTTTCAAAGTTTTATTGTACAAGTTTTCTTGATATCATTTCTTGTTGAATTATCGATAATGACAACCGTATAAATGAAAACTTCGATCAAACTTTGACGGACTTTGATGGAACAGAGACCCTATTTTTTTTTATTTTTTTTGAAACATGGATGGACCTTGACCGAGTTTGTTTTTAATTTCCTAGTGAAAATATTGCTTGTATATAAGTTTCGATATATTTTTCAATTGATAAATAATTTAGAAATTATAATAAATTAATGTTCAAACTTCTCTGCCAAAGGTGACCTTGGGTGGATTTAAGCGTTCATGATAAAGGTTAATCCAAAATAAAGTCTTTTTAAGCACTAACTATAAAAAAAGAAGATGTGGTATAATTGCCAATGAGACAACTATCCACAAAAGACCAAAATGACACAGACAATAACAACTATAGGTCACCGTACGGCCTTCAACAATGAGCAAAGCCCATACCGCATAGTCAGCTATAAAAGGCCCCGATAAGACAATGTAAAACAATTCAAACGAGAAAACTAACGGCCTTATTTATGTAAAAAAAAACAAAAAACAAAAAAACAAAAAAACAAAAATGAACGAAAAACAAATATGTAACACAAAAACAAACGACAGCCACTGAATTACAGGCTCCTGACTTGGGACAGGCACATACATAAATAACGTGGCGGGGTTAAACCTGGGACAGTGGTATAACAGTTCAACATAAGAACGAACTATAAAAAATCAGTTGAAAAAGGCTTAACTCATCAGATGGACAAAAATACAAGTGGGCGTGGCTCGGTACTTATACATCCCGACACAAAAAGACACAATGAACAGATCTGAGAGTATTTTGTGTATGATACTCCATGTTTCAAGCCCTATATATATATCCAATCTTTGTTGCTAATGTTTTTGTGTATTTTGGCGTTTCTATAATGATATTCAAAAAGACGGCAAATTATTAATTTGGTTTGGTGGTCGTACGTATCATAGTTGTACAGAGAGGGCAAATTGAAGGACCGGCATTGGATTAAAAAATCTTGTGTGCAAGAACTTGTCTTTTGAAAGATTCTTTAATAAGCTTGTTTAATGTTCTTTCGAAAAGTGGGAAAAACTAGTTAAAGGGTGTAATAAAAACAAGCATGCGCTTAACACTATTTCAAACGTACGTTAAAAGTAAATGGACAAGAAATATATTTTTATTACATTTGTATATTCCAAGCTTTACAATTTGTCATGTTGAAATAATCACACAAGTCATTGCATAACATAAATATGAGTGTCAGACAGCAACACAATAATACGAGTCGGAAAAGGGGATCAACGTTCGTTCTTCCATAATGAAGAGATTCGAGGTTCTTTACTTTTTAACAGGAAAAACGTCCACTGTGGCCACATGGTAGCTTACACTATTAAAGATCTATGGTTGATCCCCGTCTGGATTAAATAACATTCTTAAAAATTGACATATAGTGCCTCCACTGCTTAGCATGCGATACCGGTATTGAGGGGTATGAGCAATAACCAGTCACCTCAGAGTCTGAATACTATACTGTGTTGAAATTAATTGACGAGGTTCGAGGTTCTTCTCTTTTGAACAGAATCATATATAAAAGAAATTTAGGAAAAGAAATGAAATGATGTAACTATTCATGACATAAACCCTACACACATAACAAAACAAATGTACGGCATCCTATATCTCAAAGTGATAGTGGGGTCTATAAAAAAACCTCTTCAAAGATACCAGGCTTATAACCTGGTACCCTAGAAACGAGTTTCGTCTGAATATCACTCACCACCAGTGTCGATTGAGTCAAAATACATGTAGTTGGAAGGTCAACTCAAATACAAAGTTGAGCAATATCAACCGAAAATTCTTACCCAGCAAAATCTCGCATCTCAATGCGAATGCATGGGCAATACCGATAACAAATTAATTGAAAGCACAACGAAATGAATTGATTGATTTGCTCGATTTTTGCCTCTCGTTCAGTGGCAGATAGTTCATGCACGAAGAAAGGGGATCAGAACGTTCATAGCAGTTCGTAAGAATGAGCCAAAACAACTGACTGAATACATGAAAATTTGATTTTAAATTCAAATTTACACAAAGATGTAATTAAATGTATACTGCATTTGTCATGCGTTACCATGCACGGTTATTATTCCTCCGCTCTCCTTGTATAGTTTTTACAATAATAGTGCATCGTATCTTTTGCATCTCGGACGAGACAACATATTCAATGCAAAAACTTGTTCTCGATAACAAAAAAATAATGTTACAAAAAATAAGTGTTCTTTTAGGTGGTATTTTTAAGAACAGTTTTCAGACGAGGAAACATAAAGATTACACAGGGATTAAGTGCTAAAACATTCCAGAACATGAAAGGCCACTTTAATACACATAAATATACTGGTAAACAATTTGCATCTGGTCAGCATTATTGCCAATCTATCTTAATAATTTGACAGATATCCATCTTCAAAATCAATTAATAAAAACTCGAGACGAGCGATTACAGATTGGTCAATCAATACTCGAGAGATCGGTTTCTATTGGCTCGTTTGCAGCAGAAAGCTATTAACATAACATCAAAACGTTTTGCTGATGGAAGTCGTTAGATCATTACAGAAATTACTTTTATTCTTAAAATGCAGTGCAGATGTAACTTTTGGTAAAATAGATGTTTTCAGTCTGAACGATTTTGACACCGGAAGTTTGTATTACACAATACAGCTTATAACGAATATATAGACTTCAAAAACGGTAACTGCCAATTGTTTTCTGTTCATCCTAAGAAAATTCATTACAAGACGAAATGGTGCGATATTATATAGTTTAGTGCGCAGTAACCATGTATTGTAAAGACATCATACATCCATGTATTTATCAAAAAGGAACGCTTAGTATTCATTATAATTCAAAATTGGCAAGAGTTAGATCATGCCATCACGACTTATTAAAGTGCTTTTCAATAAAGTATTAAAGGGTTGAGCTTATTTTCAGTTGTTTTGACATCGTATGAAATTCAGATACCAATTAATGAACGATTAAATTATGTATTACGACAAGGGGCGGGGTTACTACCTTTGACTTACCATGTAGGCCTTGCACGGTCAGTTATGTATTACAGATATTGTTTACAACCACAATTTCGGAAACGGTTCTTGCAACCCAACTGGAAATTCAATAAATCTTCAGACGCGGTTATGGCGAAATTATTAGATATCCTACATAAATAACTTGTCAGATGCAGTACCGACGAAATGATTAGATATCCTACATAAATAACTTGTCAGATGCAGTACCGACGAAATGTTTATATATCCTACATAAATAACTTGTCAGATGCAGTACCGACGAAATGTTTATATATCCTACATAAATAACTTGTCAGATGCAGTACCGACGAAATGATTAGATATCCTACATAAATAACTTGTCAGATGCAGTACCGACGAAATGTTTAGATATCCTACAAATATAACTTGACAGATGCAGTACCGACGAAATGTTAGATATCCTACATATGCAACTTGTCAGAAGTAGTACCTACTAAATGCTAGATATCCTACATATAATTACTTGTCAGAAGTAGTACCGACGAAATGTTTAGATATCCTACATATTTAACTTGTCAGATGCAGTACTGACGAAATGTTAGATATCCTGCATATATAATTTGTCAGAAGTAGTACCTACTAAATGCTTAGATATCCTACATATATAACTTGTCAGAAGTAGTACCGACGAAAGGTTTAGATATCCTACATATATAACTTGTCAGAAGTAGTACCTAGTAAATGTTTAGATATCCTACATATAAAGGATGTCGCGTGCAGTACCGACGACATGTTTAGATATCCTACACATATAACATGTCAGATGCAGTACCTACTAAATGTTTAGATAGCCTACATATATAACTTGTCAGAAGTAGTACAGACGAAATTTTTATATATCCTACATATATAGGATGTCGTGTGCAGTAATGACGAAATGTTTAGATATCCTACATATATAACACGTCAGATGCAGTACCTACTTAATGTTTAGATATCCTACATATATAACTTGTCAGAAGTAGTACAGACGAAATGCTAAGATATCCTACATGTATAACTTGTCAGATGCAGTACCGACGAAATGTTAGATATCCTACATATATAACTTGTCAAAAGTAATACCTACTAAATGTTTAGATATCCTACATATATAACTTGTTAGAAGTAGTACCTACTAAATGTTTGGATATTCTATACATATATAACTTGTCAGAAGTAGTACCTACTAAATGTTTAGATATCCTACATATATAACTTGTCAGAAGTAGTACCTACTAAATGTTTAGATATCCTACATATTTAATTTGTCAGAAGTAGTACCTACTAAATGTTTAGATATCCTACATATATAACTTGTCAGAAGTAGTACAGACGAAAGGTTTAGATATCCTACAAATATAACATGTCAGATGCAGTACCTACTAAATGTTTAGATATCCTACATATATAACTTGTCAGAAGTAGTACAGACGAAAGGTTTAGATATCCTACATATATACTTGTCAGAAGTAGTACCGACGAAAGGTTTAGATATCCTACATATATAACTTGTCAGAAGTAGTACCGACGAAAGGTTTAGATATCCTACATATCGAATAATGCTATGATGTTGTCGTCGTCTGCGTCGTCATCGTCCAAAGACACACTTGATTTCCGGACAATAATTTCAGTTAAAGTGAATGGATCTCTATGCATTGAACAAGTTTCAATACCACAAACAGATTGAGTTTGGGGTCATAGAACTAACAGTTTAGGAATAAGGGGCCAAACACTTGTTTATTATTTCCCGACAATAACTTGTGTGAAAATGTATGGATCTCTCTAAAATTTTACATAAAGTTTCTTATCTCAATATCTTGGATTGAGTTTGGGATTCATTTTTCCAAACAGTAGGGGCACAAAGGGGGAGGCTAAAACAAGCAATTTTCTAGTTTACAGCCCATTACTTTTGTTTAAGTGTATGGATCTCTCGTGCACATTGTACACCAATGTTCCATACCACAAAGTTAAGGCTGGGATTTGAGTTTTTTGGTAATTTCTCAAAAGGGTGGTTCCAATTTTTTTGGGGGGCTCATAATTTTCTGAAAAAGTTTCAAGGAGAAATCTTTAATTGCACAGTATTGGGCAATAGATTTTAAAGATATTTGACCACATCTATTTTGTGTCGGGAACCTAAATCATATCAAAAATTTAATTTTGATAACAATCCAAATTCCGACAGTATCAAGCTTGAATATTGTGTCCAAACTTGTCCCAAATGATCAGGGTTCAATGTCTGCGGTCGTATCAGGCTACGCTCAGCGAAAACAATCAATAGCATAAACAAAACGAACAAGAAAATATAAGAAAAATAAAAGTTAACCTATGTGAACCATATTTACCAATGCTAATGGCTACAAGGTCACAAGTTATTGCATTGGCGGGTCCGGTGGTTGGAACCCCCCTTTTTAGGCCGATCAATGCATTTGAAAGGGAGCATACAGCTGGAACCCCCTTTTTTACTCTGGGTTGGGACCCCCTTTTTAAAATGGCTGGATCCGCCCCTGTATTGGAATAGTTTGTATTCAGGGTAAAACAATAATTTATTGTATTCATAAATTTGGATAATTGGTGTCAAAATGTGAGATTATTTTTCAAAAGTCTGTGAATAAATTATTTCTTGATATTCTTCTTTTAATATTCAATAATTGAAGATGAGACGTCTATACACACCATCTTCATAATATTTTAGTTCGGTTGGAATATACCCAGTTACATATTGTCGATTATATATATTATAGAGTTTGCACAATGAATAAACAAGCAATGTAGGAATGGTAGAAACACGAGTTAAGCATCTTGTAAGTAAATGTAAATGTTCCAATGACATCAGTAATTAAGACAGCAGAACAAATTAAACATGTTGAAGTCATTGTTTGGACACCAACATAGTTTATTGTTTTAGTATATTTTTTTTCTCACCAAAATAAACATCAAAAGTACGGAGTTTTATATTCTCCCTCATGAAAACGAGTGTATGTTTATTTTTGTAAAAATAAATCCTTTACAAATCCACAAGACGCCAAGGTTGTCCGTTCATTGTTGTGGAAACACTAGAGAGAAAAGCTTTTAGATATAAAGCAATGATAAATGAAAGAATTATAGATAAAATATAACATAGAAAATCATCTTTAAAGAAACCCAATGCCGCTGAATTATCAAGGGATTTACTACTTACTGGTAACAAACTTAATTAGTTTGTTTACTATTTTGAAACTATATTTTAGTGCAGGTATAATAGACCATTACGTAATATAAATAGATTGGCTTCAATCATTTTAATCATTAAAAACAACTGAATAAAATTTTCAAACTCAAATGTTCAAATTGGGAACTAGCCAGAGTTACCTCATATATATGTTGGAATTAAGAAATATTAATGTCTCTAGCGTCCTCAACTATTGGCCAGGGGAGCAAATTCAGTGACTGAATGTAACGTCGGCTCTCTCGTGATACCATCTTCGAGTATTTATGGTCTTGAGAAACGACGATAATCCGTCGGAAAGAGTCGACAAATGGCTGATCTGTGCTAAGGGAGAGCAATTATATATCTCTTGCACGTATAAGATACCCTCGTAGATTTAAAAAAAAGCAGCCTAATGCTACTACAAAGCAGCACTCACATCAGCAAAGTACGACGGTGTTGTAATAAACTTGTTTTCAACGATAAATATTTTTTTAAAACTATTGGCCAATTCTGAGGGCCAGTTACGGGGCGCCGAATTGGACTCCTGTTGTTTTGTACTCGAAATTCAATTTTGTACGGACAAAATGACCGAGTTAATTTTGTTCAACAAAAATGAGTTCAGTTTATCAAAATTTGTAGCATACTACAAATTTAAAATTTTGTCATACAAAATTATCTTTCAGAGGATAAAAGTTACATTTGTCATGACCAAATTCATTTTTGTAACACAGACTTTACTTTTGTTACCTAATTTGAAAATTGGGGGACAAAAGTCAATTTTGTATGCAAATTAGTTTAGATTCTGTAAACTAATTTGCATACAACATTGATATTTTGTCACAAAATTCAGTTTTGTGTTTATTTTTGTGTAGACAAAATTGAGTTTTGTTAAACAGAAGTGAAAATTTATCGCAAAAGTCAATGTTGTGCCACAAAAGTCAATTTTGTGTCACAAAAGTCAATTTTATGTCACAAAAGTCTTTTTTGTCACAAAAGTCAATTTTGTCTACACAAACATAAACACAAAATTGAATTTTGTAATGACAAAATTCATTTTTGTAGACAAAATTCAATTTTTGTGTTAACAAAATTGACTTTAGTGACACAAAATTGAATTTTATAATGACAAGATTCAATTTTGTGTTTATTTTTGTATAGACGAAATTGAGTTTTGTTAAACAGAAGTGAAAATTTAAAACAAAAGTCAATTTTGTGTTTCAAAATTCATTTTTGTCACAAAAGTCAATTTTGTATGCAAAAATTCAATTTTGTCAAATAGGTCTAATGCAAATATAAACTTATTTGCCTACCTATTTGACAAAATTGAATTTTGTCATCACAAAATTGAAGTTCTCATAAAATAAGTCTGTATCACATAGTTTTGTAAGACAAAAATGATTTTGTTATGACAGAATTGGATTTTGTACAAAACCACAAGAGTCCCATTCGGCGCCCCGTGCCAATTGACGCTAAAATAAATTAATGAAGCTTTTACAAAGATTATATATTTAAACTTTATTTCAAATATGTATCCGCAAAAAGCCAGACTGAGAAAAACGAACCCCATAAAAAACAGAGGTGATTTCTGGTGCTACAGAAGGATAAGCAGATTCTGATCCATATTTACTAAGCTAACAATAATTGGACCCAAGGGTAGCCACATGTAATACCACCTGGCAAATACCGTGAAACAGGAAAAACAATTGTAGTGTTGCTCTGTAATCACTCAGTATGTTCTGTATAAGACATAGTCATGATAGTGTCAACCGTATTAAACTATATTTTATCGTGTCGTGACTCGGGGGGGCCACTTGCTATATAATTAGTGGTAGGGATGAGCCGCTGGAATAGGTCACTTTTTCATGCTGTATGATATATGAAAAGGGTGAGAAATTCAGATTAAATATATCAATAGGTTGATATTATCACTTGCTTGATTATATCATAAGTATCTGAAACTAATCAGATGTCCGTATTTATTTTTGATGCGGTTAAACCACAGTCATAAATGCATCAGTTATTTGTCAAACCAATTAAACTCTATTTATTCTGATGTGGTATTTCCACTGATGCCAGTGATAGATGCAATAAATCCAACTATTTTGACATTTCCACCTAAGTAACATTCAAGGGTAAAATGTATACATAAAACATAACAATTATTTAAAGAAATTCCATTGTGACAGCGTCCTTTAAGAGGGAACGGCAATGAAACTTTTTATTAGTTTTTAATTAATATCTAAACATGTTAAAATCAGTGAAGGTATTACACTCTGGGGTGATATTACAGATATCTGACCATAGATGTAATACCATCTATGATCTGACCAAACGTCTTTTATATGTATTGTATTTTGGAATTGAAATATCTTCATAATGAAAGATGTAAAATGGGCAATAAGAAAAAAGTGTTTAAGATGTGACGAATTTATTGGAAGAGAAGGTAATATTATTGCGACTATTTTGCTTCTTAACAAGATGATGAGCGGGGAAAATATTGAAATATATCTATAGGTCTGTTTTTTGTTAATCAATATATGATAAGGTATATATTTTTGATTAACAAAATATATGAAAAGGGTGGGGTACTTGATGTCTCAGCTGCTCACCCCTACCAAAAAAAGTTTGAAGTGGCCCCCCCCGAGTGTCGTGAGGGTTCTAAAATAAAAAATAAAAATATTGAAAGAGATGTGTTTTTGGGAAATAACATGATCAATAAATTATAATTAATTTGATGAGAACAAAGAACAACACTTCCTTATCTAACATACCATTCCTCACATAATTCGTGATTTTACTTCTCTATCAACACGTCTTCTAACTAAAACTGTCGGTCTTTATCATAGGTAATTGAAACATCTGCTGCACGACTGCATTGAAATGATAAGTAATCTTGAATGACCGAAAGGTGTACTTAATTAACAAAATTACAACATGCAACAGGTGATATTATTTTACCTTTACAAAACGTACTATAATAGTGCAAACAATGTATATTATAATATCCTTTGCTCTCCATGGATATCTGGGAAATTGATACTATACATAATTTCATTTTTTCTCAAAATACATCCAATAAAGTATTATAAAGATACGTGAATTTAATCTAAGGTGGAGGGTTCCATATATATATACGATTTCAAAAACCTATCATATGAACAAACACTTTATACACTGTGGATCGCAGTCTCATGATGGATGTTCTTTCACCGAACAATTTGGTAAAAAAAGTTATCAGTTTTTATAGATGTTTTAAGGAAATATTTGAATACAATCTTGAATCAATGCTGAACCCTAGACTTTAAAGTAAATCACATTGATTGATCTGAATTTCCTTATATTCAATTTCTTTCACAAGTTGACATTATATACAAAAAAAAATAGAATGTTGCTGAAATATTTGACACTTCTATAAATAATATTCAGAGCAACTGTGAGGACAAAGGAAAGCAAAAAAAAATAATCTTGTTATGACTTGATCTCTTTATAGTTACTCAATTTTCGTTATTATTGATAAGTCGTCTTTGATTATTATAAAACTGTCCATCAACGACCAAAATAATACCACTACATCAACACAATGCTTTCTTTAATATTGACCGATGGTCAAGATCATAAGACCGTAAATGTATGAAGTGTCTCCAATCATAGATGTAATACCATCTTATGCTCCAATCAATAATTATCCAAGGGTAAAAGTGTCTGGAATCCTAAGAACTGACCCATTATTGAGATTTTGAATGGCTGGATACGCGCCCGTCTGGTGGTATATGTTCTATCTAGTTCATCTCCATGTAAACTTGTAACATTGTTTAGTTTTAAACAGAAATCAGTGGAAGTGAAAGAAAATAAACAATCTCCCGGATTAAATCAGATCTATCAATGACAAAACTGCACATTCACGTCTGTTCATCAAGATGTCTAAATCTAATGGGTTTCTTTGTATTTAAAAATAGAAATAAGACACGATCTTTTAAAAAACTGTGGTAGAAATTTAATAACAAGAAATGTATTCTTCTAAGTGAAGAAAACTGTACAGGATTTTAACAACAAGAATATATTGACTAAAAATACCCTGTGAAACATAACGAGAAACACGAATGTTCTAGTATTTCTATTCCGTTTCTCAATGATAGAAAGAAGGAAACAAGTGCTAAGTTACATTTGCCAGTCATCTCTTATAGCTATACTAACACAATAGGTTCTAGTGTGGACAGTGTACTAATTGCAAATATTTTCCATACATCTTCCAAAATTATTCCTCCCTCCTTATGCATGAAATATAGCAATACAGGGACTGAAATAACAAGTATTTATACTGCATTTCAAGGCTATACAGTCACAACAAAGTGTTGTCAAATATGGGTCATGTTGCTTTTGCTTAAACGCTCTACCAGTCTTCTAAAAAATGCTTTGGTTACATTTTTTTTCGCATTCGGTTCAAATTTCAGTGAAATTTACTTGACCATTTGTTTACGAATTTTGTGATACCTTAAAATTAGATTACAGATTATAAAGTTAGATTTAGAGATTATAAGAGTTGATGCCACAATCACTTGAGAAGTTAATTTTGTAATTTATTATGTATTTTATAGTAGTAACACGACGGGTGTCACATGTGAAGTAGGATCTGTTAACACTTCGTGAGTACTATATCGCCCCGTTTTTTATTAAATTTATATTATAAAGTTTTTAGTTTTCTATGTTGACGTGTATAATTGCAAACTGTTTGTTTTCGGTCCTTCTTTTTTTTTTTTTTTTTGGCAAAAGCATCGTCATTTAGTGTTCGACTTTTGAGTTTTACTATCTCTCTAATATATTCTGTCGTTTGCTGACAACCTGTCTGCAGGAAAAATAATAGTCTTGTGTTACTGGTTTTATTTTGTTTCCCCCATTGACTTCTATAAGACATACAAAGTGATTGAAATCGTCCATTTGAATGTATCTAGTTTAACATTAATTAACGTAATTACCAACAAGATGACAACTATTTGTAAGCATATCACGTGAGGCGTTCTAGTATAGCTGCCAAATATTTCAATACTGCTGTGTTCAGATTCTGTAGATTACAGTTATTTCACAAAAGAATTATACTCCAACTGATTTATGTAATTATGCATATCTGGCGTCTTAAGTATATTAAATTAACTTCTTCATCGAGAAACTTTCTAATCGCTTTTTACACACGCAGTGTGAAAATGTATCTTTTCATCAAGATTTTAAATTTTGTTCTTAAACTTTATAACCTTTTAATCATATTAAAAAAAACATTCGTTAACAAATTGATTTGGACGAGTTAAATAGAGCTATTTAAATACTTGGGTGTGTTTATAGTCTATACGTTCTTTTTTGTTTGCTTTTGCTTTTGCTTTTGTGTTTGGTTTTTCATATATGATTTAATATATGCTTGAGATTTATTCATATTTATTCTCATATTTTATTATGCTAGGGAGCTTTCAACTACCTTTACATCATATATATATATACTTCATAGTGACCATTATTTCTGGCTTTCTTTGTGCACTTTTCAAAAACAATATGCAAATAACGCATTGCATGGTCATTTGTTTTCCTCATGAAAATCAGTGTTTGGTGTGTTTCGTGTTGCTCAGTATAGTTTTCTATGCTATGTTATGTATATTGTTGTTTACCATGGCGTTGTCAAATTGATGGGTTTCGAGTTGCTCATTATAGTTTTCTATATTATGTTATGTATATTGTTGTTTACCATGGCGTTGTCAGTTTGGTGTGTTTCGTGTTGCTCCGTATAGTTTTCTATGTCATGTTATGTATATTGTTGTTTACCATGGCGTTGTCAGTTTGGTGGGTATCGTGTTGCTCAGTATAGTTTTCTATGTTATGTTATGTATATTGTTGTTTACCATGGCGTTGTCAGTTTGGTGTGTCTCGTGTTGCTCAGTATAGTTTTCTATGTTATGTTATGTATATTGTTGTTTACCATGGTGTTGTCAGTTTGGTGTGTTTCGTGTTGCTCAGTATAGTTTTCTATGTTATGTTATGTGTATTGTTGTTTACCATGGCGTTGTCAGTTTGGTGTGTTTCGTGTTACTCAGTATAGTTTTCTATGTTATGTTATGTGTATTGTTGTTTACCATGGCGTTGTCAGTTTGGTGTGTTTCGTGTTGCTCCGTATAGTTTTCTATGTCATGTTATGTATATTGTTGTTTACCATGGCGTTGTCAGTTTGGCGTGTCTCGTGTTGCTCAGTATAGTTTTCTATGTTATGTTATGTATATTGTTGTTTACCATGGCGTTGTCAGTTTGGTGGGTCTCGTGTTGCTCAGTATAGTTTTCTATGTTATGTTATGTGTATTGTTGTTTACCATGGCGTTGTCAGTTTGGTGTGTCTTGTGTTGCTCAGTATAGTTTTCTATGTTATGTTATGCATATTGTTGTTTACCATGGCGTTGTCAGTTTGGTGTGTCTCGTGTTGCTCAGTATAGTTTTCTATGTCATGTTATGTATATTATTGTTTACCATGGCGTTGTCAGTTTGGTGTGTTTCGAATTGCTCAGTATAGTTTTCTATGTTATGTTATGTGTATTGTTGTTTACCATGGCGTTGTCAGTTTGGTGTGTCTCGTGTTGCTCAGTATAGTTTTCTATGTCATGTTATGTATATTGTTGTTTACCATGGTGTTGTCAATTTGGTGTGTTTCGTGTTGCTCAGTATAGTTTTCTATGTCATGTTATGTATATTGTTTGTTTACCATGGCGTTGTCAGTTTGGTGTGTTTCGTGTTGCTCCGTATAGTTTTCTATGTCATGTTATGTATATTGTTGTTTACCATGGCGTTGTCAGTTTGGTGTGTTTCGTGTTGCTCAGTATAGTTTTCTATGTCATGTTATGTATATTGTTGTTTACCATGGCGTTGTCAGTTTGGTGTGTTTCGTGTTGCTCCGTATAGTTTTCTATGTCATGTTATGTATATTGTTGTTTACCATGGCGTTGTCAGTTTGGTGTGTTTCGTGTTGCTCAGTATAGTTCTCTATGTCATGTTATGTATATTGTTGTTTACCATGGCGTTGTCAGTTTGGTGTGTTTCGTGTTGCTCCGTATAGTTTTCTATGTCATGTTATGTATATTATTGTTTACCATGGCGTTGTCAGTTTGGTGTGTTTCGAGTTGCTCAGTATAGTTTTCTATGTTATGTTATGTGTATTGTTGTTTACCATGGCGTTGTCAGTTTGGTGTGTTTCGTGTTGCTCCGTATAGTTTTCTATGTCATGTTATGTATATTGTTGTTTACCATGGCGTTGTCAGTTTGGTGTGTTTCGTGTTGCTCCGTATAGTTTTCTATGTCATGTTATGTATATTGTTGTTTACCATGGCGTTGTCAGTTTGGTGTGTTTCGTGTTGCTACGTATAGTTTTCTATGTCATGTTATGTATATTGTTGTTTACCACAGGGTTGTCAGTTTGGTGTGTCTCGTGTTGCTCAGTATAGTTTTCTATGTTATGTTATGTATATTTAATGAATGGCTGTTATTTATTTTGAATTTATTGAACCATAAAATTAATTTTTGACTCTTCACATTGAATAATCCGCGAAGCGGATTATGTTAAATGTGAAGAGTCAAAAATTAATTTTATGTTAAATGTGAAGAGTCAAAATTAATTTTATGGTTCAATAAATTCAAAATAAATTATTGCCATTCATTATAAATAAATTTCTATCAAAAATAAGGCTCAAAGGTATATATTAATACGAATAACAACGTACACATATGTTTGCGTATGAATACACAACGTTAGAGTGGGCGTGTCTCCATGAAAATTGATAACATTGAAAATAAAGCTAATTCTTTTAACCAATCAGAAGACAGTAAATACACCAAATTTATTTATTATTGTTTACCATGCATGCGTTGTCAGTTTCTTTTCGACTTCTTGTTTGTACCTTTCGCCTTTCTTTTACAACTCATCATGGTTTAAATTATTCTAATGATAAAAATGGGAAAATGTACATGATGTACACAATATGTGCAGGATAGTGCACATGTCGTGGTAGGTTTGATATATTCGGATAGAGCCTGCATTTTGACCATTTTTTTTATTTTAATTTTTAGGATCTGAATATGATAATTACACAAGGGTCAGTTTGAAATAATGTAAATAGGAGGTATTAAATTCCCAAAAGTATCTTCGCAAAACACGATAATTAGTACAAATACATGTACACAAATATTACATTTTCAAAATAAAGCTTTAAATAAAAGTTTTTGTCTCACCAAATTTAAACGTAAGTCTGTAAACTAGGTTCTTACAAACGTTGGAGGTCTTTTATAAAATTTCCACGATTATTTTTATCAGATTTTCATAGGCCAAAGGCAATAACTTCTTTCTAATGAATGATCAGTTGAAAGTTTAAGATTTGAATTTAAGATAAAAAATAATATATTAGAGTATCATTTCTGAAGATAGATTATTATCACACAGATCCATATTTCTAGATTTATAAGTCAGTTAAAATAAATAAACAGGATATTTGTACCATGATTATTTAACTATACTTCATTAATATTTCCATCAGCACTTGATCTCTTTACACAAATATTGCAACTGAGACACACATATATTTTTTGTTTTCAAGATATATATGAAAGCAAACAATTTATTTTACAACCGCCCTCCTAACAAAAATATTTTTTCGAATTTCAATTATATGGTTTCGCGCAGTACGAAAGAAAAATATATTTTTGAAATGTTGATAAGAGGTAAAATGGTAGATCGCTGACTAAAACAGTAGGTGTTGTTGATCTTGTTGCTTTGTTCTGTCTAGTTGTGAATTTGGAGTGAATCAGAGGCAGACTCCATTTGTGGTAAAATTTGTTTTGATTCTCATGAAAATTCTTGATCCGCAATCTGCCACTATGAATAGCAGCTCGATCATGGATGTCTTTGTTGAATAATTTCAAGGTTTTCCAATTTATGATAAATTTAAGAATCCGTTAGTATGTGCTTCTGTATTGGTGTATTGCAGTATTTGACTGATGCCTCATTGCCCATAGACACTCCCTTTTCTTTAGACAACTAAAACTGTTAATAAGAACAAATCTAAAAAATCTTTATTTTTTTTAAATAATTTTGCACTTCTTATACTCTTACTGTACTAAATTCCATAACATCAATTGAGCATCGCACAGTTTATGTCGATTTGCTTGTTTATAGTTGATTGCTTCCTAAATGTATGATTTTATAGCATTTTGTGATGAAATTGCTATTCGTTTTTAAATGATTAATATTTTGTATTAAAAAAATATATCTTCAGTAATCAAACATTATCAAGTGTTGTTATCAGTCAAATTTTAAAGTATTGCTCTTTCGATCAAAAGTTCACCCTTTTATTCGACTTCCGATTTATGTAGAAATCTGTTGATAACAAATATTCAATTGTTTACACAATGTTCAATGGACAACAAAGACCAGAAGTCCGAGAAATACAGGCATCACCATAGGAAAACAAAAGAAAGACAAACACCAGTAAAAAAAAACCAAATTCAAGACAATTAGCAACACCAACCTCACTTTTTGGTGTCATTAGATCAATGTACGAACTTACTGTTGATAACATTTTGGAGGCCTTAGTTGGAGCATTACATATATGGTTGGAGGAATCAATCGTGATATTTTTAAACAACAACCCCAATCATTTGGTCCATCGAGTCGTAATCTGTATATAAACGAACTATGTATGTTGCAAACTAAGTAGAGATGTCGTGAAACTAAGTCTGTCATTCAAAACAAGGACACATGGTTTTGAAAACTTCAGAAAATAAATTATTTGACCCTTACAGTTTTCCTTTTCCCATTGAATCAATGTATCAATAGAAAACTATCAGTTATCTGCATTTTTTAAATCGACATCTCAGGCTAGCAGGCCAGGGTATCTCTTGTTTATGACTTTGAAGTTGTTTTTATTTACTAGTATTTTTTTCCTTTCTATTTCTTATATATAGTAGGATGGGACATAAATTGACACTCGTACAGTTCTTCTAATTTTATATTACATTATAATCATATACATATATTCCTCATTATTATACTTTGAACACAACATGACTTGCAGACAGAGTCGAGTACACGGTAATGAACCAGTGGTAATTTAGATTTTCTATATTAATTATATATCTTGTATTATTATGAATTGATTATATATCCTGGTGTGTGTATAAGCCTGTTACACGAACAGTTATTATTTTTGGTGTTAATTTTAAAGAACCTTACAGTTCGTTGCATACCTCCCACTGTCGTTCCTTTGTAGTTGAACCATCTGTATGCCATTAATTTTGTTTAATTTTAAAAATATATGTTGACTTAACAACTGGTATAGTCATTAATTAAATGGTGAAGAAATATGTCTTTTTCCATGTACGAAGATTATCAATCGTTTCCAGATTCCTGAAGTTTATCTTACTTAACTTGACACCATCGATGCGTGTTAAACTTAATGTTACTTGGTTTGTGTTAGATTGAATTGTTGAAAAAGTGCAATAAAATCAGTTTATATAAAATTTACAAAGGAGAAACTTTGTCAGATTCAGCCATGTTTGGCCTCGTATTTCATGACAATAATATGGCATTGATATTTAATAAAATATTGTGTAAAATAGCTGTTTTAAATTTTGGCTGTAGAAAGTTTGCACTTTAAAATAGTTGCTACTTTACAGAAATTACATTGCCGTGAAGATATGTTACAATAGATTCTGTAATCAGAGTGAAGTTTATCAATGTGCTGTCAGTTTCAACAAATTTTTTTTCGAAGAGATCATTATGTCTTAATTTTTTACATTCTGTAGGAAATTAATCACTTGCAACATTTAAAATGGCAGTAAGAAAATATAGTTCCAATTCAATTAAAATAGCAATCTATTGAGCGATCATGAAAATATATATAGAAGCTTATGAATGGTCCAGAGTTGTGATGTCCCATGCAATGGAGATTGTCGCTGACCTTGTTTTAATCTCTTCTCAAATACACGGTTTTTGTCAGATTGTTGACTGTCTATCTTCTTTTATTCATTAACAACCTGTCTGGACTATTTAAAGTTGTTAAATTGTATGACTTTAGGGATTTTTACGTTTTTTCCAGGAAAAAATGGGTGTGTAGGCCAATAATATAATGACTACCAATGTCTGGTAAGCTTCAATCTTTCGTCTTTGGAATGTTTTTTTTTAACTATTTGAAAGAGGTTGGATTCAAAACGCACATTCACCAGCTATATGCCCTGTGTCTATAAAGTAAAATATCAGCTTCTAAACAATTATGTCTGATAAATGGCTAATGTTCGTTCATTTACGTAAATCATTGCGAGAGAAACTTTTATTGTGATGGAATGAGTGGTACCACCCAAATCTTGTTTATAAATTATGTCTGAATAACAGAATTTATAACGGTGTTTGTCATTTTGCCTATATGTCTACATAATTCAATTTTGACTCTTAAGTTGCCATTTATTTTCTAACATCTTTTAGAAAAAAAAGCAAAAAGAGCGTTGCACGGCTTGACTACATTTTGAACATATTAAATCGATGTTCCTCATCATTAGGAAAAATATCTTATCTCCATCAAATATATTGGGTAGACCATTTGAGAAAACATGCCCGATTAATGATTCATTCTGTCATTTAATTTTAGTACTCCTGTGCATATTTTAAAAAATTATGAATAATAATAGTAAGAAAGAAGAAACCAAAAAGCAATTGCAAAGTTGAAAAGATTTCAAAACCAAGCATTCAAAAATGTTTGGCCAAACCTGGCTACGGTCATCTAGCTACGCTTCTGAGTGTTACGCAAGTTTCCAACATATATTTACAGATATTCCTCACTGACTGTATCAATGACAATGCATGTTGGCATCGAAGTGTTGTCTACTTACCTTGTGAGGACTCTCGTCTTTTCTTTTCTTATATTTTTTTCAAAAACATTTTTCCCAAACTCGGTATCACTTAATGACTTATACCTTATACCTACCCAAATCTGGAATTCAACGTAAGTATACAAGCATAATTTATCACTGTCACATTTATTTAATCTATATATATGTTTTGAAAATAAATTCATCAGCAACATTGATAATGGGTCGTGACAACAGACACAATCAATTCAAAACAATGTCTGTTTACCTCGTCTAATATCAGAAAGTTCCAATTGTTAGATTTGAAGTTTTTAACCGAGCATTGCATTAGAATTTCAAGATTTACGATGTTGTAATTATTTCATAACAGATAAATAATTACTCCAGAAAATGTATCTTTCCCAATCAAAGCAACCCGTTATCAGGACGTGTCAATCAGTCTGTCACTTGGTTCTCTCGAAGATCATGTCTTATCTCATGCTTCTTATTCATCAACTCGTATATTATTAATAACAGAAATTCCAACTTAGATGATTAAATCTGTATTTGCCAAAAATATATGTACGGGTCTAGTACCAGTTAGTAATCAAGTTAGTAATCGTCTGAAATATTGCACAGTATTAAAACTAACGTACAGTGACTTCGTTTGGAAATAATCTTCTAACATTTGACTAGTTCTCAAAACTAAGATGTATCCTCATAAATTCTCCAAATCAGCTTATGTGCAACAACAAAAAATATAAGCTCAGTACTATTGTGACGACAATTGCGTGTGACCAATATTCAATCTATTGTCATCTAAATGGTTGAACATATTGTTACGATGAATACTATTTATACGCATTGTTTTTTGATATATAGTGTCTATGTACTAAGTAGTTGCATATATACAGTCTTCCAAAAGTTAAGCACCACCGAAATATGACTGGCAATATTTTTTTAACAATTGCGAAAAAGATATTTATGTTTGGTGTTATGAATTGCCTTTAACATACACTAAGAAAATTCAAGATTGAACTCCGATAAACCAGTCAAGCAACCTTTTTTTAAAGTGAATCTGCGCGTTTACAAATACACTGTTTCTCCATGTGGTATTTTTAGTGTTCGAACATTTGTCCGTCGACTTCATAAAGTAAAGTCGACCGAAGAGCAAGTCGTGTTGTCAAGAGACCTGCCCTAACAGGCAGTCACTGTACAGTCAGGTTTCAATGAGATAATGACTATCGATGCTTGAACATGAGAAGCTGGTAAAACACTCATTGGTCAGATGAGAGTGACCAGTTGGTTTCTGTTACGACCAGTAGACGCCATAATACGAATTTTGCGGGAAAATAAAACGGCCTATGACCAAAATAACATTTGCCAAATGACTCATTGGGTGCTGGTTGTGTTAAAGTACGGGGTTGCTTTTTATACCGTCGTAAGCTGGGTATCGTATTTTTCAAGGCAACATAAACGCCCATTTTGATATCCTTCACTTGCGTCAACATGGTCAAGACCCTTGTACATGGACGACAACGCTAGACAATAATAATAATAATGAAAATTTATAAAGCGCCCTATATAAAAAATAAAAATTACTCTAAGGCGCTGTACATACACATGTAGACCACGTAGGGCAAGAATTGTAACCGAGTCCAAAGAACAAAAAGCCATTTACACTATATCTTGGCCTTCTCCATACATAAACCCTATCAAACACAGTTATGCCAACTTTCCATGAAGCAAATGCGTGAGATTTGGCCAAAATTGAAAAGATCAAAGTGAAAAAAACAATAGATCAAAGGAAAGTGCCGCCAAAAAACCATGAACATGCGTGAGACTTGGCAGCCCTGCAAACATGTCAGGGATGTCATTGGCAGAAATCTCAATCGCAGAGATCCACCTTCGAAAAATCTTGTCGATTTAAAAGTGGCAACTGTTGATGAATGGAATTGATTTCCTCCACTAACGTTTTGAAGGCTTGTCCCTAAGATGAGACGTCGTGTAATGGAACTGTACCGGAAGAGAGGTTAACTGTTAAACATGCTATTGACTCAAATATTGACATTAAATTTGCAGAACATATCAAAGATTATTTGTAGAAAATTTAAATGATATTAGGTGATTAATTGTTGTAAAAAACTAGTGAAACTTTAATTCCGTTTCTGATTTGTGTAATTTACACTATTTCTATGAACGCAAAACCTAAATACATAGAACCTTTATAAGCAACCAAGTTTATATTTGGGTTTTTTTTATGGTATATGTAAGCAAAATTGCTACATGAATGTTTTCTTTTCCTACTAGACAAAAAAAATATAGAAAATCTGAATATGCATCATGTATATAAATATTTGTTTTCGTTTTGAAAACTTTGTCATATTGATAAATAAATTTTAAACTGAGAAGAAGTGTTACAAGATTACGTTTTTCTTCACATAGGATACAAATAAAACTAGGTAGATAAAAGTCACAACAACCCAGCAGAATATGTAATAGTTAAATGTATTCGAAGCTATTAGGATAGAGACATTTCCACATATATATATATTGAGAATGCCAGCCAGTCTTTAATGATTATCCCGGCCCTGGTGTCAGCTGTATTTGGGATACTTATCTGCTATCTTCCTTGCTGTTGTTTACAACTCGAATATAAAAATATTATATTCAGAAATAAGTCAGTTGACCAAGATAAGTGTTAACCAATTTTGTAGTCAAGTTAACATGTACTAGTATATAGTATTACAGGACTGAGGTAATATTCCAAAATTAATTAGAAAAGTTAATACAAAACTTAAGTTAGGAAGCAATAAATCAAAAATTGCTATTCTGTGCAGATAAACTACAACTTAATGAATCAGCAGAAGCGAATAAATCTAAACAAGATGATGATAAATCATTTCGTAGTATTTTTAAATCATTTTTACTAAAATATGAATTTCTAAAGTCTTTTGTGGATATTTGTGTCATAGCTGTACACTTTGATTTGAATATGATAAATTACGTTATAAAGGGTCCTACTAAAATGCGCCCGGGAGCGCCCGGGTGAAGAAAACGCGCCCGGGGGAAAGAAAAAGCGCCCAGAGAAGAAAATATAGCGCCCGGGGAAAATATATAGATATTTTATTGGCATGAGACAAATTTGTTAAGAGATGAAAATTGATTTTTTTTTATTTTAGACAATTAATTTGCAAATTCAGATAATAGACATTTGTAATAAAGCACAAAAACAAGTATGAATATTTCAATTTTAACAATAATATATGAATACTTTTCGAAAGATTGATAACAATGGATCACAGTTTATGCGGAAGATTTATAAAATGTAAGACATCAAAAGACATGTTTTTCAAAAACGATATCAAAATGAAAAATGTATAAGACAACCCAAATTTCACAGATAAATATTAATTTAATCAAAAATTAAAAGAGGTACACATAATAAATCAGCACATGAAAAAAAAGCAGTACTATAAATGTACCGTAGTTAAAACAAGGGGGTAGAAAACAGGTGTTTGGTTTAAATTTAAGTCTAAGCATTAAAACCCTGATAAGCATAGCCATTGAACATGTTGAAGCAGTTTTAGTTTTATAAAATGATATAATAAATCTATCTCAGCATCTGTATAAAAAAGTGTTCACCTTGCAGTTGCGAAAATATTAGACCTCAGGCACCGATTATTTTTAAATAACAAAATATACATTTTGATCGAGGACAATGTCTTTCATGATTCTTCTATATACTCTTATTTATATTTATTTTCTTACTTATGTACAATTTTGAAATCTAAAATGTATAAGTGCAACAACACTTTAGATGTAGCATCGTACATATCCCCATTTATATTAAGGACAAAACAAGCAATGATTAGTTATTTTTTAAGGAAAAAAAAAATTGTTATAAAATATTATTATTTTCTTCTCCCGGGCGCTAATTTTCTTCTCCGGGCGCTAATTTTCCTTCTCCGGGCGCTTTTTCTTTTCCCGGGCGCTCCCGGGCGCTTTTTAGTAGGACCGGTTATAAATGGGTATAGAATTGAAGGCCGTACTTTAACCTATAATGGTTTACTTTTTAAATTGTTATTTGTATGGAGAGTTGTCTCATTGGCACTCACACCACATCTTCCTATATCTATAGAAATGCACATAAAAAACATAACTTATTATAAACCTGCGTTATAAATCAAATGTCCGCGCATTTTATCTTTTATTAAATAAATAGTTTTCATTTCATTTGTTTTATTTTAACAGGATTGTTTTGAAATTGAAAATTAATTTTATATATAAATAAAAAATATATATATTAAGTCATATACTCGTACTACACTCGATATCTTATTGCATACATATTGCATGAGACTGGGTCGGCTGGTCAAAGGGTAAGGTGCGCTAGTAGTCTAATTGTATCGTTTAGGTTTAGTACTTTTACCTTATTGTAACAAGTTTATAAAATGTAAAGCTCATGCATCTTAGAATTGGATGTACAAGCTGGGACATGATCACCTGTCAGCACAGATTGTCAGGAAATTAGTGGGTCAAGCCGGAACAGAGAAAATTTTTCAGTCAGCGGCGAGTGAAAGGTAACAGAAACAGTTGTTAGAACAGTTTATATAAATCGCACAAGAAATCGACTTTTAAGCGTGAAAGCTAATGTGATCTGCTAGTGTATATGATTTGAAAAGACTGACTTTTAAACAATATAAAAACTCAAGTTTTTTAAAAGTTAAGAATGTTGTACCGTATGATTGCATGTTTGACAGATGTGGGTCTGAAATGTGTTTATTACTGTGTTTCTGTAAATATAGTTTGGTCAGTACATGCAGAAGATTCAAAATACTAATACTTTAATGACGTGGCATTTATCATGTGGTGCTCCAGATAGTGGAGAATTTACTGCTAAGAAAGAAAAATATTAAGATCTTCACAGCATGTTATCATTGGTTTCCCTCCCCTTACTTATATTCCCCTGAAGATGGGAAGAATTTTTGTGAACTTTGGCTTTGCAACTTTTAGTGTAAACATAGTTTTTCTGCATAGTTTTATTAATTTGAGTTATTGAATCACAACAGTAAATTGTAATTTCTGGTAGGACAAATCGCCCCACTAGCAAATGGCCACACATCTAATCGCCCCACTTTTTCACCAAAGTGCCCGAAGTTCAAGTGGGGCAAGTTATCCATCCTATTTTCAAAGGGATTTTACCTTTTTTTACAAGTGGGGTGAGTTAGTAAAAAATAGTGGACCGATTTTTTATGGAGTGGGGCGAGTTGGTGAAAAAGTTGTGCAATTCGACTGCAGGGCGATTTGGCAGTGGGTCTATTTGTCATGGATTCTTTCTGATAGCCGCTTTTGCAGAGTCAGTTGAGCAATCATTAACTTTAGCTTAAGGTCTGTTGTCTGTCAGTTCATCGGAACTTGGAACAGAGGTCATGGAGGTAGTTCAAATAGTTATGACGACTTGAAAGGCTATTATATTTTTTTGACTTCGCTGTAGCCAATGGCAATTAGGCCATATCTCCTTATAATTATTCCTTATTTTTATATTCATAGGACTCCCCATTCTTATTCCTTTTAAAAGGACATTTCTACCCGATTTCATCATCATGTCAAAACATATCAGCTTGATTGTCTTACATTGTACATACAATGACATATTTAAATTTCCTTGAACTAACAGCTAACATAATAATCATGCTAATGTACTTCATGACCAAGATTGCTGCACTGTAAATAATAACACCCTGGCCTTGCTATAGAATGATAGAAAAAAATACCTTACATGGTAAATATACTGACTGGCTTTAAAAACGCAACACTCATTTTGTAGAATTATTTTCACCAAATAATGTTTGATCCTCATACAACTACTATTCATGCTCATCATATGTCTTCCCTTTCGAAAAATAAACATCTGATTTACCTGTGGTTATTGAACATACCAGATTTTTTAGATCGCACGAAATTTCAGAAAGAGAAATTTCGAGCCAATAAAAGATTTTTTCCGTTTTTTTTTCTTTGTGAAACAGTTCGTTCAATCCTTGGACACACTTTAATCATTTAAAAAATGTTGCATCTCCATATTGCCAAAACTCAGGAATGAAAAGCTGAATCAACTCAGTAGAATTCTGCAAACAGGAAAACGTGAACGTGCTGCAACACAAAAAATTGACGTCAGAAACTCGTCTTACTGTCCTTCCGACAATGATACCGGTAGACTGGATTTGTTGAAGACCACCAAAGACTAGATCAACATGTAGTGACAATGCAACTTCAATAGAATTTGATTAGACAACGTCATTTGTGAGACAGATCTACGGCCGCAACGTCAACTGCTAACCAAATTGATGAATGAAATTTTGCACAGATTAATGCCATAACTGTTTCCCATTAACTGAACTGGCAAAGAATCGACTGCAGAAAAACATTTAGAGCCTTAAAGTTTAAACCGCATAATTGACAAAACACATTGTAGTGGGTGGAACAACGGCAAAATCAGAAGGTGCAAAACAGAAACCAATACGTGCCGAACAGAAATGGTTGACCTTTCTGACAATCATTTTGGCGTTTGTTACAGGCAGTCATTGCTTTTGACGGTGACACGTTCATTGGTAAGGGGAAAACCAAGGTTTCAGTGTATACCACAATATTAGAACATCGAAAATGATGTAATCAAATCAAGTTTCGAACGGCATTTTTTTTTCAAACATTTAGGTAATGACAGAACTTTCTATTCATAAGTTTGTTTACAAAAAAATGCATAATTAAAAATGAAAATTGAAAAGAATAATCTAGTGTTGCGTTTCTAAAGCCGGTCAGTATATATGGCCAAAGTAGTAATGTGTCCTAAAGGTTTTTATTTTTTACTCTAATGGTGAGATAAACTTGAACAGGATCAATTTTGTCCTCAAATTTATAGCACAAATTTATACTTTTATAGTCATGATAGTACATCAATTAATTGATTTGGTCCTTTTTGTAAAAATGGTCTCTTTTGACCAGCAAATGACATGTAGAATGATAGTTTTTTCTTTTTTTTACAGATTCTAAGGAGGAGTTTCTCTTTATCATCTAGTTGTCTACAATGTTCAAACCAGCCACTGACAATCTGTACTGAGAGTAATGGCATCAGAAAAATATGTTTAAATGACCCAAAGAAAAGGTAAACATACTTGTATAGATAGATGATTTGTTACAAGTCAGTAGACAACTTTTCTACTATAATATCTATGTACATGATGTATACTGTATATTACATTTTATAAATTATGTCAATTACCTATGATCACTCTTTGTTTTGTGTACTGTTTATCTTTTTATCATTTTTGATTTTTGCAATGGCATTGTCTACAGACGTGAATCTGGCCTGAAAACTTTTAAACCTGTTTTATTTGTACTTAAATTGATAGAATATGTCCATATACATGTAGTTATAAAAATAAGTACATGTAGATGTGTTATGATTGTAAATGAGACATCCTTCAACCAGAGACCAAAAGAAGAGGATATACATGATATAAAGATATACAATGTAAGTCACTGTTCAGCTAGCAAAACACCTAACTTATAGAAAGCTGGAAAAGGATCTGACATGACTAAATGTTAAACACTTTAAATTAGAAAACTATTATTTGTTTTATTTTGTAGAAATGCTTTATCCTTGTCTATGTTGAAGAGATTACAAGATGACTTGACAAGAGACATTGATAACTTAAGAGCAATTATAATTACAGCTCCAGGGAAAGTCTTCTGTGCTGGTCATGATTTGAAAGAGCTGGTATGTATTCTGATATAAATAATTGCAGTATACACATTTGATTCAGAAAACATGATACTTTAAAAAATCTCAGCCATAATTTCTTTTTTTTAGCTCACCTGGCTCAAAGGGCCAAGTGAGCTTTTCTCATCACTTGTCGTCAGGCGTCTGGCGGCGTCGTTAACTTTTACAACTTTCCTCCAAAACTACAGGGCCAAATTTAACCAAACTTAGCCACAATCATCAGTTGGGTATTTAGTTTGAAAAAATGTGGCCGGTGATCCGGCTTACCAACCAAGATGGCCGCCATGGCTAAAAATAGAACATAGGGGTAAAATGTAGATTTTGGCTTATAACTCTGAAAACAAAGCATTTAGAGCAAATCTGACATGAGGAAAGTTGTTTATCAGGTCAAGATCTATCTGCCCTGAAATTTTCAGATGAATCGGACAAGTGGTTAATGGGTTGCTGCCCCTGAATTGGTAATTTTAAGGAAATTGTTTTGCATTCACATTATATTTCTTTTAATTTCAATTTTTTACTGAAATTATTAATCTTATCGTGCACCATATTTATGATATATTTAAAACTTTGTAGAGAAGTGAAGATGGACGACAGCATCATATTGAGGTATTCCAATCATGCTCAGAGATGATGAATACAATTCAGGTAATTTATTTTGATATAAAAATGTAGATGTTTGATGACCTGCTAACAATTACTCAGAATAGTCAAATTATAATAAATATTGCCACAAACTTCTAAACTTGATGCTTTAGAAGTTTGTTTGAATCTTATTAATTCTGTTAAGAAGATAAAAACAAAAGCAGAGAAAATCACATGAATTTCTTTATTATAAGTGCCAAAAACCCATTAAAGAAAATAGAGCAATCTAGGTCCAAGCGTGGTCACAGATATTTTGTGTCACATATAATCTATTGAACTTATACTAGTTATTCTAGATATATCTATTTTTTTCATTCTAGTATGGTTATCTAAGGAAAGTATCTTTAAAGAAATTTATTGAGAAACTGTACAATATCATTATAATATGTTGATATCCTTTTAAAATATTTTGATGTCTCTTCTGGTCCTATTTTGTTGTTGGTCTGCTGTCTCATTAAAACCTAGCACCCATCTTCTCTATCACTGTCAAAATTTAAAGTTTCATGAAGAAAACAAATTTGGATCTATAAGTAGGAAATTAAGCAGTCCCTGATTAAGTCTTAAAAAGTTCATATATACATGACAATAACTTATAAATATCATACTTTATAGGATTTACCTGTTCCTGTAATAGCTGAAGTTTCAGGTGAGAATCATATAAAGTGGAAACAGTATGGTACTAGTAACTGACCATTCAAAATCCTCGTGAATAGTCAACCCATAGGAGTAGGATATGAGTAAAATGAGACATCAATTCAACAAGAACATCTACAAAACATGTATTTACTAGTCCATATGATACTAGAGTAACATTTGTTATTACACAACTACAAGTTTATTACCACTTGGTGTTTGCCTCATTTGTTCTTGTTCAAAGATTTTTTCTGAATTTGTTTTATGAACAAAGGGAGGTAAATCAATCTAAAATATTTCTTAATACAATGCAATGTATGAATTAAGAAAAATCTTTATCCCATCAGTGATTACAACCAGTTTGATTGCATGCTTTCATAAATATCTGCTATGCCCACAACATTTATGAGTAAGAGCAAAGGAAGATGAGAGATGACTCAGGATTTTTAAATGAGATAAAACAACAAAATTATGTAAAGAGTTGTATGAGATCTTGTTCGTCCTCAACATTAGTTAAGGGCTTGCTGCCAGTTTAACCATACACAATACTACATTGAAAAACACAGACTACTTTTAGAATGAAGTTTTTTTTCTTACCTAAGCAACTAAAGAAATATTCCTTAATTACCATTTTATATATATATATAGAGAAAATGAGCTGGCCTGCAAAGTTAGAACTTATATTGGATATTATGAAGAAATCGTTGTGTTTTTTGAGTAACTTAACTGTGAATTAACATGTATTAAAGGGCTAGCAACAGCAGCTGGATGTCAATTGGTTGCTACCTGTGATATAGCAGTAGCTTCAGAAAAGTCACAGTATGCAACTCCGGGGTAAGTACTGATTTGTAAATGTCACATGATCAGGGTTGGACTTGAGCTTGGTATTGTTTGCTTTGAACCTTTTATGTAAATAGACATTGGTCTGTATAGTCCTACAACATTTATTGTATTATTGCAGACCTGCCAACTGTCCCGATTTTCATGCTTCAACCTGAATCCCGATATCGGGATTGCAAAACTAGTCAAAATAAAGATTTTAACAGAATATACCCAAAATAATTATTTGTAACCGATTTTGAAGTTTTTCTGATCAATTTCTCCAAATCTATTATTTTACCTGGGGACATAATTATGACAAGTTTACTACCCTACGCTACTCAGCTTTCACAACAGGTGTCATAATTTGTTGTTACATGTAAACCGCTTATCTGATAGGTCATAATTATCCTCAAAATCAATTAATTTGTAAACAAAATCGGTCAGTCGACATTTAAAATATTAATCAATTTATCATATGATCTCAATTTGCAACATTTACCATAGTTTCATGACGAAATCATAATTATCTGTAAGACGAAAAATATGATGAACTCATTAAAAAACAGCATTGATCTTGAAATCTGTTAAAACTTTGAAATCAGACATGTTTATGTCCAGATCGACTTGATTTAAAATTGATTCTATTTTGTATTCACTCCTACTGTGTATAAGACTCCGCTGGTAAGGAGCACCTCTGAACACAAAAAAAGATAACTCAAATTTTAACCATTTACTCATACTGGGATACTGTTGTCAGGTCATTAAAGATTGCATTTTTTGGCTTTAATATTAATTCACTTATAGGGTCTTTGCATCGGAATTAAACACAAATTTAAAAAAAAACAGTTGTTGGCATGACATGGGCTATGTTCTTCTCATATATTTTATGATAGTATGATACTAAACCCCTAACGGGAGGGATTGTGCCTGATATTCATATAATGAAGACATAATCTTTCAATCAGTTTAATTGAGGTCTGGAGCTGGCATGTCAGTTAACTGCTAGTAGTCTGTTGTTATTTATGTATTATTGTAATTTTATTTATTTTCTTTTGTTACATCTTCTGACATCGGACTTGGACTTCTCTTGAACTGAATTTTAATGTGCGAATTGTTATCCGTTTACTTTTCTAGATTGGCTAGAGGTATAGGGGGAGGGTTGAGATCTCATAAACATTTTTAACCCCCTCAGTTTTGCGCCTGTCCCAAGTCAGGAGCTTCTGGCCTTTGTTAGTCTTGTATGATTTTTAGCTCACCTGTCCCGAAGGGACAAGTGAGCTTATGCCATCACTTGGCGTCCGTCGTCGTTCGTCGTCTGTCGTCGTCTGTCGTCGTCGTCTGTCGTCATCTGTCGTCGTAAACTATTTCAAGAATCTTCTCCTCTGAAACTACTGGGCCAAATACTTTCAAACTTTAACTGAATGTTCCTTAGGGTATCTAATTTATAAATTGTATCCGAAGTTTTGATCTATCAACAAACATGGTCTCCATTGCTAAAAATAGAACATAGGGGTCAAATGCAGTTTTTGGCTTATAACTCAAAAACCAAAGCATTTAGAGCAAATCTGACATGGTTAATATTGTTTATCAGGTCAAGATCTATCTGCCCTGAAATTTTCAGATGAATCAGACAACCTGTTGTTGGGTTGCTGCCCCTGAATTGGTAATTTTAAGGAAATTTTGCTGTTTTTGGTTATTATCTTGAATATTATTATAGATAGAGATAAACTGTAAACAGGAATAATGTTCAGCAAAGTAAGATTTACAAATAAGTCAACATGACTGAAATGGTCAGTTGACCCCTTTAGGAGTTATTGCCCTTTATAGTCAATTTTTAACCATTTTTCGTAAATCTTAGTAATCTTTTACAAAAATCTTCTCCTCTGAAACAACTGGGCCAAATACTTCCAAACTTTAATTGAATGTTCCTTAGGGTATCTAGTTTGTAAATTGTATCTGAAGTTATGATCTATCAACAAACATGGTCGCCATTGCTAAAAATAGAACATAGGGGTCAAATGCAGTTTTTGGCTTATAACTCAAAAACCAAAGCATTTAGAGCAAATCTGACATGGGGTAATATTGTTTATCAGGTCAATTTCTATCTGCCCTGAAATTTTCAGATGAATCAGACAACCTGTTGTTGGGTTGCTGCCCCTGAATTGGTAATTTTAAGGAAATTTTGCTGTTTTTGGTTATTATCTTGAATATTATTATAGATAGAGATAAACTGTAAACAGGAATAATGTTCAGCAAAGTAAGATTTACAAATAAGTCAACATGACGGAAATGGTCAGTTGACCCCTTTAGGAGTTATTGCCCTTTATAGTCAATTTTTAACCATTTTTCGTAAATCTTAGTAATCTTTTACAAAAATCTTCTCCTCCGAAACTACTGGGCCAAGTACTTCCAAACTTTAACTGAATGTTCCTTAGGGTATTTAGTTTGTAAATTGTATCCGAAGTTGTGATCTATCAACAAACATGGTCGCCATTGCTAAAAATAGAACATAGGGGTCAAATGCAGTTTTTGGCTTATAACTCAAAAACCAAAGCATTTAGAGCAAATCTGACATGGGATAATATTGTTTATCAGGTCAAGATCTATCTGCCCTGAAATTTTCAGATGAATCAGACAACCTGTTGTTGGGTTACTGCCCCTGAATTGGTAATTTTAAAGAAATTTTGCTGTTTTTGGTTATTATCTTGAATATTATTATAGATAGAGATAAACTGTAAACAGCAATAATGTTCAGCAAAGTAAGATTTACAAATAATTCAACATGACGGAAATGGTCAGTTGACCCCTTTAGGAGTTATTGCCCTTTATAGTCAATTTTTAACCATTTTTCGTAAATCTTAGTAATCTTTTACAAAAATCTTCTCCTCTGAAACTACTGGGCCAAATACTTCCAAACTTTAACTGAATGTTACTTAGGGTATCTAGTTTGAAAATTGTATTCAAAGTTATGATCTATCAACAAACATGGTCGCCATTGCTAAAAATAGAACATAGGGGTCAAATGCAGTTTTTGGCTTATAACTCAAAAACCAAAGCATTTAGAGCAAATCTGACATTGGGTAATATTGTTTATCAGGTCAAGATCTATCTGCCCTGAAATTTTCAGATGAATCAGACAACCTGTTGTTGGGTTGCTGCCCCTGAATTGGTAATTTTAAGAAAATTTTGCTGTTTTTGTTTATTATCTTGAATATAATTATAGATAGAAATAAACTGTAAACAGCAATAATGTTCAGCAAAGTAAGATCTTCAATTAAGTCAATTGACCAAAATTGTCAATTGACCACTTAAGGAGTTATTGCCCTTTAAAGACTTTTTTCACAATTTGTTCATCATGTTGACTTACTTTAAAAAATCTTCTCCTTTGAAACTGCTGTATCAATTTCAGCCAAACTTAGGCTAAATGAGTTTCCGAGTATCTAGTATAAATTTTATATTTTATTTCCTTGTATGTCAAGAAACATAGCTCCTATGGCTAAAATAGAACATAGGAGAAAATGATTATTTTTTTTGGCTTTTGAAGAAAATAGGACAATCCAAAAAACATTTAAATAAATTGAAAAGCCAAAATAATCATTGATGAGAGATTTAACCAAAAGAATTAAGGTGAGCGATTTAGGCTCTTGAGAGCCTCTTGTTAATTTTAGTTTCTTGTGTATAATATCAGAGTTTAGTATGACGTCTATTATCACTGGACTTGTATACATATTTTTAAGGGGCCAGCTGAAGGACGCCTACGGGTGCGGGTGTTTCTGGCTGCATTGAAGGCCCATTGGTGGCCTTCGGCTGTTGTCTGCCCTGTGGTCGGGTTGTTGTCGCTTTGACACATTCCCCATTTCCTTTCTCAATTTTATCTCAAAATCAGTCTTCATTCTTCTAGCTTTAGGACATTTAGGTTTACGTCTTTTGAGTCATGGTGGCTAGATAAAAAGGTCTTTGGAGGGGGGAAAGGTAGGTCTTCACTTTGTATCCCTTATCTTAATGCCCTATTTATGGGCATTATGTTTTCTGGTCTGTGCGTCAGTTCGTCCATCCGTCCTGATTCAGTTAAAGTTTTTGGTCAAGTAGTTTTTGAAGAAGTTGAAGTCCAATCAACTTGAAATTTGGTACACATGTTCCCTAGGATATCATCTTTCTAATTTTAATGCCAAATTAGAGATTTTCCTCATTTTCATGATCCATTGAACATAGAAAATGATAGTGCAGATTGGGCATCAATGTACTAGGGATACATTGTTGTTAAAGGCCATTTTTGTCTTTTCTCAAGTTAATTTGCCAATTAATAAGCACAAGAATCATACAAATGAAAGAAATTAAGGCTGATTAGCTCATCATTAGTATACCAAAAGAAAAAAACCCCAGATATTGGCTATTTCAAGATTAAAAAACAAAGCACACAGAAACGCCGCAAAAATTGTACCCCTTACAATCTGGTTGCACACTAAATTCCCTATGGAGATTTTCAAAAGTTGGCAGGTCTGTTATTGTAGATTAAATGTTGGCTTATTTTGCTTTGAACCAATTATTTATATTATTGTAGAGTAAATGTTGGTTTATTTTGTTCTACACCTGCAGTAGCAGTTGGAAGGGCTGTACCAAGAAAGGTTGCTATGGAAATGTTATTTACTGGCCATCCTATATCAGCTCAAGGTAAAACATATATTCTTTGATTATAAAAATTACAATTGCAAATTTAAAAAGGCCAGTGTGAGCTTTTGCCATCACTATATATATGTCTGTTGTCTGTCGTTTGTCATCTGTCATCCTTTAACATTTACAAAAATCATCATCTCTGAAACCACTGGCTAAAATTAAATCAAACTTTTCAATAGTTATTCTTATCTTGAAAATGATGGTGTATTGAAAAAAGACAACCTGTAGTAGATAGAAACTATTACAAAAAAAGTTTACTAGCAACACAATAAAAAAAAAAAGAATTTTAATCATGAATATATTTTATTCTTATATTAAAGGCATTTTTGTAGATACACAATGATACAGGTTGGCTACAAAGTATCTTTAGAGTCTATAGTTTTCAGCAATCAAGTAAACTTTCTTCAAAATTCATGAAAGATGGGTATGCATTTTGTGTAATCATCTCCTCGTACAGTTTTCAAACCAGATCTCTGAAGCTACAAAGGAAGATTACACATATGTTGAAGTTATGTACCTGATATTAAGGAATTGTTAGAGAAATTTACATTTCATACTTTAAACATTTAAATGATCAGTATAAAACATTCTCCATTGTTTAAGAAACAGTCTCGGCAACCCAACCATTTTAGTCAGATCTATTTTTATTTTTGATTTTCTGATTATTTTATATTTCAGATGCATTGTTGCATGGTCTAGTGAGTAAAGTTGTACCAGAAGATAAATTGGAAGAAGAGGTACATTTTGTAACACAGTTAAAGAAAACACTTAACAAAGTTAATGAAAAAAAAAAGATAGATTTGAAGATGATGACCAAAGGGAAGTAACTCTTACCCAATTCACATCAATCTTAAACATGTTGATATATTTAATAACTAATTTGCAGTTTTATAGAAATTTAGGCCACTTACTAAAGATGTTTTGCTAATTCTGTTTAAATGCAACTTTAACTGGTAAATCCTGTTGAAATTCAAATTCCTCCCATAAAAAAGGATCTCCAAATGATTTTTGAAAAACCTATTTGAAAATAATATTTTAGCTCATCACAGTGCACGTTACGATTAGCTAGAGTTTGTTATATTTTATGGAAGATGTTTGAAATTATAAGGATTTAATACTTTATTCTATTGTTTTTTATTATACAAAAACAGATGTCTGTGTTGCCTGAATGTAAGATATGTTACTGTGTTAAAGATTTGTTTTAGACAGGTCTGATGGGTGCTTTGGTGTAAGCTTATGTTTTGATTATTTTTAAGACAATGAAGATAGCAGAAAGAATATGTGAGTCCAGTAGAAGTGTTATAGCCCTTGGTAAAGCTACATTTTATGCACAAATGAATTTAGAAAGAAAAGAAGCATACAAGTAAGTATGTGAATGATAGCTAATAAATAATACAGTTGTTAGCAAGAGTTCTTTTCTTTTCTTTGATGCAAATAATGACAAATTAGTATTCCTGTACCTTTGCAGATGATCATGAAGAGCCTTCAATGTGATTTCAAAATTCCAGATATATAAGGGTTAGCTATTGTCCCACAGTTATAAATAACTTCTATTTAATTTTCATTTGTTCTGATATTAATCTTTTATTAAGTATATTAAGGTTTTACCATATTTAAAGAAATTCATTCAAACAAAAAAATATAATCCACTGGTAAAAATGTAAGAATCTATATTTATACATCATTGTACATGAAAACCTTCTATCTTCTCTTTTTTTTATATAATAAAAATAATGTCATATATAGTTCTTTGCACAAACAAGTGTAACTGTAGTAACTGGTTATAAATTATTCATTTATTTATTTTTATACGACTAAAAATTTTAAAAAAATTGGTCGTATATTGGTATCACGTCGTCGTCCTAAGACGGATGGTTTCTGGATGATAACTTTAGTATAAGTGAATAGACATCAATAAAATTTTAACATAAGGTTTATAACCACTAAAGGAAGGTTGGGATTGATTTTTGGGGTTTTAGTCAAAACAGTTTAGGAACAAGGGCCCAAAAGGGGTCAAAATAGGTATTTTTCTAGTTTTGAGACAATAACTTGTGTGTAAGTGTTTGGATCTTTCTGAAATTGTACCACAAGGTTCCATTCCAAAATAAGAAGGTTGAGATTGATTTCAGGGTTATGGCCCAAACAGTTTAGGAATTAGGGGCCAAAAAGGGACCAAAACAATACTTTTCTAATACTTTGTATAAATTGCTTATTTCTTGACCGATTTCAATGGGGTTTTATTCTTGAATTCTTGAGGTCCTTTTGATATGCCAAATCTAACTGTGTATTTAGATTTTTAATTTTTGGGCCCGTTTTCAAATTGGTCTACATTATGGTCCAAAGGGTCCAAAATAAAACTTATAAAAAAAGACACAGAAATTAACAACTATAGGCCACCGTACGGCCTTCAACAATGAGCAAAGCCCATACCACATAGTTAGCTATAAGAGGCCCCAAACTGACAATGTAAAACAATTCAAATGAGAAAACTAACGCCTTTATTTATATACAAAAATGAACGAAAAACAAATATGTAACACATAAACAAACGACAACCACTGAATTACAGGCTCCTGACTTGGGACAGTGAGATTTTAACAAAAATTGAATTCTTGGGGTTCATTGATATGCTGAATCTTAACATGTATTACGATTTTTGATTATGGACCCAGTTTTCAAGTTGGTCCAAATTGGGGTCCAAAACTTAACTTTGTTTGATTTCAACAAATATGAATGTATGGTTCTTTGGTATGCTAAATCTAATCATGTATTTAGATTTTTGATTTCTGGGCCCTGTTATCAAATTAAACTTTGTTTGATTTCATCAAAAATTGAATACTTTAGATTCTTTGATATGCTGAATCAATCCATGTCCATGTATTTAGATTTTGGATATTGGACCATAATAGATAAATTAAATTTGTTTAAGTTCATTCTGTGTCAGAAACCTTTGCTGTGTCAACTATTTAATCACAATCCAAATTCAGAGCTGTATCAAGCTTGAATGTTGTGTCCATACTTGGCCCAACTGTTCAGGGTTCAGCCTCTGCGGTCATATAAAGCTGTGCCTTACGAAGCATCTGGTTTGAAAAATAACGTAATGTGCTTTGTCAAAAATATTTTCTTTATATCATGCATTGGTTATTAAGTGTAAGTAGCAGATACCTTTTATAACACATCACACAGTACATTTATATATGAAATTATAAAGTTCTGGATTTTAATATGGAAATTAACAGAATGCTAGTAGTACAGTTTATGTTATTGAGATGCAAATCTATAAACATTAAAAATTGATTTGCTGGCACAAATAAATATGGAAAACAAGTTCTCTCTTGTTGTGAAACTTTAATCTCTGGTTAGTCATCATTATGGAGTTATTATGCAGCTTCTAAGATTTGCACCTATCCATTAATAAAGTTTGCTTTAATAAAAGGTAATAATAATAGGTAATAATAATACAAAAAATGTTCCTTGTTAGAACTCTGGATAAAGGAAAATTTGCCTGCTAGTTGAATTGTTTACATTTTTTACAGTTGTTAAGATTATAAACATGATTGTCTCCCATTGCACAGTTACAAAAACACATTTTTTTGTTTAAATAATTGTCTAGATCAACAGCCATGTATGCCATTGATATCTGATAAATAGTATTCCAGTTGAAAGGTTATAAATTGACAGTTCAGTTATATCTTGTACACTCAAAAAATAAGAATGCTTAAAATTTAAATCATGTGATTAATTTAGTTGAAAACCTGTTGTTACTGTATAAATTGCATTTCATTTCCAAAATAGATTTTGGTTGGTTCTAGTATTCTTTTCTGCATATGTAGCTTTGCCCCTAGAATAACTCTTACTTTAAAAAGAAGCTTGTATTACTGGAGTTCTCTTTAGCATATATATATGGTGATGACCAAATTGATAGAGACATGATTTTTTAAATACTAAATACTTTAAAAGTGTCAGATGGTAATTGATACGGTGAGATTTTCAACATCAATTTTACTAAAAGGTATGTTTTAAAGTTGTTATGTATATTTTTCAGACTGACTTCCCAAGTAATGGTGGAGAATTTATCTATCAGTGATGGACAGGAAGGAATTAAGTCATTTATTGAAAAGAAAAAGCCAGTCTGGTCTCACAATACAAACAAAGTACATTAAAGTGAATACCAATAAGAAATCTTAGGGATCATCATCAAATAAAACATGAACTGAATCAAATTAATCATCAATAGCATTATTTTGTTTCTGTTTTATGGTTTGAAAACATTGTACTATTGAATTCCTAATGCTTTTGACACACATTATTCATAATGTTTGTTTTCTAGTCATCGTTTGACACATAACATCATACTTACAGGAAGTTATTCTGCATTACTTATTTAAAACTCTTTATTAACATCTTTTATGATTTACCTATAGGGTACTTGTACTTGTAAACCAGAAAAACTGTTGAATCAGTTTGACAAAACTTATCCCCAAAATTATTAGGAAACCTGTTGATTTAGATTGTTCATTTAGAAATGAGAATTTAATGAAAAAGCATACACTTTTTAATCAAATTTTGTTTTTCCTTTACAATAAAGGACAAGTATTCATCTTTTAAAATTTTCATGCTATACTATACTTTGGATATTTTATTGATGTAAAACATGCTTATTTGTGTGTAAAACACTGTAAAAATCTGTTACAATATCAAGTTTGTTATCAATTGACCATAAATAAACCTGAGAAATATGTTTTGATAATTGAATAGTAAAGAAGTTATGACAATTATTGCATAAATGTTTATTAATTATTTATAAAGTAAGAAAAAATGTTGTTTATAAAATTATTGATGTTTAATATATTTTTTTATTCAAGTACAGCTTGATTTTTGAGTGTATAATTATATGATTAAGATAGAAACTTTTTTTAGTAATTTTAGCATATTTTATTATAGTTTGTAATTTGTGATATACATAATAATTTTATGATAAAAATCATTGAAAAATCAAATTTTAGTTTGTTTCACATTAAGAACCTAGAAATTTTACCTCAACAGTGGTTGAAAAAAGAATTTAGGGACTTTTTTTAATGAAATTAGTCAAAAAAAAAAAGGTCTTTTCTTGCTTCAATATCAGACATGCTAACTTGGTATGGAAAAAAGGAATAAGAATACTTGGTTCATTCATATTTTGTTTTTGCTGATGGTCTCATTTTTCTATATTATTGCCCTTGACCTCTTTTTCATGCTCAGTGAGTACTTAAAACAAATTGTTTCTTTCACATGGTTTTGTCTGTAATTACAATTAACATTTTAGTACATAGTCATTTCAAGGTGGTTAAGTTTGTTTCTGAGATATTATCAATAGGTCAACTTTTATTGAATGATGTATGGAATGATTGTGAATAACTTAAACTCATTATAGATACCAGGATTAAAATTTTGTATTTGCGCCAGAAGTGTGTTTTTTCTAAAAAAAAAAAAAAAAAAGACTCATCAGTGATGCTTAAATCTAAAAAAAAGTAAAAGGGCCAAATAAAGTACGATGTTGAAGAGCATTGAGGATAAAAAATTCCTAAAAGTTTTGCCAAATACAGCTGAGGTAATCTATTCCTGAGGAAGAAAAGCCTTAGAATTAAAAAAAATCTTAGTTTTGTAAACAGTAAATTTATAATTATGACCATATCATTGATAATTCATGTCAACACAGAAGTGCTGACTACTGACCCTTGGGGAATAAAAACTCTACTAGTAGTAGCATCTACCCAGTGGTTGTAAAATTAAATAAACTCATCATAGATATTAGGATTAAAATTTTATATTTGTGCCAGGCGTGTGTTTTGGCTAAAAAAAACACCCATCAGTGACGCTCGAATCATTAAAAAGGTGTACAAGCCATGCAATCTGACAGTTTAAATTTATTTTAAATTATTTTTGTCTTGCATGCAGCCAATCATGGTAAGGTGTAACTACCGTTCTGAGAAGGCTGCCATGAACCCCATAAGAATGAACTTCAAAAATCAGTTGAAAAGGACTGAACTCATAAGATAGATACAAAGCATTAAAACACTAACAAAACACAAAAGACACAAAGTACATATCTGAGTACTCACAGCTACTGAAATCTAGTCAAAAACTTATTAAAACATCATGTATCTAAGACTAAAAATACCAATGCATTTGGTCATTAACAATCATTTAGAGACAAACATGACATTGTGTGATGCCAAAATATAGGTATCAACAGAGAGTTGGACTGTCAATGTATGTAAGTGTATACAATATTTTGTTTGGTTTTGATATATGGATGAAAAAACAAGTTGCTTCATTCAATACATGTTGGTTGATACTTCATTCAAGTAACAAATTTCTTGTAACGTATAAAGATCTATAAATTTATTGGACATTTTGACAAAGTTACATGTACATATCCCTTTTATTTTCAAAAATAGGTCTAAAACAACTGATGCCTTGAATAAAATATTTGTAAATTTATTTAATATAATAGTTTACATGGTGGATGTTCATATTAGTTAAGGCTGTGAGTTTTAAAATTTGGTGATTGGTCATGTACTCAAAAGAGGGGCAAAAGATATCAGACGGGTATTCAAACTCGTAAATAGAAAATAAACTGATAACACTTTTGCTAAAAAAGAAAAACAAACAATAATACACAAACAACAACAAAGTAAACTAAAGACTAAACAACCGGAACCCCACCAAAAACTTGGATCTCAGGTGCGCTGGAGGTACAGGACTACATGGTTGTAAATATGTCAGTTTCAGTTTCTGTCATTTGAGATGTTACCAACGTGGATCCCGAACAATTTTACCAATTTAACTATAATGGGTGTCATTTATAGGAGAATAAGATTAATGGACATACGAAAAGTCAATTTTGCATCTATTTTGGGTGATGCAAGAAGGACAAATATTTGCACTGCATATGGTTCAATTAGATTCCACAGGAAGTTTCTATATAGTGTTGATGAAGAGCCTAGCAAAACTGGATACACAATATTTCTTATATTATCCTCTTGATTACTGCGTAAACAAGCATAATTCTTAGGGTATGTACCATATTCACATTCAATATAATTTATTCACTGTATATATACCGAGACTCATTAAAATTTTTAATATTATTTTGAAATACGATATCATTTGCAACAGCAATGAAATTTATTATTTACATATACTATTAAAATCATTGATAACAGTAATTGATAAAGCTAAAATGTTTTTAAAAATATTTAACTTCAAAATTATAATGAAGAATATTGATTAATTGAGTAGACTCGACTAAATATTATATCACCACAAAGGAAATTTAAAGTGACGTTCAACAGGATGATATATGATGAGCAATGTGGATTTTCATTTAATTTTCTTATTCTGTTCATAAAAAGGTATGGTTGAACATGACGCATATCCTTTTTGGAAACAAATAATTACAATTTCAAAGTCAAGAGTAACGAAAAACATTATTTACATCTGAAATATAATACTAAGAAAATGTTGTGCTTTGTCATTGTAATAAGCATTAAGGAAGTGGTATCTCACATAAAAACGATGATTGATTATTTTAAGTCTTGCTTTTATTTGAAGCATATTCCCCTGTTTATTTTATTTTCTGTTTGGTTGTAAGTGTGAATAGGACGGTGTTGACATGTACGATGTCTCATTACCTTCATAATATGATTGCCTTAATTGATGATATAAAATTATTTAATTTTCATTTTAAAAAAGTAATTCAGCAACCTGTATAAGTACTCATACACGATTTGAATGTAAAAAGCGCATTTAACTATCATAACAAAAAATCTTTTCAGAGAGAAAAATAAAAAATATTTCTTATTAATTCATTTAAATAAATAAGTTTAGTATATATACATTTAATAATTACGTAAACAGCTATTTGCAAAGTGGGGAGTGACCTGACGATATGATGTTACGAGAAAAGCGGTCATGAATGAATTCATGTGAATGATTTGAAATAATTTCGATTTATGTCATTCAAAGATATATATTATAAGCCTATTGAAGTGAATTTTGTAAGGGTCTGATGATAACAGTTATTAAATTTTACATAATTATATTTATTTTGACATGTAAATAATGTATTTATGTCATCACAATCAAAACCGTTTAGACGAATCAAGATAGAGTCCATCCTACACCAGGCAGTATTTCGATACATATGGCGGAAATACTAGAAACATTGAAATAACTATTTAATTTTTAGTCTGAAAGCTAAGTAAACGATAGGAAATAAAGAATAATGATAATATACTTTTATGGAATGAATACGGTTTGGTTGTTTGCATTTTCTGTTATAATTTTTCCAACAAACGGACTTGTAAGTATTCAAACTTTTCGTTAAACTTTATAACATATAATGATTCAATATAATCAATTTATTTAAAATATATTTTAGAAACAATGACCACCATTTTTAGAAATATACTGTATTTTTAATAAATTTAAGAAAACTATTGGGAAAAGCAATACAAAATTAGTTTTTACATACAGCATGAATTTTTATAAATATATATTAATTAAATTAAGATATATGAATATCCTTTTCGCATTTCCACAGATTGCTTTATATATTTACACCACGAGCAAAACTTTCTATTTGTATGCAACTATATTAACCTTTGGCCGGGTATTAGTATGGAAAGGCGGGACAGAAAGATTGTACATATGATCACGTTGATGTGCAACGGGGATTTTTTTCTCATCGAAATCCATATGACTTCACAAAATAATTACACGTAGGTTGGAGGTGTTGTGCACTTGCTTATGGAAATATTTGAATATTTTGTTTTACATTTTCCAGCCAAATTCACAACCTTCGTCTAATTTCAATTACAGTTACATCGTTAACATTCTATATTCATTAGTCACAAATATTGCAACTCAGCCATTTGAGACTTTGACTCACTTTTAACTTTGACAATGAGTGAATCTGATTAGAATAAGGATGAAAACTTTTTCATATTATTAAATTAACATCTTCTTATATCATTAGTAGTACCACAACGAAGGGGAAATACACTCATGCATTTACAATCTTACAATTGATGACTTGAAATGTTCAAAAATTTTAATCAGAATATGGTGACCGGTATGACTATCATGATACATGTAACGTCAGGAGCAAGATATAGACAAATAAACACAAACGGAATTTGGAGTTGTTGCGATAGTCTATGTTAGGTTCCAGATTCTATTTTATTTGATATACAGTCTGTTGTAGAAGATTTTACATATATTGACATAAAGAGGCTTTTTGGTGTTTTTTCTTTGCGTATCTTTTTCTTTAATTCGTTACATTTTATTTTATTTCGGAGGCGTATCTGTTTTTCTATATTATTGTCGAGTTTTCATTATGTTTGATCATGTTTGTTTTGTCAATGTATTTGCCATAACCAAAATTGGTTTTTGTATGTTTTGCAAATAAAGAATTATATTTCCTCGCTTTTGAACGGCGATGTTTCAACAGGTTCTTCTTTTTTTCTTTTATTGTTTACGCCTGCATTCAATATTTCTGCATTACTCCAATCTCTTTTCAACATAAAAAGACTATGATTCTGCCTGTTTCCAGTAGAATTAAATCTTATTTCATTGTAATAAGTTTAGGTTTAAAATTACATAACATCACATGAAGCTTTTAATATAATTTTAGACTTAATATGTTGTACAGGAATCCTGGATTTCTTATAATTTCTTCCTAATTATACACCTTTCTCGCAATATTTTTATATTTTTTTATTCTAATTGATAAACAGCCTGAGATTACAAATCTTCCGGCGACAATAAATATAATAGAGAGTAGAACAGCCTCCATTGCCACAGGGGACAGTCTGTTTACTTTGGCGGTAACGGACAATGAAACCTTTACGTGTAATGTTCAGTCGACGACACCTGTTCCTACTGTACCAGCCTTCATCGTTAATGATGATGGCGGAAGTAAGTATCAAAAGTGACTGTTACAAAGTTGATACGTAATCATCATAACTCTAATGGCTGAATACATTTAAAATCACCATGAATAAAATGACTGAGAAGTAGGTTAGAAAGTGAATCACATGGTAATTAAATGTTTTCAGATTAAAGTATTTCCATGACTTAATCTAATTTTAGTTCATTTACTCCGGATTCTTTTCTATCACATACTAATAACTGTAGACCGAGTGCACATACAATTTATATACATATAAAAAGAGCATTATGAAGTAGATTTTGCACACATATATACACTATAATTCCAGCTGAAAGTCTCATAGTCTGTTGAAAGTTTGACACACACGAAAGACGTAAACGAAGCGTCAAAATTACCTTTAATCTGCAAAGACATCTTTTTTAAGAGACTAGTATTTAAAATTTGACAGATTATATCATATTCTAAGTTAAGTTTGCAAAACGCAACTCATCTTTATAAAACGAAAAATAATATTAAACAAATGCATAAAATTTTATCATTATTAAACTACACATTTATCCTTATTGTTTTGTTATATTTCCAGCGTTTAATTTCTATCTAGCCAAGAACCCAGGTTTTGAATATGACACAGTTGGTTTATACGAAAACGTTATTGCATGCACTAACGCATTAAAACAAACGGCAACAGCAACACTTACCGTGGCTCTTACTTCTAACACACCTCCTACTTTCATTGTTTTACCTGCAACCAAGAGCTTACCTGAAATTTCTCCTATTGGAACTACAGTGAAAACTCTGACAGTAACAGACACAGATGATTTCACATGCATCATTACTTCTCAAACCCCCAATCTTGGGATATTCAGCATGGCATATGTCGGAACCAGTGAGTATTTTTCTAATATATGTTTTTATCTATTATAAATAGTAATTGGATTCACTCTAAGAAATCTAAATCGCACAAAGATGTTCCGTGAGTACTAGTATATTACTCTTTACAGAAAAGCATGATACCGGTATACCTTAAACGTACAAAATAAAAAATCAAATATGCATCTTCATATGAAGACACACATGTTGTGTCAAACATTGTATAATAAGCCACATATTTTGTTTATTCTATAATCAAGCAGCCTAATGAGATTTCATTACATTTCCAATTCTTAGATTATGAGATTCATTTAGTCAGCAGCTTAGACGCTTCAGCAAATTCTGCTCATACTTTGACCATAACATGCCAAGACGAGTGGGGATTTACAACAGAAACATTGTATGTAACGGTACTGGCCAACACACCACCCGCTTTTACAGGTTTGCCTGCTTCCGTGTCGGTGAATGAGCATGACTCTGGTGGAAATAGTATATATACGATCGCCGTCATGGACTCGGATTCGTTTACATGTAGCATCGCCACAACACCGACAACATCTGCTTTTTTGATTGACACTGCAAGTAAGTTCGAAAGATAAAAACGATAACGAATTCATCTAAATATATTTAACGATGGTACATTTTTAATTGTTCCATGAACATTATATATGATGCAAGACTGAATGCTTGAACACCTTGGGTTCAAGGATAGTTGGTTCGATTGTCGGAAAGATAAATCAAATCTTTGAATTTGTTATCCCCTGCAATAAGATCAAACAGCCGTTATTGGGAAATCAAAGTCGAAAAGAATTGGAGAATGAGGGTATGCGTATAGAATTACATGTCTTTTATTGTTATGTTTGAACAACTTGTAGTACTTAACAATTGGATTCAGCGTGTTGGACTGGTAATAAGCAGACTATATTCATATTCAGTTTATATTTTTGTCCTAACTATGCATTTGATATTTCTAAATAAATATTAACTGGCTATTAAATAATCAATTTGTAGTCGTATTTCTGTAGAAAAGTACGAATTATAATGCAAGCAGTGTGATAAAATTGTCGACATATCAAAACCTCCAACCATCATAAAGGTAGAAGACTAACCGCTTATATGATTATGTCGTTGTATTTTACACAGTCTAATCTACCTTCATCTTGTATTTCGGTATCCCGAAATTTTATTTCTAAATTTTTGTTTTAAACATGAAAATTATGTACCAAAAAGGGTCCGTATTCAAAGATACAGATTTTCTTTCAGATGAAATAAATCTTATTGCTGGTCATGGGTTGGACTTTGACACACATAATACGTATACAATAACGATCACATGTAGTGACACTTCCGGCTCGTCATCAGCAACATTAACAGTGAATGTACAGCAGAATACAGCACCAGTAATCACGAACCTGCCAGTTACTGAAAGTGTCCAGCAGACGATTGCTGTAGGAACTAATATTAAAACCATTACCGTCACAGATGTAGAAACTGACATTGTTACATGTGTTATTACATCTCAAACTCCTAATACTGCAACTTTTAGTTTGCAGTTTAGCACACCTAGTGAGTAGTATTAATTTATTCATTATTAAAAAGAATACCAAATAGTACAAGACGATTTTATAAGAGTAGAAATTCATTGGCAACAACTCAACTCTCTAAAATACAATAATATAGAACAAATTAATAGATACTGACTGTCGGATTACAGAGTTCCTAAAAAGTAGATGTGAATGACGATGACAAGATTAACAAATAGAAATCCGTTTCATTGCATTTTGATAAAAAAAAAAGTATTAACCTGATATAATTTTATGATCATCTTTTTCCTTTCTTAACAAACATACATACCTGTATTTTGTATAACGTATAGTATATGAAACATGCATTTATATAAGTTTTAATTTCAGATTATGAAGTACATTCAAACAAGGCCCTGGATTCTGTGACAACAGCATATACTATAGACATCACATGTTCGGACAATTGGGGATCGACAACCAAGACTTTGAGTGTTTTCGTAACACTTAATCAGCCTCCTAGTTTCACCGGATTTCCCGCCAGCATAACGGTGAATGAGGCCGATGCCGGTGGAAAGAGTATTTACACTATCGGCGTCACAGATCTTGATACGTTTACATGTAGTATATCCTCAGCACCTACAACCCCTACAGCCTCCACCTTTCAGATCAATACAACAACAAGTAAGATAAAATATACTACAAAAGCCTTTGTGTCTTTCTATTTTAGTTTAGTATGACGTTCATTTTCACAGAACTACTACATATCTTTGTTTAGGGGCCAGTTGAACTTGGTATTTTCTCGCTGTGTAGAAAACTTATTAGTAGCCTTCGGCTGGTTTCTGCTCTTTGGGCGGGTTGTCGTCTTCCATTCTCAATTCTTTTACACAAAAGAGGACATACACAAGTAGTCATAATTTTAATTGAATAAAACTGCAATATAAA